>NC_044557.1:99125554-99736752 GCF_007565055.1 Rhinopithecus roxellana
GGAACCAACCCAAATGTCCATCAATGACAGACTGGATTAAGATAATGTGGCACATATCCCCCATGGAATACTATGCAGCCATAAAAAAGGCTGAGTTCATGTCCTTTGTAGGGACATGGATGCAGCTGGAAACCATCATTCTCAGCAAACTATCGCAAGAACAGAAAACCAAACACTGCATGTTTTCACTCATAGGTGGGAATTGAACAATGAGAACACTTTGACACAGGGAGGGGAACATCACACACCAGGGCCTGTTGTGGGAAGGGGGGAGCAGGGTGGGATAGCATTAGGAGATATACCTAATGTAAATGATGAATTAATGGGTGCAGCACACCAATATGGCACATGTATACATATGTAACAAACCTGCACGTTGTGCACATGTACCCTAGAACTTAAAGTATAATATAAAAGAAAAAAATAAAATAAAATAAAATAAAATAAAATAAAATAAAAATGTGTAGAACCTCCCCCTTTGCCCTCTTCCTCCTGCTTCAGCCATGTAGGACATGCTTTGCTTCCCCTTTGTCTACTGCCATGATTGTAAGTTTCCTGAGGCCTCCCCAGCCGTGCTTCCTGTATAGCCTGCAGGACTGTGAACCAATTAAATGTCTTTTCTTTATAAAATTCCTGATCTCAGATAGTTCTTTATAGCAATTCAAGAATGGACTAATATACCTTCTTTTGAAAACCAGAAAAAATAGGGATAACTGTTATGGTATAGCCAGTAGAGACTCTCCCAACAGCCATTGCTTACCTATACTTCTCACCTTCCCTATTGTTAGACTGAAGCCACGTGAATAAAGCAGGCTAGTGGACTTGAGTGGAAGTAATGCATGTGAGCTGATTAATTACAGCCCTCTTCTGTCCCTGTTAGTCTCTGCCTTGGTGACCCTAGAGGCCATATGTTGTAGACGGCATAACTATAAGAAAAGCGAGAATGGGCCAGGCGCGATGACTCACGCCTGTAATCCCAGCATTTTGGGAGGCCGAGGCGGGCGGATACGAGATCCAGACCATCCTGGCTAACACGGTGAAACCCCATCTCTACTGAAAAAAAAAAAAAAAAATACAAAATATTAGCTGGGTGCGGTGATGGGCGCCTGTAGTCCCAGCTATTCAGGAGACTGAGGCAGGAGAATGGCGTCAACCCGGGAGGCGGAGTTTGCAGTGAGCCGAGATCGCGCCACTGCACTCCAGCCTGGGCAACAGAGGGAGACTCTGTCTCAAAAAAAAAAAAAAAAAAAAAAAAAAAGTAAACAAAAAGAAAAGGGAGGAAGTAGGACCTGAAATGGACTTTAAGTGGCAAATCCATCTGTGGTTCCAAGCAGCTCTTTTCTCTTCAGCAAGAGTACCCTTGTCTGGTTCCAGATCTTAGCGGGTAGCCACGAGCTTTCATCCTTGCACTGCAGCTGACACTGCCACTCTCACCAATTTTCTCTTGGCCCCCAAACAATTTGAGTTGGGATTTTCATGGCTTCTAATGAAATGTAATTGATATAGAGGCTAAAATTCACATTAAAAAAAAAAGAAAGATACCAAAGGACCACGTGTCGACTATTTTGCTCATCTAAGGGCTCTTCACTGTTTTCTCCAAAAATCTGGGTTGTTTACAGTGGTTCTAAAAATTGCCTGATGAAAAAGCTCACATTTAAATCATTTTACCTTCCTTAGAGGAAAACATTTATTGAGAATAAAGGGAAACTGCTTCTATTTAATCAAAACATTTTACTCAAGATACAAAATGGGAAAAACTGTAACACCACAAAAAAGGAACATAAAAGTCATTTAAAACCAGACAGTATAAAAAGCCATAATTATATTAACACAATGAAGAATAAAAAGCATTTGATCATCTCATTAGATGCAGAAAAAGCATTTGACAAAATTCTACATTCTTTCATGATAAAAATTCTCATCACATTAGGTATAGAAGAAATGTACCATAACACAATAAAGGTCATATATTAGAAGTCAACAGCTAACATTATACTCAATGGTGAAAAATTGAAACCCTTTTCCCTAAGACCTGGAACCAGACAAGGATGCCCACTCTTGCCACTTCTAATTAGTGTAATATGGGAAGGCATTGCCAGAGCAATTAGGCAAAAATAAATACATGAACAAATAAATAAATAAAAAAAAAAGGCATCCAAATAGTAAAGAAAAAAGTAAAATTGTCAAAGTTTGCTGATGACATAATCTTATACATATAAAAAACCCTACAGAATTTACCAAAAAAACTACTAGAACTAATCAATGAATACAGTAAAGTTGCAGGATACAAAAAATCTCACATAAAAAATTGATAGCCATAGCATTTCTTTTTCTTTTTCTTTTTTTCTTCTTTTTTTTGAGATGGAGTCTTGCTCTGTTGCCCAGGCTGAAGGGCAGTGGCACGATCTTGGCTCACCACAACCTCCACCTCCTGGGTTCAAGCGATTCTCCTGCCTCAGCCTCCTGAGAAGGTAGGACTACAGGCGCGCACCACCATGCCCAGTTAATTGTTGTATTTTTAGTAGGGATGGGGATTCACTATGTTGGCCAGGCTGTCTTGAATTCCTGACCTCATGATCTGCCCCCCTTGGGCTCCCAAAGTACTAGATTACAGTCATAAGCCACCATGCCCCGCCAAAAATTGATAGCATTTCTATACACTAACAATGAATTATCTGAAAAAGAAATGAACAATCTTATTTACATTAGCTACAAAAATACAGAAATACTTAGAAATAAATGTAACCAAGGAGGTGAAAGACCTGTACCCCCAAAACTATAGATATTGATGAAAACAATTAAAGAAGAAAAAGTAAATGAAAATATAGTTCAAGTTTATGGAATTTAATATTATTAAAATGCTCATATTACCCAAATTGGTCTACAGCATCAATGCAATCTGTATCAAAATCCCAACATCTTTTTTCATAGAAACATAAAAAACAATTCTAAAATTCATATGGAACCTCCAAATACTCTGAATAGCCAAGGCAATATTGAGCAAAAAGTAAAAAGTTGGAGATATCACACTACCTGACTTCAAATTATGCTACAAAACTGTAGTAATTAAACAGCATGGTACTGGCAAAAAAAAAAAAAAAAAAAAAAAAAAAAGGACATATCAACCAACAGAATGGAGTAGAGAGCCCATAAATGGCCCCATGCACATATGGTTAACCAATTTTAAACAAAGGTACCAAAAATATGCAATGGAAAGAGAAAAATCTCTTTAATAAATGTTTTTGGGAAATGGTATTGGGAAAACTGGATTTCCACACGCAGGAGAATAAAATTGGATCCTTATCCCACAACATGTACAAAAATCAACTCATAAGCATACAGATTTTAATGTAATACCAGAAACTCTAAAACTGCTGGAAGAAAAGCTTTATGACTTTAATCTGGGCAATAATATATTTGGAATGGACTCCAAAAGTGCAGGCAACAACAACAAAAATGGACAAATTGGATTATATAAAATTAAAAATCTTCTGCATAAAAACAAAACAAAATAAAACAAAAAACAAAGCAATTACCAGTGTGTAGAGACAAACTACGGACTGGGAGAAAATATTTGCAAGCCATACATCTGATAAGAGATTAATATATCCAAAATATATAAGGAGTTCAAAAAACTCAATAGCAAGAACAAAAATTTTAAATGGGTAAGGGGTGTGAACAGATATTTCTCAACAAAAAACATACAAATGGTGAACAGACATATGAAAGAATGCTCAGCATGACTAATTATTAGGGAAATGCAAATTAAAACCACAATGAGATATCATATGTCAGAAAGGCTTTTATCAAAAAGGCAGAAGATAACAAGTGTTGACAAAGATGTGGATAAAAGGAAACCTTTGCACGCTTTTGATAGGAATGCCAATTAGTACAGCCACTATAAAAACCAGTACGGAGGTTTCCCAACAAAACAAAAAAAACAGAATTACCACATGATCCAGCAATGCCTCTTCTGGGTCTTTACCCAAAAGATTTGAAATGTTCATTATGGAGATGTCTGCCCTCCAATGTTCACTGCAGCATTATTCACAATAGACAAGGTATGAAATCCTCCTAAGGACTCATCAACAGATAAATGGATAAAGAAGATGTGATATAAACACACAATGACATACTATTCTGTCTTTAAAAAGAAGGAAATTTGGTTACTTGCAATAACATAGATGGATTTGGAGAACATTATGCTGAGTAAAATAAGTCAGGCACAGGAAGAAATACCGCACGTTCTCACTTACAATGTGGAATTTACAACAATCAAACTCAGAGAAATAGAGAATAGAATGGTAGTTACAGAGGCTAAGGTGAGGGGAATGGGGAGATGATCAAATGGTATAAAATGGCAGGAAGAATATGTTCTTTCCTGTTTTTAAATTCTATTGCATATTGTGGTAAACATAATTAATAATAAAGCATTGTACAGTTAAAGATGGCCAAGAGAGTAAATTTCAAATGTTCTCACCATAGGAAAGTATTTGAGGTGATGAATATGTTAACTAGCTTGATTGTATTTATAAACTATAACATTACTTTATAAACTTTTTTCTTCCTTCCTTCCTTCCTTCCTTCCTTCCTTCCTTCCTTCCTTCCTTCCTTCCTTCCTTCCTTCCTTCCTTCCTTCCTTCCTTCTCTCTCTCTCTCTCTCTCTCTCTCTCTCTCTCTCTCTCTCTCTTTCTTTCTTTCTTTCTTGAGACAGGGTCTCTCTCTGTCATCCAGTCTGGAGTATAGTGGCAACATCTCGGGTCACTGCAACCGCCGCCTCCTGGGGTTCAAGTGATCCTCCCACCTCAGCCTTCTGACTAGCTGGGATCATAGGTGTGCACCACCAGGCCCAGTATTTTCAGTAGAGACAAGGTTTTGCCATGTTGCCCAGGCTAGTCTTGAACTCCTGAGCTCAAGTGATCTGCCCACCTCGGCCTCCTAAAGTGCTGGGATTACAGGCATAAACCACTAAGCCTGGCCAACATCACTTTTTACTTCATACATTTATATAAATTGTCAATTTACAATTAAAAAACAGCAATAAAAATCTAGCTGAAAGTTCTTTACTCAGTAGAAACTTAAATAAATTATAACTGCTTGTCTCCTTAAGTAAACTTAGTTTAGTTAACATGCATAGCTGTTTTCTGTCTCTCCCTGAGCAATGCATTTTTCTTGGGGTGTACTTCTAATTCTAGCTGTCCCAAAGGAGATGCAACACTTCAAAACTGGTAAGTAGGTCAAGTTTGCCTTAGATGGTCCACAGATTCCTGTCAATACCATTTCCTTCTTTCCTCATTTTGGGAGAAAGAAAGGAGAGAAGGAAGGGAAGGAAGGAAGGAAGGAAGGAAGGAAGGAAGGAAGGAAGGAAGGAAGGAAGAAGGAAGGAAGGAAGGAAGGAAGGAAGGAAGGAAGGAAGGAAGGAAGGAAGGGAGGGAAGGAAGGAATGAATTATCAAATGCATTATTAAAATCTGATTGTCACTGCAAACTTATGAGGTAAATGTTTTCACTTCAAGTCTATAAATGGAAACTGAGGCTCAGAAAGAGTGATCATTATGACTAATCTTTATTCAGTGTTTCATATATCATAGGTGCTTTTCTAAGTGGCTAATATGAATTAGTTCATTTAATTCTCACAACAACCCCATGAAGTAAGCAACATTATTCTCACTTCATGGAGGAGAGAACAGGCACCCCAGGAAATAAAATAACTTATTCAAGCTTACACAACTTGTGTCAGCGCCAGGATTAGAACCTAAATGGTCTTGCTTGCAAGTCTATACCCGTAACTATTAAGTTGGCTTGCCCCTGTGAGCAAAGGGACCTGTGCAGGTTGATTTATTCGTGGTTTCAAAGCTTATTAGTAGTTTTTATGGTCATGTTTCTTTAACGTAGACAACATAACTCAATGCAGCTATTTTCAGCAGAAAGAGTTCTATTAAAGGTGGTAAATAGCTATCACAATGATAAAATGGCTTTTATGAAATACAGACTAAAATTTCAGGAAAGATTCCCAGAGCCACACCTTGGAACTAACACACCCAGAGGGTAGCTGCCCCTACCACAATCAGAGTGCTCTGAGTCAGGAGCTGCCACCCCAACTGGGGACTATAGAACCAGGCTACAGCTGCATTAGTCTGCAACAGCTGAATAAATTCTTTGCATCCTGCCTCACTTTCCATGAATATCATTGACCCCTCAAAATGTATCTCCCAGAACTTGTCTGATGAGCAGGGCCTGTGCCACCTGTCGGCCCTGATGTAAAAAAGGAAAATGGATTCTATGTTGGAATGGAGAGATTTACACTGTAGAGAACTACCACAATGTGGAGAGGGTGTTCACACAGGCTAAATGGCAGATGCCCATCACAGTTGCAGAACTGAAATTTGAGCCCAGATGTAGCCAACCCCAGCGTCCCTGCTCTAGTCAATGCTGCCTTCTAAGTCCTTTGTCCTTGAGGACCCCGGGCTCACCAGGATTAGGATCTCTGGATAGACGGTACCTCACATGCGATGTTCAGGATTCCAAAAGGGATAGCTGCTTCTAGACCCATGCTCATTATCTAGAAGGGCATGTCACACCCAAATGCCGGGAACCGTTTCTTCCTGAAGAACTGAAATGGATTCTTGAGGTGGAAACCTGAAGATGCCCTTGCCCACTCTTTCTGAAGCATAGAGCGGACCCAAAAACTCAATAACTTGTTTTCTCTGCTCTTGAGCTTCTCATTTGCTTTTAAACTGAGAGCTCCATGAAGGAAAAACTTGTGTTTTCTATATTTCCAGCTCCTAAGACTGGGCCAGGTGCACTAAAGTGCTCAAATCAATTTCTTCTAAGTGGAGGAGAAGAGGGATGTATGGGTGGTGGAAGGGTTCCCATGATTCTAAGTGGCTTCCCTGGGAAGGACATGTTTAGTCAGATTTAGGAGATAGTTTATGGAAAGATAGGGAGCAAAATATAACTCAGGATACCATGTCTCACTCCAAAATCAGCCATAAACCTCCCACTGCCATATCTACTTAACACTCTACAGTCAGCCTCAATCCCTCTCCCCACCATTTCACACTTCATCATAAATACAAATCCTCCTCTCATACAACCAATTCACATTCCACATCGAGCAAAAATTGTCCCTCCTTACAATCACTACATATTCTGCAGTAAATCCAATTGTCCAACCCAACAGCCATTTTACAGTCCACAGCAAACTTCAATCTTACCTTCTCTGACCTCCTCACATCGTGGGGGAAGCCCTAACCTCCTACTCCACAGTAATTCACCTTTCCACACGAGGCCCAACGCTTCCCTCCCCTTTAACCTCTTCACACCCCATAATAAAATTCTCACGCCTACAGCCCTTCACACTTGCTAGCCATCCTCAGTGATCGCTGCCCACACCATCTCGTGTTCCAAGAAGAACCCGGTCCTCCCTCCAACAACTGCTTCACACGTCACACTAAACCCAAATCTTCCCTCACCAGAAACCCTGACCTTCTAGAGTAAACCCAACCCTCCCACCACAGAGCCCCTTACTGCTCTACGGCAATCTCCAATCCCCCATCCAATAACCACCTCACGCCCCAACAGGAAAGCCCTCCCACCTCCACTGCACCTCACACTCCATGGAAGGTACCAATTCTTCCCCCACAACCACCTGCTTCACACCCATGGAAAGCTTCAGTCATCTCTCCACTAAACCAGGTTATTTTGAAATCAAGTACTACTCATCCCTCTCAACAACCACCTCACATGCCACAATACACCCCAATTCACCAAGCCTCAGATCCCTTAGACTCCACAGGACAGCCGCGGCTCTTTTACCTTCGCGTTAATCACCAATCTTTCTACCCTACACATGCTGCACACTCCACAGGAAACCTCAAACCTCCTCTCCCACACAGCTTCATGCTCCAGGATAAACTGCAGTCCCCCTACCCTCACACCCGCTTCTTACTCCACAGGACCCCCATCCTCAAGCCGCTGCACACTCCCCAGTCATTTTCAATCCTTCCTCCCCCAAATGCTTCAGACTCCACAGTGGACGCCAGTTCTCCCCTCTTCCAGCCCTTTTGCAGTTCACGTGAACCCTCAATCCTTCTTCTCTACAAACAATTCACATTCCCAGGTAAACCCCACCCCACTCACCTTCATAGTCCCTTTCTCATTCCAGAGTAAATCCTCATTCTGTAAGCTAGCATCCACTTTTAAGCCCTTAGTTATTTGCAGTTTTTCCACCCCTACAAGCCACTCCACAATAAACCCCTATCCATGCTCCCTAAATGACTACACTCCACAGCAAACCCTAATCCTCTCGTGCCCACAGCCCAATCACATGCCAGAGTAACACCGATCCTCAAATACGACACATCCTTCACACGCTGTGATGAACTCCAATCCTCCGACCAACAGTCACTTCTTACTCCTTCGTAATCCCCAGTAATCTCCCCTACAACCACTTCACGCAGTGATTCCCAATGCTCCCTTCCTATAAACATCTCATTCCACACGAAATCCTTGTTCTCTCTCCACATAACCACTTCACACGCCAGAGAAGCCCCATTCCTTCAATTTCCCTAAATTCTTCAAAGGATTTTGATAATCGAAAAAGTATTTTACAATCACTTCGTGGAGAGACGTTAATAAAATGGAAGTCTACAATCCCAAGGGCCTGTTCTAAGGATTTACAGGGAAAGAAGTGTCACCTTTTCTGCATAAGGATATACTTGGCCACGCTATTCATACTGCTGAAAACGGGATGCATATAAGTGTGCTCTTAAAAATAATGTCTAAATAACGTGTTATAGCTATAACAAATGTGGTGTGTAAACATGGACTGTTTTCATGCTATATTCAGAGAAGAAAATGATAAATTTAGAAATGGTAACTCTACCCCGATTAAAGCTCAAATGTCATGTGTGTTTGTGGTCACAGGGAGAAAGGACATAGGCAGATGGAAGCAGTATTTTTAGGAGGTGTTGAAATTATGAATGAGTTATACATATATTTCTATATAGCTCCTTGGCACCGCTTGTGTGATATGAAATAGACATTTCTGAGAAAAGCCAGTGAACTCCTTCAGTCCTCCTTTATTTAGAATCCTTTCCCTCACTGAGCACTTGGGAGTACCGGGTACATTGCATAATACACATCATCTTCCTGGATCTTCCCAGCAACCCTGGAAGGTAAGAGGCTTAGAAAGGTTGAGTAAACTATATGATCCAAGTCTAATGCAGGCTAAGTAGTGACTTTAAGGTTTTTGTCCCAAATTTATCTCTTTTACTTTCATCAGATTTTGATGTTTTCATTTGAGATAGACAAAGGAGATTAAAGGCAATTGCCTGCCACTCTCTCTAGCCCTGAGTGGAACAAACCCGCCTTGCTTGCTCTGTGCATTTTCCTGTCTGTGAAGCCAATGGTTTTGCCTGTCTTATTCACTACTATAGTCCGAGGGCCTATCAGAAGGTGTTCAAGAAATATTTTTTAATAGATCTTTTTGCCTTTGGAATGAAATCCCTCTCCTTATGAATATATCTCTTTCCAAACTCCATCCACTCTGCTTGGCTACTTGGTCAACAGTCTATGAAATAGCTGAAGGAGGTAGAGAGGTGTCTGTAGATGAGGTAAAATATTAGCTGGGTTAGTATTTAGAAGACTCTGAAGTACTCTTTAAAAATATAAAGTAGGTGGGGCATGGTAGCTCACATCTGTAATCCCAACACTTTGAGAGGTCAAGGTGAGAGCATTGCTTGAGCCCAGGTGTTCAAGGCCAGCCTTGGCGATATAGTGAGACTCCCATCTCTCTACACACACACACACACACACACACACACACACACACACACACACACACACAAATTTAAAGTTAGCCAGAGATGGTGGTGTGTGCCAGTAGTCCCAGAACTCAGGAGGAATGCGGAGGGAGAAACACTTAAAACCCAAGAGTTTGAGGCTACAGTGAGCCGTGATTGTACCACTGCACTCCAGTCTGGGCAGCAGAGCAAGCGAGACCCTATCTCACACAAAAAACAAAAGAGTAAGAAAAGTAAAGCAAGATTTTATTTTCTTCAGGCCAAATAGAGGCATGTCTAGAAAATTGAATTCACTATCTGTCCGGAAGAATGTGTCTACCAACTAATTTACTGAGGATCAACTTTGTGTTAAGAGATTTCCGATGCTGGTTTATTTAACCTAATAACTTCAGGTGTAATTTGTACTGCACTGATACCCTGTGAGAAGAACATCAGTAACTGTTTCAGGTAGTAAATGACAGAAGCCTATTTCAAACAGGTTTTGGGGAAAAGGGGAAATATAATTGCCAATTAAAGATATGCTGGATCCCAGTACATCAGGCTGTCAGAACCTCTCTCTCTCTCTGTGCAAGAAACAGAGTAAAAGTGAATTTAATAATGGCCATTAGTAAAGGTAAATAGGTTCACATCCTCTGTTTAAGGGTATAATCTATGCTAGAAAGACTTTTTAAAGTGGTAAAATAATTTTAACTTTTAAATTTAAATTTAAATTTTTAAAATAAATTTCTAAACAGGAAATATTCTCTAATACTGTTGGTTACATGAGCCATTTGCAGTAGGAGCTTTGCAATATTTTAACATATGTGACATCCAACACTCAGGACAGTCCTGAATTAGAGACCTCAGTAATTGCTGGTAACAGACAGGATTTATTTTTATAAATAACCCAATTTTAGTAATCCTCAAAGAATTCTCATAATAGGTTAACATAAAGTAGTGCAAAAACTCAAGTCCATGGAACTGAAACTCACTTGCACATAAGAAGCAAAGGGACAGCTTGAATATCTGAACAAATGCACAGACCATCACTCCTCCTTCATATCACACTTTGAGAACTAAAGCAAAGGTACTGTGGAGTTGGGAGAAGTAAGGTCATGAGCAGTTCCCAGTATTTTTTAAAGCCCAAGGAAATAACACATTAATTTGTTAATACTGGTTTGTGTTTGTGTTTGTTTTTGTTTTTGTTTTGAGACAGAGTCTTGCTTTGTCAACTAGACTGGAGTATAGTGGTACCATCCCCACTCCCTGCAGCCTCCACGTTCCAGATTCAAGCAGTTCTCCTGCCTCAGCCTCCCAAGAAGCTGGCATTACAGGCCTGCGCCACCACACCCTGCTAATTTTTATATTTTTAATAGAGATGGGGTTTCACCATGTTGGCCTGGCTGGTCTCGAACTCCTGACTCCAAATGATCCACCCACCTCATCCTCCCAAAGTGTTGGGATTACAGGGGTGAGCCACCACACCCAGTTTAATTTGTTAATACTTTATAAACTATCAAAAATGTTAAATAAACTGTGCTTCAAGTTGGATTTACTTTTTGATTCCTGTTGTTCAGAAGTTTTTATTTGTGACTTACATACCTTTGATCAATAGAAAACTGAGACAAGGAATTAAGGACTCATGAAAGCGGTTATCATTTATTTTTGAATCAGATTCTTTCCAAACATTGGATCCTTGGGCAAAAGCAACAAAAGAGACATTCCTCGTACTAAAAAGGCCGGATACCAGTACTGCCATCAGACTCCTATTTTAACAGCAAGCCTGGGGAGGTAAGTTCCTTCTTAAGGCTCACACTGGGTGAGTCCAGTGCCCAACCAGCCCATAAGCACAGCAAGAGCGGACTTCCTGTCTTCTTCACTGTTTATATTTCCCTCAGGTCCTCTTTATTGAGTGTGGTGAATTAACATCTTTTGATTTATTCTATTGTCCCCGATAGCATTTTATTTCCAACCATGCAATTGCTGATGCTCCTGTTTTCTTTTTGCCTTTTCCCCTGCAGCTTAACTAACATTGACTACTGTGTTAGGATTAGTCATTGCTCACTGTGCCATCCTGCAGCCTCATAATCAGAGGCTTGTCACCAAGCATGGCTGCCCCAGTGACTGGGATGGAAATGAAAATAAAGCAAGTGTTATTTTCCTCACCCTGAAGCCCGAGAGAACTGCACCGGGTTTACCCACGTGAACATGGGTAAGAAGGAGTTTTGAAGTCCAGCAAAGACTTTATAGCTAGTGAGGCTGGCTGGAAGCAGGGTAGATCTGGTCTGATGTGTTGCAAGATGTGAACTTATTAAGGCATCACAGAGGCAACTCCCAGCGGGGGTGGAGGAGAGCAGCAGGGATGGAAAGGAAGAAGACGCTCAAGATAGGATGTTCCAAAGGATGATTGGAAGAGAAGGGTGATGTCTGGAAGTGATAAGCCTCAGATGTTTGAACCTTACTGGAAAGCCATGTAAATTAACGGAAACTTCCTGGCAAAATAGCTTGACTTGTAGGGACTTCACAACCATAACAATCCAGAGGTGAGGTTTGCCCGCACCCTATTCATTTCAATCCTGAAGGCAATTTTCCCCCTGGCCAGAGAGAAGCTCGATTGTGAATGAAAGCAAGAAACGCGGCATCAGTGAGATGCCATTAAGGAAGTCAAGGTTAGCATAAGTTGCCTCACAGTGCCTTCATGTAGCACTCCCAGATTTCAATTCAGGCCAAGCCACCTCTGTCAGGATATTCACCCGGAGCCCCAGAAGTGCCATATTTACTAAGACCAAGTCAGCAGGCAGTGATGCAGTGTTACCCGGGTGCTCACCATGGTGCTTGGCATTCTTTTTATTTTGTTTGTTTGTTTTTGAGATGGGGTCTTGCTCTGTTGGCCTGGCTGGAGTGCAGTGGCGCAATCTCGGCTCACTGCAACCTCTGCCTCCTGGGTTCAAGCAATTCTCCTGACGCAGCTCACAAGTAGTGGAGACTATAGGCACATGCCACCACGCCTGGCTAATTTTTGTATTCTTAGCAGAGAGGGGGTTTCACCATGTTGACTGGGCCAGTCTCGAACTCTTGACCTCATGATCCACCCACCTCAGCCTCCCAAAGTGCTGGGATTACAGGCATGAGACACTTCGCCTGGCTGGCATTTTTTTTTTTTTTTTTTTTTTTTTTTGAGACGGAGTCTCGCTCTATTGCCCAGGCTGGAGTGCAGTGACGCGATGTCAGCTCACTGCAAGCTCCGCCTCCCGAGTTCACGCCATTTTCCTACCTCAGCCTCCCGAGTAGCTGGGACTACAGGCGCCCGCCACCACGCCTGGCTAATTTTTTTTTATTTTCGGTAGAGACGGGGTTTCACCGTGTTAGCCAGGATGGTCTCGATCGCCTGACCTAGTGATCCGCCCGGCTCGGCCTCCCAAAGTACTAGAATTACAGGGGTGAGCCACCGAGCCCGGCCCTGGCTGTCATTCTTATACTAATTCAGGAAGCAATCACTTATTCAATAAATCCTGAGGGTCAGCTGTATGCAGGGACTATACTGGATCCATGCAGATAAGCTAAAGAGCAAAGCCCCAGGTCCTGTTCTCAAGAGGCTCCTAATTTGGGGGAAAGAGATAGACATGCAAAGAGAGTTGCACCCCAGCATGATGACTCAGTGTGTGAGCCCCTCACCTAGCCCTGGAGGACAAAGAGAGAAGAAAGACTGCCTCAGGGTTAAGCAGCAAGGAGGGAGGAGAAGGAAAGCTAGGTGAGCAAAATACAGTGGGTCCTCCTTATCTGTGGGTTCCACATTCACGAATTCAACCAGGCACAGTCAAAATATTTGAGGGAAAAATGGTGGTTGCGTTTGTACTGAATATGCACAGAATTCCTTTTCTTGTCATTATTCTCTAAACAATACAGTATAACAACCATTAACAGCATTTACATTGTGTTAGGTATTATAAATAATCAAGAGATGATTTGAAGTATATAGAAGGATGTGCATAGGTTATATGCAAACACTGCACCATGTTATATAAGAGACTTAAGCATCCGTGAATTTTGGTATTCATGGGGGAGTTCTGGCACCAATCCGCCACAGATACCGAGGGATGACTATGCATACCTACGTGCAGGGTTTGTTTGGTGCTGCTGGCAGATAGAAAAGAAGGGAGGAATCAGGGCCTTTCAGCTTTCTGTTCTGGTTGAAGGGCTTGGGACTGATAAGAACCAAAAGTGGCTAAGAAAGTTGCAGCCTCCATAAGGAGATTGATGATGATGATGATGACGATGATGATGATGATGATGATGATGATGATGATGAGTGTGTATGTGTGTGTGTGTATAGTTAATAACACAAGCTTTGGATCCAGGCAACTCTAGGTGTGACTCCCCATTCCTTTCCTTCCTGTGTAATCTTGAGCAAGACACTGACTTCTCTGAACCACCATTTTTTCCATCTGTAAAACGGGTATAAAAATATCAAGCTTGGGCTGGTTGCAGTGGCTCATGCTTGTAATCCCAGTGTTTTGCAAAACTGAGAATGGAGGATTGCTTGAGGGCAAGAGTTCAAGAGTTCAAGACCAGCCTGGTCAAAAGAGAGAGAGAGAAGGAAAGAGAGAAAGTGAGATGAGTCTCAGAGATAGTGAGCGCTTGTCACAGAAGAACTGGAGTTGTAGGGGAATTTCAAGTGTGGGCCTAATGAAACAGAATAGATTTTAGGATTTCTTTCAACTTTGATCTACTAGGATTCTACTAAAACTCACTGAGCTTCAGTTTTCTCTCCTCTAAAGGGAAATTATAATAGTTCCTTCCACACAGGGCAATGCTGTTTATCACAACCTTACGTGCAATTTTTTTGGCAAATTTTAAGGGCTGTAAATGGTGGTTATTATTGTTGTTAAATGAGGAATTAGGGGCTTCAAATAGTCATTTATTGTGTGAAAGAGGCACATTAGGCTGGAAATGACATTAGGAGGCCACTTGCTGTACAACACGCTAAGGCTCCCAGAGAATTAAACACATCATTGTGATCATGGCAGGACTGGTCAGGGTATTTTCATATGTGAGAAGAGTAAGAGGAACATTGAGGAACACTTAGGCAGAAAGGAGTAGATTAGGGGCTCCAGGCAGAGGCAATAACATGACACAAATAATAAAAGCTCCAATGACTGAGCTGCTACTTGCTGCATAAATTATCCATTTAATTCTCACAGTGACTATGCAAACTTGATATTCTTGTACCCATTTTACAGATAAATAAACAGTGGTTCTGAAAATCAGTGACTTACTCAAGGTTATACAGTAAGAAGAAAAAGTGGTGCGTCATATTTGGAGTTGCGTGGGTCCAAAGCTTGTGCTTTTAGCTACTCAGACACCTGTCACCTGCATGAGGGCAGGAACCATAGGTGAGCACAGCATGTGTGGGAGACGAGCTGGAAACTCCTCCGCCAGGAACAGTCAGCCTGGGTGGAACACAGTGAAGATGCAAATGTGTGGGGTGAATTGCTTCAGCAGCCGTAATGTCAGATTGGAGTTCAGCAAGATTCTGATAGAACAGGAAGTGCTGTTGAGGGCAGTGAGCAGGGCCGTGTGAAGTGGTTAGAGGCAGGCTCTGAAACAGACAGCACAGGTTCAAATCTCAGCTTTCCCACTCATCAGGTGTGTGATGCTGCAGAGAGAAAGTATGGAGGAGAAAGGTTGAAGCAACCTGCACAGAACCCAACTCACATCATGTTTATTTCTCTGGCTCCTGAGAAGAAAGGGTCATTAACCAATGAACCTCAGAGAATTCATGTTAGGAAGTGAATCTTAGCATATACAAAACTTGCCATTTGGACAATCAGAGGGAACAGGAAGCAGAGAACTCTGATGAACTGGGCTGACAAGCCCTTTACTAAGATTAGAAAGCAAGAGCGAGGGAAAACAGCACCGTCACCACCTTGATGATGCAGATGGTAGCATAAATACAATATGAAACAAACCTGTGTGTTGTCTTAATTTGCAGTGATTTTCAGAGTACCACCCAGATAGTTCTCATCAAAATTTAGGTTCAAAAGCTATAAAATAGCTGCTGGGTGGCAGATTACACTGGCTCTAGCATAAAAAGGTGAAAATTTGCCACACAGCTTCTACCATCAGCTCTCAAGGTACAGTACACTTCTGAACTAGTTTCCTGGGTAAAATGGAGCAACAGGAACCAATTTATCACTGGTTCAAAAGTTACATTAAATAGAGTATGGGAAGATAGCTTGCAACTTGTAATGGGATACAAAGAATAATTATCAGTATTATGATAAAGACCTCAGCACAACAGTCCCACATATAGGGTTCTTTCCCCATACCTAGTCATCAACCACACACAGGGAATAGAGACATCAATGACTGACATAACTAGGAACTCTTTTCTCTAAGTATAGAGTCAGAGAAATTAGATTTTTGGGAGTCAGGTGTCTGGGATGAACAACATCAACACCAGTATCATCTGGAAACTTTTTTAAAACTGAAAATTTGGGGGCCACATCCTTGAACCACTAAATCAGAAACCCTGAGGGTTGGAGTCAACATCCATTTTAATAATGATGACCACTGACCTAGAGAAAACGATCACCTGGCAAGAGACATGACCAAGTGACTTTACGTGTAGATCAAAAACATTCCCAACAGGAAGAAAATGGACTTTTTCTGATGAGCTCAAATTAAATGATAAAAAAAAAAAAAAAGAAAAAGAAAAAAAGAAAATCCTGGAAGTTACTGGCACATGATCAACACGGAATGACACATGGTTTTGTTATAATTTTATCTCTTTCTCCTGTAGTGGGTCCTATAGTGCCACCTCAAAATTCATGTCCACCCAGAGCCTGGGAATGTGACCTTATTCAGAAATATGGTCTTTGCAGGCTGGGCACGATGGCTCACACCTGTAATCCCAACATTTTGGGAAGCTGAGGCAGGCAGATCACCTGAGGTCAGGAGTTTGAGACCCACCTGAACAACATGGCAAAACCCTGTCTCTACTAAAAATACAAAAACTAGCTGGGTGTGTTGGCACATGCCTGTCATCCCAGCTACTCGGGAGGCTGAGGCAGGAGAATCGCTTGAACCCGGGAGATGGAGGTTGCAGTGAGCTGAGATTGCGCCACTGTACTCCAGCCTGGGTGACAGAGCCAGACGTCATCCAAAAAAAGAAACAGGGTTTTGCAGATGTAATCAGTTTAAAATGACATTATATTGGGATAGGTTGGGCCCTAAATCCAATGCCTGGTGTCCTTATAAAGGGAGGAAAATTTGAAGATGCAGAGACATAGGGAAGAATGTTGTGTGAAGATAGTGGCAGAGATTGGAGTGATGCATCTATAAGCCAAGGAAATCAAAGGATTGCAGGCACCTACAGAAGCTAGGAGAGAAACAGGGAACAGGTTCTGCCTGAGAGCTCTCTAAAGGAACTCATTCTGCTGACACCTTGATTTCAGACTTCGAGCCTCCTGAACTGTGAGAGGATGAATGGGATAAGCCACCACTTTGTGGTCCTTTGTTATGCCACCTCTGGAAAATTAACACACTCCCTTTTTAAAAAGCAAACATTTCTCAACATGATGAAACCCCATCTCTGCTAAAAATACAAAACAAACAAACAAACAAACAAAAAAAATTAGCTGAGCCTGGTGGCTTGTAATCCCAGCTATTCAGGAGGCTGAAGCAGGAGAATCACTAGAACTCGAGAGGTGGAGGTTGCAGTGAGCCGAGATCGGGCCACTGCACTCCAGCTTGGCAACACAGCAAGACTCCTTCTCAAAAAAACAAAACAAAACAAAAACCAAAAAGCAAACAAACAAAAACAAACAAACAAAACAAAACAAAACAAAAGTTTCTCAATATTTAATTTTCTGGAACCACTCCAATTACCCCTAATTTTTAAGACTCTTGAAAGTCCTTCTCTTCTGAGTGTAGACTCTTTCCTTAGGCCATATTGTAATTGATTATGGCTCAAGTTTGTATTTCCAGTCCAGATCCCTTCTCTGAGGTCATAGATACTGAGATTTAGATAATTAAGCATCCCCTGAGGAGGTGGTATAGAGTAATGAATAAGTCTTGGGCTTTGGAATGGAGTTTTTTCCCAATACTCTGAAGGCTACATGAGAGAAGAAACTGACTTTTTCCTATTTTATTCTAGTATTCAGGTTTACGAGGCCCCGAAAAGGTATTTGTTTAATGAATGAAGAAAGCAAAAACATTGGTTAGAATGAGGAGGGGGCTCAGGCTTCATTGTTTATAGTAACACTATTTCTTCCTTGCTTTCCATACTGCCATTGGCAGGAGGGGGAAGAGAGTACCTCAGAGCCCTGGGTGCTCCAAGAAAGACCCCACACCTTACCTCCCCTGACATTCACAGTCTCACCACTGGTATCTCACAGAAGATCCTCCCTTGATCTCCACATCCATAAAATACTACCAAAGCCCAAGACACGCAGCTCATCCTTTAGCTCCCATATACTTCCCCAGTACCTCTCTGTGTACCACCTAATCTGACCCCATCTTCACCTCTTTCTAATTCCCACACCCTCCCTTGTACAATTCCAGATCAGTCATCAGCAAAATCCCTTATAACCTGTGCAGTTTCTTTATAAATCCTGTTTTGCCTTTTTGCTCTAATGAAAACTCAGATACTCTCAGGATCCCTGCCTCCTCATAAAGTCCTTCTAATTTGTCACTTTTTTTTTCTGTTTCCTTCTGTAACTAGCCTGGAGGTTGACTAGGTGTCCTCTTATTTCCTCATTCCAGCCTCCAGATGCTTCTCCCTGCCCTCTCTATGAAAACTCGCTTTGAAGTTTATGTCATCCATCTATACCATCAGTTGCCCCTCTTTATTGCAGGCATCTACAAACCCATGATTCAGAGAATTCCCCCTTATTCTTTGAAGTTTTTAACTTCTGACCTGTTCTCATAGTCATAATCACACTATTCATATCATAAACTGATGACTTCACTAGCAGTCAAGATAATCTTTCCAGTAACTTGACCTTAACTCTTTTACCTCTTCTCTCTTCTTTCTAGGTCTGGGCATTAAAATCACTGCCACTCCCTGTAATCTCGGTTTCAAGTATTTCACTTTCTTAACCACCATACTCTATCTTTCCAACTCACTCATTCTAGGACCTTGAATCCAAAAAATGTGACTGCACAGTGACCTATAGTGGCTGGATCTTGTTTCCTTTTCACTGGGAGAAGAGAAGGCAGCAGAAGGCAATTTTCTCCCAATCCCCCTCCACGTCTACCTTGCCTGTATCTGCCCTATATACTCACCTCTCTCTCAGTGTGAATTAACAATCCATGTTTGTGTGCAAGGCCGGTCTCTGCATTTTTGTACCAGAACCCATTCCCTCTTTCCAACTCAAGTATGGTGCTTCAGAAACCACCCTTTATCTACCATACCAATGTTTTTATTTGCAAATGAAGCCTGTGTGTAATTCCTCCCATCTTTAAAACTCCTTTCCTTGATACCACATTTTCCTGCTCCCCTTCTTAGCAAAACTTCTCCAAGGAGATGCTCTTTCTCATTATCTCTTAAATCTTTTTCCCTTTCTCTCTGGAACTCACTCTATTTAGCCTTATGTTCTTCCCCCTTTATAAAAATGTCTCTTGCTAATGTCTCCAAAGGCCTGCATATTGCGGATCTCATTCCTATTTTTAATTGACCTACTGGCAACATTGGACCTAGTGACAGCTCCTTCTGCATTGAAAATATTTTCTCATTTCTTCCAGGATACCATTCTCATATTCCCTACAGGCTGCTCCATCTTAATCACCTCTCCTGTTTGCTTCTCAGCTTCCCAAACAATACACTTTGGTGTACTCTAGGATTCAGTTCTTAAACATCACTTTTCTCTGTCTATACTCACTCCCATATAGTCTTACAGCCTTGATACCATCTATACACTGATGACTCCCAAATTCATTGCCAAATCTGTGTCTCCCCTGTGAATGCAACAGAACTGCATACACAACTACTCATTTGACGTCTACACTTGAATGTCTTAAAAAGTTTACCCAAAACAAACTCCCAAATTCCTTCCTCCCCAACCTGCTGCTTCTGCAGTCTTGACCTCAAAAAATAGCAACTCCATACTTCAATTAGAACAAAAGTGCCTAACTCCTCCTTTTGCTCACATTTCACATCTAATTCATTCCCAAATCCTACTGGTTCTGTATTCAAAATCTGTCTAGGGTCCACCTATCACTCACCATCTAGAATGCCACCCTGGTCCATGCCACCATCATCTCTGTTTTTTTTTGTTGTTGTTGCTGTTGTTTGTTTGTTTGTTTGTTTTTAAGACAGCCTGATACCCGAACTCTCTGCTTGTGCCTTTGGCTCACTTATAGTTTACTTCTAACACAGCAGCTAAGTGATGACTTTATAGCGTACATTCTATAAATGCCACACCTAGCTCCTTCAGTTCTTTTCCTTTTACTCATGATAAAAGTCTAAATTCTTAAAATGGCCAGCTCCCATTATGGCTCCAATTTTACCTGCAGGCTCTCCTCCCTGTTGTGGTCTATCCATATTGGCTTTTTTTGCTATCCTTGAAACAAGTCCACAAGCCTTGCCTCAGGAGCTTTATGCTTGATGATTCCCCTTGGAACATGTTTCCCTCAGGTGCCCTTCACTTCCTTCCGGCCATTGTTGAAATGCAGCTGTCTTGAGATGCCTGCCTTCGCCTTATTTTAAACAGCATCCTCCTTCACAGAGGGCCTTCATTCCTTTTTATCTGCTTTACTTATTCCCATGACAATTCTTATCACCTAGTATACTATATTTTGATCTACTTATTTTATTTAATGCCTGTGTTCTCCCATCAGAGCAAGGGGCATTTGTCTGCTTTGCTCCCAATTATATTCTTAATGTTTGGGAAAATGCATGGCACATACTGTTTGCTGAGTCACTGAATGAATGAATCTACATATTACTTTTTCCCTGTTATGGATTGGGATATGTATGGGATGAGACAGAAGATCTCATTCAAAATAGGAGATGCTTCATCACTCTCTCTACCACTCACTTGTGCACTGGCTCTGTCTTAAACACTTACATAACCCCCTGTTTCCAACAGAACAATGAGCAATCTTAGAAATTAAGGAATTCCATGCCACAGTCTCTACTTTCTTTTCTGTCTGTCACTTATCTTGTCCTTTATGCTTTTGGGATGGGGATGGGTCTGTGTCACTTTCATCTCAGAATGTTCTGTCATTTTAAGACTTAATTTGGGGCTTAGTGTTCCAGACACTGGTCATTGGTCCATTTTGATTTTATCTTTTCCCCTCCCCTCCCCTTCCCTCCCATCCCTTCCCCTCTTTTTATCCATTCCTCCTGTTCTGTGCAGGAAACGTGCAAGGGGAGAAGAAAAGACACATGCATAATACCTTTAGGGGTAAACAACCTTTATCCCACGTAAACGGCAACGCAGATATAATAAGCAAATGATATAATTAGCAAATCAATATAATAAGCAAATTGATATAATGAGAAAATAATATAATAAGCAAATTGCAATGAAAAGGGGAGAAGGGAAAGATATATATATTTATACTCACCAGACTATGATGGATTCACCACCAGACTGGGAAACAACAGCCTGGGCTCCAGAGTTGGCCACTCATCTGTGCACAGACGAGGAGCGGTCTCATGAAGCCTCGGCGTAGTCTGGGGCCCTAGCTCTTTTTGTAACGAGTTATTTGGTGTGAGGCCCAGTCATGATGGCCCTCTGCAACTAGGCTCAAGGAACACAAAAAGGTCAACTTGTTTTTTGCGATTCTCTATTGTTTTTCAATAACTAACTTATAGGAATAGATTGAAATAGGGATTTCTCTGAAACAGCGCTGGATGAACGCCTCAAGGGGCTCACAGAACCTGTTCTGGGACTTGGTGACCATTGTTTGTGTCCATGTTCAATTGAGTTCAAATTTAATATTTAACTTCTCCTGCACACCTCACCATCTCACCCCTCCCCTTCCCTCTCCTCTCCCTCCCTTCCCTCCTCTCCCCTCCCCTCCCTTCCCTTTCTTCCCCTCCTTTCGCTTTCTCTTTTCTTTCCTTCCCTTTTTCTCTTCTTTTCTCTCTCTAATTTTTTCTCTTTTTGTGACTGAATTAGAGCTCTACTAACAGAAGGTCAACTGTCCTTCAGTTATTAGAATTTAGATGATACAGAAAATAAGAGAAAGTGAAGAAATCCCATTAAGCTTTTAGAAAATCTTCACTCAAATCACATCATTCTCACCACTCTGGTTCCTGAATTCTTTGTTTATTATTTGGCATGCCAAATTTCTTTGTAAGTTTAACAGGAATTAACATTTAAAATTGTGTGTTTTTTTCATAGTAAATCAAACCTCCAGATCTATCACTGAGAGAATAGTATCATGAATCCCTGTGTAGACAGAACCTCTAGTTCCCGAAGTCCTTGTCCCTTTTCTTTCTGCCCCTATACAATTAATGACCATTTTTCCCTTTGTTTAAGAGAAGAACCGGTCTGAAAACAGGGACTCTGTTGCTTCGATTTCTGGAATACTGTTCTAAGAATATAGTGAGACAATGGTATGAAGGCAAATGCTTTTGATGTGCAGATGGCTGGTTTTGTTGACAGAGAAAAAACAAAACAAACAAAAAATGTCTTGTGACTTTCATTGAGGCAGAACTTGAAGGCACTTACAGAGCAGGTTATAGAAATTGTGAGAACTGATTGATGCAGGGAAGTTCTCACAGCAGGAAAATGATGGCTCCGAAAGCCACCAGAGTGCTTGGGAGGAGCTTGAGTGTTAAGGATAGAAGAATAGAATGACTATTCAAGATGCACAACATGACTATTGGAGTTCCAGCTCACCCCCTGGTGTAAAATGTCAAGCTGGAGGCTATAGAAACCTAATCTCACTTAGGAGAAAGTAAGTAAAACAGAATTGGAATCCTTGAATCCTTGGAAAAAGCCTAGGGAGTCTGCAAGCCCCTCAAAGAAGTTCCATAGTCAGCATGGAATTACAATCCAATGTAGTGAGAAAGTCATAGGGAAGCCAAGGGGTGGCTCAGGCTCTCTCTCACATGTGACTGCCTACTGGAGAGAGAGCCACAGTGCATTATTGCCACTGGCCCTCAGGGGACATGGAAATCCTGAACTTGGAGGAATCCGAGAGTCAACATGAGGGCACATTCAGAATGTGGACCTCAAGATTGAAGGCCACAGAAACATCTGAGGTCATTATGGAGGATGACAATAAGAGCATCTACATCATTGACATCCGGACCCAACAAGAGCGTCAACATGCTGAGGAAGTTCACAGCAGAAGACAGCATGCGAACCAGACAATGCTCCCCCGACACCACAGGGCCACACAGTCTTTTTTCTCAAGTGTCCTCTTGAGATGTTGAAGAATGGTATAGGAGAAACCCTGAAAAATAAGCATGCTTCTAAAATAGCCTGAGGTTACCTGAAAGAGACTGCTTTAAACCACGGCCTCGCCCAGGAGACTGAAAACTCTTTAAGGACCAGTGCTGGGGTTTACCCAGTTTTGCGTCCCAAGCAGCTATCACAAACCAAGGTGCTGAAGAGTATCTCAGTAGAGGACCATAGAGTGATAAATAAACAGTCTAAATAAAAGCATCAAAGTTTACAGCAACTGACTAGAAGGAAAGTATGAACTCACAGAGGAAATAATAAAAGGAGAAAGGCAGATGATACCTCTCCTTTGGTTCAAAAACAAATTGTACAAAAATAGGGCTCTCAGCTCTGTTCCAAATTACTTACTGTGAGTGAGAAACCAAATTCAATTTAATGCAGTAAGAATGAGCTGCAATTACAAAAGGAAGAAGAGGTAGAGGAGAAAAAACAAGCAATTTGGTTTTGTTTTATTCAGAGTATGTAGATGACTGGGTATCACATCAAGAAAGAACATTGACAACCTGTGTGTTGATCTCATTAGAAGAGCAGTTGAATAATTAAATCTGGAAATACCTGGAGAATTGATGAAGAAATTGATAAAAGTCTTTGGATATAAAATAGTTGTCATATAGGAGAAGCCACAGATTTGTTTCAGTCTGCTCCAGGGAGCAAGAAAAAGAGCAGAGATGGGGAATTGCTAGAAGGAAGATTTCAGTGTATAGAAGGAAGAGCATTGGAACAGGATGCCTGAAAAAGAAATTGCACAACTATAGAGGTGAGAGCCCTATTCCAAATCCCTTACTGTAAAAGGAAACAAAAGTCAATTTAACATAATAAAATTGAGCTCCCCGTCACTGGAAGTGTCTTGGCAGGTGCCGAATGCATGTTTGTGGGAGGTTTGAAAGAGGAGATTTAACATGGGTAGGAGATAAGTACAAGACCTGAAAGTCTCTTTCAAAATTGGCGATTAATGGGCTATCTCTCTCTTAGAGATTCATTCAGGCAAAACCAAGGTGAAGAACACCTGCTGGTGTTTTTTGCCAAGGAGGTGCCAGGATGCAAGGAAGGACACAGTGGTCGAAACATAAGCATCCATGGTGGATTAACTGCAATCCTGTATGCCTCCCTGTGTGTTTGCAGCATGACTTTGTAGCTCCTCCCATGAAGAGACAGGATCTCTTTCCCTGCCTTTCAAATTTGGGCTGGCCACGTGACTTACTTCAGCCAATATAATGTCATACAAACGATTCTGTGTCCGTTTGGGGCCTAGACATCAAAAGACTGTATGCATCTTTTCTTACACTTTTGAGACCATACCACTGCTATGAAAACAAGCCTAGGCTAGCCACTTGTAGGGTGAGAGACCAGCTAGAGAAAAGTCCACTTATTTCAAATGCAAACATCCTAGATTTGCCCGTTGTCAGCTGACCTCCAAACATCTGAGTGAGTCCAAATAGCAGCAGCTGCCTACCCAACTGAGGGCTGACTGCGGATGCATAAATAAATCCAGCTAAGACCAGAAAAAACTTCCCAGCTGACCTATAGACTTGTGAGCAATATAAATTCTTATTATTTTAAGCATTAAATTTTGGAGTGATTTGTTACACAGCAATTACTAGCTAATATATCTTTGGAGACAGGGAGACTTGCACCTCACTGTTTTGTGAACTTCAGCAAGCCTCTTTAGCCTCTCAGCTTTGGTTACTTTATCAGTCAAATGTGGACAGCTTACATGGGACCCATTACATTTCTTGGGAGGATTCAATGCATAATTTATATTAAGTCATTTTCATAGTGCCCAATACAGAGTTAACACTCAACGAATTTTGTCCATTATTAGTATTTTTATGAGTGAGCTGGAGAAAATTACCACTGGGGAAGTAAAATCATCACTGGGGAATAAATTTCATATGACATGGCTTTCTTTCACACATCAAAAAGGTAAAATAGTTATATTCTGTATCTTTTTTTGATTGATGTGCTTATTTTGAGAGAAATCACTTCCTTTACACTTCTGTGTCCCCGGCACATGTCCAAACCAACACAAAGAACTTTAGATGATGACACACTCTCACCTCCTTTTGGACGTATGTGGCAGCCATGTATGTTCCTCACTTTAGGTTATCTTGGGAAGGCTATTTCTCTGCCTAGATGATGGTGGGTGTCAAAATTTAAAACTAGTCAGAGCTAAGGAAATGACATCCTCTTGTAATCTTGAGGTCTTCCCAAGCAAAGGAAGCACAGAGTAGTAAAAAAGGTATTTTTATAAGAACATGTTATAACAGAAGGGCTAAACCTTGTACTTTCAAATAACCTTTAAAAAATATTCCCTCCCCAGAGAACTTTTTATATTATCTCCTTTCACAAATTTCAGAATGCAAGGCATGAGTATAAATTTCTTTTTCTGCAAGAATGACTCTGTCACAAGTCAAACAAGTAATAATTCAACTTAGCCTTAGAAGGGACTGCATGGTCTAAATGTAGGTCCTGCAATCCAATTACCTATTTTATTTTTTAATCTCCCCAAATTCATTTTTCCACCCATTACTGAAAACTTCTACTGCTAAGAAACTTACTACTTCATGGAACAGCCTATTTCATTGTTTTTTACCTGTTAAGACAAGGATTCAAACACAATTAGTTTCTTTGTGAGGATATTCCATAATATAAGATAGGGATATGGAGATGTGACACAGAGAATGGAAGAAAATCAATACAGGATATGCATAGATATGTTTTGAGACAAGGTCTTGCTCTGCTTCCCAGGGTAGAGTACAGTGGCACAATCACAGCTCACTACAGCCTCAACTTCCTAGGCTCAAGTGATCCTCTCACCTTAGCCACCCAAGTAGCTGAGTAGCTGAGACTGCAGACAGGCACCACCATGCCCTGCTAATTTTAATTTTTTTTTTCTTTTTAGAAATAAGATCTCACTATGCTGCCCAGTCTGTTCTTACACTCCTGAGCTCATGTGATCCTTCTGCCTCAGCCTCGCAAAGTGCTAGGGATACAGGTGTGAGCCACCAGTCCCGGCCACAATATGAGATATATTTTGATTACATTTACAGCTTCAGATAAATGAAGCTTAATTCTGTTGGAGAACTTTAAGAATGATATTCCTAGTATATGTATCTCAGAATTAGCTAACCCAAGGGGTAAGGGAGCTGGGGTATTTATGCACCAGATAGCACAATTATTGATTGAATTTTCTATTGAGAGGAGTTAACTTCTATGCAAGTGGCAGGCCGGAGTTGCTGATCTGCCACTTGTACAGGCTGAGCTAACTTCAGCCTTGTAGCAAAGGAGCATAGTGCTGGCAGTTGGCAGTCAGACTTGTGTGCACACACGCTGTAAGAGTGGAGGAGATAAGAGTTCCACAATGTGCACTGCAGGTTTGAAAATCTCTTTCCCATACAAAGCATCTGCCATTTCAGCCATCCCAACCTCCTTCCTTCTTCTTTGGTTCACCTTTTCTTTGGAGAATCTCCCTTTTCCTTGTCCCTGTTCACATAATTTAGAAGGAGGTGATTTTAGCTCCTTTTAGCTGAACTTCTAGCTTGAACATCAGTACATTCCTCAGTTCTGGACAATAATTGTAAAGTATATAATATATACAGTGCTTGGTTCAGAAATGGGTATGTGGTCAAAGCCAACTTACTCAGATGCAATCCTGAGATTTTTCCAGAGCAATTAGGAAAGGGTAACTATTGTCTCTGTTGGGACTACTAAACTGATAGGCTGTGAGCTCAAATGTTCTTGTGGCCATCATTGTCAAGCCCTGAGAAAGAAGCCAACAGAAAAAACATAAACACATTCTACCTGTATTGTTTGAGCATCAATATCCATCTAATTGTCCCTGGACTTTGGTCAGTTTGAACTGGGTCCTATCCAATACACTTAATTTAAGTCTCTATTACTTGTAATTTCTTCTTCTTTGACCTAGGACTACTCAATGGGAACATGCAGATCAAACTCCGTCTCTTTTCCTATATTTTCCCATCAGAAAAGTAAAGAGACTTACATGATGTAGGCAGTATATGCTTTTGCAGTAATTAAAAAAAAAAAAAAAAAGAAGGAGGGCAGTAGACCCGAACAGACACTTTTCTAAAGAAACATACAAATGACCAAGAGGAGTATGAAAAAAAAAGATCAGCATCACTAGTCATCAGGGAAATGAAAATCAGAATTGTAATGAAATAGCACCTCACACTTGTCAGAATAGCTATTTTTTTTTTTTTAAAGACAGCAAGTGTTAGTGAGCACATGGAGAAATTGGAACCCTTGTATACTCTTGGTAGGAACGTGAAATGTGTATCTTCTATGTAAAACAGTATGAGGTTTCTGAAAACATTAGAAATAAGACTATCATGTGATCAAGCAATCCTACTTCTGTGTATTTATCAAAACAATTGAAATCAGAATACTGAAGAAAGATATTAGCACTTCCATGTTTATTGTAGCACTGTTCCCAAAAGCCAAGATGTGGAAATACCCTAAATATTCATTGACAGATGAATGGATTAAGAAAATACAGGGGCTTGGGGTGGTGGCTCATGCCAATATTTCTATCTCTTTGGGAGGCTGAGGTGAATTGCTTGAGCCCAGGAGTTTGAGACCAGCCTGAGCAAAGCATGCTGAAACTCCTTGTCACTACAAAAAAAAAAAAAAAAAAAAAAAAAAAAAAAAAAAAAAAAAGGTGGGGTGGGGGGCACATGCCTGTGCCTGTAGTTTCAGCTACCCAGGAGGCTGAGGTGGGAGGATCACCTGAGCCAAGAGAGGTTGAGTCTGAGGTTATGAACCATGATTGCGGTACTTCAGTAAAGGCTGGGTGACAGAGCGAAACCCTGTAAGAAAGCAAGAAAAGCAAGAAAACAAGAAAGCAAGTAAGAAAGAAAGAGAAAAAAGCAAGCAAGAAAGGAAAATATGGCCTCTACACACAATACAATACTATGCAGCCTTAAAATGTAAGGAAACTCTACAATATAGATAACATAGATGAACCTTGAGGACATTATGCTAAGTGAAATGAGCCAGTCACAGAAAGACAAATACTGCATGATTCCATTTTTATGAGATAGCTAAAATAGTTGAATTTATAAAATAAAATACTGGAATTATAGATGGTCAGGAGCTAAGGGGAAGGAGGAAATGAGAAGTTACTCAGCAATGGTATGAAGTTACAATTAAGCAAGATGAATGAACTCTAGATATCAGCTCTATGACATTGTACCTGTAGTTAACAGTGAGTATACACTTAAAAATTGCTAAAGTTGAAAAAAGTGACAATAAAATAGTGAAAAATAAACATAGAAGATAACATGATAATACAAATAAAATAAAAATAAAAGTTTTAAATTCAGAAAAACCTGGATCTGAAATGTGGCTCAGGTATTTACTAGCTCTGTGGGCTAGAGTAAGGTATTAAAACACTGTAAGCCTTATTTTTCTCATCCATAAAGTGGAGAGGAAGAGTGCCTGTTTTGCGTGGTTCTGGATTTTTAAATGGTAAATGGCCAGGGAATTTGGTGTTACCTAAAGAAAAAAAAAATAGTAGAATTGAAGATAAAAAAAATGAATGTTTTATTGAGGTATGATTTGTACACATTCAATGTACACGTGATAAGTTTAGACATATGCATACACTTATGAGACCATGGTTACAGTCCAAGGCCAAGGTGCTGAACATATCCATCACCTCTAAAAAGTCCCTTTTGTTCCTTTGTGTTTGCTTTGTAGTAAGATCACTCAACATAAGATCTATCCTCCTAAACATATTTTAAAGTACACAATAACTATTGCTAACTATAGGCATTACATTGTACAGTAGATCACTAGAACTTACCCATCTTACGTAACTAATACTTTATACCGATTGACCAACAACTCCCCATGCAGGTCTGGCATAGAGTAACATAGAGTAACAACCCCACAAAGGCACCTATAATTCTTTTTTTAATTTATTTTTTATTTTTTTAAAATTATACTTTAAGTTCTAGGGTACATGTGCACAACATGCAGGTTTGTTACATATGTATACATGTGCCATGTTGGTGTGCTGCACTCGTTAACTCGTCATTTACATTAGGTATATCTCCTAATGCTATCCTGCCTCTGTCCCCCCACCCCACGACAGGCCCTGGTGTGTGATGTTCCCCACCCTGTGTCCAAGTGTTCTCATTGTTCAGTTCCCACCCATGAGTGAGAACAAGTGGTGTTTGATTTTCTGTAAAGGGAGCTACAATTCTTATGTCTTCCCTGAGATTTCTCTTCTCTAGGGTGAACCTCTGTGCCATTTCTAGATATACATTGTTTATATTTTTCAATATAGTATCACCATAACTGTGACAATGAGGTGTGACATTGGAAACTATGAGTATCAGGACTAATAAGGAGTGTGTGATGGCTGAATGGCTACGTGGCATAATTTGTGATTCCTACTTATGTCATTGGCTACTGTTATTTGAGTATAGTCCTAATTAAAAACATGTATGTTTAAACTCTTGACTGGCATGCATAGTAGTGGTTTATTCCATTTGGGAATTGCTTTCTTTAAAATCCTCTTGGGTTGAGTCCAAACTTGAAAGGAAAACCTCTGAGAAAAGTGGTTTTCCTTTTTCTTAAAGTGGAGGCTGCCACTAGATAAACAATCCAATTAAGAGATGAATGACTTTTTGGAGTGGCCAGCGCCCAAGAGCTCTGCCTCCCTAACCATAGGGCATACTTGAAAAACGTGCCTGATGCTGTGGTGGAGTTCCATGCAAAACAAAGGCTTACAAAAGTTACGTGACCTAGACCAAGTCACAGAGTGAACAGGTGATGAAGGTCAAGGGCTGACCACTGACACTGCAAAGCAGGTCCAGTTTCCAGTTATAAAATTCCAGTTTCCAGTTTCCAGGGTACTTTCTGGGCCAGAGAGTGCATTTGGAGAGATGTGCATTGTATCCTTAAACCATCACTAAAATGTTGCTTGCAATTTTTTACTCTGATTAGTAATTTGTAGTCATGGATTTCTCATTGTCGTATCTATGGCTGAGTTTTTTGAGAAACAGAGTCTCAGATGGAGACTTGCATGCAGAAAGTTCACTGGATAGTGTCTTCGAGAACAACACTTGTAAGAGAGTGAGGGAAACAAAAGTGGGCAGAGGGAGAAGTTGAACTGTGAGGCAGATGCAATTGTTGACTAGCCAATTCCACAGGGAGCTCTAGGACTAGGGTGGCCCTGCAGAGTTTTCCTGAACTGGGGCAAAGAGCACATCTACACTGACTAACATTGGATCAGACTGACCCTGGGAAGCGAGTGTAACTGTGGGCAAACTAGCAGTCTCCAAAAGAGGGCAATGCAATTAGCATCCAACACCCCCATCAACTGGGTAAATTAGTGCCTTGACTCTGAAGGGGGTTCTGAATGACACATCAGAGCATTTGTAGGTCTCCGTTCAAGGAAATTTAAAAACGCATTTCACACTTGGCTAATTCAAACAACAAAAAAAATCTGAAAGCATGAAACCAGTGCTATTCCCTAGAAGTAAGGAAAGGAATATGATGACATGGAAATGACTTGAGATTAGAAGTTAGACAGACATGGGATTCCATTTGGAATACTCCAGAATTGGAATTGTATTCCCAAATGAATACATTTTCTCTTGGTATGGTCTTGGAGCAATTCTAAATTACTTAGCTTCTCTGAGCACAAGCTTTTTCACTTATAAAATGATGATGTTAGTAATACTATCAGTTTCATGGCATATTTGAAAAAACATAATGAGAAAAGTCACTTGAAGTACTAAGCACAGTGCCTGGCATATTGAAGGCACTTGATAACTAGTAGTTTTCTACCACCTAAACAACAGTGAATGGCTTTTACGTATGTCATTCTTTATTCAAACTTTGTAGAGTAGAATGTACCAAATGTTTAAAGAATTCATAACTGGTTGAACGCAGAAAAATACAGGCAAGTAATGGGAAGAGAAGTGCTGAAATGGAAGCAAACATAGTGTGTGTTGTGAGTGCAGACCTGAGATCTTGCAGAATAGTGCAAGGACTAAAGGAAAAGGGAGGATCTGACCTGTGTCCTGAACCAGAAAGAGGTGAGTGTGGTGATGGAGCCATGAGGGAGAAAATTCACAGACGGGCTTCTCAGGTTCAAAAGCATGAAGACAACAGAGAGCATAGCCTGTGTGGGTATCCGTAGGTGGTTCACTACAGTTGCAGCATAATATGGGTGAAGAGTAGGCAGCTAAGGGAACACTTCATTTCAATATGCTTCTTATTGCCAGCTCCTAAGCCATCACTGTGGCTTGGGATCACTTGTTTTAAATTCACTAAGAAGCATTAAAGAATGGAGGTGGTGGAAAGAGTTCACAGCCTGTTTAAATAGAGTCTACCTGGGGCTGAAAACCAGTTGGCATGGAGCTCACTTGTTCCACCTTGTTAACAGCACTGGATTTCAGGTTTAATGGCTTTAGGCTGGTTTAGTCCAGTCTTGCTAAGGAGACCATGTTTCCTTTGGATGATTGGAGAAGTCACCCTTTCACAATGTATGGTGAAATAAAGTCAAACTTCAGATGAGAATTCTGAGTTCATTGCAAGCCCAGGACGCTCACAGCATAGTTAGCAGGAGCAGCCTCATAGAGGGGGATGGGTCTACCCTAAAAGGCTCTTCCCTGAGGCCAGATTCCATCCTTCACTTACCGAGCTCTGGCTGATTGGCTAGGGCGAAAAGTGCCCGATGGCCTGTCTATGACATGATTTCCACTGTAAACTTTGTTTTTATTCTCTGTGAAAGAGTACTTTATGCCCTGAACTTTATGAATGTTAAAAAAAAAAAAAAAAAAAACAAAACCAAAACATTCATTTTCAGATGAAATTTTTCAAGCTTGGACTCAACCCAAGAGGATTTTAAAGAATTGGCAATTGGAAGTAAAATGTTCCAGGAGGCTTTTAGAAATGCAGTGTTAACCAAAAAATAATGAAAATTTCAGAGTGCCTGGTTTGTAGGCTTCAATGAGGGTGGTGGGTTTACTTGTACACACACCTAATTCTGGTCCACTTCCACATTTCCTGAAACGTCATAATATTCTAGGCTTATACAGAACTTTATTTATTCCAGAATTTCTTTTCTTAATTAGCTTTATTTTTATCATATTTTCACTGTGAAGTGAGTTAAGAGATAAAGAAATTGACACACAGGCAAGTAACAACACACATTGCCCAACATGGCCAATATTTAGTGGGAAAAGTACAGTTAGTGGACATGAGACATGGCTGGGGCTCATAGGTACTGCTGCTGTTGAATAGATGAATACCTGTGCCTTGATTACTTATGAATTCTTTGACTTGACTTGCTCATCTGTAAAATGGGATAGTAATAGTACACAGAATGATGTGTGAATCAAAGAATCATGACTTAATCACCACTCAAATGGTGGTAGAAATATTTATTTGTAAATTACAGTGTCACTTAAATGTTAAATAGTATTTAAATGCAATTAAACATCTAGTTAGGAATGTAAATGCGAATTCAACCCATCTTCTGAGTCTTGAGTAGGCATTAGCGTTTCGAATGAATCATTATTATTAGCCATCATCAGTTTTTCAGGGAACTGGTAGGTTCAATACATCTTTCAAGTTCTACGAAGATTATAAAATCCATTCCAGAATCCCCTATGAACTCCTCAGTCACTTTTGCCCCTTGTCAAGTGAGGTGGAACAAGATCCATGTGGAATGTGCAGTTTTTTCTTACACTAACTCCCTTTGCTTCCTGTGGAATGGCCTCTTATGTAACTTGGAGTGACATTGTTTAACGCTCATGAACTGCATAGCTATTAGTTAGAGAATACAACTATAGAAAGCCATCCAAGCCCTCGAGGACTCTGTGTTCTCAAAGACATCAAAAGCAACGCACACCTACTACTCTAAACATCTGCCAAATCATGTCTACTTAAAAAACTGTAACAAGTATAAAACCTACCAAAAATCAAAACAATGGCTAACCATGCACATACAAAAAAATGAAATTCCCAGATGTACCATATCAAGGAACGGAGCACATAAACATAATGAACTTCCTATTTCCTATAAATAGACTCTAGCTCTTTATCATTGTATGTCTCTAATACAAGGATTTTAAAGGGGAAGCAATGAAATTTGTATGTCTGTTTCCTATATTCTCTAGCAGACTATGGAAACTGGGGGTATCTTATTCATTCCTGTACCCCCAAAACACATGGATAGGGTGGAGAAATGCACTTAGTAAGCCCCTTCTTCAGTGCCAAGTGCTATACCAGATTCTTTACATTGATCATATCCATTTTTTCTTTGAAATAATCCTTAAGTGGTAGGTATCACCATCATTCTTGTTGACAGGGAAATAGGCTGCTGATGAGAAAAGTACCTTGCTCAAGGTCACGTATACAGTAAATGGTAGAACCACAATTCATGTTCGAATCTGTGCCCTATCATATTCTTTTGCCTTTCATATATTAATAGTACAGCATTTAGTACATAATATGTATTTATGCCTGATAAACAGTATGTGCTTACAATATGCTAAATTGTCATATTACCATGCCTAAAATAATGCTTGTATAAGATATAGCATCTGAATACAAACAGGTCTAAATATAGAATTCTGTAGAATTAATTCCTACTTAGGTACTAGGTCTTAGATATTGATAGTAATAGTCATGCACCACCTATCCATTCTGGTAGGGCCAAATGTAGCACAGTCATCAATTAAACTGTAATCAGGGCTTCACATAAATTGATTTATTTAGCCTTTTGAGATAGTCACTACTGTTATTTCCATTACTCTAATTTTACATTAGGAAAATGGGGTACAGAAAGTTTGTCAAAGCAGAGCTGAGAGTCAACCTCAGAACTCAGGGAGCTCTAGTTTCCTTATGTGTGTGTCTCTCAAACTTGACTGCACTTTAGAATAACCTGCAAATTTTCTGTACTCTGGAAAGCCTGGACCTGACTACCGGAGATTCTGATTCAATTGATCGGGGGTGAGGTAATGGCATCCATGTCTTTTCCAAGATATCCATATGATACCACCGTACAACCAGGGCTGGGAAGCCCTGCACTAGAGTAGACCTCCTCTGAATTCTGCTGTGCAGAAGCCTTGCTCTTTGTGTGAGTCAGAACTGAGTGTATATATATTAAAAACCCCCCTCTTCTCATTGACTTCTACAAACCAGGCTTTCTGAAGTTTTCATATAAATTGCATTTACAAGACTACTAATAAGAGTGATTGAACCCATCATTTGGGGCATGGAAGCTATATGTGGTTTAGATGTTAGGCACTGTGCTAGGAGCGTTATGTGGCTTATTTCAGTTAACCCTCAGAGCAGCCCTATGAGTAGGTAGTTTACTATAGGTTGGGTATGTCAAATAGGTTTCATCTTTCATCTCCAGTAATCAGCCTCCCAACTTGGTTGATTACTGGAGCTCACAGCCTTTCCACTCACAGTGTGGTATGTGGGCATCACCTGGGAGCTTGTTAGGAATGCAAAATCTCAGGTTCCCTGCCAACATTCCCCTAATCAAAATATCAAATCGGCATTTCCACAAGGTTATTCCAATACACGTTAAAGTTTGAGAACCGCTGGGCTAGAACCATTTCTTGAGCAGATTCTGTGTTTCCATTGGAACAGGAGTCAGCAGGAAAATGTGCTCTGGTAAATGTTCTGTGTCTGCCTGGGCGGAGGATGGACTCATGCCTTCGGAATCAGGCATTTATCAATTCGGCTTCATATACAGACACAGAGGACACTATAGAGAACATGTGTTCAATTTAGGCACTGGTCCTTCCTTACCAAACACTGGCTACTGTTCTTTACCAGCATGGGTAAGGGGTCCATCTGATTTTGGTCCTGTTATTTATTTTCAGTAGGTCCAGCACTTCTCTGGACTTGCATTGTCCATACTGGCTTGGCATGGCTAGCTCTCCAGGCTTGGGTTACCAATTAAAACCTTCTTGTCTTTGCTTGTTACAGAATGGCAGCAAGATGCTGCAGCTTAGGTGACCAACCAACCTGGTTTACCTACAATGGAGGGGTTTCTGGAGATGTGGGAGAAGGTCTGGACAGTCTTGGAGAAACTGGAATGGTTGGCCATCTTAACTGCAGACCCTGTCTCTCTCATACACATTGAGTCTGTGTTTGCTGTTTCTTGTAGGGCTACTTGTATCTTTGTTAGATTTATATTTTCTGCTTTCTGGCAGTAAGCAATTATTCCCAGCCTTTTTTTTTAAATCAAGAAATATTACTTCCAATGTGTAGTCCACATTAAAAATAAACACCCTATATCATAGAAAAATGAATCTATACTTTCTGTAGAGCACCTTTAAATGTCTCCTTTTCTCATCCCACTTCCTTCAGCAACAAGAACACTCGGAGTATTTGTTAATTACTTTTTGGCAGATATTATGTTGTTGAGAATGGCTGGTATAAACATGTTATAATTACAATTTGAGTGACTTTTAATAATTTGTAATCAATATTAATTAGGATTGGCTGGGCGTGGTGGCTCATGCCTGTAATCCCAGCACTTTGGGAGGCCGAGGCGGGCAGATCACGAGGTCAGGAATTCAAGACCAGCCTGATCAACATGGTGAAACCCCACCTCTACTAAAAACACAAAAATTAGCTGGATGTGGTGGCTCACACCTGTAATCCTGCTACTCAGGAGGCTAAGCCAGGAGAATCGCTTGAACCAGGAGGTAGAGGTTGCAGTGAACCGAGATCACGCCACTGCACTCCAGCCTGGGCAACAGAGCGAGACTGCACCTCTCTCTCTATCTGTGTGTGTATATATATATCTTTCATATACATATATCTTTTATAGATATATCTTTCATATATATATTTCATATATTTAATATATATATATATTAAGATTAAAGACCTATTTTTAGGCTCTATCCCACGACCACCAGTTTTCAAGTCCACGTGACAGAATTTATGATGCCAGAAACTGATTTATCTTGGTACATTATTTAACTTCCTTTAATTCTTTACTGTTGAGCTATAAGGTTACCTTTCTGTCTTTGTAACTTCCTGATCTTCATATAAAGAAGTGGCAAAATTAAAATTTCAAACATAAAGGTGAAAGAATTGTGTAAAATAAGCTCTGACATTTCCTTAAAATCTAACATTTTATATTGTAGATGACTAGTCGGTTTTAGATTATTGCTCTGGATATTAACATTTTAATTCTTTCAATTTGTTGGATACTTAGCTGAACAATTTATATTGAAAATAACAAGAGATTTTTAAATCACCTATATCTGACTTACCCTTTGGCTTGGAGAAACAGACACAGGTCAGTTATAGATATATTCATTTGTTATTTTAATTAAATTATATGGACTGTAGCTTGCTAATGTTCAAGACAGAAAATGAAAGTGTTTTCTGCCCTTTCCCCTATGCTAAGGGATTATTGAGATAATGACCTAATGGTCTGGGTTGCGTATATGTCAGAAAAACTTCATTTTATTAATAAGTGATACTACAGATACTGCCAATTTATTATATTGATAGCAGCTGTGCATATGAGATGAGTGGACATAATTTGTATAACCAAACTACAGGTGTTTTTTCTTTTTTTTGAAGTCATATTATTCAGGGAGTTGACAGAGGTGTGAACTGGATTTTAAGAAGCTGCACGTAAGACACTAGTATGATCAAGCTGGAATGGACTTAGACAATTTGGAACAACTTTTCTCAGTTTTCAGATGAGGAAGCTGATGGGTACCAAGCTTAAATGATTTGACAAAGCTCATAGAAGATTAGCAGGTAGTAGAATAATGACTGCTGACTCCTAATTCCGTGGATCCTCCCTGCCACTGTTTTGTATTGAGCTGCAATGCTTCCTTGACTCTTCTCCACACCAGATTCTTATCAATGATCTTTCACCTAAGAAACAGCAAAGATTCTGGCAAGCACACCATCTAGAGATACATCTTATTGTGGTTTTTCACAAAAACCAAAAGAAGAAAGGAGGCTTAGCTGGTGTTATAATTATTGTTATTTTTTTCAATAGGGAAATCTGTACAAAATGATTTATCTCTAGTGATTTGCCATTGATCAATTTTTTTTCTCATTTCACTTTCTGTTCTTTTTTTTGTTTCTATTTTTGTTTTTCTTAATTTTTTAATTTTCTTATCCTTTTTCTTTTTTTAAAATTTTCTGTTTATCACAAATGATCATGTAATTATATGTTAATATTACGTAACCCCAGTGTTCTCAACTGTCTGTGATTTAATGTTACCTAGTTTTCTTTGCTTAATTTTAAATAAATTTGAAAAACTATCTTATAGTGTTTTGAGCCTGTGTTGGTACATTTAGTTCCAGTTCATTGTGGTAAATCCATTTCCGTTTCTAAGTTTCCACCTTTTAGTAAAGACATATTTCTAAACTGGTTTTATATTCTCAGTTACAAAGGATTCCAACTGCTAGTTTTGTGACAGTGATCACACATACTATCAAGGGATGGGTCAGGCAATTTTGGAATGTGCTGATGCCAGCATTTTTATAAGCCTATGGCTTTTATAGTCTAAATTGTTCTTATTTCTATTAATCCTTCAACTTTTGACAAACATACAACCATAGAAACAAATAATAAATTTGTTTTTTGGGAATTATCCAGGATTCTTGGTTAAGTGGGGAATTTAGGCTTTGATAGCATAAAGGATCACGGATAAGAATTTTTCATGGTGACTCTAATTATAATGCTGAGCATGTGGCAGGCACAGAAATATTTACTCATTGACTGAATATAGCACATCATAACGTTGCTTTTTTTTCCAACATAATTTTAGAGCTAGGCATATTATATTCTATTACATTAGACTATATATCCTTCTTAAATAGTACCAGCCTTGCTAGATAACACATGTTGGAGGAGAGGCCTTTCTTCTTAGCCCTCAGTGTTTTCCATCTACGGGAAAGAAGTTCCACCATACTAACATTACTATCATCTCTCCATCTGCTCACTCACTTCTCCCCAAGGGAGGGGTGTTCAATATGGTTTCTGAGGTTAGAAGGAAAACTCAGGCACGTGTAACGTGGTTCCTTCAGTCCCATGACCCACTGTCCACAAATGGGCTGCTCACAGAGTGCATGCCTTCACCCTTGTTTCTGGCCATACAGGCAATTGTATGAAACAGTCCTAGCTGAAGCCTGCGATTTTCCTGCATTGCCTAGTCCTGGTGGGTATCTTTCTACTTCTGGAGTTTGGATTGGAAAGTCCACATGCCTGAAGGGATAAACCTATTCTACAAGGGGGTGTTTTCTATAATGAAGGTAATATTTTTATCTTACGTTTGCAGAAAGAGACAGAAAAATGTTATAGGTGAGTGCATGGACAATGACCTCAAACAGCTAAGATTCAAATCCCTGCTGTGTTACCTATCAAGCTAGAGTTGAAATGATTAAATGAGCTAGTGTACATAAAGCATTCAGAATGTTGCCTGGCACAAGGTAAATGCTCTACAAGTGCCTGATATTAATGTTAGCCTTTTGTTTCCCTGTTCAGTTGGTTCAGAACATAGACATTATGTACTGGCTCTGCCTCACACCTCAATAACAGAGATTTCTTAAAGAATAACTTATAAACTCTTTTCAACTTCAAATCACTCTGTGATTAGGCTTATCTTATACCTTACTAGTTCTTAGCACCAGAATTATTTTTCCTATTGTAGAACTAATCATGTTTCTCTGAAATTCTCAATGAGTGCAGACCTCTCAGGGGGGCTTCAAACTCTCACAGTCAGACCTCAGCATATGTTTCCAGTCCTGTCTTCCTTACACACTGTGCTTTGGCACGAGTCTACCATTGCTCATGATTCCTGAATCCCATGCAGTCTTCACACCATGCAGCTTTGCTCTTGCTGCTTTGAGGGCTTTCCCCCTGCTCTGCTTGTTAGATCAGAACCCAACCTTCATGGCCCAGCTCACAGGCCTACTCCTTTGTGAAACCTTTTCTTCTTACTCCCCATTCATGAAGGCCTCATCTGTTCTGAAAGCAAAAGAACATCTCATTGCTGCTGTAACCCTTACTCATTAGAATTTTATGAAAATTACGTGAACTCTGAGCTTCTCAAGGTCTTGGCCAGAGGTCATGTTCTCTTTACTTTTGTATACTCATCTCACCCAGCCCCTAACACAGTGACTTGCTCTTCAATGATTACCCAAGTATGAGTCCATCAAGGAATTCTACCAAAGTCTTTTCCAAAATACCAACCAAATACATCTACCTCCTTCCATCTCCACCTGGTCACTATTATCTCTGACTGGGTCTACTGTGGAAGCCTCCTAAATTTTCTCCCTGCCTCTGTGCTGGTCCTAATTCGGGTTATTCCCCAAATGGTCACTGGAATAATGGAGTTAAGATGTAAACCAAATTAGGTTACCTCCCCACATAATACTGAAACCTCAATTTTGATCTTTCTGCACCTGCCCCTCTTTCACACCTTATATTTTATAATCCCCCATCTGTAGCCTCGCTCACTGAATTCTACTGACATTTCTCTCCTTTCCTCCTTTTGGTTTCTCAGACAGGCCAAACTTTTCTCGACCTCAGTCTCCTGCACACTCTTTTCCTTCTCCCTGAAATGCTCAAGTCTTAACCTTTTTTTTTTTTTTTTTTTTTTTTTTTGAGACAGGGTCTTGCTCTGTCTCCCAGGCTGGAGTGCAATGGCATGATCAAGGTTCACTGCAGCCTTGACCTCCTGGGTGCAACCAATCCTCCTTCCTCAGCCTTTCACGTTGATGGGACCACAGGCACGAACCACCACACCCAGCTAATTTTAATTACTTTCTGTAGAGACGGGGTCTTACCATCTTGCCCAAGTTTGTCTAGAATTTCTGTGCTCAAGTGATCTTCTCACCTTGGCCTCCCAAAGTGCTGGGATTACAGGCCATGAGCTATGATATAGGCCATGACTAGATTTTGTTGTCCTTTAAGTTTCAGATTACAAACCTCCTCCTAAGAAGAGACACCCTGGCCCTCAATCTAAGTTGAACATTCCCTCTTGTAATTCATTATACTGTGTAGTTGTAACCCTCAGAGCCTCATTGTTTTTCCCTGCGTTCATAATGATCCGTAACAACCTTTCTTCAGTGTGGGTTTTCCAATAGTATTATCTGTTTTCTCCACTAGGCTAAAACTCCATGATGGCAGGAACGAAGCTCATCTTGTTATCATTGTGTCCTGAGAAATGAGCACATACAGGATGCACGAGAGAACTGTGCTCAGTAAAAAACAGTTCTAGGTAGACTCTGAGGTCTTAAAAATTCTCCAAGCAGAAACAGGACCCAGAGAGTACCTGGTTAAAGTCCTTCATTTTACAAAGGGGAAAATCAAGATCTAGGACTTGTAATGAGATCTCCTAATGCCCCAAGTGAGTGTCTGCCCAAAGATCTCTGGTTTTTAGGATATCCTTCATTATCAAGTTCTCTTGCCTTAGGCTTCTGGAAACTAGCCGATAACTATAGATTATTAATAAAGTAATATAACAGGAAAATCAAATGCTTCCTACACAATCTTTCACTGAGAAATGAAAGCAAAGCCTAAGGAAATGCCATCTGACTAATTTCTAACCAATGCAAATCTTCTCTCTTAGTCACCCCTAACAAAAATGTCAATGTTCTATAAGCACAGTGAGAGCTGCCAAGACCCAAGGCAGCTTTTTAGATCTGCTCTTTCTCACAGAGGGGTCAAGGATCTACTGCAGAGTGGAGTGGCTCAGAGCTGCATCTGTTTATTGGGCAAATAGAGAAAACCCAGAACCTTCAACAAACACCCTCTTTCTTCTATGCAGTGGAGGGTTTCTACCATTATCTGTGGCATATTTGTTAACTGGTTGCCTTTATTCATGTTCCTGGTTCTTTTCCTTTTCAAGTCTCAATGTTGTCGTCTCTAAAATAGAGTGGTTGATATTGGCAGTCTTTTTGGCCTTGACATTCTTTGACCAGGATTCTCCAAACAGAAACAAGATCTAGAGAGTACCTGGTCCTGTTTCAGATATGTAGGGTTAGTTCTCAACTTCAAAGGATAAATATGATTTGCTGAGCAGGTTACTCAGGATCTACCATGTATAGGAAACTAGATAATCATTTCAGCTCCTAATTGCATCCTCTATTTTCCTGAGTAAGTACAAGATGCTGGTGATTCCTGGAGCTAACATTTATGTTTTCTGTTCCTCAGGACTTTGTTGTCTGCTAGACAATTTATTCAAAGCAGGAGGATGATGTTCTGAAAGCCAATAATAAAGCTCATGGCAATGCAGGGTATATCTGATGGCATGGAACCCTTTAGGATGGCCAAGATTGCCTGTCAAATGCCAAGTCACCAAAGGCACTCATTTATTCTAAACATATACACTAATCAACCCTTTCTAATATGCATTGTTCTAGGTTCTGGGAAATAAGAAATCATTAGAAAAAGATTTCTGCCTTCTAGAAGTACACAGTCTAATGGTGAGATAGGCAGGTAAGCTATTACAACACAGTGAGACATGCACACGAGTAAAGCTGTTTTTCCTTGGTGTGCCCACAGTAAAGGGTATAACTAACTCCATCTGTGGGCTTCAGAAAGGGCTTCCCAGAGGAGGATATTTGAACTAACTCTTGAAGGATGAGAAAGAGTTTGCTTCATAGAGATAAAGGAGAGGATAATAGCAGGTAGCAAAGCAGCAGTACACAAAGGTACCGAGTCCAGGCCTGGTCTCCTTTGGAAATGATGAGGAGTATAAGAGAATTTTGTGGTAACATCAGTAAGGAAAAAGATGATGGAAGGAGAGTAGAAATGAGGCTGGATGGGCCATTTTGGAGGCCAACTGAGGAGGGTCTTACATGTTATGTTAACAGGCCTGGACTTCATTTTACATGCAAACAGGGAGATCCAGCCTAATGAGGGGTGTGTGTATGTCCTTGTATGTGCATGTGCATGTAGGTGACATAATCAGGTATGATTTTTAGATGATACCTGGTGACAAAGGAAGGGTGGAGAATGTAAACTACAGAAGCCTGAGAGAAAATGGCTGCTTGGGAACAGTGAGAATTCTGGCAGCTGCACTGCTGATGAGGAAAGTGGAGGCAAGCTTTGGAAAAGTGTTTAGGGCCAATCAGTAGAACATCATACATTCATACTAAAGGGTTTTTTGGTTTTTTTTTTTTAATAAGTATAGATACAGAATTCTACTCATAGCTTTTCTCCTGTGGTTTACATGACAGTTATTAATGGCTCTCCTGCTAGGAGCCTGACATCATGGCGAACATCAAGAAAGGAATAACCTAAGCTGAAGACATGCCTTTTCTACAGGAGGCCAGGTTCCACGTTCTGTGCATGCTTTTGGTGAAAGTCAGGTCAAGCCCCCAGAAGTGCATGGTCTATTCTCTTGGATCATATGACTGTGACCAACCTCTGGCTTCTTGGAGCCTCCATTAGCCACCCAGGGAAAAGTAACTGGCTTTATGTTTGGCTCCATCACTGCTGGGGACAAGCTCCTCTGCATTCTCAAGCAGTAGATGAAATACAACTGTGCTCCTGAATGCAGCAAAGCAAAGAGAACCCAAATGGACCAATGTGAAATCAGGACCTTTGGAGGCAAGAATGCACACATTTATAAATGAATAAACATAATTTTTCTCTCTTCTTCCCATTGGCAGCCTATCTAAAGGCCCTGACTCAGCAGTAGTGGGTCTTAATGCTTGTGCTTGTCCACCCTTCTCGGTAGTGATTGATTTCATTGTTGGCTTGTTTTCACGACTTGAATGTGGGATCTTCAGAGGGCCTAATTCCTTGCAAGTTCCATTTCAGGGTGGAAGAGCTAGAACAAGCTCTAACCAGTAGACAATTCAGTGACTCAGGAGCTTAAGCATTTAACTAATTAGTAAGAAAAAATGTGGTGAAGATTTGTAGTTAATAAGAAGGAAAGAAGAATCACTGGGGCTAGAATTATGCAAGCTTTTGTTTCCTTTTGGGACTATGTCAGAACTATGGGAGAAGAAAGGCTACCTTTTACCTTTGAGGAATTTTCAAAGCATTTTTTTTAGGTTTGTTTGTGACTGACAAAAGGCACAATTTCAACACCTCAGAAAAATGCCTCATCATTTCCTCTTGTGAAATCTGGGTGCTTCTGAATGAATCCATGTTAGGAATGAGGACTTTCATTCGTGAAAGTCAATGTCCAGTCTTATTTTGGGCCAAAGGCTGTTACTAAGTTGTAACAGAACAGAGCATTTACCTTTCCCAGGTATCCAGTGACCTACATGTGTCCTTGCAAGGCTATTAAGAGCATAGCCTTTCATCAGATGGGTTCAGATCCTACCACACCCTCTTTCTGGTTACAGGACAGTCCTCTCTGAGCCTCAGTATTCTCATCTCTAAGATGAGGCTAATTATACCTACTTCCCCGGGGGTACTAAGGATGAAGTAACAACACATGAAAATTTTTTTTATCCTTGATTTTCTTCGCTGGAAAATTAGGCTAGAAATACTTCCATCCTTGGGGTATTTAAAATAAAAGGACAAATATATGATGAGTCTAAGTGACCAATACATTGTGGCTTTTGTAATTACTATTCTGAAACAAGAGTGTGGCCTAGATACTTTCCAAAATTCTGCCCTCTCCACCTAGCAAAATGACAACCAGAATTACAGATATGCCAACAAGCTAGTGTTTAATAACGGCGCTTGATGATAAATGGCATTTCTTTTCGACATTTGTCTTTTTTTAAAACTTGGTGCTCTTAAATGCACCATTGGGTAAGTGTTGACTTCCCATTCGCAGGAAGAGGCCTGGAATCTAAGCATGAAGGGCCTGTCCTGATGTTGAGAAGTATGGATTACATTTATTTGTAAACTTAGCTTCTTGCTCATCTTATGGTTGCTTTTCTCTTTCTTTTTCTTTCTTTCTTTTTTTTTTTTTTGAGAGGGAGTCTTGCTCTGTCACCCAGACTGGAGTGCAGTGGTGCAATCTTGGCTCACTGCAACCTCTGCCTCCCAGTTTCAAGCAATTCTCCTGCTTCAGCTTTCCCAGTAGCTGGGATTACAGGCATGTGCCACCACACCCAGTTAATTTTTTTTTTTTTTTTTTTTTTTGTATTTTTACTAGAGATGGGGTTTCACCATATTGGTCAGGCTGGTCTCGAACTCCTGACCTCGTGGTCCACCCTCCCCAGCTTCCCAAAGTGTTAGGATTACAGGCGTGAGCTACCGAACCTGGTCTTAAGGTTTTTCTCTTTTTTTTCTTCCCTTCCTCCCTCTATTCCGTTGTCCCTTTTACTCTACCATGCCTATTGTAAAGAATAAACAATAGATTGGATCTACTCTCAAGATTCAGGAGAAAGAAAACCATCATTTATTAAATGGCATCTACACCCCGGGCTTTGTACCAGGCACACCTTCCACTGTTTCCAGTTATTCCTTACTGCACCCCTAGAAGTATATGTTTTCCCAGAAAAGATAAACAAGTTGCCAAAGTCACATATCACATAGCTAGCAAGCTAACATGGGTCTGAAATAAAACACTGTCCAGTTCCAAAATCCATATACTTATTTCTTCATATTTCCCTATGAAAATGGCAAAGGTGAAGAGTGCGTGGTGTGGTGTGCGCACACATGCATGTGCGTGCGTGTTTGCACATGGAAAATTCCAAATATCACAACTTGTCTATAGACACTAGACTCATTCTTTGGCTATGGCTGCATCCATTATCCCAAACTCTATCTTGACCTCAGTTTTTATACTTACAAAAGTAAAGAAACTTTAAGGTCCACCAGCTTTTACTAACCTCCCCCTTGCTCTGATAGCTGCATAATAATTTTTGTATGCTTCCCAGTGGGCTCCCAGTCTTTTCACCTGCTAAGACCATCTGGTAACCCATCACCAAACATGGTGCCTGAGAGCATCACTGGTGCCCTGCGAATGTCCACCTGATAAATGAGTGAATTAATGAACGAATACGAAAATGAAGGATACGGGTTGCCCCAGGCCAACTATATCTTGGTTTTGGCTTGTCATTCTAGATTTGTGATACTGGTTTCTAGCAGAAGTTCAAAGCCTCTTTTTTGTTCTTTTGTTCCTCTAATTTACTCCCCCTGTCCCTCCACCAAGATGGGAACAAGGGATAATCTGAGCATTCATGTTTCAGAACACTAATTGGATAGCAGCTAATTAGAAGTAGATCCATAAGGATTTAATTAGACTTTCTGGGTAGATTTGGATATTGCTTTCAAAATGAAAAGGCCCCGTATCCAGTTTCCCCTGGATTATAATAGTTTTATGGCTCTGCCCTGCTTTAATTGGAGGCTAGTTGGCAATACCCTGTCCAGGAAAAAGGACTCTTCCACGTAGTTCTGTCTGTTCTACTGAGTTCTACATTGGGGTTTTAGCAAACAATTCAGCTAATATATATTATTTTTCTTTGTTCTCAAGGATTTAATGGCAAGATGTCATTATAGACAAGAACAGGATTCACACACTTACATGTTATGTGTTCTTGTCCAAAGATTGTATCACTCTGCACTGGCATCCCAATCTCACCAACACCTTTAGCAGGAACTTCCTGTTTCAATAGCATTTCTCAACACTCTGCCTGATTGCTTGGAATCTGTGAGACAGGCATATTCTCCATGTCCAGGTCCCTATCTTATTTTTGTTGAGATGGTGTTAAAACTTTATTTGCGAGGCTTCTGGGGAAGAGGAGTAAGGTATTGATCCCCTTGACTGGATAATCTGGGTCTCAAAATGAATAATAAATAAGCATTACATATTTTGACCACTTCCTTGGAGGAGAACTTCTTAGAACATGTGCCAAGTCCACTGCACTTTTTTTTGCACAGATAACTAGGTTGGAGAAACATACTACTAGATAAATCAATTTGTTCTCTTAGTACTCATGATATGGTTCCTGGGAATTGTTGATTCACCAAATTAATCTTGGCCAGGTACATACCTGGCAGGAATCCAAAAATTCCCCTTGGCTCCTTGAGGTTCAGGATCATCATTCTTAGTATATACTGTAAGGGAAAAACCACGGTGAGTTTGCCCCAGAGGCTGTGAATCGGGCCCGGGGTACATGAAGAAGTCCTTAATTGCAGTCATTTACATGGTAGACTCTCTATAATTATTTAATTTGCTATAGGTCTATGATTTTTAGTCCCTCTTCTCTAAATGATTGAACATATATAATTCCCATTTCAGTCATATACCTAGATGAGCAAAAGTAGCTCTAGACTCATTTATGCATTCTAGTTGTCAAGGAAAAGGAAAAAAAAAAAAATCAACAGGATGCTTAAACTCTTTTAGGGCAACTTCAGGCCATAGTCATCAGTGTTCTTACAGACCATGAGGTATTTTACATTCTGATAAGGGATAAAAATTCGTGCCTCAAATGGCTCCCGTCACACTAAGATCTTGCACCAATAACACTACTGATTCAGACATTAATCTTAAGTATCCAGGGAACCCTCAAACATTGTATCCCACTAGCAAGGACCATGGTAATTGCCACGTAAATCCCCTCCATAATGTGGCCCTTATTATGACCAGCCAGCCAAGGCTTGCCTTTAAATCATATCCATTGAACCGAGCCTTGTAGAAACACTACCACCTACACATACCTCTGCTTCTTTTCATTAACCTGTTATCCTCTTTACAAATGGGATTCTTCACCCACTCCCTTCTTCTAGATTAGCAATGCCCTGTTAAGTAAACGAACATGAAATTCAAAGGGAAACAGGAGCAATAATCATTACCAGCTGCCGTGGTAAGCATTGCGAAAACACTCACGATTCACAGAAAAATCCATGCTGTTCTTTGAAGGCATTCAAGCCTTAATAGCTAGCTGGATGAATGTTTAACTTCTAGGCCAGGCACTACTCTGTCTCAACAATAAGTCCTGTACATTGGAAAAGGTGCCGAGACATGAACTTTGGTCTTCTCTGCAATCCATCTGGAGTATTCAGTGACAACACCGACTTTGAAGTTGCACTGACCTGGCCAGCCCTGCCACTTACCAGGTTGGGTAAGTTATTCATTTCTTTATTAATTAATTAATTCATTCAATTTATGGATATTTGTTGTCATACACTTGCTAGGCACAACATATATATATATATATTCACACACACAGTGCATATATATATGCACAACATATAATATACATATTTTATATATATATTATACATACATGATCAGTAAAGTAATGAGAACTCAGAGAAAAAGTAATTTAACCAGAACTGGAAGGTCAGTGAGGGCCTCCTGGAGGAAACAACATCTAAGTTAAAACATAGAGACTGAGGAATATTAGGCCAAATTTTCTTTTCTGTGAAATGGGCATGGTGCTCTCTTGAAAAGTAGATGTGATGTTGAATCAGATGATTTTCTTAAAATGGACAATGGCTTTGGACTCAGATTTGGCATTTGACAAATATTATTAAAGCTTTTGTCTGTTTATAAAATTTACGTTTTTCATTTTATACAATTAGAAAAGGTCATAAATATATAAAGAAAAAAAAATTTTTTAAACACTCATTATCTCATATCCTAAAGATCTTTACTTTCTGTTAACACTTTAACACATATACTTTCAAACATCATGGTTTCTCTGTATACTTACATTTTGGGGGTTATCCTTTTTATTTATTTTGGACCCTTATTTTTCACAGTTATTTGTGCATCTTAAGTTTCTTCCCCACCATCAGTAGCTGTAAATATTGTTTTCAATGGCTATGTGTTACATCATATGGATTTACTATAATTTAGTTAAACAGTCACCTATTTCTAGTAATTAAGACTGTTTTCAATTTGTAGCCATTATAAATCCAATTTTTGACTATTATAAATCATGCTTAAATGAACATCTTTGTGCCTATTTTCGATTATTTCCTTAGGCTAGCTTCCCAAAATTGGAATGACTGGGTCATAGGATATGAATATTTTTGAGGTTCTGCAGTCATATTGCCAAATTGTCTTCCAAAGGGGTTATAACAATTTACATTCTGACTGGGAGTGAATGAGTGGGCCTGTCTCCCCGTATGCTGCCGGCTAAATTGAAGTTACTATTATGGTTATTCTTATTACCATGTGCTATTCAGTCCTCAGGGACATATTAGGTTTTAAAAATTCAACTTAGATTCTTTTTTTCTTCTTCTGAATTTAAAAGCAGGACTGGTATATTATAGCTACTTGGAAAATAGAGAAAAAAGAAAAACAAAAGCATGAATAACCTCACTGATCAGAATTAACCACTCAATATTTTCATATATTTATAAAATAGAGATGTATTCTTTTTTATGTTTAATGTTATATGCTTTAAAATTTACATGTCTGCATGTCATTAACATTCTTTTTTAAATATCATTATAAACAATTGCCTACATAACCATTGTTCCGATAGATCAATTTCATTTTTTTCTCTCCAGCTACAGGGATGTTAGGAATTAAACATCTGTATCAAACTGTTTAGACTAGGATTTCTCAATTTCGGCTTGGGTAATTCTTTAGAGTGAGGGCGCTGTTCTGTGCACTGTTGGATGTTTAGAAACATCTCAGACTTCTATTCATTAGATGCCAATAGCACCCTCCCACCAGCCTCCAACATTGTGACAATCAAACACATTTGCAAGCATTATCAAATGTCCCCTGGGAGACAAACTCACCCTAGGTAGACAGCCAGTGTCCTAGACCTACCACCTGGTGCTGCTTGAGTTGAACATCCCTGGCAATGGCACACTGCAACTAGCTGACAAGGCACATTTAAATTTTGGACAGCTCCATTCAAAAAGTTCCTCCTTACATGGATCTGAATCTTTTTCTGAACTTCTTAGTCACTATTACTACTGTCACTTATATGAACTACTTAGTCATATATTGCATTAAATATATGTGTGTGTATATATATGTGTGTGTGTATATATATATATATATACATACACACACAGAAAAATTTTGTCTTTTGCACCTATCTTTTAAAGACTAAAAGACTGCTAACACCTCCAAGTTAAAGAGTCTCTTTATTTTTTTCCCCATTAACCAGACATGCCTTAGAGTCCCCTCCCAGCTTGGTTGTTAGATACTGAATATATGTGTCTCTTGTTGTCCACTACCCTCTTTTTTTTGTATGGCATCAAGAACTGAACGATTACTTAAAGTATAAGCTTAGTACAGCAGAACAGAGCAAAGTGAAGTTTTTCTGCTTCCATCTCACTCTACAGACTACGAACATCATGAAATTACCTTTATTCAACATTTTTTATCTACCAAAATGGAAATTTTATGTTCTAAAACCTAATATGTTTCTACATATCCAAACACCAGATTTAGCTTTTTGAAGACCATATCACATCAATGAGTCATATCCATTTCATATTCTTACTATCAACTAGACTCTAAGACTTTGTTCAGATCTCCCCCAATTTTGGCTTGTCTGATTAATTTAAGGAGAGTCGTGGGGCACATTACTAATGACCTTGTGCTCCATGGAAACTAGATAAAAAATTATAGAAATATAGAGTGAGTAAGTAGGCGAGGAACCACACAACCATTTGTTTTCACATCTTCCCTTCATAGATGGGAGAAGTGAGAGGTCAAATACTTGCCCAAGTTTCACAGCTAGTTACTTCCAGTAAGATTCTATTAGAAGCCTGATTTTCAGACTGTTGATCTGTCCAAAGACATTAAGAGGAACAGTGGGATAGATTAAGGAAAAAAATGTGTACACACACATGTGTATATCCTGTTAGTGCAGACAGAGAGCTAGACAGAGCAAGGAAATACAGATTGAATAGCAGTGACATCTGCAAAGACAGAGAATGAATGAAAACTTCAGACAATTAGCTAACACAGTTATGATGACTGTAGCCACAGTCAATAAGATATATTTGACTGAGTGAATCTGAATGGAAAAAGGAATAGGTCAATTGCCTATTGCTATATCCAAGTGTTTGGGTTTTCCCTTTCAATACTGCCACTTTAAATTGATCTCATTAATTGACTGCGGGGGTTTTGGAAAGACACGAGTTATTGCTACTCCAGATCTCCGAGTAAATTAATCCCAGTCACATGAGCCTCATTTATTTCCCCTTCTCTTCTACTTCTTCTTTTATCTTTCTCAAGCTGGTCAAGGCTGTATTCCACTAGAAAACAGAGAATAATTTCTAAATTAAGTATTTAATAAATTGAACCAAAAAGTCACCACCAGCAGCAAATTTGGAAAATAACACTAATAATTTTTCCTACTTTGGTTATTTTCAGTTTCCCAAGCCCCTATTGAGCTTGATAAATGGACAATATAAATAAACAATGTGTATATTTCGCAAGACACTTGTGATTACCCAGGCACACTTATCTCTACCTCCCTGCAGCCTTTTCCCTGTCAACTCATAAACTTTGTATTTGCTTTGTGACTCAGCATACCTGTGACAATAACTATATGGCTCTCTATAGATATCAACAGGATGTTTGATTTAGGTTAGCCATGAATAAATACTGATATCACTAATCCTAAAAATCACAAATATGATAAAAATAAATATTCTGACCTTGCGGTGGGTGAGTAATTAGACATGAATTACCTTTGTCTTTTTGATAATGATGCAAAGCAGAATGGCAGAGTGAGGGGACATCCTGTATTTATGTGCTTCCACTACAATGGGTAATTAAGTGCAGTTGAACAGTTTAAGGTCAAGCTGTGGTCCCTGCCCTTGATTTGCTGCTTTTGATAGTACAGCTGAAATTGAAAGGGTAAACAGCAATGCCCTCCAATGGTGAGGAGGTTTAGGAGCATGGATGAGTTTTAGAGTCAGTGAGAAAAACTGGGCTCAAATCTCGGCTCTAACTAGCCCAATTGGTTGTCTTGAATGAAAATGAGATGAATTGTGAACATGGAATAAACAGTAAGAGATACACACAGTACAAATAAATATTATTGCTTTTTCATAGTGAGATTTCTGATTCCATTTAAAGTAAATGGTTACTGTTTAAAGGGTTATGCACCTTTTAAAAAATGTGGCAGAGTCTATGGTGCTTTCCAGAGGAAAAACACGGACACCCACACACCCCACATACACACACTCACACACACACACACACACACACACACACCCCAACATGAACACACCCACATACGAGATTCCAGAATCTTGTTAGAACCTGGGCAAATCTGTTTAACATAGGGCTCCATGAAACCTAGATAAAAAACTCTTCATGAAAGATGTGTTGGAGGTAAAAATGCCCTTTGTACTGTCTAACACTGTACCTAAAGGAAAAAGCTTTAGAATCATTTTCTCTTATTACATGTTTCCATATTTCCAAGTCCTTTCCCAATTAACAACTGAGGCTGAGAAAAATCAAACAACTTGCTCAAGTTCAGGATCAGCTTCACGGGTATCTGCTCTGTGGGACTGCAAAGGTCCTGCATGTACTTAAAAGGACCTGTGCTTGGTTCACTTTTCTGCAGTCATCGACTCAAAATTTTGAACAGTGGGTGCTACATTTTCACTTTGCCCTGCATTTTACAAACTGTGGAGGTCATCCTGCCTATGGCATGCATCTTATGAGTTTAAAAACAGAGATTCAATCTCCCCCACAGCATACCCTTGCCTCTTTCCCTTTTTGATTTTCCTCCATCACCCTCATTCTCACTTCATATAATATAAATTCAGTATAAATTGCATACATGTATTGCTTGAATGTCTTCTGTCAGTAGAATGTCAACTTCATGGGGGCAAAGATTTGATTTCCACTGTATCCCACACCTAGTATAGTGTCTAGCACATGATCAGTCCTCCATAAATATGTGTTGAATAAATGAATGAATTCAATACAGGCACACTTAACACTGACTTGTTAACCCTCTCAACCACTGCCCTATAGTTCCTTAATATGACATCATACTGCACACTGAGATAATTCAGAATTCTCTGGGGGATCAACCAATAGACATGACTCCCCTAAAATAAGAATCTGTGGTTTTGACTGGAGAAAAAATAGGAGACACTTTTATTAAAATAGAAGCTTGATTTTTGCTGTCACACTAGATTACTGGAATAATAATGAGAAGGAAAAAAATCTACAACTTCTTAAATACCTACTCTGTACTAGGAGTAAAACATACCCCTAGTAAAACATAGTAGGGGTACATGTTAGTATGATACACTAAAACATACTTTATCTCATTTAATTAACTTGTCCTTCAACACTCTAGATAGATATGCTTTCATATCTCCATCTTATAGAAAAGAAAACTGAGACTCAAGGAGATCACTCCTTCATCCAAGCTCCCTCGGCCAACAAGTGGTGAATTTGTGAACCAGCCATCAGCAATGATGATGATTATTAATTATAGATAAAACACATCAATCTTAATAAGATGCAAAACTCATATTTTCCCAAAAATAAAAGAGTATTTCTCATTTATAGTGATATTCAGGTTTAGAAACCAGTTTTCCCACCATCTGCTGGTTGCTTTTTTGCAGGATTTTGTTTTCTTTAGCGTTATTATAGGGAAAGGAGTAAAGAGGTAAACTAAAGCCAGTCCACTCATTTCCTCCCATGCTTATTGACTTAGGATTTATGGTGCCAGGTTCTGTGCTAGCTGCTTGTGGGGGATACAGGAGTGAATCAGACACTATCTTGTCCTCAAGGATGTCCCTGCTTCCTGTTGGCAACACAGCATGTAGCCACTTCATAAACATTATCTTAGCACCTACCCTGTGCCTGTAATAGGGCTTAGTGATTAACGGAACACCACTCTTGTCCTCAGGGGGCTCCCAGTCTTGGAGTGGGGAGGCCCTGGCTTCCAAGTAATACAAAGGACAATATGCAAAAGCTACATTGTAACTTGCATGAGAATGGCAGGGTCTGTCTTGCTCCAGCTGTATTCCCAGTGCCCAGCACAGGTAGTGGCATATACTAGATGCCCAATAAATATTTGTTAGAAGACTGATATGCCCCAGTGGGTGGACATTTGAAAGACAGGTAGTATCAGAGTAGTGATTTTGAGCCTTTATTGATAAAAACTATAGAAGAGGAATGAGTATTTGAGGAAAAAAGGATCATCATGAACAAAAGACCAAACAGGCTGGAATGTGTGTTGGAATAGTTCAGTTTAGCTGGTTATGGGTTACCCATGAAGTTGGGGGGGGGGTTGTGGGGGGTGGGGTGGGGAGGGAGGAAGCAGCGTAAGGTTGGCCAGTGCAGGTTGTGAAGGTTTTGTGTCCCTGGTTAGTGAACGATAAAAGGTACAAGCTAATTATCTAGAACCAGGATGGCAAATGAAAGAGCTTATAGGGCCTGATCTAATCAATAGACCTATCTTTTTTCCTGGAACATTGTTGAAAGTGTTTGCATTTGACTCTCTGTACCACACACCTCACTACTCCCTATTGTTCCTAGGGCCTCTTCACATACTCCTGTGAACTGCCTGCCTTAGTGAAAGAAATTAATAAAGAATGGCCAAATGGAGACTCTTAAATAGGCAAAGCTCAATGAAGCTCATTTTGAGAAAATACAATAATAAAGGGCTTGTGCTGGGTATGGTGGCTCACACCTGTAATCCCAGCACTTTGGGAGGCTGAAGAGGGAGAATTGCTTGAGCCCAGGAGTTCCAGACAAGCCTGGGTAACATAGTGAGACCCCACCTCTACAAAAATATAAAAAATTAGCAGGAATTGGTCGTGCAAGCCTTTAGTCCCGGATACTTGGGAGGCTGAGGCAAGAGGATTGCTTGAGCCTGAGAGATCGAGGTTGCAGTGAGCCTTAATGATACTACTACACTCCAGCCTGGGCAACAGAGTGAAACTCTGTCTCACAAAAAGAGAGTTTGGAGTTGAAGTGAGAGAAGCAAAAAGCAAAAAAAGGGTTAATTTGAAGTGGACATTTGGGACCTATTGTAGGGAGAGAAACAGGAAGTCAGGGGATTTGTATTCCATCCAGATGTGAGGTGGACAGGAAGAGGGAAGGAACGTTCAGAAAGATAATAGGTTCCATTCTCTGCCCTCTGTCTGGGGCCATGGGTGGGGCTGGGGGCTGGGAGTGGAGTGAGGAGGGTCATCTGGCCTACTGAGTAAAGAATGAGGAGGCTTAGTGACCTGAGCATCATGTTTGCTCAATTCCTCACTTGCCTGAGACATCCTTGTTCTTATCAAATAAGCAATGCTTTACAAAGTCTAATATTCTGTGTTGATCTGGTTAGGGAGAAATGAGCAATTTCATCCACAGTTCTGGGAGTAAATTGGGGAAGCCTTTTGAGATGAAGAATTAGCAGTTTTTTTCTAAGAGTAATTTTTTTTAAAATTTAACTTCCCAAATATACCCTATGGAAATAACCCGAAATGAAGACAAAAATCTAAGGTATACTGATGTTTATCACAATATGCAAAATAGTAAGAAAACTGGAAAACATCTAAATGTCGCTCATGCAAATATTGCTTCATTCATAATATGGGATAATAAACAACCATTTTGTGCAAAATACTATATAAAGGTAATTCAATAATCCAAGAAAGTATTTATGATACAACATGAAGTGAAAAGAACAGTATACACAGTTGGATATCTGATGTGATACACATAGGAAAAAAATTCTCAATTCTATATGCCAGGTGCTGGCAAACCATGGCCCACAGGCCAAATCTGTCCTGCCACCTGTTTTTGTAAATAATTGGAACATGGCCACACTCATTGTTTATGTATTGTTTATGGTTGTTTTTGCATTACAGCAGCAGAATTGAATATGTGCAATAGATACCCTAGGTCCTTTAAAGTCCAAAATATCTGCCATCTAGCTCTTCAGAGAAAAAGTTTGCTAACCTGTGCTGTGTGCCAATTTTGTAATTGCAGAATGATATTTTTGAGAAAGCGTTGTTATATTTATCTTTTATTTTCTTAATGGGTATGTATTATTTTTATATTGCATAAGAATATGCTGTTTAAAAATATCTGGCTACAAACGAAAATGAAATGCCCAGTATGATTTGATTCAGTTTCGAGTTCAGGTATGCAAAGTGGGGCCGTTGTGCTTACGTTTCTCTGAGATTTAGGAAATCCCAAAGCTCAGCCCCAGGGGTGATGATTTATAGTAACCCCTTCAAAAGTGGGCATGGGAAGAAGGGACTCTGTGTTTCCCACAGCTATAGGCTTGGCTACAATGCAGATTTTATGTTCATTCTGGTTAGTGGAGGAGGCATGTGTGATATAGAAAGAGAATTGTCCTCTGCTGTCAGAGACCTGCAGCCTGTTCTCTGGAGCTGACCTTTGGACCAGAAGAGGATGCCTGAACACCTCTGGGCCTTAGTTGTCCGGTTCCAAAACTGACATCATAACCCATCACCTGCTACTAGTCAGAGACTGACTCAGATGTCCTCTCGACCTTCTTTCCAGCTCCTAACTCTGGAATTCCATGATTCATCAATAACATCTGATCAGATTTCAGCAGGGAGGATCTGGCTCACTTGCCATTCAGAATTAACGAAATGCAGGAATGCAGCTAATATGAACAAAAGGAGAGCCCCTTTCTCCCTTAGGAAACTCACGCAGATCACATGATGCTACCTGGTGATCTGTGAGAACTATATCCCCATGTGAGATGGTACTTACCATTTCCTCCCTCTTCCTCAACCCTTATTTCCTCCAGTGGCTTTGTTTTTTTGTGTGGTAGATGCCCTGTAATGTGCACCATTCTATGTACTGTTCGAAGAAATCTGGTATCTGTGGGAAGGAAACAAAACTCTATTTGCTATGCTTCAGTCACCAAAAAAAGTACTAAAATAGCTAAAAATGTCAGTTCACAAGTAGAAATATTCAAATAGATATTTTGCTTTTAGATCATAGTTCTGGTTTCTATTTTCAATGGGGATTTCATGGGGGGAAAATATTTTACCCCGAGAGCTGGACATTTTAAGACACAAAATGTGAGGACACCCACATATCTCTTCATCGTTGTCATAATTTCCCAGCTAGGTTCAGAAGGGCTCCCTTGTACGCAAAAGTGATTTTTTGAAAGTGTCATGTGCAGGTTGTTCCTTTCTAAGTACAGGATGTAGTAAGAAAGCTGATTCTAAATAACCTTCTTTGAGAGAAGGAAAAAGAAAGCTAATAACTCTTCTATTTGACGGTTTAAATTTTCCTTTCTAGATAAGTATGTTTTGATAGGTGATTTTCTTGTCCACAGCTCTGTATGGCTAGGAGTTTTCCCCTAAAATCCCTTGAAAACTGTGAGAAGACCATAAGAAGATCATATCTTTAATTCTATTTCACAAGTCACACAATATTCCAGCCAGTGACAGATGGTTGAGAAAGGCCATCCACCTTCCCTCCCCATCCTCCCACAGCCACTCAACCACTGCCCTGAAACTTATATGCTGCTATCCGCAGCTCCGTCTGGAGCATCAGAGCTATTGTCAACCCTGACACTCTTTCTGAACAAAACACTGGATGGACATCAGAAATATTTCCTTAAGGATGTTACTGAGCCACACAGGAAAACTTGCCTTATGATTTTGGATGCACAGATCTGATTTGACTAAACATGATAACTAGAGAATCACTCAATTTACTCCCATTTTTAACTCTAAATCATCAGATTGTCTCAAATCCAAAGCACACACAGACCAGCCTGGCCAACATGGTGAAACTCCGTCTCTACTAAAAATATAAAAATTATCTGGGTGTGGGGATGGGTGCCTATAATCCAAGCTACTTGGGAGGCTGAGGCAGGAGAACTCCTTGAACCTAGGAGGCGGAGGTTGCAGTGAACAGAGATCACACCACTGCACTCTAGCCCGGGCCACAAACAAACAAACAAAAAACAAAGCGCACACAGAGACTGAGGTCCTCTTTGGCATTGAGAAGATGGCTATGCAAGTCCCGACTAGCAAGTGCAAATTTCCCAGCTTCAGTTCTGCCAGTGTCCCTTCACCCCTTCTCAACCCCACTGGGAGGCAGGAAGGTGCTTGACAATAGCCTTGGCAACAAACTGCCAGGGTGTCATAGGAACTGTTACAATTCTGAGATTCTGTGTAAGCACTGGCTTTTCTGCCTGGAATGCCTTCTCCTCTCTTCTTTAACTACATGCCCCTATTTATCTTTCAAAGCCCTGCAAAAATTACACTGCACATGGGAAATGCTCCCTTTCTACTGCAGTCATTTAGATGACTCTATGCCATTCCATTCATTTATCCTTCCTACCACAGAAGTGCTTTGAGATTTTGGAGTCAGACTATTTGAACTTGAATCCCGGCCCTCTCATCAGAGACTTGACTTATTTTAGGCAAGTTATATAATCAATTTTACTCTCAGTTCCTCACCCATAAAATGGATCTAACGAGAGTACCTACCACATAGAATTTTGATGAAAACTAAATGAGATGAAGTCCTTTAAGGCCGTGGTCCCCAATCCTGGGGACACAGACAGGTACCAGTTTGTGGCCTGTTAGGAACTGGGCCACACAGCAGGAGGTGAGCAGTGGTTGAGTAAGATCAGCGGTATTTACAGCTGCTCCCCATTGCTCACATTACTGCTTGAGCTCCACCTCTTGTCAGATCAGCAGTGGCATTAAATTCTCATAGGAACGTAAATCCTATAGTGAATTGCGCATGCGAGGGATCTAGGTTGTGCACTCTTTATGAGAATCGAATGCCTGATGACCTGTCAGCGTCTCCCATCACCCCTAGATGGGAGTGTCTAGTTGCAGGAAAACAAGCTCAGGGGTCCCACTGATTCTATATTATGGTGAGTTGTATAATTGTTTCATTATATAATACAATGTAATAATAATAGAAATACAGTGCACAACAAATGTAATGTGCTTGAATCATCCCCAAACCATCCTGGTCCATGGTCTTCCACATTTTGTCTCTTCACAAAATTGTCTTCCACAAAACTGGTCCCTGGTGCCAAAAAGATTCGGGACCACTGCTTTAAAGCCTTTGCATAGTGCTTAGAATTGAGGGAAAAAAACAATGCAGCTAGTTGTTACGATCACTATATTTATTGGTGAGTTTCAAAAGGAAAAGAATTCTGTTCCATTTATGCTTGAGCCTTGAGTTGCTAACCAAGCCTGACACAAAATTACTGTTGAAGGGATGTGTGAGTCCTAATTGAAACGAGGCCACTTAAGGGAATTGTGGACCAACCCCTACGCAAGGAGAAAGCCGTATCTTAATTATTGCAAGTATTTCAGGCAAGATGTGGATGGCCATTTGAATTCAAGCAGAACAGGACCTGGGATGAGAAAGAAGGTGTGCACATGGCTTGATCTTTGAACTTTAGCTCATCATCTGGAAGAAGGCTGAGTATTCTGTGCACTCACGGAGTAGCTAATGCTTACTCCCCATCTACCCACAGTTCTTTCTATAGGAAGACTCCCTAGAATGCTTTATGATATTGGACATTCATTCCATATTCTACTGTGTATCTTTTAATATAAATACAATTATATTAAGTCTTGGCATGCTTGCTCAGTCTCTCTGTCTCTCTCTCTCTCTCCTCCCCACTCCCCTCTCTCTTTCCCAACAGACTTGGAAAGCAGGCATCACCATGTCTATTTAACAGTTGGGGTCCCTTGGCTACCAGGTGCTGGAGTAGGAATCTGAGCCCGGACATGCCTGATCTGCAAATTTTGTGTTTTCCCCACTGTGGTGGGCAGATCACAACAATCAGCGCCAAGTTCATAGAAGGGGAGCCCCCTGTGGTCAATTGAGGGATTTGTGTTTGAGGCAGATCTCAAGACGGAATGGGTGGTGAACTTAGCCTAGGACGAGGCAGAAAGCAGCCCTCGCTCCCCAGGCACCAATGGCCTCAGTCCTTCTTTCTATAGTTCAACCATTATGGAAAACAGTATGGCAATTCCTCAAGGATCTAGAACTAGATGTACCATATGACCCAGCCATCCCACTACTGGGTATATACCCAAAGGATTATAAATTATTCTACTACAAAGACACATGCACACGTATGTTTATTGCGGCACTATTCACAATAGCAAAGACTTGGAATCAACCCAAATGTCCATCTGTGACAGACTGGATTAAGAAAATGTGGCACATATACACCATGGAATACTATGCAGCCATAAAAAAGGATGAGTTTGCGTCCTTTGTAGGGACATGGATGCAGCTGGAAACCATCATTCTTAGCAAACTATCACAAGAAGAGAAAACCAAACACCGCATGTTCTCACTCATAGGTGGGAACTGAACAATGAGATCACTTGGACTCGGGAAGGGGAACATCATACACTGGGGCCTATCATGGGGAGGGGGGAGGAGGGAGGGATTGCATTGGGGAGTTATACATGATATAAATGATGAATTGATGGGTGCTGACGAGTTGATGGGTGCAGCACACCAACATGGCATAAGTATACATATGTAACAAACCTGCACGTTATGCACATGTACCCTAGAACTTAAAGTATAATAAAAAAAAAAAAAAGAAAAAGAAAATAAAGAGATAAATGACCAAAAAAAAAAAAAAAAAAAAAAAGAAAAGAAATCAATATCAATCCTTCCTGCTGACTCCAGCCTCCAGCTCTCACCCAGACTATCTGCATCCTTCTCTCCACCACGCTCCTTTGGAACCTGCTTAAAATACAGATTAAAGGAATTCCTGCCTACTTCCCTTTCCGCATTATGACCAAATGGTTTTATACTATCATTGAACATTTTAGTACAAAACATGCCACCTTTTAATCTATTCATTCATTTAACAAATACTTCGGAGTGTTTACCATGTACCAAGTGCTGTTCTAAAAGACATAAGCTGTGAGGTTATGCTGATCTGATTCTCACAGCAACTGCTTTCGAGATATGAATGGGTATACTCATTTGACAGATGAGGAAATTGAATTCATGTAGTGAGAAAGGAAGAGCTGTAATTCAGGGTTACTGGTTTCTCCTGCACTAAGCACTGAGCCACATTAGAAGAGAAGGCATGAGGAAGACAAAAGTGAGAAGGTAGGAGAGAAGATATTAAGTATAGGTCTATTAGTTCCTTTTAAAACTATTTATGAAAGAGGGGGATGGGGTAGTGGATGGGAAAGACAAATGGATTCATGTCCTTCACTCCAGGTTTCCCCCCGTTCCCTTCCCTTTTAAATGCCTGCTCATGTTTTGGCTACCTTTCAAGCTCTAGGAAACACTCTGGAATTCCAGGCTGGGAGGGGTTTCCTTTGCAGATCTGGCTATTGTAACTTTACAAGAAACTGCTCAATACTTCCTCTCACCAGTTACAAACCACGGTTTTCTGAATGAACTTTATGTTCATTAAACAGTTAACCCTTCACCTTTCTGACTCACATTTTTCATGTTATTAGTCAGCTTTTAGAGTAAGGTAAAATCTAGAACAGCCTTTATACACACCCTGCCTCCCACACACACACATACATACATACATAATACAAACACAGACCACATATGTCTACATCCTTATGCACAAACACTAAGAAATACATGCAGACACAAATATACATGTGCACAAAATTAAACACATCGCTACGGCACATTCACTATATATGTAAACACCCTTACACACACACACACATACATGCACGCGCACACACACACGTATGGAATTAGCTTTTTCTCCTTGTGGGAGGAGGGAAACGAAAAGAACCAAAACATTCAGATTCCCAAATGGACACGTAAGAACCCTGTCATGGAAATAGGTCTGGGTTTTTTTTCTCTTTTGAGGGAAGCAGGGCGTTTCTGGTTACTGTCACCATTGCCGTTGTGCTCCTGCTTACCATCCCCCTACCCACTGCGCCTCTCCCCTGCCCCCTGCCCCACCACTGCTAGGGTTTACAGGTCATCCCTGGATCACATAAGTGATATTGTATTCTTTTTTCTTTGACACAAAGTAAAATTATAATTAATCTCGAATAAAGTAAAAATGAACTCCTGAGTTCCAGTCCCTTATGTAACAAACCTGGTTTATGGCAGGCACTCAGGAAATATTAGTTGCATGAATGAAGGCTGCATTTTCATTAGAATAACACACAGCCCAGCCCCTTCATGTTTCAATGAGGGTTCAGATACCCAGAGGGCTATGCGATCGTCCAGGAGTCCACTCTGCTAATTGTTAGCAGAGTGGAACAGAGCCTTAATTTCCAGAATCTAGTGAACTTAATGAATCAAGACCATTGCGATTGCAAATCTGTTCTCCTCTACTGCTACGTCTTCCCCTTCATACTCAAGCCAGAAACCAGGAAGGTATGTGCCACAAAGTAAAGTGGGATTCAGGACAATTATCCATCAAGACTTTGTTACAGATTTCCAAAGCAGGCAATTCAAGTCCCCGCTTGACTTTACTGTCTCCATTTTGGTGGTTAATAGAGACAACTTGAATTCAAATTGTCCACATGAATTTCCCTTGTTTCTCTGAGGTTTGACTTTTCTGTCAAAAGAGAGAAACACAGAGAGAGGGGAGAGAGAAAAGAGGGGAAAGAGAGAAGAGAAAGAGCCCAAGGAAATGTGACATATAATAATTTTTTAAAGAATATTTTTTCAATAAATTGAAGTGTAAAATACATGTAGTAAGGTATGTAACTAACTCAAATCTTAAGTGATTTTTACGTATGTGTATACCTGTGTACACCTGTGTAATTACTACCTAAGTCAAGATGGAGAACATTTTAATCACCTTAAAAGGTTTCCGGTGTCTCTTCCCACCAATACCTGCTGATGTGCTCACTCTCCTTACTGCTATCAGCAGATTTGTTTTACCTGTCCTTGAACTTAATATAAATGTAATTATGCTGTATACGCTCTTTTGTGTCTGATTTCTTTCACCCAACATACTTGTGGGTTTAGTTCATGTTCTTGTGTCCATCAGCAGTTTGTTCTTATTAAGTAGCAGCGTTCCATTGTACAAATGGACCATATTTTATCCTTCTTCATGTTAATGAACATTTGAATTGTTTTCATGTTCTTGTTATGAATCAACATGGTTATGAATAGTTTGGTTATGAAGAGTTTTACACACGTTTTTTAGTGTATTTTGTTTCTCTTAAATATATACTTAGTAATGGGATTACTGGTCATATAGTATAGGCAGATGTTCAGCTTTAATTGACACAACCAACTGTTTTGGAAAGGGGTTGAGGCAGTTCACATGCAATAAATAACTAACAACATATAAAAGTTCCAATAACTCCCAATATTTACCAATATTTGATTGTATTAGTCTTTTAAAAATTTTAGCCATTCTGATGGGTATGTAGTGGTAATTCAGTGTAGTTCAATTTGCATTTTCTTGATGAGCAATCTGTGTGAAGTGCCTGATCAAAGTTTTTTTTTATGTGTGTGTGTGCCATATTTAAAGTGGTTGCTTGTCCTTTTGTTATTAATTTGTAAGAGTTCTTAATGTATTCTGGGTATGAGTACTTTCTGAGATAGAAACATATGCATATATTATGATAAAATTATTACTCCAGGCTGTGGCTTGCCTTTTCACTTCTTGTGTCCTGTTTAAGAAATGTCTGCTATCCCAAGGTAAGATATTATTCTTTCTTTTCATGGTATTTTGTTTTACCTTTCACATTTGGTGTACACTACATTTGTAATTAATTTGTCCATATTATATGACATATAGCCAAGACTTATTTTTTACCATACAGTTATCCCATATTGCCATTTACGTAGAACATCATTCTCTTCCCACTCAATTGCCTTGGCACTTTTGTCATAAATCAGATGACCGTGTATGTGTAATTCCGTTTCTGGACTCTGACTTCTGTTTCTTTAGTCTATTTCCCTATCCTAGTACCAATATGCACTGTGTTAATAACCGTAGCTTTGTAGTAGGCCTCAAAATCTAACAGTGTAATTCTTTTGGTTTCTTTCTTCTGCAAATTTTCTTTAGCTGTTTTAGGTCCTTTGCATTTGTATACAAACTTCAGAATCAGCTTGTCTATTCCAACAACAACAACAAATGAAAGTTTCAGAAACTTTAACTGAAATCGTATTGAATCCGTAGGCAATTTTGGAATAATTTGCATCTTAGCAATATGGAGTCTTTCGAACCATAACCATAGTAATTCTCTCCATTTACTTAAATCTTCTTTAATTTATTTCAACAATGGCTTCCAATTTCCAGTGTGGAGCTCTTGGAAACTATAATTTATGTGAACTTCTAATTCGATATTTTTTCGTGTCATTATAAATCTTGTTGTTTTAAAAGTTATCTTCAATTTTTGTTGACAGTGCACAAAAATACAATTATTAATAACTTTTATGTATAAACTGTATCCAGTGATCTTGCTAGATTCACTGATGAGTCTGATATTGTAGATTCCTTGGGATTTTCTCTGTACATAATCATATCCTTTCTGAATAAGATAGTTTTACTTCTTCATTTTTAATCTCTATGCCTTTTATTTATTTTTCTTGCCTAATTTCACTAGCTAGGACTTCTATAATATTGACTACAAGTAGTCATAGGGAGAAAAAGTAAGATAGGTATAGTTTGAATGTGAGAAAAAGATGGCATGAAACATAGAAACTGAAAGGACTAAACCCAATATCTCTAGTCCTACATGTGGCTTAAGGAGAAAGAATGCTGCCTCTAGAGCACTATTGGTGAGGCAGATTTTGTGGTTGTATTAACAAACCGCTATTACCCAGGACTGAGTTAATTATTCTTGTGGGGTTTTTTTTTTCTCCAGTGCCTTACTTGACTCCATGATCCAGCCTGTGAAGGAGTGACTTGTTGATAGACTCTGTCAGAATCACTTTTCCTACAACCCTCTACTGCCCAAGCAATTCTCACTAATACCTTCCTTTATTTTTGTTGTTCACTCATTAGACAGCTGTTTATTAAATGGCTGTTAGGTTCTAGGCACTTTAGTAGGCACTGGGAAATAAATTAACAAAATAGATGCAACTCTGTCTTTGCTGAGCTTATTATCTTGTGATTTTCAGTGGAAACTCATAGAAACCCTCATTTGTAGATTTGAAGGAAAAAGCTATCTAATTTTTTGATATAGCTGAAGGTCTGGAATTATTTATAACACTGGAGTTCTAGAGTTCTTTGATGTTAGGATTAGTGCACAAAATGTTATTAAGGACACAAGATTTTCTATCTGCTGTGCTCTCTACCATCCTCAGGCTGTTGGCTTTGGTAATCTTTTTTTGTTTTGTTTTGTTTTTGAGACTGAGTCTTGCTCTGTTGCCAGGACAGAGTACAGTGGCACAATCTCGACCCACTGCAGTCTCTGCCTACGGGGTTCAAGTGATTCTCCTGCCTTAGCCTCCCAGATAGCTGGGATCACAAGTGCACGCTACCACACCCAGCTAATTTTTGTATTTTTAGTAGAGACGGGACTTCACCATGTTGGCCAGGATGGTCTTGATCTCCTGACCTCGTGATCCGCCCACCACGGCTTCCCAAAGTGCTGTGATTACAGGCGTGAGCCATTGCGCCAGGCTGGCTTCGACTATCTTAAGACCATTATAGCTCCTGTAGTTCTAAACATTGTAACTTCCTACCAAAATATTCAAGGAAGGAAGAAAGTGAAATGGCGGCTTTTTTTTTTTTTTTTCATATTTGTCTATTTTCTCTAAATGCAAAATCATTTCTCGATGTTCTCCCGAAGACCTTCTCTATGTTTCAGTGGTAGGAATTTTACCACATGGTCACCCTTAGCTATACGAAGGGTGGAAAACATGAGTGTCTGGAACAGAGACGTGGATTTACCACGGTCAACTTAGACTGGCCATGGTGAGTCCACTAGAGCTATTTATATTGTCACCTCAAACCAAACTGGGGTGCTGTTAGCAATGAAAAAAAAAGGAGGGCCAGGCATGGTGGTTTACACCTGTAATCCCAGCACTTTGGGAGGTTGAGGTGGGTGGATCACTTGAGGTCAGGAGTTCAAGACTAACCTGGCCAACATGGTGAAACTCCGTCTCTACAAAAATATAAAAATTAGCTGGGCATGACGGCAGGTGCCTGTAATCCCACCTACTTGGGAGGCTGAGGCAGGAGAATCGCTTGAATCCGGGAGGTAGAGGTTACAGTGAACCTAGATCACGCCATTGCACTCCAGCCTGGGCAACATAGTGAGACTCCATCTCAAAAAAAAGGAAATGGCCAATAGATAAGCAATGAGCTCCAGAACTGTAGAAAGCACCTTGTTTCGTTCAACACTCTATGCCCAGGACCTAGCCCAATGCCTGGGACACAATACGCACCTAAAAAAATTATTGAATTAATAGTCGGTTATTGATAAATGTATATTTAATACATAAATGAATGACTAATAAATGAATATGTAATTAAAGAGTATAACCTTTTATAATGGCAATGTTGCTTAATTAATTATAATCAATTCAAGTCTTCAACTTTCCCAACGAAATCAATGTTCATGATTCAAACTGGGGGAATACGTAAAGGTATAAGAAGCACTTTGGGATTTAAACAAGAGCTTGCATCGGTTGTTAAAAAAATATATTATCCTAGAATAACACAAATACATTAAAACTGCTTTTTTGGATGTGTAAGTTTCCTCAAGATTTTTCCACAGTTTATAACTTTACCGGTATTTTCTCTACATCTTACACATTCTAGAAACAATGAATTCATTATGCTTATTTATTTATTCATTTTTTATGTCACCCAGACCGGAGGGCAGTGGAGCGATCTCAACTCACTGCAATGTTCGCCTCCCAGGCTCAAGCGATTCTCCTGCCTCAGCCTCCTGGCTAGCTGGGATTACAGGCACCCAACACCATGCCTGACTAATTTTTGTATTTTTAGTAGAGACAGAGTTTCACCATTTTGGCCAGGTTGGTCTCGAACTCCTGACCTCAAGTGATCCACCCGCCTTGGCCCCCTGAAGTGCCGGAATTACAGTTGTGAGCCACCATGCCCAGCCCATTATGCTTATTCAAATGCTTATTCATTCATACATTTATCCATTTACAAATCAAATATCTAATGTGGCTATTCTGGGCTAGGAAGTGTGCTATTGCATGACTTGCAGTCTGAGGACATTCTCCTGTCTTGTACACATTTCTCTACCTACCTTATACCACAAATTCCAACATATATTTTAAGACTCACTCAAATATCTCTACCTCGATGAAAACTTCTACTTTCATGAACAGGGAGGATGGTTTTTCCTTTCTTCTGTAGTCACAATACACTTTACATATACTTCAGCAAGAGTTTTTGAACTTTTTGCTAACTTCATTATTCACTCTCATGACTTTCTCTTTCATTAGACTATGACTCCTTGATGGTAGCAATTTGTAGTAATCACATTTTTGTATTTTATTTTAGTATCTGGTGTCTTTCTTGACATATGTAGCAGTTGCTTTTTGACAGCTTGCTTCTTCAGTGAATGAATACATTAATAAAGAGACATGTGATGTTCAGTGATCAATTTTGTAGGTAAGAAAACTGAGGCAGACAGAGGATGTTAGCAAGCAAGAGGCCTTGGGCTACAATTCAGATCATTTGACTCTTACTCTAGATGCAATCTGCAGAACCCACATACTTTTAGTTATTGCCTTTGTCTATGTTCTGCCACTGTCACTTCTAAGGAAGGTGTGTCATCCTAAATGGAGTAGTATCTTATTGGTAGACCCAAATCTGCAGTGTTTGCCAGGTCACCTAGATGAGTATCTGTGTGTAGCATTCTGCACATTCATCTTTTCCATGTTCTGGAGGTGTTGTCTTTTTATAGGCAGCACATGAATAACAATGGGGCCAACCTGGGGAGCAGAAGAGGACATTTTCTAGTTCTGAACATAGATAAGCATCACTAGCTTTTCCCTTCTAGCAGTAATGAACTCAAAAGTTCCAACTTAGGAGAAAAAGGCAAAACAGTTGGCCAACGTGTGTGAAAAGTTAGAACAAACCTTGATTTTACCAAGACCCCGTGTCCCTCTTCTGGAAATTCACACTTTCACACTTTTAGACAAATATTAAATATGTGACATTCTATTACATACAGTGCCTGGCACATGGAGACACGCAGTACACTTTAACCCCCTTCTTTCTTCCTCTAACTCCAGGTTCTAAACTAGAAAAAGCCCCACTTGAGTCTGAGATTTGGTTTTTGAACTAGTTTATTTCAGACTGTAATCATGCTATCTAGGGTTGTGACAGTGTTTTGCTATTTATAGGGCACTTTGACCTGATTCTTTTCGCACAGGAAACTTGTCCTCCCCTTTTGCCCACTTCACAGAAGTGAGGACTGAGACAGAGAAAGATTAAGTACCTTTTTATTTAGCAAATACTTGTTCACATTCCCAAAGCATTTATTAAATACTAGGGCGTAATGCTGGAATGAATTTTACCATAAGGATAAACCAGTATGCTGGACTAAGCCAACCCGGGAGACCCTAGGAGGCCTGTTTGAGAAAGTGACATTTAAAGTAAGGCTTGGCTGTGGCTACGTATCCAGTAAGTGGCTGAGTTGGGATTTGAACTCATGCCTACTTAGCTCTAAAGATGATGCTTTTGGCTTTGTACTCTGCTCTCTCTCTAGACAAACTGTGGTCCAAAATCGTTAAAGCTAATATTTATCCCTGCCCAACTGGAATTGTCATGTTATGACAAATGGCTCTGCGGTCTCAGATGCCCAGCAGACCCATTAGTGGAATTCTATGTGTTATGGGCCTGGGCAAAATGCCAAAGCCTTATACACTCATCACATTTGGTCTGGCAAAGGTCTTCAACAAAGAGAAGTAGTTACAGCAATGAAAAGCAACAGGTCCAGCAACACCAGAAGAACAAAATAATTAATTTCCCTAAACTAGAATAAACCATTTATATAGAGGAAGAGACTATACAATCAATGATTGGAAGAAATAGAAGAGGCTTTAGTATTCTAACCTTCATTTGTAGATGTAAATGTCGAGTCTCAGAGAAGTTATATATCTAATTAGTGTCACTCAGGTAGACAACAACAGAATTAGGATTAGAACGTAGTTCTTATGACTCCCAGAGCAGGGAAAAAGACAGGATGAAGTCCCAAAACATTACCTGTGAACTCACATCTGACATTGAATTGAGAGTCTGCTATTTACTCCCTGTGTGACCAGAACCCTTCAGAGCCCATGAGGTTCCCTATCATAGAGTAGACTTTTGATCCACACTAGGCATTTTTACCTCTTGCTCTTTGACTTGGTGCCCCATGTTTATTCAGAAATATACCAAAGATGTTACATCTATTAGTTTACCATTGAGGAGAGATCATTATAAGACAAATTGAAATAAAAACATCATCAGGTCTCATTCATTGTTTAACTTACACTGAGCAATATTTAATAACTAGAATATCAAGAGAGTCCAAAGTGTTTGCCCATCCCCTCAAGACCAATGTAATGGAATTTTGTTCTTATCGCCTTCTCAGGGTAGTGGCAATTCGGGATACAGAGGATAGAATTAGAGTCATGACATAGGATCCACAGAATTCACAAATGCCAAACATCTACCCTTCTCTGCCACCACACATTTGACTCACATGGTGGAAATGGGTAACACAAGCAGAGAGATGGCTTAGCCTTTCATATTTTTTCAATGACCTATGGGAAGACAGGTTTCTTGCTTCAAATCCCAGCTCAGCCACACAGAGTTTGGTAATATTGGGCAAGTCAACCAAGCTCTCTGTGCTCCCGTTTCCTCATTATTAAAATGGGGGAAATAATAGTGCCTGCATCAGAGGGTTGTTGTGAGAACCAAATGAAATAATTTATCTGAGTTTTAGAACCCACACCATATTAGTTAAAAATGCAGGCTTTTGCTTTTATTATATTTCTCCACCTTAGACTGCAAACTCTAAGAGGACAGCCAGGACTGTTTTATTCATAAAGCATTACAGGAACAGTAATTAGAACTAGGAGCTTTTCAATGGCCTGCCTGAAATCTGAAAAATAGGTATATTATTCCAAAATATGAAAAAAAAACCAAAGAATTAAAAATTAATAAATGTTAATAAAATATCTGTAATATGTAATATCAAGGTCAACTCAACTCTTGTTTATATAAAACTATAGTAAAGTTTAAATTGCAAAACCTTATAGACAATGTGCTATTAAAACTCAAAAGTATAATTCTTTCATATATATATATAATATATTTTATATATATATATACACACACACACACATACATATACACCTTTAAGTTCAGGGGTACATGTGCAGGTTTGTTACGTAGGGAAACTTATGCCACAGGACTTTGTTGTACAGATACTTTCATCACCCAGGTATTAAGCCTAGTGCCCATTAGTTATTTTTCCTGATCCTCTCCCTCCTCCCAACCTCTACCCTCAGGTAGGCCTCAGTGTCTCTTGTTCCCCTCTATGTGTTCATGAGTTCTCATCATTTAGCTCTCATTTAAAAGTGAGAACTTGTGGTATTTGGTTTTCTGTTCCTGCCTTTGTTTGCTAAGGAAAGCAGTGTTTCTCAAAGGCCTAAAAATGGAACTACCATTCAATCCAGCAATCCCATTACTGGTTATGTACTCAAATATTTTTAAGGCAAGACAAAGCTGCAACCAGGATACCTGGTCTCCCTGAAACCCCTTCCACTGATGTTGTTGTTGTTTTTTCTTTTTCCCCAGTTTTTCAGGCTAAAATCCTGGATCATCTTGGGCACTGTTCTCTCCTGCCCACCCTTTCCCATATCCAGAGTTTCATCACTTCTCTCTGCTTCCACTGCTAACTCCCTGGTCCAAGCCACTGTACCTCTTTTCGTGATTATTGCCACAGCCTCCTTGCTGGTTCCCTGACCCAACTCTTGCTCTGAACTATCCAATTAAAACCTGAATTAGATCATCTCATCCTCATCTCACAGCTTTCTCGTGGCTCCTCTGCCCTCTCAGGAAAAATCTAAGTTCTGGATGACCTAAAAAGCCCTTGTCTCTTACTGTTTATCTGACCTCATTTACTACCACCTTTTTCTTTGATCATTCTGTTCCAGCCACACTGGCCTCCTTACCACTCCTCAAATATGCCAAGCTCAGCCCCCACCCCCCAGGGCTTTGAACTGGCTGATCCTCCTTCCTGGAATGCCTTTCCCCAAATATCAGCCTGGCCAACTCCCTCCTCTCCTCCAAGTGTCTATTTAAACATGACTTCAGTAGGAGCTGTCTTAACGTCCTATTAATATTGTAATTCCTCTATAATACTTCACACCTCTTTCCCTGATATGCTTTCCACATACCATGAAATGTCTGCTGAGATAATATATAATTCGCTTATTTTTTACTTGTCACTTCAAAGAGGGCAGTGTGTTTTGTGTTTTGTTTAGTGCCAGACTACTTGATGACGAAGAGAGTGCCTGGCACACAGTAGGTGCTCAGTATATACTTGTTGAATAAATATGTCAATGTTTGATGTACATACCTTTTATTATGTTTGATTTGCTACCAGTGCTGCCTCCAAATACAGGAGTGCTTCAGGAGATGTCCACAAAAGGTCTTAAAATATTCCACAAAAATCTTAAAATATTTCATGAGAAAATTTTTTATAGCAGCACCTGGAATTTTTATAGTAGCACCTGGAATTTAGCTTGCATAGGGCCCTCTGTGAGTTGATCTTGTTTATCTATTCAGCTTTACTTCTCCCCTCTCTCCACTTTGTATTTTATTCTCTACTACTTCCAACTGATTGTAATTTGACCAGACTCCAGACTATCTTATGTCTCTTTGCTTTTGTTTATCTGTTACTTCTCTCTGGAATTCCCTGCCTCTTCTTAATTTTTCTGGCCAATTCTCACTCTCTAGGACTCAGAGGTTTCTCCTCAGGAGACTTTCATGAGTCTCATGTTGAGTTAGGTGACCCAATCCTCTGTTCTTCATAGTCATTCATGTGTTTATCTAGCTCAGTATTTGCCATACTACATTGAAATTGTTTCCTTATGTGCCCATCTCTCCCCGTAGATTGCAAACTCCTAGAGAAGGGCTCAACAGTGAGTGCTGAGGGTGCACAGAGGAGGAAGGCAGCACAATGATGGAAGACTTCTTAAAGAGATATGTTCCAAGAGCCCCCACTTCCTTTCATGGGAGACTCATGCTCTTACACCCAGACTATCTAGGGATACATCTAATGTAGTCATGGAACGAACAGGGGACTTGAGTACCAGACTGACATGATTTTGAACCCTTGCTCCCTATTGACCAGCTGTGTTCTTGAACAAGTCTCTGAGCCTCAGTGTCCTTTCTGCATGGTGGGGATAATGATACTGCAGTACATATATAAGGTATCTGGCACATGTAAATGTCCAATACATGCTGATTTCTTCACCTGCTTCTCATCCCTGGGAAAGAAGTAAACTCATCTACTCTTGTTACCCATTCATTCCCCCTCAGTTGGAAGCATGAGGTGCGCAGCTGCCTAACCTGGGGGAAGGGCTGCAAGCAGTAGGTGTTAGATGTGGTGGAGCTTGTTGACTTCCTCCCAGGGGCCCAGCTAACAAACTGCCTGTTCCTTGATAGTCAAGGTCAACTTTCACTTCTTAGCACCACAGGAAGTTGACTGAACATAAACTGAAGTCTCTCTCAAACAGAAGACATCTTTGCCGGGTCCCTGTCCTTCCTAACCTCATTCCTGCTCTCCCCAGTGAGCAGGATGCCCTCCCTTCTCCCCTCAGCACCACTGATGGGCAAGGGTACTCAGAACTACTACCTCATGGGCCATGTCATGTGCCAGGAGCTGCACCCAGGACCTGAATACAGTAGTTGGCTCCCATTGAATGTTCATAGTTAGTTACCCCAGGATAAAGAGGGGACACTATGATCATTTTCTGTTTTGCTGTGATCAGGTTCAGTGAGCTGAAGTCACCCACCTTCCCAATCTCCACTAATAGAAGTCATGTATCAGTGCTATTGGTCCTTCTGTTATAAGGATTCAAAATTCATAATCATGGAGCTTCATTTACAGGCAGAAGTTTCTTTCATAGTTTTCTAAGTGTTCCTTTTAGCAACAATGGAGAAAATCAAAGAGGGCAAAGGTGAAGGGAGAAAATGACATATCCTTGTTTGTCCGTTGCTCTTGTAACCTTTTGCTTTAGTTTCCTTACTATGTCTCTGAGGGTGAAACTAGTGGTGAGAGTGGTCCAAAATGGGTTTAATGAATCTGATTCTGGGGACACAAGGTGAATTTGGTATATTTTTCTCTAAAGATAGAGAGACAATATAACATAGTCTTTACATTAATAGACTCTGGAGCCAATTTTCTTAGGTTCATTCTCTTTCCTTTCACGTGTGTTGATTTTCAATAAACATCTTGCACCCAATTCCATCTTACTGTTTTATTTTCAAAAAATTTAATTTGAGAAAGTTAGCTGTATGAATTTTTTCTCTTTTAAAAAAGTATTTAACTAATTGCAATTATTTCCATCTATGTTATTCCACTGCAACCATTTTAACATGGGCTTAATAACTTCATTGTATGTTAATGTTAATTTTTCATTTTTTACCTTCTTGGTTTTCTAGCTGCATTTAATGTGGTTGACGACTCACTCTTTGAAGCTCTATTCCTCTGGCTACTATAACATGAGACACTTTGTCTCATTCTTCAGTCTCTGTCTTCTCCACAGTCTTCTTTTCCTTTCATATACCTTTAAATATTAATGTTTCCCAGAGATATAGTCTTAACTCACTTCTCTACTGATTCTATGTATTTTTCTTGATCCAACTCTTCTAATTTTACCCATTTTGATCATTTTATAATTTGTATTTTCTATTTTGATCTCTTTTCAATCTTCCAGACCTAAATATCCAAATGCCTGATGGATAGTGCTTTCTTTTTTACTACCAAACCCTCAGAGGCACCATGTTCAAAAGGAATTAGTCATCAGTCTCACTACACATAAGCTTCCTCTTGTGTTCAAGCTAGAGACTTGAGAGTCTTCTTGTTCCCTTCTTCTCCTTATTTTCTCCATAATCAATCATCAAGTCATGTGGATTTTGTTCCTAAATATGTTAACTTCTTTCCTGTCTCACTTTATCTCCCTTACATATAGGTATTTAAGACCCCCAGTGTCTCTCACATAGACTTTGGCAATAACCTTCTAATATCAGTCAACCTAACCAATAGGCCACCAGTGCTTCTTGCAGAATCTGGACAATGTAGAGCACTGAGAATGCTCACACTGGTCATATATGTATGAGTTGGTATGACATATAGGGAAGTTGAAGACTTACATGGCCTTTGGCCCAGCAATATACACCAGAATATATTAGAGAAACTCTAGCATGTGTACACAATGATATACACACAAGAATGTTCACAATACCATTATTTTTAATAGCAAAATTATGGAAACAACACAAGTGTTTATCCATAACAGAATGAGCCATGGCATAGTCATACAATGAAAAATAATATAATGGTCCAAATGAATGATCTGAAGAGATGTCATTATTGCAATCTTATGAAAGACTGAGTTAAAATGCAATTTGTGAAAAATATTAATCATTTGACATTATTTAATACAAAGTTTTAAAACATGCAAACAACTGTATATATTATTTATGTATATATGCAAATTCAGCAATAATATTAAATCATGCCTGGGAATGATAAGTATCAAAGTCAGAAAGTGGTTACCCTTGGGAAGAGAGGTATGTATCAGCAGTGGGGCACATAGGATGTTTCAGCCATATCTGTAACGTGTCTTTGCTTTAAAAAATTTAAATCAAGCTTGGCAAAGTGTGACATTTGATTAAGCAGGATAGTGAGTACGTATCTGTTACTTATATTGTTCTTTATAATTTTCTCTGCGCTAAAGCATTTTGTAATTTAAAAAAACCTGACCGTCTTACTCCCATGCTTAAAATACAGCAGTGGCCTCCCGTTGACCACCAGGTAGCATGCACATTCCAGGGAGCATAAGGGGGAATGGAATTCCTTTTCCTAGCCAAGGGAAACTGTGACACACAACATCTGGAAAATCAGGTCACTCCCACCCTAATACTGCACTTTACCAAGGGTCTTAGCAAAGGGCACACCAGGAGATTATATCCCATGCCTGGCTTGGAGGGTCCCACGCCCACGGAGCCTCCCTCATTGCTAGCACAGCAGTCTGATGTCTAACTGCAAGGCGGCAGAGAGACTGGGGGAGGGGCACCCACCGTTACTGAGGCTTAAGTAGGTAAACAAAGCAGCCCAGAAGCTCAAACTGGGTGGAGCCCACCACAGCTCAAGGAGGCCTGCCTGCCTCTGTAGACTCCACCTCTGGGGACAGGGCATAGCCAAACAAAAGGCAGCAGAAACCTCTGCAAATGTAAATGTCCCTGTCTGACATCTTTGAAGAGAGTAGTAGTTTTCCCTGTACAGAGTTTGAGATCTGAGAATGGACAGACTGTCTGCTCAAGTGGGTCCCTGACCCCCGAGTAGCCTAACTGGGAGACATCCGCCACTAGGGGCAGACTGACACCTCACACCTCACACGGCTGGGTATACCTCTGAGACGAAGCTTCCAGAGGAATAATCAGACAGCAACACTTGCTGTTCAGCAATATTCTCTCTTCTGCAGCCTTCGCTGCTGATACCCAGACAAACAGGGTCCAGAGTGGATCGCAGGCAAAGTCCAACAGACCTGAAGCTGAGGGTCTTGACTGTTAGAAGGAAAACTAACAAACAGAAAGGACATCCACACAAAAACCCCATCTGTAAGTTACCATCATCAAAGACCAAAGGTAGATAAACCCACAAAGATGGGGAAAAAGCAGTTCAGAAAAGCTGAAAATTCTAAAAATCAGAGCACCACTCCCCCTCCAAAGGAATGCAGCTCATTGCCAGCAATTGAACAAAGCTGAATGGAGAATGACTTTGGCGAGTTGAGAGAAGAAGTCTTCAGATGATCAAACTTCTCAGAGCTAAAGGAGGAATTACGAACCCAGCGCAAAGAAACTAAAAACCTTGAAAAAAGATTTGATGAATGAATAACTAGAATAATCAATGCAGAGAAGTCCATAAATGACCTGAAAGAGATGAAAACCATTACACAAGAACTATGTGACAAATACACAAGCTTCAGCCACTGACTCGATCAACTGGAAGAAAGGGTATCAGTGACTGAAGATCAAATGAATGAAATGAAGTGAGAAGAGAAGTCTAAAGAAAAAAGAGCAAAGAGAAATGAACAAAGTCTCCAAGAAATATGGAATTATGTGAAAAGACCAAGTCTACATCTGATTGGTGTACCTGAAGTGATGGGGAGAATGCAACCAAGTTGGAAAACACTTTGCAGGATATTATCCAGGAGAACTTCCCCAACCTAGCAAGGCAGGCCAACATTCAAATTCAGGAAATACAGAGAATGCCACAAAGATACTCGTTGAGAAGAGTTCCAAAACACATAATTGCCAGATTCACCAAAGTTGAAATGAAGGAAAAAATGTTAAGGGCAGTCAGAGAGAAAGGTCGGGTTACACACAAAGGGAAGCCTATCAGACTAACAGCAGATCTCTCTGCAAAAACTCTACAAGCCAGAAGACAGTGGGGGCCAATATTCAACATTCTTAAAGAATTTTCAACCCAGAATTTCATATCCAGCCAAACTAAGTTTCATAAGTGAAGGAGAAATAAAATCCTTTACAGACAAGCAAATGCTGAGAGATTTTGTTACCACCAGGCCTGCCTTACAAGAGCTCCGGAAGGAAGCACTAAACATGGAAAGGAACAACCAGTACCAGTCATTGCAAAACCATGCCAAAATGTAAAGACCATCGATACTAGGAAGAAACTGCATCAACTAATGAGCAAAATAACCAGTTAACATCATAATGACTGGATAAAATTCACACATAACAATATTGACCTTAAATGTAAATAAGCCAAATGGTCCAATTAAAGGACACAGACTGGCAAATTGGATAAAGAGTCAAGACCCATCAGTTTGCTGTATCCAGGAGACCCATCTCACGTGCAGAGACACACATAGGCTCAAAATAAAGGGATGGAGGAAGGTCTACAAAGCAAATGGAAAACAAAAAAAGGCAGGGGTTGCATTATTAGTCTCTGATAAAACAGACTTTAAACCAACAAAGATCAAAAGAGACAAAGAAGGTCATTACCTAATGGGAAAGGGATCAATTCAACGAGAAGAGCTAACTATCCTAAATATATATGCACCCAATACAGGAGCACCCAGATTCATAAAGCAAGTCCTTAGAGACTTACAAGAGACTTAGACTCCCACACAATAATAATGGGAGACTTTAACACACCACTGTCAACGTTAGACAGATCAACGAGACAGAAAGTTAGTAAGGATATCCAGGAATTGAACTCATCTCTGCACCAAGTACTAGACATCTATAGAACTCTCCACCTCAAATCAACAGAATATATGTTCTTCTCAGTACCACATCACACTTATTCCAAAATTGACCACATAGTTGGAAGTAAAGCACTTCTCAGCAAATGTAAAAGAACAGAAATTATAATAAACTGTCTCTCAGACGACAGTGCAATCAAACTAGAACTCAGGATTAAGAAACTCAATCAAAACTGCTCAACTACATGGAAACTGAACAACCTGCTCCTAAATGACTACCGGGCACAAAACGAAATGAAGGCAGAAATAAAGATGTTCTTTGAAACCAATGAGAACAAAGATACAACTTACCACAATCTCTGGGACACATTTAAAGCAGTGTGTAGAGGGAAATTTATAGCACTAAATGCCCACAAGAGAAAGCAGGAAAGATCTAAAATTGACACCCTAACATCACAATTAAAAGAACTGGAGAAGCAAGAGCAAACACATTTGAAAGCTAGCAGAAGGCAAGAAATAACGAAGATCAGAGCCGAACTGAAGGAGATAGAGACACAAGAACCCTTCAAAAAAATCACTGAATCCAGGAGCTGGTTTTTTGAAAAGATTAACAGAATTGATAGGCTGCTAGCAAGACTAATAAAGAAGAAAAGAGAGAAGAATCAACTAGACAATATAAAAAATGATGAAGGGATATTACCACCGACCCCACAGAAATACAAACTACCATCAGATAATACTATAAACACTTCTATGCAGATAAACTAAAAAATCTAGAAGAAATGGATAAATTCCTGGACACATACACTCTCCCAAGACTAAACCAGAAAGAAGCTGAATCCCTGAATAGACCAATAATAGGCTCTGAAATTGAAGCAATAGTTAATAGCCTACCAACCAAAAAAAGTCCAGGACAGACGGATTCACAGCCAAATTCTACCAGAGGTACAAGGAGGAGCCGGTACCATTCCTTTTGAAACGATTCCAATTAATACAAAAAGAGGGAATCCTCCCTAACTCATTTTATGAGGCCAACATCATCCTGATACCAAAGCCTGGCAGAGACACAACAAAAAAAAAAGAGAATTTCAGACCAATATCCCTGATGAACATCGATGAAAAAATGCTCAATAAAATACTGGCAAACCAAATCCAGCAGCACATCAAAAAGCTTATCCACCATGATCAAGTGGGCTTCATCCCTGGGATGCAAGGCTGGTTTAACATATGCAAATCAATAAATGTAATCCAGCATATAAACAGAACCAAAGACAAAAAACACATGATTATCTCAATAGATGCAGAAAAGGCTTTTGACAAAATTCAACAACCCTTCATGCTAAAAACTCTCAATAAATTTGGTATTGATGGAACGTATCTCAAAATAATAAGAGCTATTTATGACAAACCCACAGCCAATGTCATACTGAATGGGCAAACACTGGAAGCGTTCCCCTTAAAAACTGGCACAAGACAGGGATGCCCTCTCTTACCACTCCTATTCAACATAGTGTTGGATTTTCCGATCAGGGCAATCAGGCAAGAGAAAGAAATAAAGGGTATTCAGTTAGGAAAAGAAGAAGTTAAATTGTCCCTATTTGCAGATGACATGACTGTATATTTAGAAAACCCCATCATCTCAGCCCAAAATATCCTTAAGCTAATAAGAAACTTCAGCAAAGTCTCAGGATACAAAATCAATGTGCAAAAATCACAAGCATTCTTATACACCAATACCAGTCAGAGAGCCAAATCATGAATTAACTCCCATTCACAATTGCTTCAAAGAGAATAATAAACCTAGGAATCCAGCTTGCAAGGGATGTGAAGGACCTCTTCAAGGAGAACTACAAACCACTGCTCAATGAAATAAAAGAGGACACAAACAAATGGAAGAACATTCCATGCTCATGGATAGGAAGAATCAATATTGTGAAAATGGCCATACTGCCCAAGGTAATTTATAGATTCAATGCCATCCCCATTAAGCTACCAATGACTTTCTTCACAGAATTGGAAAAAACTACTTTAAAGTTCATACGGAACCAAACAAGAGCCCACATTGCCAAGACAATCCTAAGTCAAAAGAACAAAGCTGGAGGCATCACGCTACCTGACTTCAAACTATACTACAAGGCTACAGTAATCAAAACAGCATGGTACTGTTACCAAAACAGAGATATAGACCAATGGAACAGAACAGAACCCTCAGAAATAATACCACGCATCTACAACCATCTGATATTTGACAAATCTGACAAAAACAAGTAATGGGGAAAGGATTCCCTATTTAATACATGGTGCTGGGAAAACTGGCTAGCCATATGTAGAAAGCTGAAAATGGAACCCTTCCTTACACCTTATACAAAAATTAATTCAAGATGGATTAGAGACTTAAATGTTAGACCTGAAACCATAAAAACCCTAGAAGAAAACCTAGGTAATACCATTCAGGACATAGGCATGGGCAAGGACTGCGTGTCTAAAACACCAAAAGCAATGGCAACAAAAGCCAAAATTGACAAATGGGATCTAATTAAACTTAAGAGCTTCTGCACAGCAAAAGAAACTACCATCAGAATGAACAGGCAACCTACAGAATGGGAGAAAATTTTTGCAATCTGCTCATCTGACAAAGGGCTAATATCCAGAATTTATAAGGAACTGAAAACAAATTTACAAGAAAAAGCAAACAACCCCATTAAAAAGTGAACAAAGGATATGAACAGACACTTCTCAAAAGAAAGCATTTATACAGTCAACAGACACATGAAAAAATGCTCATCATCACTACCCATCAGAGAAATGCAAATCAAAACCACAATGAGATACCATCTCACACCAGTGAGAATGGTGATCATTAAAAAGTCAGGAGACAACAGGAGCTGGAGAGGATGTGGAGAAATAGGAACACTTTTACACTGTTGGTGGGATTGTAAACTAGTTCAACCATTGTGGAAAACAGTGTGGCGATTCCTCAAGGATCTAGAACTAGAAATGCCATTTGACCCAGCCATCCCATTACTGGGTATATACCCAAAGGATTATAAATCATGCTGCTATAAAGACACATGCACACGTATGTTTATTGTGGCACTATTCACAATAGCAAAGACTTGGAACCAACCCAAATGTCCATCAATGACAGACTGGATTAAGAGAATGTGGCACATATACACCATGGAATACTGTGCAGCCATAAAAAAGGCTGAGTTCATGTCCTTTGTAGGGATATGGATGCAGCTGGAAACCATCATTCTCAGCAAACTATCGCAAGAACAGAAAACCAAACACCACATGTTCTCACTCATAGGTGGGAATTGAACAATGAGAACACTTGGACACAGGAAGGGGAACATCACACACTGGGGCCTGTTGTGGGGTGGGGGGAGCAGGGAGGGATAGCATTAGGAGATATACATAGACCCTAGAACATAAAGTATAAAACAAAAACAAGCAAACAAACAAAAAAAAAAACGCCTTCCAATCCCTGCTCTAAGTCACACAGTTTAATAATGGTAGACATAGAATTTGAGTTATTCTCATAATAGGTCTTTTAAACAATGCCTTCTTCTCTTCATTCTTTCCGTCTTATAATGGATATTCTTTCTGGTGCATCACATAAAGGGATGTAACTATATGCATGTAATGATGAGAATATTTATATGTATTTATGACTATTACAAAAAATTAGAAAGATTCTAACATTCTAGAGGAGCATTTATTTTGTTTTTTTAATTGAGAAACATATAATTTTATTTATTTATTTGTGCAAATTTATGGGGTACTTGAGAAAATGGGTTACATGTATATAACGTGTAGTGATCCAATCAGGACACTAAGGGTGTCCATCACCTGAGTGTATTATATTTTTGTTAAGTCTAACCATCCTACTCCAGGAGAACATTTTAAAAATTGTTCTGTAGAGATACTACTCAAATTAAGTTCTCAGTCCTGAAACATCAGATCAGCTAGGAATTTGACTAAAATGCAAGTTCTCAAATGACAAATGAGACCACTTGAATCAGAATTTCTGGAGTGGAGCCCACACATTTGTATTTTAGCAACCTTTCCAACGATACTTATGTACATGCTCAAGCTTGAAAACCACTTTCCTAGGACATTAGTTCCTCAACAAGATTTGTGAGTAACCTTGTTTCATGAAAAAGTGTTTAGGAGATACTGATTCAATAAAAACTAATCAGGTTTTTATTGTTTGCAGGGCTTTCAAAACTTGAAATAGGCCACTATGCATTGTTAATTTCCAAGAGGAAGATGCTTATGTCCTCAATGAATATCTTCCCGCCATGAAGTACTCTTCTTGCCTCACTTTTTAAAACAATTATTAACACCTGGCAGAAGTAGGAAGCCAGCTTACAGCTTAGAAAAAGTTGACCTAAAATAGTGACTAATTTTCATACATTATTTATTTGTCATCATGCTTATTTTTCTCTCTCTAAATTGTATATTTCATCTCTGTGATCACAGATTGAGCCTCATATTTCATATCTGCCCCTGGCCTAATGTTTGTTTACAGAATGAGCTCAATGAATATTGTTAAGTGAGTAGGATTTAATTTATTTGATAAATAGATAACCTTAAGTTTTAAACCGTGGATTTCACATGAGGACATTTACTTACTACTGTTGAGTTATAATTAATTTTTAATACTCTTTAGGTACTCATAATAAAGAACAAGATATTTGGAGAAGGAAGACAGTATCATTCCTGGTTCTTAGTCTTACCAGTTTGTTGATCATGAGTATATGAACTTTCTGTGGCTCAGTGCCTTCCTCTGTAAAATGGGAACACAGTGATGTTCATCTCACAGGATTGATTTGTAAAAGGGCTGGATGAGGTTATGAGAATGTTTTGCAAAGTGATATAGAAAGATTAACTGCAAACTTCATTTGAATCTTAAATTGTTTGAGATAGGTCATGCTATGAATCAACTACGAAGTGCAGATATTGTCAAGATTAAATATTTCTTTCCAAAGAGCTGAGAGGAGGGGCTGCTTGTTTGTTCGCTTGTTTCTTTTTAGAAAGATGCCAGGATGGGCTCATTTTGGGGTTTTCCTCTCACTTGCTCATCTTACTTTTTCTTTAGTTTCTCTATTCATTACAATACAGTGCTGTGATGCTTTATAGCATTTTTATTTTGTGGGAGATGAATCTGAATAAAGAATTACAGTTAAATCATTGCTAAGTTTGATGAATGAGTACCAAAGAACTCTTCAAGATGTCATTTTTTAAGTTTTTTAAATAATTGGCTTTCAGTGGTTCCCTCTAAGGAATTTTAATTTTGAATAATGCATAGAAAAATGTGCACACGCACAAATCATTCAGTGTCCACCTTGAGAGAAATAAAGGTGCCTGTGAAGTGAAACTTTACCTTTGTACGTCACCAGCTTCCTGTTAGAGCACAGTTTTTCTTTGTTCAAAGTCTAAGCATTGAAGAACTTCTTCTTAGTAGGTAGTTTTTTTGTTTGTTTATTTTTTTGAGATGGAGTCTCACTCTGTTGCCCAGGCCATAGTGCAGTGGCATAATCTCAGTTCACTGCAAGCCCCGCCTCCCGGGTTCACACCATTCTCCTGCTTCAGCCTCCCCAATAGCTGGGACTACAGGCGCCCGCCACCACGCCCGGCTAATTTTTTTGTATTTTTTGTAGAGACTGGGTTTCACTGTGTTAGCCAGGATGGTCTGGATCTCCCAACCTCATGATCCACCTGCCTCGGCCTCCCAGAGTGCTGCGATTACAGGCGTGATTTTGGAGGTAGTTTTGAGTAGGGAGCATACATTTAAAATACTGAAACTCAGTTAAGGAATAGTCTAATACTGTATTCAACTGAAACTCAGCTGAGAAATTTCTTTCCAATAATGTAAAAAGGAGAATCAACTGCAGTAACAAGGGAGATGATTTGCTGATAATTATAACAAATATTTACTACAGATCTGTTATGCACTATGAACTGTGCTAAAAGCTTTATACATATAATTTTATTTTGTGCTCCAACAACCTATTACATAGAAATTGTTATTATTCCCACTTTCTAGATTAATAAATTGGTTTTGAGGGGTCATCTAGACAAAACAACTCACTCAATATCACAAGCTGTTATGTGGTGAAGTTTGCATGATCAGTACAGGGTTCTGGTCCTCCCACTCATTGAGTGGTACTAGTCAAGATCTGGAAGCTCTTCTGGTCTTAGTTTCTCTAGCTGTGAAGTGAGAATGACTAGGACTAATCATAGAATATGAGAGTACATGTGAAAAAAATGTCTTTTTAAAGAGTATGAAAAACTTGGGTTGTAAAATTTTCTTGTGGATAATTTATGATTGCTTTTCTTTTTTAGATAACACTAACAGAGTTGACCTTAGAATTGGAGTGCCTGCGTTAGAACCTTGGTATCACCTTCTTACTGTAAGACATTGGTCAAGTTAGCAACTTTTCTGTTCCTCATTTGTGAAATATAGTGAATGGATGTGTGTGTGTGTGTGCGCGATGCGTTTATCGGGACATAACCCCATTGTAAGTTGAGGAGCATTTGTGGTTATATACATATTTATTTGTGTGTGTGTGTGTGTCTGTCTGCCTGTCTGAGAACAGTGCTGGCACAAAAGTGCTTAATACACTTCACTCATTATTATTAATATTACTATTGTTGCATTTTCGCCTTGAAGGCATACTTCTGATGTGAGTTCAGGAGGAGACACTGGCAAGGACAGCAAAGAACAGGAGAACACTCTAGCTTCCCTGATAGCATTCGAGGTGCTGTCCAAAGTGAGTTTTCCTCAAGCAGAGAGATGCACTGCCTCTTTTATGCTTTGTTTTTCCTACTTGCCTACTCTATTTACACCTTCCAAGTAAGGACCAATCAGCAAAACCCCAAGAGAGTCACTGTCGTGAAGATAATTATGAACTGGCTGAGTCCTTGCAATGTTTATTATTTAGGTTTTTAAGAACAGATAATTAAAGGCCCCACAGAATCTAGTCTCTCCCAATTGTAAAAGTGGGGTCTTAATAGAAATCCACAGAGCACTTGGGGTTGTGCACTTGCTTCTGAAAGTTCTCTTAATAAATCACTGACCTGGTGCATTCCCTGGGGTATTTCATGACCATGTGAAATCACTTACTGTTTCTAATTTGCATTTTTCCTGAGTTTGCATATTTTTCTTGCATCTACTTTGTTACCAATGTACCAAGTCCGTGTACATTTGGACTGCATTTACTGCAGTTTGGAATGGTTTCTCAGAAATGGGACATTAAAATCCTGGAGTGTGACACTGAGACGTGGAAAGGGCTTCCTTTGTAAGCTGTTCAGGCATGCTGAGCATTAGTGTAGAAATTATTTTTTCCTTAATTTTCTTGGATAGCAACCTATATAGGATCTTATAATTGTGTGTAAGAATTCATTAAAGAAACTCTCTTGATTGCTAGAAATCCAAGCTGCTAGTGAGGAGAGAACTGCAGTGATTTGTTGCAGCAGAAGTATTATGGAAATATTTACTGAATACCTTCTGTGTGCTGGGCATTGAGTGAAACACTTTCATATCCCTTGCAACACGTCTTAGTCTAAGGTAATACTTTAATGTAATTCTAACAAATGTATAAAAAGGGAATTATCATTATTTTACTGATGAAACACCAGAGACTGCAAGAAACTAGGCCCAGAATAGTTAAACAGAGTAGACATAACCTCTTACCACCTTATCTGCTACTATGTAACAAACCACCCTAAACTTTAGTGGTTTAAAATAACAAACATTCATAATCTCAGTTTCTGGCACATAGGAAGCACTGCATAAGTGATTGTTATTCTTGCTGATTATGTTTCTGTCATTGACATTGTATAACACTGAGTTGGGATGTGTATTAGATAGAATCATGGAAGGTAAGGTTATAGAACAATAATTCAGACATGTTCATTACGCTAAGTTCTTTACATATATGAAGTCAACTACATTTAATATATATCAACAATTAGGTTGGTATTAGTATTGTCCCCATTTTAGAGATGAAGAAAGAAAATCAGATAGACTTCCTTCCTTCCTTCCTTCCTTCCTTCCTTCCTTCCTTCCTTCCTTCCTTCCTTCCTTCCTTCCTTCCTTCCTTTCCTTCCTTCCTTCTCTCTCTCTCCCTCTCTTCCTCTCTCTCTTTCTCTCTTTCTTTCTTTCTTTCTTGACAGAGTTTCACTCTTGTTGCCCAGGCTGGATTGCAATGGAACAATCTTGGCTCAATGCAACCTCTGCCTCCTGGGTTCAAGCAATTCTCCTGCCTCAGTCTCCCCAGGAGGTGGGACTACAGGCACGCACCACCATGCCAGGCTAATTTTGTAGTTTTAGGAGATTCAGCGTTTCACCATGTTGGTCAGGCTGGTTTCGAACTCCTGACCTCAATTGTTCTATTCTCCTCAGCCTCCCAAAGTGCTGGGATTACAGGCGTGAGCCACCATGCCTGGCCTAATTTTTCTTATGTGAAATACAGTTTACCAAAGTCCACCTTCCACTTCTTCCTTTGTATATATAGACATGGCATTTCCTAGCTTCTCTTGCAGTTAACTGTGGCCATGAGCTTTGGGCAGTGGAATGTGAATGGATGTGATGTGGCCACTCCATATGTGTTTATCTGTGTCCTTTCCCCTTCTAGGTGACTGTGATGGCACCCTCCAGACAGACAGCAATGCCACATGTTCAAGATGGAAGAATCACTATCAGCTTCAATTCCTGAATGACTGCAGAGCAAAATTTCTTTCGTGCAACATACACTCTCTTTGCAGCCTCCCTGGGCTGTTACATAATGACACATAAAAATATTTCTTGTGTTGAGGCATCCCAAATTTGATCTATTTGTCATCACAGTCTATCCTACAAATATATTTCCGATCCAAATAATGCTAGATTCATGAGAGTTTATAGTCCAGAGATTTTTTTTTTTTTTTTTTTTTTTTTGAGACAGAATCTCTCTGTCTCCCAGGCTGGGGTGCAGTGGCATAAACTTAGCTCACTGCAGCCTCCACCTCCTGGACTCAGGTGATCCTCCTTGCTTAGCCTCCATGAATAGCTGGGACCACAGGTGTGCACCACCACACCCAGATAATTATTTTGTATTTTTTGCAGAGATGGGGTTTTGCCACATTGCCCAAGCTGGTCTCAAACTCCTAGACTTAAGGGATCTACCCGCCTTGGCCTCCCAAAATGCTGAAATTACACGTGTAAGCCATAGTAATAGTTCCTAGCCATAGTCCAGAGATATTTAAAAAACTTTAGCTTGAGTCATTTCTCTTTGCTGTAATTCTTTCATGCATTTTGAAAACCTTTTCCGCCATACAGTGCTTTTTGGGAAGTCCTTTGGACAGACATATCACAGGATGGAGAAATTAAAGAGAGAGAATGCGCTAAGGAAAAAATAGTACTTCATATTTCAGAAATTACTAAAGGTGTCTGCCCCAGTGCAACAGCATGGTAGGCAGTCATTTGTAACCCACAGAACATTGAGTTTCTAAAATTTGAGTGTTTTTAACTTACGAGGGCCAACTTCACTGATGAAATGATTACCCCAAATATGTGAAATCCATATTTCAAACACAATAGCAGGAAATCGGAAATATTTCTGACTGTCAAAGAGTACAAAGTAAAGAGGGGCCCCTGAAGAGTGACACTACTGGAAAAACAGAAGCAAAAAAAACTGTTTCTTTTTTTAAAGAGCAGTCAACCTCAAACTTACTACTAATGACTGTATTTCATTTCCGTCTACCCCAGTGGTTTTGTTTCCCATAGACTGTAGAATGTAAGGCTTTTTGGTCATTCTGACAGATTTTCCAGCACAAAAAATATCAGGGGATTAACTGACAAATCATGGGTATTTTTAGCAAGATAGATTAGCCCTGGAAATTTTCTCCACCGATGAGAAAAAAAGACATGTGCCACCTGAGGGATACAAAGACTGTTGGTGGCTGACCTGAGGCTCTTTTTTTTTTTTTACCATTTTACCTCTGTCCTGTTTTTATTATTATTATTTGAAGTTCTGGGATACATGTGCAGAACTGCAGGTTTGTTACATGTGCCATGGTGGTTTGCTGCACCTGTCAACCCATCATCTAGGTTTGAAGCCCCACATGCATTAGGTATTTGTTGTAATGCCCTCCCTCCCCTTAGGTCTCACCCTTTGACAGGCCCCAGTGTGTGATCTTCCCCTCCCAGTGTCCTTGTATTCTCATTGTTCAACTCCCACTTATGAGTGAGAACACACAGTGTTTGGTTTTCTGTTCCTGTGTTAGCTGGCTGAGAATTATGGCTTGCAGCTTCATCCATGTCCCTGTAAAGTACATGAACCCATTCTTTTTTATGGCTGCATAGTATTCCATGGTATACACCATATGTCATGTTTTCTTTATCCAGTCTATCATTAATGGGCATTTGGGTTGGTTTCAAGTCTTTGCTATTGTAATTAGTGTTGCAATAAGCATACGTGTGCATGTGTCTTTATGGTAGAATGATTTATAATCCTTTGGGTATATATCCAGTAATGGGATTGCTGGGTCAAATGGTATTCCTGGTTCTAGATGCTTGAGGAATCACCACACTGTCTTTCACAATGGTTGAACTAATTTACACTCCCACCAACAGTGTAAAAGTGTTCCTATTTCTCCACAGCATCACTGACATCTGTGTTTCCTAACTTCTTAATAATCACCATTCCAACTGGTGTGAGATGGTATCTCATTGTGGTTCTGATTTGCATTTTCCTAATGACCAGTCATGATGAGCTTTCTTTCATATGTTTGCTGGCCACATAAATGTCTTATTTTGAGAAGAATCTTTCGTATCCTTTTCCTATTTTTTGATGGGGTTGTTTTCTTCTTGTAAATTTGTTTTCAGTTCCTTGTACATTCTGGATATTAAACCTTTGTCAGATGGGTAGACTGCAAAAATTTTTTCCCATTCTGTAGGTTGCCTGTTCACTATGATGATAATTTCTTTTGCTGAGCAGAAGCTCTTTAGTTTAATTAGATCCCATTTGTCAATTTTGGCTTTTGTTGCCATTGCTTTTGATGCTTTAGTCATGAAGTCTTTGCCCATGCCTGTGTCCTGCATGGTACTGCCTAGGTTTTCTTCTAGGGTTTTTATGGTTTGGGGTTTTACATTCAAGTCTTTTATCCATCTTGAGTTAATTTTTGTATAAGGTGTAAGGAAGGGGTTCAGTTTCTGTTTACTGTATATGACTAGCCACTTTTCCCACCACCATTTATTAAATAGAAAGTCCTTTCCCCATTGCTTGTCTTGTCAGGTTTGTCAAAGGTCAGATGGTTGTCGGTGTGTAGTGTTATTTCTGAGGGCTCTGTTCTGTTCCATGGTCTATATATCTGTTTTGGTACCAGTACCATGCTGTTTTGGTTACTGTATCCTTGTAGTATAGTTTGAAGCCGGGTAGCATGATGCCTCCAGCTTTGTTCTTTTTGCTTAGGATTGTCTTGGCTATATGGGCTCCTTTTTGGTTCCAGATGATATTTACAGTACATTTTTCTAATTCTGCAAAAAAAGTCAATGGTAGCTTGATGGGAGTAGCATTGAATTTATACATTACTTTGCTCTGCCCCTGTTTATACATACATGACTGATATGGTTTGGCTGTGTCTCCATCCAAATCTCATCTTGAATTCCCACCTGTTGTGGGAGGAACCTGGGGGGAGGCAATTGAATCATGGGGCAAGTCTTTGTCATGCTGTTCTTGTGATAGTGAATAAGCCTCATGAGATCTGATAGTTGTAAAAAGAGGAGATCCCCTGCACAAATTCTCTCTCTTTGCCTGCTGCCATCCATGTAAGACATGACTTGCTCCTCCTTGCCTTCTGCCATGATTGTGAGGCTTCCCCAGCCATGTGAAACTGTAAGTCCAATTAAATGTCTTTCTTTTGTAAATTGCCCCATTTCAGGTATGTCTTTATCAGCAGTGTGAAAATGGACTAATACAATGATACAAGAGTAGTTAGAGGCTGGGCGCGGTGGCTCAAGCCTGTAATCCCAGCACTTTGAGAGGCCGAGGTGGGTGGATCACGAGGTCAGGAGATCGAGACCCTCCTGGGTAACACGGTGAAACCCCGTCTCTACTAAAAATACAAAAAACTAGCTGGGCGAGGTGGCGGGCGCCTGTAGTCCCAGCTACTCGGAGGCTGAGGCGGGAGAATGGCGGGAACCCGGGAGGCGGAGCTTGCAGTGAGCCGAGATCGCGCCACTGCACTCCAGCCTGGGCGACACAGCGAAACTCCGTCTCAAAAAAAAAAAAAAAAAAAAAAAAGAGTAGTTAGAACAGTGTTTATAAATGTGCCAATGTTAATCAACGCAGGAGTTAACAATTTCCTGTTTTTCTGTGATTTCTCATGCACCAAAAATGTATGAAGATAAAATATACAATTTGTATTCAATATTAAGTGATTAACCTCATACTGCTTTCAAGGGCATTTATTGGCACCTACTATGTGTGAATACGCTCAGCTTGCTTATGTGAAAGCTGAATAGTAAAGTGGTTATGTAACTTAATGAAGGTCCCACAACTAGGAAGTGGTAGATTAACTTTCTAAACCACTTTCCTCTCAGCTTAGTTTCACATTCATGTGTTCAGTCAACAAGCACTTATGGAATCCTGATGCTGGGCCCACCTTTGCGGTAGACACTGAAGATACAGACCTTGTCCCTGCCTTCATGGAGCTCACAGTTCAGGATGGAAACCAGATTTAATCAAATAACTACACAAAAATTTGCTTAAAAAATGAAATCAATGCTGCAAGGAAAATGAACAGGGTTATTTGAGAGCATGTAATAGGATTTTATCATATCTGATGATTCAGAGTAATGTTTTCCTATAGAAGAGATATGGGAACTGACATCTGAAGTGTCAGCAATAGTTAGCCAGGTGTGGTAGATAAAAGATGACCAACTTATCCAACAAGAGGTAGAATTGCTTTCCCCATGCATTAAATCTGTACTGGCCTTTGACTTGCAGTGTCCAACAGATAAAGTGGAAGTTTCTGCCCTTGCTCCCTTGGAACATCGTTTTGAGACTGCCAATTGAAGAAGTCTAGTCTAGTCTACTAGAGGATGAGAGGCTGGTAGAAAAGAGAAAAACTGTTCCAGCTGAGTCCCCTGAGTCCAACCAGTTGACAGCCTGCAGCAACTGTGTAGGAGGCCATCTTATTCAGCCCCAGTACAGATGCCAAATACCTGCAGCTGTAAAAGTAATTCCAGGCAATAACAGAAGAACCACCCTGCTGATCCGAGCCCAAATTGCAGGCCATAGAACCATGAGCTAATAAGACAGCTATGGTTATAAGATATTGAGTTTGGGGTTGGCATGTTACATGGCAGTCAGTTATTGATACTCTGATAGAAGTATGGAAGCTGGGACTGAATTCTAGGCAGAGGGAAAGATATATGCAAAGGTCCTGAGGAGGGAAGAATAAACTTTTAGGGAACTGAATGAAAAATGATGAGATAGAAGACTTTAGAGGGTTAGGCAAGGCCCAAGACAAAAGGCAATGTCTTAGAATCTGTCAAAAACCTCATCTTTTCGTTGTTGTTTGGAACAAAGTCTTTCTTTATTGCCTAGCCTGCAGTCATGCAGTGGCACAATTAAAGCTCACTTCAGGCTCGACCTCCTGGGATCAAGCAATCAGCCTCCTGACTAGCTGGGACTACAGGTGTGCATGACCATACCCAGCTAACTTTTTTTATTTTTTATACAAACAGGGTCTTACCATGTTGCTCAGGCTGGTCTCAACCTTCTGGGCTCAAACAATCCTCCTGCCTCAGCCTCCCAAAGTGTTTGGATTATAGGTATGAGCTAGCATCCTTGGCTGTGAGTTCAATTTTATCTTTAAAAGCAAGAGAAAGTCATTGTAGAGATTTTGAGCTCAAAAGTGGCATTAATAGACTTACACATGTGCATATATTCTTTTTTTTTTTTTATCTTCACCAGGCGTAAACTTATGGTGGAAGGGACCTACATTAAGCACATATAAGTAGAAGCTGAGTAAATCTTATTTTACTATTTGATTGATTAAATCATGAAGATACCCAGAAGGCAAAACTGAAACAGCTCAGGTGTCTGGGGGAAGTCCAAAGTAGAGGACACTGTGAACCAGATACCATGACTGACCTCAGTTTGAAACTACTGGGGTAGTCTGTTTTATGGCTGAAAAAGTCATTCTTTCTACCAAGATTTTCCACTGAAAATTTGCCTTTGACTCATTTAACTTCTAATCAGGTGACCTTCTACCTTTTTTGCATTTGAAGTAGGTTTCTTTTACTTGGCCAGCGGGTAAACAAGGAGAAAACACACAGGGAAAGTCAGATGCATCACTGAACGGAGTTTCTGTCTCTAAACCTGTAAAGTACTAGTGAAAATTCCTACTGCTGAATCAATTACAACTGCAAGCTTAGAATCAGGGTAGAGTGTAACTGTTAAGGCTTTGGCCCTTGGCCTTAGCGGTTTGTAAGGCTGGAAAAGAAGTAAAGTATCTCTTTACTCCAGTTCTTGAATCCAGTTCATGAATCAAGGGAGATCCTTGGATGTCTGATGGCTGCTATTCTGTTTCTCAAACAATTTGAATTCAGCAAGGCATCACCGAAGATTCAGAGTCACACAGTCAAGTTTAAATCCATGCTATGCTATTTAAAACTTGCATGATGTTGTGCTAATTAATCAATTTTTGCTTCAGTTTCTGAAACGGTAAGGGGCACAGGGATAATACAGTCTGCTTACCATATGGGTAAGGATGTGGGGGAAGTTTAAATACATTGTGCTTACATGAAATATAAATAGAAAGCTCCTCCACAGTAAGCTATCAGCTAAAGCTAGTTTACTTTCCATTGCTCTTCAGTAACGGAAAGAGTAATTTTTCATTACTGAAGGATAGACGCAGATGGCATTTTTCTGTTTTGTATATTTTATATATGCTTGGATTTTATATTGATAATTGCTACAAATTTGCTTAATTTTAAAATAGGAAAATTATCTTTCCTTGGCCTATATTTCAATCTTCTCTTACTCCAGTTCAATGATTTCAACACTGACTGGTCATCGGAACGTTAACAAAAATATCAATGCCTATTTTCATTCCCAAAGACTTTAGTACAATTGGTCTGAATTGTGGCCTGGGTGTTGGGATTAATTTCATAAAATAATCTTTTGTAATTAATTTTTGGCACAAATTCATTGAACTACAGAGAATTTTGAGAAGTAAAGGATAGGTATCCCTAGAACACACTGCTGGTCTAGATAGATAACCAATGTTATTTTCACTACACTCTGCCCATAGAATGACATAATAAAACTTTTTTAAAACATTTTTAGTCAATATGGCAACTGAATAGGCTTCAGGCCATCTTATGGGTAAAATAGCTTTGTGGCTCATTAAATGAGTGCTCTTAGATATCGCCTATGGGGAATCCAGCCTGAACCCAAGTATGCTCCATGGTGACCAGGGAGTTGTGTTACTCCACTTTACTTGAGGTAGAAAATAAAAATAGCAGTATTGCATTCAAATTACCAGGGGTTGTGACCCTCTACTATCTCATGTGTGTCATATATCTCATGTGATGTGACTTTTGTCACTTTATGTGTTTAGGCTTCTCAGTTCCACTTAAGCACTAATTCTTCAATTAGGGTATGCTGCCACCAGGTGGCAATGAGGGCCGCACTTGTGGCCACTATCTTTGAATAATGGTTGTTCATTCATACATTCATTCATTTTTCATGGCAACTTAAAAAGGTTGATATGCGTTTTTACTTGCTATCTCTTAAAATTCAAAATGTAAACTTTAATGTTAAAACTGAACTTCTATAGCTAATTATAGTTTTAATAATTATAAAGATTATATATGCAGGCATGCAAGAATAGCTGCATATGTATGTGAAACTCTACATGTCTACATGTATGAATGGTTTTAGAGAAATTAAAGATAAAAGTACGTACCTTCTTCACTATCCCTTATTAATTGCTAGTCACAGCAAAACCATACATGCTTATTTCTATTCTTCTATAGCCAAATTTTGCTGTTAGTATCTTTATGAGTTGAGTACTATTGTGTAATTTTAGACCAATCTGATGGTTGTTGGTCTGAAATTGTGAGATTGAATATTGTACTATTGAGCACTACTGTAGTATTATCTTTATGAGACTGAGTACTATTGTGTAATTTCAGACCAACTTAATGTTAGAATTCAATCACAGGATTCTCAAACTTTCTAGCAATGTGTAACTCTTATTAAGGAATTATTAATATATTTACTTTTCCGTATCTTGGTACTGAAATGATTTCTATCAATGTTAGCTCCTAATAAGTTATCTTTTATTTCTTTCACATTGAAGAACTGAGAGGGCAATAACAGTTTTGTTTTATTATTGTGTTTATTGAGTCCTCATGACCAATTTCTCCTAATTAGAAGAATGAAACTTTCTCTTGTCCATAGATGAGGGAAACATCAGGATGATGTAGTCATTAGCTATGTATGACTTGAAAGTTATGCACAATGATTCTCTTCTATTAGATGAACATGACTTCTATATCATCTTAAGTTTTAACAGATCATCTTTAACATGAAGGATTTAGTAAGAAGCCACTAAGAAATTATTTAAAAAACATATTGTTGTCCATAAAGAGAAATTGATAATGTCTTTGTGCTTCCCTGTGCCTTTTTAAAGAAAAAGTCCCAGTAATTCACCCCGTCTTCCAAGTTGATATCACACGTGCCAGGAGACATTGTAAGGGGCCACAGCAAATTAAATTTTGCGTTATCAAAGAAAGTCCCCATCTTTGGGTTGAGCATGAGACATTTTCACTGCCCCTGAGGTGACTGATTAGAATTTGACCAACTGACACACTTTCTGCCAATTGCTGTCTACAAAATCTAATCACACCCTCTCTCTTATAAATAAATGTAAAACAAAGATGTGGGAGGGTCACTTAGCCCAAGGTGTTTACACAGAGCAGAGCTGAGCAACTTTCTAGATAACTTTTGATGCCTGTGCAGCCAAAAGTAAGACCTGGGCTCAGAGAGAGAGTGCTGCTGAGATATCATTTCTCTTTCTATCTTGAGCTTCTTCATATCTTGGAATAGTTTGCCATGACTTTAAAGAATCTATAAATCTCAAGTATCTCTTCAGCTAGGCTGGCCCAGACATATGTCTTTTAAGATAACCTTTTTGATGGCATTTCCATGCAAATTTTAAATCAAGGTTGATAGCATTATCAGACAATAAACATTTGTGGTTTTAATCTTCATGATTTTGACTCTTTGGAAAATATCTTGATAATCCATGAAAATTTTTAAGAAGTATTATCAAACCTCATCTCTAAACATGTTGTGGTGGTCACTCCATATGTCTCTGTCCTTTCTTTTTCTACCCTCATTTCCCAATCAAATGACATGATTTAAGATACTAAAAATGTTTATCATTTTCTGAAATTATTATTTGGCTAGTTAATTCTCACATCTTTATTTAACCTTTCTCATGTTTCTGCCATGTTTTCTCAGTTATTTGTAATCTCTTCTGAAGCTGGACTTCATATATTGATACTCTGCATCATCATTCCTGATTCAAAGTTAAGTACTCTAAGCCTCCCACAAAGCTTCCGTCCATTCAGTTCATTCATGCATTCATTAATTTTTCTATTTCATTTATTTATTCATGCAATAAATATTTATTGAGTACCTATTTTGTTTCACTCTTCTCTTTTTGTTGATACATAACTATGAATATTTATGAAGTTCATGTGATACTTTGATGCATGCATATAATATATAATGATCAAATAGGGGTAACTAAGATATCCATCATCTCAAATATTCATAATTTCTTTGTATGGAAAATATTCCAAGTCTTCTCTTCTAGCTATTTTGAAATATACAATAAATTATTATTAACTATAATCACCCTAGTGTGTTATTAAACCCTAAAACTTATTTTTTCTAACGATATTTTTGTACCTACTAACCGACCTCTTTATCACCTCCCCATCAGTCTTTGGTAAGCACCATTCCACTTTCTACTTCCATGAGATCAACTTTTCTAGCTCCCATATATGAGTGAGAACGTGCAATATTCATCTTTCTATGCCTGGCTTATTTCACTTAACATAATGTCCTCCAAGCTTACCCATGTTACTGAAAATTACAGGAGTTAATTCTTTTTTATGGCTGCATAATATTCCATTGCCAGGCACTTTTCTTGATGCTAGTATAATAAAAGAGGCATTCTTGCCCTCATGGAGCCCATGTTCTAGTGGATCAAGGAGGTAAAATATATAGGAAACATAGATAGTGGTAAGCCACAAGGGAGAAAATTAGCAGCTCCAGGTCTGTTTGGCAAGGTTAAGCTGTCTGCATGGAACCCTAGCCAGCAATGGCTGAATCAAGAATGGTTTCCTGCCCATGGCTATTGCCTGCTGTATCTGGTGTCAACACTGAATGGTGGAATGTTGACTGCTCTGAAGGTTTTCCTTGATGCCTTTCAAACTGGCCTGGTCAAAATTGGACTCCTCTCTCACTTCCTGCCCACATTTTATTTCACCAACACTAAAGTTTTGCCTTAAATGTTCAAGCTTTACTTGAAAACTTGTTCCCTGATCTGCTCTTTCCAGGTCCCACTGGTAGAGATTGTTCCTGGTCTTTCCTCCCCTAATCCTGGCTAAAATACTGCTTTAAGATGGAATCATTACCATGGCATTTCCATTTCTCTGTTTTTTTCCAACAATTTATTTATATACATTAAAATAGAAATGAACTACATGCTTTATATGAGACATTTTCCTTGGAATCGGGGATATAGAAGTAAATGATACTTTTGATCTAACATGATTTATCATGTTTAGCATGATATTTGTTATGTAGCAGCTGCTTAATCCTCTTGTGTCCTATTTGTCAATATAAAATTGTTTTCAAAAACTTTAAATGTCTTAGCAATTTGTCAAGGATTTCCTCTGGCTGTAGATATTCTTTTGTGTGTGGAGTGTGTGTATGTGTGTGGTATATGTGTGTGCATGTGTGTGTGTGTATGGGTGTGTGTGTGTATGGGTGTATATGGTGTATGTGGTGTGTGTGTGCATGTGTTTGTACATGTGTGCATGTGTGTGTGTGTGGTGTATGTGTGGTTTGTATGTCCTTCTAGGTTGCCAAGCACAACATCATGTGAAAATAAGGAATTTTGAATAAGAAGATATACATGCAATATAAAATATTTCTGTAATAGTATAAATTTTTGTGCTTAATGTTATGGACACTTTTGAAAATGGTAGCTAAGTGAATGTTGAGTCACTTTATTTGCACCCATAAGATATCTGGAATTATGCAGAGTTGATCCATGTGCAAAGGTTTCTGCTATAGTTTGGACGTTTGTCCCCCTAAACCTCATGTTGAAATTGGATCCTAATTTTGAAGATGGGGGCCTGACGGGAGGTGTTCAGGTAGTGGGGGCAGATTCCTCATGAATAGATTAATGCCTTTCCTGGAGTGGGAGGAGAAGTGAGTGAGTTCTCACTCATTAGTTCTCAAGTGAACTGGTTGTTAAAAAGAGCCTGGTACCTGTCCCCCTCCCTTTTGCCTCCTCTCTCACCATGTGATCAGTTCTCACCATGTGATCAGTTCACACCAGCCTTTCTTTGCCTTGTGCTGTGAGTGGAAGCAGCCTGAGGCTTTCATCAGAAGCAGATGTTGGTGCCAGGCTTCTTACAGTCTGTAGAACTGTGAGCTAAAGAAACCTCTTTTCTTTATAAATTATTCAGCTTCAGGTATTCTTTTCTCACAACACAAAATGATTCAAGACAGTACCTAAAAGCTTCAATTTGCCATTTGAGTCTTTCCATGAGATGACTAGACTTTTCAGGAGAACAGGTTCATCTATCTGGAAAGAAGCCATTTGGAATGGAAGCAGTATGAAACAAGCATAATAGTCTTGGTTTAAGTGGACCCATATAAGCCTCTGAATCTTACAACTTTATTACATTTCTGCAAATATCCAGAAGCTTATGTATTTATTATTCATTCAAGTTCTTGAGTTTCTGCTTTCAAGTGACCCTCAGACATGCCCCCATTTCCTGCAGAGGTTCTGTTTCTCCTTGCTTTGTTCTGACTTTATGGCAGGACTAAGTTAATGAATTAATTACTATGGGTTATCACTTGGATTTGAAGAACCATCATTTCTAGGCATTGCTGCTCAGAGTGGTAAGTGGACCATCACAAATCAACATTACCTGGAAGCTTGTTAGAATTTAGAATCTTAGGCCCTACCCAAGACCTACTGAACCAGAATATAATTTAACAAGATCCCCAGGTGCAGTATAGTTTGAGAAGGACTGAGAATCTAGAGGAATGGCAGACGCAAGGCAATAGGAAGGCCCATGCTGTGGACTGTGGGGAGATACAGGTTCCCACACCTCTTCGCACCTACATCCTCCCTAAGAGCAGAATTAATAAATTAGTTTGATTTTAGGATACTGACTGCAGACTTGGGACTAGGGTAATGCAAAGTGAGGCTCGCAGGGTACAACATTTCCAGAAGCACCCACTCTCAGGTGCTGACCCTGCAGGTGTCACAAATCTGAAAATCCAAGCCTCTGTAAAGTTTTCACCTGAGGGGCCATTCTCACCTCACCCTAACCTTGCCCAGTGGAGAGCTCAGTTTGACTATTAAATGGGAGAAACAGTTGTTGATATGTTACCTACCTGTGGGTATCTCTCCTCTATCCTTCCATTCTTTATGACAAAAGCCCCTCTAGAAGTCTCTCGCTCTCTCTGTGTCTCTGTGTGTGTATGTGTTCTGTGTGTGTGTGTGTGTATGTGTGTGTTCTTCTACACTTTTGCAACTATCTTCTGTGGTTTGGTAAGAAAATTGAGAATTGGAGAGCCCCTCTAGTCTATTAGTTGGGCCATTTATGTTCAGTTTACTAAGACTTCGGTGCATCAATCTAGCTCAGAAAAATCCTGACCTTTGTTTATCTTTTCTCCTTCCCAGGTGACTCATAAAGGGATTGTTGAGAAATGGGGTAGGATTCAGATATTCCTGCAATCCCAGTTTCTTACTAGAGAATTCCACATTTGGAGATATTTGGGGTTTCTCTGGTTATTTATGGTGTTAGTTTATTTTCTATATAGTTAATGCTCCCTGGGGCAAGGTTTCCACAGTAGAAAACTCTGAGAAGAGGACAGTTGAGTGGCTGGGTTGCCACAATACCACCAGGGCTGGGGTAGGCTCCTGCAACTTTTAAATCTTCACTTTCCTCCTCTATAAAATGAGAATGACACTAATTTCTACTCTGTAGAATGTACATTAACAAATTCATGTATTTCAAAAAAATACTATACAAATATTATTAACCTCTTGATTGAGTTTTAAGACGTATATAGGAAACAATATTTTTTGGATCAAAAAGGCTCGGAAATCTTAAGTGCCAATTCAACGCCCCACATTCTGTAGCTTCTGGAGTAAGGCTTGATCTGGAGTGCCCGGCTCACTCTTTCCTTCCCATCACACTGCCTCTCAGATACGTAGCACAGATAATTCATTGTTTATGTTCTCTTAAATTTGAATGGCATCTCCTGCACCCTCCATTTACTTTTCCTCGTTATATCAAGACATCTCTTCAGATTCAGTCCCTTGGAACCTAGTGTCTTTAGTAAAATTATTATTGGTTGGCTTCTTGCAGAGTAGGAGGGGAGGCAGCCTCTGAAGCAAAGCAGGCTCTTCCTATTTGCATTTCAGGTGGGTCGGCAAAATGTGACACTATAGTTGTGCCTGCACTGAAATAAAACATGTTGGAAGGCACAGTGCCTCTCTAGAAGAATTGGATCCACATTCAGTTCAAACCAGGAAACTCTCCATGGGCTAACAGTCCCCTTGACCACCCAAGTAAAAACTTCCCTGAGAAAACAAAAATCCACTTTTGAAATGCCTCATGCACAGACATTGCCCTTCCCAGCCTCTGCACTGCTCAGCTTCTCCAGCTGCATGGAAGCCCTTGACACTCCAGTGGAGACTTCCTCCTATCTGTTTCTCATGTTAATCCTCAACAGAGGCCAGAGAGAGCTCATAGGCTCTAATGCCCTGGGATAAAGCATCAAGTGCTCACTCCTACAGGCCCAACTTTGCCACACTTCTGACTTCCAGGATTGTGGATGTTCCTTCAACCCTGTGTCTATCCTCCAGCCCAGAATCTAATCTCAGGTCTCTGAAAATGGGGTATTCACTTGTTCTTCCCAAATGACCTTCATAGGTGGCAGATCAGATCACCCTGCCTCACATTTCTAGATCCTTGCACTACATGTTTTAGGATCCTCATCTCGTGGTCAATAAGATACCCTAATTGTTCATTCACTCTTCTCTTAACATTTTAAGTGTCTTTTATGAGTCAGACTCTGCCATGCATTGGGGACTAATGGAGAACAACACTAGTCCTATGAAGCTGTAGCTTCTTAAAGTTGACAGATGTTCACTTATTGACAACAAATATTTATTAAGCACCCTCTATGTAGTAGGGATTATTCTGTTTTTTTTTTTTTTTTTTTTTTTTTTTTTTGATATGGAGTCTTGCTCTGTCACCAGGCTGGAGTGCAGTGGCATGATCTTGATTCACTGCAACCTCTGGCTCCCTGGTTCAAGCGATTCTCCTGCCTCTGCCTCCTGGGCAGCTGGGATTACAGGCACACGCCACCACGCCCAGCTAGTATTTGTATTTTTAGTAGAGACAGGGTTTCACCATGTTGGCCAGGATGGTCTCAATCTCCTGACCTTGTGATCCACCCGCCTCGGCCTCCCAAAGTGCTGGGATTACAGGCAAGAGCCACCACACCTGGCTATAACAGGGATTATTCTTAAAATGAAGGATACAGTAAAGAATGAGCAGATACAGTCCCTGACTTCTACAGCTTACATCATACTAGGGTAGGTTGGGGAGGTATGCAACAGACACAAAATAATGATGTGCCAGGTGGTAGGATATGATAAGGGGAAAATTAAAGCAGAAAAATGGGAAAAGGAGCAATGAGTGGGATGGTTTTAGGTGGGATGATCAGGGATGTTTTCTTTGATGAAGTGACATTTGAATCAAGACTTGAACGAAACTAGAAAGAAAGGCATGTGGATATCTGGAAACAGGATATTCTGAGAAGGAACAGCAAGGATATAAACCTGAAGGTAGGAATATGTTTAAAGTGTTTGAGAAGCAAGAAGGAGAGCAGTGGGCTGGAGTGGAGAGAAAAAGGGAAGTGAGATCAGACAAGGTATGGGAGCAGGGAGCAGTGGGCAGCTTTGAATAGAGCCCTGTGTGCCCTGGTGAAGACTTTAGATTTTACTCTGAGTGAGATGATAATATATCAGAAAGTTCTGGACAGAGGAGTCATGTGGTCTGATTTAGGTGTTAAAAGATTTGCTTTGTCTAGCATATGGAGACCAGACTGTATGAGACCAGCGGAAAGCAGCAATATCATTAGAAAGGCCTCTGTGATGATTTTCCACGTAAGAAGTAGGTGGTTTGGACCAGGCTGCTGACAGCAAAGCTGATTAAGATATTTTGAAGGTTAAGCAGTCACATATACAGAAACATCAAATTCTGAGTGTAAGAGGAAGAGAGAATTCAAAGATGACTCCAAGGCTTTCATATGAACCTCAGAATGAATGAGGTTGTCCCTTACTGACATGAATCAACGAATTTCTCAGTGGAGGTTAAAATTACACATCTGGATGAGTGCTAATGTTGAAAGATGCTGGACCCTGTAACTTTCCAATTTCATATCCTCCACTGTCCCTTTTGTTTTCTACTCTCTGCTAACTACATCTCCTCTCCCCACAAAGACCTTGCACAAGATGTTTCTTGTTAAGGATTTGGATGCTATCTAAGAATGATTAAAAGCAGCCATTACATTATATAATGCAGTGAGACAAATAGATGTATGCTTTGGAAGCTTACTTTGTCTATAGGTTGGATAACAGATTGGGGAGGAGTAGTGTAAATGAAGGAGAACTAGCTAGGAAATGACTAGAGAGACCAGGAATGAGAAGACAGTGGCTTGGACCAGGGTGGTATCACATTAGATAGGCCGAATATTGCAGGGCCATTCTGGAAGCACTAATTTCTATGATCTTCCTTAGTACCTAGTTGTCATGTAGGCATGGCTGTAGTTGGTAAATCAGAAAAGGCTAAATTGAGTTGTGGTAGGAGAAAGACAGGAGGCAACAGCAGGTATAGATTAAGTAGAGGAGGAAGTTAAATGTGGTTTTCTGGGTGGGGCCCTCAGGAAGCTATGAGCTATTTCCAGGAAGAGCTGGCACATTTCTTTGATCGCCTAGTGGTTTTTATATTTTTCTGCCTGAAGTTCACCACTTTCTACCCATGTACTCCTCTCCTGTTTTCATAACCCTCCTTCTTTCAGGACCACTTGAAACCCTTCATTTCTGCCCAACTTCTGGATGTTCTTCCCTATACTCTATTAGACCTCCCAACAGTGTGAAAAGGAGATATTACTGCATAATGGTTAACAGTCCTGGCTTTTGAGTTGGACTGGCTTGGATTTGAAACTCAATTCTATTACCTACTAACTTCGAGACTTTGGGCTGATTACTTAATCACTTGGTACCTGATTTTTCATACCTGTAAACTGGTAGAAATTATACAAACATCTACTTCTACTTGATAGGATGGTTATCATGATTAAAAATGTCAGGGACTTCTTGTTTCTAGTCTGACATAGAAGGAGCTTGGAGGTCCCCACTCCATCCTAAAAACAAGTAAATATCTGAAGAAGTGGAAAAAATCAACACCTCTTCTTAGATACATAAGAGAAGGAAGGTCACAAGGGAAACTACTGCCCCCAGAATTGAAGAGACAGATAGGCAGATAAAGAGAATCACAACTTACTGGAGCAGAAACCTATGGGTTGAAACATCTATTGGAACCAGTGCCAGGGTAGGAAAACCTGAACTATAAATTGATTTATTTCTGGAGGCTCAGGGTCAACAAGTCTGAGAGATAAAAACTCCCAGAGGGTCCAGAAATAGGGGGTACCACACTTTTATGAGTTTTACCTCTGGGAGCTCTAATACATTCTTACATTGAATATCTGAGAAAAATTTCCTCATGCTTTGGCAAGACGAGAAAAAAAGGAAGCATTTTGAAATAGAGCAATGCATTCTTTAAAAAAATAAAATAAAACAGGGTCTGCCCTCAGGGGAAACTATCAAACCAGAGCCTAACCCACTAGGGTTTTATCAGAGCCTAAATGACCTGAGAAAAAGAAATATTCAACTCCAGCAAGCTCCAGCCTTCCAAATGGAGGAGGAGAAATACCCAACTCCAACCTACTTCAGCTATCCTGTCCCACATAAAGGGGGAGCGGAAGAAACCTGAGAAGCAGGCATGAAGTTCACAGTCCAGAGGCACAGACACATCAGAGTTCAGTATCTGATGAATTAGATGCAAAATCCTCAACAAAGTATTAGCAAATTGAATTCAACAATGTATGAAAATTATTACATGCCATGACTAATTGGAATTATCTCAGGTAGATAAGCCATGCTGAACATCTGAAAATCAATTCATGTGATCCATCACATTAGCAGACTCAAGAAAAAAACCACATTATCATATCAGTAGATATAGAAAAAAATTTCAACAAAATCCATCACCCATTCACAATGAAAATGCTCAGTAAATTAGAAATAGAAGGTAACTTCCTCAACTTGATAAAGAATACCTCTAAAAACCTACAACTAAAATCATACTTAATGGCGAAAAACTAGAAGCCTTCCCAGTAAGAATAAGAAGAAGGCAAAGATGTATGCTCTCACCACTCCTTTTCAACATCATATTTGAAGTCCTAGCTAGTGCAATAAGCAAAAAAAAGTTATATTAATAAGAAAAGAAATTGTCTTTGTTTGCAGATGGCATGATTGTCTATGCAGAAAACTCAAAATAATCAACAACAAAAAATCCTGAAACTAGTAAATGATTATAGCAAGATTTCAGGATGTGAGATTTATATACAAAGGTCATTTATTTTCATATATACAAGCAATGAACAAGAGGGATTTGAAATTAAAAACAAAACTATTTACATTAGTACCCACAAAATGAAATACTTATGCATAAACTTAACAAAATACGTACAAGATCTATATGAGAAAAACTACAAAACTCTAATGAAAGAAATCAAAGAAGACCTAAATAAATGGAGAGAGATTCCATGTTCACGGATAAGAAGACTCAATATTGTCAAGATGTCAGTTCTTCTCAACTTGATCTATAGATGCAATGCAATCCCATTCCAAATCTCAAAAAAATTATTCTGTAAGTATCCACAAACTAATGCTAAAGTTTATGTGGAGTGGCAAAATACACAGAATAGCCATACTGAAGAAGAATGGAGTTGCAGGACTATTACTACTGAACTTCAAAACTTACTACAAAGACTGCATGATATTAGTAAAAGCATAGGCAAATAGATAGGTGGAATAGAATAGAGGGCCTAGAAGTAGACCTACATAAATATAGTCAACTGATAATCAACAAATGAGCAAAGGCACTACAATGGAGCAAAGATAGTCTTTTCAACAAATGGTGCTAGAACAACTGAACATTCACATGCAATAACTCAATCTAGACATAGACCTTATACCCTTTACAAAAATTAACTCAAAATGAACATAAACCTATATTAAAATATAAAAGTATAAAACACCTAGAAGATAACATAAAGAAAACTTAGATGACCTTGGGTATAGTGGTAATTTTTTATATGCAACACCAAAGGTACAAACTGTGAAATAAATAATTAACAAACTGGACTTCATCAACATTAACAATGTCTTCCCCGTGAAAGGCAATGTCAAGGAATTTGCAGAAAAGCCAGACTGGAAGAAAATATTTGCAAAAGACACATCTGACAAAGAACTACTATTCACAATATGCAAAGAACTCAACAATAAGACAACCAGCAATCCTACTTATAAATGGACCTGCAACCTTAATAGACACTGCACAAAAGAAGATATGAGATAGCAAATAAGCATGTGAAATGATGCACCATATCATATGTCATCAGATAAATGCAAATTAAAACAACAATAAGATACCACTACACACCTATTAGAATGGCCAAAATGCAGAACACTGACAACACCAATGCCGGCAAGGATGTGGAGCAACAGAAACTCTCATTTGTTGCTGGTGGGGATGCAAAATGGTACAGCCACTTTAGAGGGCAGTTTGGCATTGTCTTATTAAACTAAACATATACTTGCCATACAATCCAGCAATCATGCTCCTTGGTATTTGCCCAAAGGAGATGAAAAGCTATGTGCAAACAAAAACCTGTACATGGATGTTTACAGCAGTTTTAACCATAATCGCCAAAACTTGAAAGCAACCAAAATGTCCTTTAGTAGGTGAATGGATAAATAAACTGTGGTATGGCGGACAGTGGAATACTATACAGCACTAAAAAAGAAGTGAGCTATAAAGCTTCATGAAAAAGCATGGAGGAACCTTAAATGCATATTACTAAGTGAAAGTAGCCAATCTGAATAGGAAAAGGCTACATACCCTATGATTCCAACTATGTTACAATCTTACAAAAGCAAAACTATAGGGACAGTAAAAAAGATCAGGGATTGCTAGTGCTTGGGGAGAGAGAGGGATAAATACGTGGAGCATGCCAGGATTTTCATGGCAGTGAAACTATTCTGTATGCTACTATAATAAGGGTACATATCATTACACATTTGTCCAAACCCACAGAGTGTACAACAAGAGTGAAATCTAATGTAAACCATGGACTTTGGGTGATAATGATGTGTCAATATAGATTCATTGACTGTAACCAATGCACCACTCTGGTAGGGGATGTTGAGAATGGGGGAGGCTATGCATGAATGGAGGCAGGGGTTATTTTGGAATACTGTAACTTCTGATCAATTTTGCTGTGAATCTAAATATTCTCTAAAAATAAGTTTATTTTTTAAAAACTCCATGTTACTCAGTGTTAAAAAAAAAAAAAAGAGATAATGCCTGCTAAGTACATGATGCAAGGCCTGGAAAATAATAATAACTGACATTATGAAATTTTTAATTTGTATCAAGCTGTAAAGTGCTTCAGGTACATTAACTTGTTTTATCTTTCAAGCTATACTATTATCCCCATCTAATAGATGAGGAAACTGAGGTACAGAGTGCTTTAGTAGCTCACACAAGGAGACAAGGCTATTTAGTGTTAGAGCCAGGGTTTGAGCTCAGGCAGTCTCTCTCAGTGAACAGACTGTACAGCCTCTCTCAAGTAGTAAACACGTAATGATGGCAGCTATCAGTAGCCTCAGTGGGGCATTTTTAAAAATGGGCATTCTAGGATCTCAGGGGAGATCCTAGTTACTTAATTATTAATTCTATATTTTTCTCACATTGTCTTTTTAAAAATTATTGCTGAGAATCTTTTTACAATAACTGAATCCACTTTCTTAGAAGCCTAAGAGGAGGGCCGGGTGCAGTGGCTCATGCCTGTAATCCCAGCACTTTGGGAAGCCGAGGTAGGTGGATCACCTGAGGTCAGATGTTCAAGACTAGCCTGGACAATATGGCAAACCCCGTCTCTACTAAAAATACAAAAATTAGCCTGGCATGGTGGTGCATGGCTGTAGTCCCAGCTACTCAGGAGGCTGAGGCAGGAGAATCGCTTGAACCCAGGAGGAGGAGGGTGCAATGAGCTGAGATCGTGCCATTGCACTCCAGTCTGGGTGACAGAGTGACAGTCCATCTCAAAAAAAAAAAAAAAAAAAAGAGAAAAAAAAGAAACCTAAGGAGAAACAATAGGTGTTCAAATGTTACATGAGTAAATGAATGATAGGACTGCCTGCACTCACTGCAGACCCTTAGGAGATGTTTGCTGAGCAAATGAGTATCAGGATTAGGAATGTTTAATAGCATCAGGGAAGCCCCCAGTGAAACCTTGTTTAAAAATAGAAGGGACCGGTGTGGTGTTGGTTGTGTTGAGTATGGCAGAAGAGTTAAGTGCTGCTGTTTTATCATTTCTGTATCAGAGCAGTGCTTCTGCCAAGCTTTCCAGCCTTTTTGCAGGTAATATTTCGTGGCTAAAACAGAATACGCAGATCTTAATATTTCTACATTTAAGTGTCATAGGCTATGAGTCCCTGGCATGATGAGAGGCAGTGTGTGTGGGGATTTAGCATGTAGGAGCTCAAGCCAAACTGCCTGATGTTTGAATTCTGATTCCACTACTTTCCAGCTGTGTGGTCTTGGGCAAGTATCTTAACCTTTTGGTGGCTCTATTTCCCCATCTATAAAATGGAGATCAAAGTAGGACCTCTGCCATTTGACTGATAGAATAATTGAATGAAATAATACATACAAAGGCTCCAGCAAAGAGGCAATAAATGTTGGTTGTGACAACGGAGTGCCAGTTGTGGGCCATGACAGGTGACCACTTGTGCTAATTTTACAGTAGAATAACTCAAGAAAAGCACCAGACTTTCAGGTCCCTGTGTAACTAAATCATCTGGCCTGGAAATATAATGACAATTTCCTGAATTTACTAATTACTTTCAAGCCAATTAAACACATCTCTATATGTCTGAAAGCATTTAATGAAAAAGTCCATCTAATTCTATTGCGTTCTGTATTTCATTTCATCATTTTGACACAATAATCTGTTTTATGTCCTGGTCTATTCTGGTCCATTTCATTTGATTTCATTCTGTTTGCATTCCTATAGTGTATTCTATACCATTTCATATTCCATCGCATTCCATTCTACACAATTCCACATCTCCCCGGCCACATCAGCCTGAGAGTAATAAAGAGGTAGCAATCGACACATCGCTTTTGCTCTATCCCCACCTATTTTCTGTGAATACATTCTCTTTAAATTCTTCCTGAATAGCTCTGGGTGTCCTGGAAGATCTGTGGCCTAAACTAATCATCTGGTCTTTTTGGTGATCTGCAACCTTTCTCACTCCTGTGCCAACTTGCTCTGGGGGCTCCTCTGGCTTGAGCCAATTATACCAGTGGCAACTGGTTGGGATAGTGCAGGCACCAAAGCTTAGACATTCTAAATGGAGCAACAAAGCTCCTCCACTAATGCTGCCTCTTGCAAATGGAAACAGTTATAGTTTCTTCTTCCTCGTTGCCTCTTTTCTGGGTAGTAAGGTCTACAGTTGCATTGAGAAATTAGATCATTAAGAAAAATATATACTGGTGCTCCTTGGAGGTCTGCTCAGGCAACTGACACAGTGACTATAGATTTCACTCACTTGATAATATCAGGACTGAGCAGAGGGTGCGCCTTGTAAGCAGCCAGGGTTTTCAGCACCAAAAAGTTGGGGGTGTGGGGGGCATATTTATATTGCTCAACAGTGACACCTGTTGGCCCAGACAGAAACATTTTTTTTTCAAGTGGGGTTGGGGAAGGCTTTAGGACTAAACAAATACAAACAGCAAAAATACAAACTGACAACAGAGCAAATAACGTATATGAAAGCCATCTGCTCCCATCTGAGTTGGTTTCCTTGCTGCCAGAGTTGAGTTAACTTTAGCCAGGATACAATAAAATGTTAGCAGAACTGATAAGTTCAAGGCTTTGCAGGATATTTAATGAACATTTGGAGACAAGCAATGTACTCTGCTCAGTTGAGGGAAACTGAGGTCCATACATACATACATACATGTTCTGTATGAGCCATTATATAGTTGTGGAGCATAGACCAGAAATCAATTTGTTGAATCAAAATCTAAAAGACTTTTTACTTCAGTAAAAAGAGTAATGATTCTTACCTAAGTCTCTTTTGCTTATGAAAATAAAATCATATCTGTATGCCTGCTGCCTCTCTCCCTCCCTCCCTTCCTTTCATTTTTTCTTCCTTCCTTCTTTTCTTGCTTCTACAAATACATACATACAAGATAGGTTTGTTGACACCATGAGTCAGGCACTAGACTGGACGTCGATGATGAGCATGACTTGGTCTAGACATAATGAGGTTCATCAAATTTCAGAAAACCATTCCTACACATTATTTGGTATAATCACTGACATAGCTGAGCCCTATACTGTGGGCTGTGACATTCCAGAAATGACAAAGATGGTATCTGGCTGAGGGAATGGTAGATCAGTGAAACCTTCACTGAAGACAGGGTTTTTGAATTAGGTCTTAAAACGACGGTAGAAGTTTCCTAGCAGAAGTAAAGAAACTCAATGGCATGGAGGGAAGTGATGGTTTGGAGAATGGTTAATGGTCTTGTTTGCAAAAACCTCTTGTTTATCAAGTAATTCTTTTGACGGTCGCATGGGGGCAGTAAAAAGAGCATAGGATTTTGAAGAAGTCAGAACTAACTAAAATCCCACTCAGTAGCTATGTAGCTATGGCAAGTTAGTAGACTTCTATGGGCCTGTTTCTCCACCTATCATGTAGAATTAATATTTACTTCCAAGGACTGACATGAGGAAAGATGAGGTAATGTAGTAAGGACATTAATACTGAGCCTAGGACATGAAAACTACTGGAGAAATGGTGCTGTCTCCAGATTCCATAGATGTGAGTCCTGTTCTTCAGTCTCCAAAAAGGCACATTGGTTTGTCATTGAGTAAATGTCTGCAGGAAAGACCATGCCATTCAATTAGTAGGCTGCCTCAGGCTTGTAAACTTTCATGTAAATGTATTATGTGTGCGCGCGCACACACACACACACACACACACACACACACACACACACACAGTAACGTGACGTGAAGGCAGAAAATCTTCCTGTGGAATATCAGAGAAATAGATCTGCAAACAGGAGACCCTTTCATAAAAGTTTCCAGATAGCCCATTTGGTATGTTCTACAACACTGAGAATCAGACCAACATTTCCATCTCTCTTTTGGCCTCTCCTTGCCAACCATGGAAGCAAACCTTTTGCCACCTCCATTTTAAATTTAGATTTTGACATCATCTCCTGGCCTAAACGTGGGTCATGGTGGATGGCCAAGTTCACATGGCTGTTTTCTCCAACTTCAGCTTTCCTCTAATCTGTGCTCTCCTGACAGTTTCATTCATTCCTTACAGAGTGCTTACCACCTACCCTGATTTTTTTTTTTTTTTCAATTCATGGAAATGAATCAGATCTGTGATGGCGTCATTCAAAAGAGAAAGCTAATTAAAAAGGTCCCCTTTCCTTCCTCTTACAGACCTTGCCATCGTATCCCCTTTTGGAGACACAAGCCAGGAAGGAAGCTCTTCAGTGCAGCTGTGAATAGAGAAACACTGGCTGAGGTTTTGGGGACACTGGGCGATCAATCCCAGTGAAATTTTTAGATCCCTGGGGACATGAGCTGCTTTGTCTTTTCCAAGGTCAGGATAAACAGAATAACTTCAGGCTTCTCTACCCAGAAAGAACATGTGGCATAAACATCAACTGCAGAATAAATATGATTAAGCTGGTACATGAACAAAGATGTTTTCTAGGAGATGCTTATCCTGGGATGAGAGCTTTCATAAGCGTTGGTGTTTACATGACTCTTACTGTGTGTCGGGAACTGTTCTAAGTGTTTTACCTACGTCAATTCATTTGATAGTCACAACCACTGAAAGAGGTATCCATTTTACAGATAGGGAAACTGAGGTATAGAGAAGTCAAGTGACTTGTCCAAGGTTATTAAACTACCTAATGTCAACACTAGGATTTGAACCCAGATCATTTGTTTCTGAAGTACATGCTCACAAACACTGCATTACTGATACACTGTTTTGTCTTTGCATACTTAAGTGGTCATAACTTAATCTGAAACACTTTGTGAGAGCAGGAAGCAAACTGTCCCCTTGTTATGTGGACCAGTATAGTGATAATACAAAAATGTATTGCATTTGAATTACTTGCCAATATCTTCTAATTGAGGCAATTTTTAACAAGAATATACATATCTAGCCTCTATTTTTCTTGCTAGAAGTTCTAAAATCCCTGGGCTTAATATTATATGGCAAAAATTGGCTGGAGTTGAGTTGCTGCCACTCTCTTTTAATTGAGCCATGTTCCCTCCAATTTGCTGCAGGCCCCACCACTACCTATTGCCTCTCCAATACCAGGCCATTTGGCATCATATTCAGCTCATTTCGTGCACATGTATTCCACAATTGGTAACATAACCCTAAAAGTATTTGAGTTTGTGGCTCCTGCTCTTGTGACAGAAGATTTTTCTCCAATTCCAAGGTCAAGATATACCATATTGACTTTGGGCAAAATTTTTTAATGTGCTCAAGCTCAGTTTTTCTCCTTAAAAAATGAGGATTAAAAATAACACTTCATAGTTGCCTCATCTATGGATTGGGAAGAATTAACGACTGTCATTTATAGAGTTGTTGTAAGGGTCAATTGGGGCAGTGCCTGTGAATACACCCAATGGGCCATCAAGCTATCTCAGGGTTTAAGGCAATGCTGGTCTCTCCAATTATACCTTCCTTTGTATAGATTTGGAAGCTGGGGTCCAAATGCATTAAATGACTTTTCTAACATGGTCCATTAATGTAAGTACAGAAATGGAATGAGACCCCAAATCTGCTTCATGGATGGAGACTCTACTAGGATACTGTGATGCTTCTTCCCAAGTAGTTCCATCTTCAGACTCCAAGGTCTCAATCTGAATCATAATTCATTATAGGACTTTCATAATCTTAAAAGCAACCTGACAGTTATTACAGTGGGCTGTGAGAAATACTAGTGCAGAGCCACATACTTTGGGCTTCACAAAGGTTCTGCCACTCACTATCTTTGTGACCTTGGGCCAATAACTCAACTCATTAAACCTCAGTTTCTTCACTTATACAATAGGGATAATGTCACCTGTTCAGACTACCTTACAAATTTGCTGTGAGACTCCATTGAGATGATATCAGTGAAGGCATGCTGTCACTATACATTAATATCAGAATCTGTACGTCTCTTAGCCTCCTGACTAAAGACTGAGCTCCAGGGGGGTATGTTGTAGACTGTCCTCTCTATTCCGGGTGCTTTTGTACTTCTCACATAAGGATGCATGAAATGCTTAAACAGTAAAACCTGAACCATCATGTGGTTCCAGCCAGGGAAGCAGGAGATGGAGCCATGAAATGATTTTTTTTTGGGGATTGCTGTCAAAAAATGAGGAATGATACTCGAGTTGAGGGCTGTTTGCTCTCTACCTGTGCAGGTATCAGCCTATGAGATTCCAAGATATTATTGATCACTGGTCAGCAGTTCACACTGTCAAAATTCAAAAATTACTGTTAGGGTAAAGGAACATTGGACTTTAAGTCAGAAGATGTAGCTTTAAATTTTGATTCAGTTCTCTAGAAACTGTGTCCTTAGGTAAATTACTTGACCCCTCTGGACCTCAACTGGGCTGTCATAATTAAAGGCATTCTTAGACATATGAAGCATTTATGTTGGTTCTCTTCCTTCTTATAAGCTTTATTACAACTACAACATGCGAATTTTCACTGGAAGCTTGTACTAGGTTTGTATTGTATTTGCCTTTTTCTTTTTTTTTTCTTTCTCTCACTTTCTTCCTGTTTTTAAATCCACTTGTGAGCCAAGTTGGCTCTTATTCATTTTATCCCAAGTCACCAAACACCCTACCTAGATTGAGAGCATTTCTTCTCCTCAGGCTGAAAATACTCAGTGAGTAAATCTAAGGTCTTTAATAGCAAGAGAATCAGATCCACTTAATGTAATTTGGTTTCTGCCTCGGAATTAATGTCTCAAGAAGTATTTGAATGAGTTTTGCTGTCTCTTTTTCTCACAGAATCATAGACTGGATCCCAGAAAAATTCTGGTCAAACTAACAAATGATTCACTAAAGAATGGAGGCAGAAAAAAAAAAGTTGGCTGCTTGTCCTCTCTTTCTAGTTAATGAATCAAATTGATACAGGAACTTCATCGTGTTCTCAGGGAAATCCTGTTGGCTGGGGCTCACTCTTCAGCACCGCTTAATTTAGGTCACAGCTCAGTGAAGAACAATGACAGATTCTTAATAAAAGATAATTTACCCAGTGACATCCAACAGGACAGCTGGGCAGGCGTTCTCATTTTCTTGTTAATGTTGGGGGGGTGGGGAGTGTGGAGTGGAGATGAATGTTGACAGAAAGTCATTTTCTGACGGCTTTGTGGCATATGTCAGTCCACGCTTTTCTAGCAACTGAAAGCTGAACCTAATGGGACCCCCATAAAATGGTTTCCTAAATTGGGCCAGGACTAAGAAATGCTGAGAAGCATAGCAGTGGGAAGGCAGAATTCTTAAGTCCTGCATTTGAATCCTAGTTGCTCATGCCTTCTCCGGATTAATCTTTTTCTACCTTACCTTCTGCTCTCTACTAACTCCTCTCTCTACTCTTTAGTCATGCTGAATTATTTTACGGCTCTTCACAAACTGTGGTTTATCTGTCTCCACCCCCCGCCTTTTTTTTCAGACAGGGTCTTGCTCAGTTGCCCAGGCTGGAGTGCAGGGGTGCAATCTCGGCTCATTACAACCTATTCCTGCCGGGTTCAAGTCATTCTCTTACCTCAGCCTCCAGAGTACCTGGATTCACAGGTGTGTGCCATCACCCCTGGCTAGTTTTTGTATTTTTTGTAGAGACAGGGTTTTACCATTTTGGGTTGGCTGGTCTTGAACTCTTGAATTCAAGCAATCTGCCCGCCTTGGCCTCCCAAAGTGCTAGAATTACAGGTGTGAGCCACCATGCCCGGGTTCTCCATCCTTTTTGCCTTTGACCACCCTGTTCTTCTAGGTTGGTACGCTTCCCCGTCCCATTTGAATGACTTACTTTTGCTTTAAAACCTATTTCCATTGTCGCCTCTTCCACGAAGCTTTCTATGACCCTCAAATGCAAAGTGTGATGCCTTTTGCTAACTCTTTGCTTGGTTTCTTCATTAGATTGAGCTCTGCCAAGTACAGACTGTCACAGTGTTCTCGGTGCCCCAGTAGCAACCTACTCCATTCAAATCAGTTTTCTTAAAGTCCTAATGGCCCCACTGTTACCAAACACAACAGACATTTCCCAGTCCTTATATACTTGCCCTTTTAATGGAATATTACACTGTTTACAAGTTCCTCCTACTTGATGCCTTCTACTATGGATTGAATTATGCCCTCAAAAATGCATGAAGGGCCGGGCGTGGTGGCTTATGCTTGTTATCCCAGCACTTTGGGAGGCCAAGGCGGGTGGATCACGAAATCAGGAGTTTGAGACCAGCCTGACCAACATGGTGAAACCCTGCTTCTACTAAAAATACAAAAATTAGACGGGCATGGTGGTGCACAACTGTAATCCCAGCTACTCAGGAGGCTGAGGCAAGAGAATCACTTGAACCCAGGAGGTGGAGGTTGCAGTGGGCCGATATTGCGCAATGACACTCCAGCCTGTGTGACAGAGTGAGATTCCATCTCAAAAAAAAAAAAAAAAAGTGAGGATATTTTGTTGTTGTTTAGGCTTTTTCTTTTCATGTCAATAGTTTTGGGGGAGAAGGTGGTGTTTGGCTGCATGGAAAAGTTCTTTAGTGGTGATTCTGAGATTTTGGTGCACCTATCATCTGAGCAGTGAGCAGTGTACACTGTGCCCAGTGTGTAGTCTTTTATCCCTCACACCACTTCCACCCTTCCCCCAAAGTCCTCAAAGTCTATTATATCATTCTTATGACTTTGCATCCTCATAGCTTAGCTCCCACTTACAAGTGAGCATACACGGTGCTTGGTTTTCCATTCTTGAGTTATTTCACTTAGAATAATGGTCTCCAACTCCATTCAGGTTGCTGTGAATGCCATTATTTCATTCATTTTTATGGTTGTGTAGTATTCCATTATACATACAGGAATGCTATATATATATGGGATTGCCGGATCAAATAGTAGTTCTACTTTGAATCTTCATGCTGTTTCCCATAGTGGTTGTCCAGTTCAAATTCCCCTCAGCCATGTAAAAGTGTTCCCTTTTCATCGTATCAATACCATCATCTGTTATTTTTCAATTTTTTAATTATGGTTATTCTCGTAGGAGTAAGGTGGTATCTCACTGTGGTTTTAATTTACATTTCCCTGATAATTAGTGATGTTAAGTATTTTTTCATATGCTGGTTGGCCATTTGTATATCTTCTTTTGAGAACTGTCTGTTCACGTCCTTTGCCCACTTCTTGATGGGATTATTTGTTTTTTTCTGGCTGATTTGTATGAGTTCCTTGTAGATTCTGGATATTAGTCCCTTGTCAGATGCATAGTTTGTGAATATTTTCTCCCACTCTATAGGTTGTCTTTTTACTCTGCTGTTTATTTCCTCTGTTGTGCAGAAGGTTTTCTGTTTAATTAGGTCCCATCTATTTTTGTTATTGTTTTTGTTGCATTTGCTTTTGGGTTCTTGGTCATGTACTCTTTGCCTAAGCTAATGTCTAGAAGAGTGTTTCCAATGTTATCTTATAGTTTCAGGTCTTATTTAAGTATTTGATTCATCTTTAGTTGATTTGTGCATAAGGTGAGAGATGAGGATCCAGTTTCATTCTTCTACATGTGGCTTGCCAATTATCCCAGCATCATTTGTTGAATAGGGTGTCCTTTCCTCACTTTATGTTTTTGTTTGCTTTGTCGAAGATCAGTTGGCTCTAAGTATTTGGCTTTATTTCAGGGTTTTCAATTCTGTTCCATTGGTTTACCTGCTTATTTTTATACCAGTATCATGCTCTTCTGGTAACAATAGCCTTGTAGTATAGTTTGAAGTCAGTTAATGTGATGCCTTCAGATTTATTCTTTTTGGTTAGTCAGGCTTTGGCTATGTGTTGGTTCCATATGAATTTTAGTATTTTTTTTTCTAGTTCTGTGAAGAATGATGATGGTGTTTTGATGGGAATTGAATTGAATTTATAGACTGTTTTCGGCAGTATGGTCATTTTCACAACTTTGATTCTACCCATCCATGAGCATGGGATGTGTTTCCATTTGTTTGTGTCATTGATGATTTCTTTCAGCAGTGTTTTATAGTTTTCCTTGCACAGCTCTTTCTCATCCATGGTAAAGTATATTCCTAAATATTTTATTTTATTGTTTTGCAGCTGTTATAAAAAGGGTTGAGTACTTGATTTATTCTCAGCTTGGTTGTTGGCATATAGCAGTGCTACTGATATGTGTACATTGATTTTTGTATCCTGGAACTTTGCTGAATCCATTTATCAAATCTAGGAACTTTGTGGATGAGTCTTTAGGGTTTTCTAGGTATATGATCATATCATTCATATCATCAGTGAACAGCAGTAGTTTGACTTCCTTTTTACTGATTTGGATGCCCTTTATTTCTTTCTCTTATCTAATTTCTCTGGCTAGGACTTCTAGTACTATGTTAAAAAGAAGTGGTGAAAATGAGTATTCTTGTCTTGTTCCAGTTCTCAGGGGGAATGCTTTCACCTTTTTCCTGTTCAGTTTAATGTCGGCTGTGGGTTTGTCATAGATGGCTTTTATTACCTTAAGGCATGTCCCTTCTATGTTGATTTTGCTGAGGGTTTTAATTATAAAGGTATGTTAAATTTTGTCAAATGCCTTTTTATGCATCTATTAAGATGAATTTTGCTTTTAATTCTGTTTATGTGATGTATCGCATTTATTGACTTGCAAATATTTGACCATCCCTGCATTCCTGGTATGAAACCCACTTGATCATGGTGTGTTGGCTTTTTGATATGCTGTTGGACTCAGTTAGCTAGCACTTTGTTGAGGACTTTTGCATCTATGTTCATCAGAGATACTGATCTGTAGTTTTCTATTTTTGTTATATGCTTTCCTGGTTTTGTAATTAGGGTGATACTGGCTTTATAGAATGATTTAAGAAGTATTCCCTCTTTATCTTTTGGAATACTTTTAGTAAAATATGTGAATATTCTTTATATTGGTATCCTACATAATTTCACTAAGAGGAGATCTGATTACATCATTTGTTTCCTGAAAATCTTCAATGATGAGTCAATCTTTAGTTTAAGATGTAACCTTTCCATCCTAAGATCTGAATTGTGTCTAAGTCTCCATCCTCCTTCTCACCATTCCACCATCTTACTTGTTCTTCAACTAGCTTTAAATGTTCATGAGTTTTCACTTACACTGTATTCTTCCATGCTTACAAGTAATTTTTGTGTAAAATTCCCAACACCTGAATCCTCTTTCCTATGTTACCTACCTGTCTTTTACATAACTTTCAATATTTGACTCAGTTATGATATTCTCCAAGAAGCCATTACTGATCTCCTCTCCTCTCCAAATTAAATAAAAAGCCCTTTCTTTATGCATCTATAGGACTCCATGGCTACTTCTAACATTATACTTACCACACTATGTGCATGTGTGTTCACATAAGACTCTGAGCACCTTGAAAGTAGAAATCGAGTCTTACTTATTACTACATAACCTGGGTCCCAGGCATATCAGTTAAAAGAAAGAATATATAAATAAAGTAATTGAGTGTTATGGAAGTAGAGAGAAGATGATAATTGAAATGAAAATGACTTCACAAATCTGTATATATATGCTCAGAGACTATTGTGGTATATATACTATGCAGAATTGTGCCCAGGCACATGGTTGGAAGAGGACAGAGCCACATTTTTTTGAGAACTAACTTGCATATTATAGAACTTTGATGGAAATTGAGGAGAGGACATAAAGGTAGGGTGATTTCCTCCCTTTATTCCTAAATAATAGTCTTTCAAGAAATTGGAAAATACATCTAGATTCCAGAGTTCAATTCTAGATTTGTTGCTTACTAGTTTTATAATCTTGGGCAAGTGCTTTTGTCTTTTAAGATTATTTCCCCACTTATCAACCTAAAGTGAATTCAAAATACTTTGCAGGATTATTTTGAAAATCAAATAAAATCAAGTATGTGAATGAGAACACAGTGCTGGATCCATAGTGGTAAATGTCAACTTCCTTCTTCCTCTCAGGATAAAACCGACCAGAGTGAGAGAAAAATAAAAGAGCAATTTTTAAACAAATTACCAACACAGCTCAGAGGGACAAAGGTGTTAAGAAAAACTTTAAGCAGAAACCCTTTGTAAAGTGAAGGCATTGCTACAATTTGGGGAAATTATTGGGAACAATTAAGAAACACCTTGGATACATTTTTTTTTTAGTCTGAGATAGAGAGAAATTGGAGTTAAGTAAAATAGCAGTGATTGATCTTTGAATGTTTAAATAGTACCATTAAGTTTTCTATTAGGATAGCTCTGATTCTGATTGACATCACTCAACTCTAATGATGAATATAGATGCCATATTTTAGCTATAATTCTGCTTTTAAGGACCATATATTTTTTCATTTAATTTTTCCTGAAGCTTTCATTTTCGTGTTATCTAAGCAATGTAGGTTTCCTATCAGAAACAAAAAGAAAAAAATGGCAACAATCTTACCCACCCAGAAACTACTATTGACATTTTTAAATGGATAAATAATAGTTGTACATATTATGGAGTACATGTGATATTTTGATACATGTATATAACGTGTAGTGATCAAATCATGGTAATTGGGATATCATGCACCTCAAACATTTTATGTCTGTATTTTTAGATCCATTCAATAGAATATTAATATATTTTTCCATAATAAGCATAAACTGTATATGTTCCATTAAAGTGTGATTTTTTTTTTTCCACTTAAAACACCATGAACGTTGTTACATCTTGGGAGAATGTCTGCTGCTAGCGGGATACTTTCTTATCACAAATGACTAGAAAACGTAATTAAATATTTGACAACAATTTTCTGGTACAGGACAGCAGACAGAGCATGAATGAGACCCCCAAAGAAGAGAAGCAAATGGGGCAACCCCCACAATTATTCTGGCTTTTTGCTTAGAGACGATCTATGAACTGTGGGGCATACAACAAAGATCAAAACAGCTTGGAAATCTGAGTTGAGGATGAAGAGACCATTGGGGCAGAAGTAGAGGTAGCTCAAATTTGTGGAGCGAAGTACCAGAGGAGATAAACGACTCCAAATTCCATGAGGCTGGGCAAGGAACAACTTTGTGGAAAGAAGAATTATCAGGGAGCCCTAAACTGAAAAATTGGCAGGGCTCACACTGACCTGGGGAATTGGTTGAGTTTATGCCACCTACAGGATAGAGAACTTGCTGAACGTTCAAGGATTTTGTTGCAGATGCCAGAAAGATGACACTCAAAGGGATGCAAAAGTAACATCTCTGGATTAGTCTTAATAAAGTTTAAAAATAAGCTTAGAAAAAGTCAAACAGATCCACAGTTCTCTTTGTGTGACTTTGGGCATGTTAATAAGCTTTCTGAGTCTCAGTTTCTTTATCTGCAAAATTGGAGTAATAGCTGTATTTATCATCTGTGTTGCTTGGAGAATAAAGCTCCACAGTAGTACACGACATTCACTGGGCAAAGACTCTCGACTAGAAGAGCTCTAACATCTGGCACATAATAAATACCCAACAAATGCTGGCATTATTATTAATAGTTATATGCCATTCTGTCCTCAGGAAAGAACTGTGACCAGTATCAAAGCTAACATGAGGCATTTCCATATAGATATCAAACAAAATTACATGCAGTGCATGAAAAATAGCTACATATGTAAAAGACTCTATTATTTAAAAATCAGCTAATTTAGGACTTGCTAATATTCTTCAATGACATCTAGGGTGAACAAAAACACCTTTATTAGAACACCCATCCATGGAATGCTACTCACTTACTGACTTTACTCAAATGAATTGAGAGGTCTCAAAGGCGGAGACTATGAGTTACTCATTTTTGTATCTCCTAGTAGAGCACGGTCTGTTGCAGCAGACTCCTCACAATAATGTTTACATAGTTGAATTAAATTCAGAAAGTAGTCATTCATTTGCAGAAGAAATTAGATGGTAATGAAATACTATGCAGTGTTCCATTCTGCAGAGGAACAAGTAACCTGCTAAAACATTTCTATTTCATATTTGATAAGCAAATTATTCCCTTATGGAAGGAAACTAGTGCTAACCTTTCCTCCACCACACTGAGCATTTAAGCCCTCAAGATACACTCCTGGGACAGATGGATGATAGGCATGCTGGAATACTATAATGTGCTCTGAATGAAAAGCCCCTACACTCAGAAATTACAGTAAGATCAGGAGCCAAGTGGAGAGAACGTTTACTAGAACATGGTCTAGAGAAAAAGCTGGAGGATGATCCACAATTCCTTCCTCAGGGAAGAGGAAACCTTGCCTTCAGTTAAACTCTGTGACACCTTAACTCTTTCTTCCCTACCATCTTCCATTTAAAGCAAGGAAGTCCATTTCATTCTCAGTCTTCGCCAGCTCTCAGAGCACAGAAGAGCTCATTTTATTTAGTGACCAGAGCTTGTGTTTTGGACTCAGATCATCTGTAAGTGATTTTTGCCCTGCTTCAGACTAACTGGGAGATTCTGAAATAATCCTTCCTTGTTCTGAGTCCTGGTTTCCTTATAGGTAAGACAGAGATTGATACCCATTTTGAGAATGGCTGTGAGGATTAAACCATAAAGTATCATGTGTTTTGTGAAAAGTGGTGCCCTTATTTCACGTTGCTTCAGAGAAGAGTAAATAAAATACCATTTTGAAAGGCATGAGGAGAAAATATGTCATTGTCTTGGTCTTCCTCTTTCTTTGCCCTGAATCAATGGTCAAATTCTTTTCCCCCTTTCATGAATAGATGAGAAGACTCTGTGTGCCTTTTCACACCAACAGAGACAAGCTTTCCTTCTGGTTCTTTCCAACTAAGTGTGGGCTGGTTTTAGTGACTCATTTAACACAAGACCACCTTTACAATCTTTCTGAGGTCAAATCAGCCTGTTGTTCAGTGTTCCAGATGCTCCACTCTGTCTTTCTTCAGCTCATTGATGGTCACTTTGTAAAGGAGTATCAGGAATCAGAGAGTGACTCTGGAAATACAGCTATACCCAATAAGCCAATGTGAAGGTCAAAAGATTCTTTGGTGTTAAAGAATTTAGCTTTTGACCTCCAGATTATTGTTGAAGGGTGAGGAATATGTTATAGTTTATATGTTATATGGAAGGCTGAGGCAGGAGAATCACTTGAACCCAGGAGGCAGAGGTTGCAGTGAGCCGAGACCGTTCCATTGCATTCCAGCCTGAGTGACAAGAGCAAAACTCCATCAAAAAGAAAAAAAGAAAAGGAAAGAAGGAAGGAAAGAGAGAGAGAAAAAAAGAGAGAGAGAGGAAGGAAGGAAGAAGGAGGGTTATGACATTGGGAAACATGTTTTTTTGAAATTGTGGAATGTTCTCATCTGTAAAATGTTAATATCTGATAGCTAGTTCAGAATGTCTTGCTTCCTAGGTTTTCACTAAAATTTAAAGTTACTAAGAATAAGAATTGTAATTAATATATTATTCTGTATATCAAATGTGTGAGAGAAGATGTGTTTTTACAGAGAAAAACAAATTATTTTGTATAATTCATAGGTTATGTAAAAGTTGATACAAATTATGGACTATGGTAAACTTTTGTCTTAAAATAAAATAATTGGTCATTAAAAAAACAAAAAACAAACAAATAAACAACAACAACAAAAAAAACAGAAAGAAAGAAAATTTAGGACAAAAACAGAAAGTCCAAGCATGTTAGATGGTTTGTGTAAATCAGTAAAATACTGTTTAAAATCTGACACAAAATTGGAGAAATTTGGCTAATTAACATTGCTCATGAAGCTCTTAGTATTGATGATGGTAAATAAATAAATATTGTAAAGAAATATGTTGGCAGTTTGGCAATTCTTTTCTCTCTTTTTTTTAACCATACTTAAGCATGAGCCCAGATTTAGCATGGAGTCAAATTTTATATACATACTTGCATTGCTTTGTTTCACACTGTATTTTCTATTCTGCATAGATAGTACTGGCACTAAAGTACTTACTGGTCACGTGCTTGAAGTAAATTTCTGAATTGCACAGAAGGTATAGTGGTGTTGCTGGACTTAGAGACATTAATTTATATACTAGGAACAAAATACCCAACATATGTTTGCTTTAGGCTCTGGATTATACTGTAGCCTTCAAAGTAAACTGAGTAGGTGAAAAATTGGGTATTGGTTTCCAGTTTGTTTTTGCTTTTAATTTTTAATTATTTGCTATTTGTTCTCCTTTGGGTTTTACGTGTATATACATATATAAAAAACCATTGATTCTTTTAGTTTTTAATGGAAGGCTTGTATTTTGTTCTATGAATAGTCATTTTGTTTCCTATGCATTTCCAACAATTCATCATTTGCTTTATTTAAAGTTCTTAAGCTATCTTTGTCAGGCCTGCAAAAATGGATAGGGGACATCAGCCATTAAATATTTGATTGGTTTTGCTTACCTCTGATGATCTAGAGAGCTATAAGAGCTTTAAGCTATGGGTCAAAAAACAAAAAACCTCGTTTTTTAAAATAAGTTATGAGCAGAAATAGTACATTACTTATTTATTTGGAAAAGGAGGTAAGAGTAGAAATGTTTAGAGAGAGCAAACTATTGCAAGGACAAAAACCCAAACACTGCATGTTCTCACTCATAGGTGGAAATTGAACAATGGGAACACTTGGATACAGGAAGGGGAACATCACATACCAGGGCCTGTTGTGGGGTTGGGGGAGATGGGAGGGATAGCATTAGGATATACACCTAATGTAAATGACGAGTTAGTGGGTGCAGCACACCAACATGGCACATGCATACATATGTAACAAACCTGCACGTTGTGCACATGTACCCTAGAACTCAAAGTATAATAAAAAAGAAAATAAAAAGAATGTTTAGAGAGTTTTTTCCCCTAAGGAAATTCAATTCAATCAATAATTTGAATTGGTTTCAGATCTTTTTCTTTAGGTAATGAGGAAAAATTGTGATATGGATACAAAGTTTTAATGTTCAGGAAAGACTAGCCTGCCTTTTCCTTAAAAGAAATTATATTGACTGGGATTTGTCTCAGACTCTGTTAGTTGTATTTACCGGTATCAAAATTAAGTGACATTCACTTGGATTAAGTAGCAGTAAAAATGTCAGGCTTTCTAGTGAGTTTTTTGTATTCCAAACCTGTTATCACTATTAGGTCTTAATGTGTGTACTTGAAAACAAAATGTATACTAGTGTTGTTCTGGTTTGAAGATTCTAGAGTTGAAATTTACCTAATAGTTATCAGTACTGTATCTAGAAACCAATCTTGGAAATGTATGATAATGCTCTTTTAAAAAGCAGAACAAAATATTCTATGCTTGTTTTTACTTTGTTCCTGTTTCACTGTATAGTATTTAAGCAAAAGGAGATTATTTATCTTCACACTGAATTTCCAAAACCGATATTTGGCATTTACCATTTTCTTAAATGATGGAGAGTAAAGGTAATTGTCTTACTTTGATAAGTTTGGCATTGGACCTATCACATTTTTGATGCTTTGGGTCACAGTTCTGTCACTACAATGTTAGCGATTAGATATATGCAAGGAATAATCTAACCACTTTAATATGGTGATTTAAAGTGCTGCAGGCATTAACTACTAGACACCAATTCACAGTGTTTTAATTTGTGACATGTTAGGGAGAATGACAGGACTTTCTACAACATAAATGTCCTATTAACTAATCCTTGTATTGTTAAGTTAGGACTTTGACTCTTGGGTCTAAAAAAGGCTCAGACTTCTGCCAAATCTTGAATATTGACAGTAGTCAAAGCCTTGTTTTCAGACCCAGAAGAAGGTGACAATCAAAATGAAGAACTTGGATGAGACACAGGGCTAGAAATTAAAACTATTCAATCCCTCTAGGCCCAGGAACTATTGTGGAAGATGTGGGCACGTGAGATTGTAAGGGCTAATTTTAAGGGACAAATTAGTTCAAGGTTTTCTATAAATTAAATGTTAATAGCAAAAGCACACTGATGCAACACCAGTAACTGGGCCACTGTGCTGGAGTAATGCAGTTTTCTTAGAGAAATGATTTTATCTTTAATAAAAAAATTGTAAAAGGTTATAAAAGACTTCTTACCTTATAATCAAACTGATTCAAATTAGATTTGTTTATAAGGTTTTGTTAAAATTAGCTTTAACATTAACACGAGATTCCTAAAATTCTGATGTCTTAATATATGTTGTCAGTAATAATTATGATTATGTTAAATTTTTGTATGTCACAGAAATAACCACATTTTCTTGTCAATTGTGTCTGTTGAGCCTTTTCTCATCCATAATTATTTTGCTTTAATTGTTTTTAAAAACAGGCCTATCATCAGCTACAGTCTGGAACTTGCTTCTTTTGGGGAATTCATGAAAAGGATCCTTGAATGCAGGTTTCTGATAACTTTGGAGTTTTTGCCATTGGACTAGAGAGAAAACTTCCAGGACACTAATTGAAAAGCTGATGTGTTCTTAAAGATTCCTATCCCAATATAAAGCAAAGTGGGAGCTGATTGTGTGGACTGAGCTAATAGAGGACAGAAATAATTTTTATGGTTTTTTTTTTTCTTGGTTCTTTGAAACATTGCTGATTTTTTTTGTTTTGTTTTTCAGAGTCTGGAGAACACTTTTTCTTTTAAGCCATTTACAACCTTTAACAATGGAGTAGAGTATACTCTTGTAAATAGATTTTGAAGCACGTTTCTCTCTCTGCCTGATTTCTCTAGAATTTGTAAACTATTTGTGAATATTCTTAATTTATGGCAATATGGTTGCTTACATAAATTCAACAATAATCTGCTTTCTTTTATAATGAGACACTGTTGGAGGAACTGGTTATTTTCCCAGGACTTTGACTGAAATGGCCTTGTGAATGGTTCCAGGAAAGCCAGTTTAGGAGACATTATGTGGATGATGATGCTTGGTACTTTCTGTGGGTAATCAGGCCAAGTATATGGGACTGAACTTAATTTTGCAGGTAGGTTAGCCCTGCTATGATTTGTCTTTGGTGGAAGTGAGGGACTAGAGGGAGAAAGATTGTGTCATAGAAGGAGATTGTCGTATTAGATTAACACTTGATTCATTACCCTTGGTATGGAGCTGCTCGTAATGCCCCTCCTCAGCATGAAGCAGCCAGAAAGATCAATGACCAAATTCCCCATGATTGAGGAACTGATAAATAGAAAGGGGAGACTGCAACTGGTCCAAGTGTTCTACAGAACTAATGTTTATTATTTCTTTTGAATAAACATACAAATTGATCCCCCCAGTCTTAAAACTCAAGAAAGTTACATTTGTCTTATCTGAGTTTCTTTCTCAGGAAACCAACCATCACACCTCCCAGATAGTGTCAAGGAGTTGAAACTTACCAGATCACTGCATCTGGACAAAGAGATGCCAGACCCCTCACCCATCAGGATTGCCTAACTTTCCACATACTTCCTGTCAACCAACTTCTCTTCCTCACTCCTCCCTAATTCCTGTTTTCTTATACATGGTTACATTTCTTCCCTGCTATATAAACCCCTAATTTTAGCTAGTTCAAAAGACAAGTTTGAGGCTGATCTCCTAACTCCTCAGCTACAACATCCAATTAAAGCCTTCTTCCATGGCAATACTCATTGTCTCTTTGATTGGCATTCTGTGCTGTGAGTAGCAGGGCCTAGACCAAATCCCTAGCATTTTGGTGACAATAAGTTGGGATCATATGACTGAATTTGGGACAATGCAATGTGGGTGGAAATTATGTAAGCCACTCTAAGCATGATCCTTAAAAACATGACCCTGCAACTCTCTTTTCCTTTCCAAGGCAACATAGAGAGACTTGAGTTCCAGGGGGGAAGTTTTAGGATGGAAAGAAGCCCTCACTGGACTGTGATGTGGGTAAGAAACCTGTGTTAAGTCCCTGAGACATAAGTGTTTATTATTAGCCCAGCATAGCTTAGCTGATTTAAGAGGAGTTAAGAAGCTTCCCTTGCCTTTAAAAGTATTCTATAGGTAAGTCCAGGAATACAAAAGCACTTCCAGAAAACTCCAGGGAGCTATAGTTTGGGAGATGGAAGGTCCAGCAGACTAGAGCCAACAGTAATACGGTTCTAGCAATTAATCCTTTCACTTTGTGCACACAGCTGGCACATAAACTAGTCCCAGAGCACTTGAGCAGGGATTATTCCTAGCAACTTTCACATTACCAACTCAGAAATAATTCAATTCTTTGTCTCCCTTGTGATGCTCCTTCCTGTAGGTTTTGACTCTCTTTTCCTCTAACACTATCAAGTCTCCTCCCCTGTATCTGCCTTTGAGGGGAGGTCACCACTGGTGACACCAATGTGTCTTGAATTATACTCTTCTATGGAAGGCCCCACTTAGTAATTCTGAAAGATTCATTATTCCCACCTATAATCTAAAGTACCTGACAACTTACCTTGCTAGAATCCTCATTTTAATCTCTAGGTGAATGTCCAAGATATATGTTATTGTTTATATCTTGACTGCCATAGTTACTATAAGCCTGCCTAGAAAACGGTGATCTCCTTAAAAACAAGGACTGCATTTTGCATCTTTATCATCTCTTTGCGTCCAGCACCAAGCGTGATGCTTGGTGCAAAGTGATGTATGCTTTATAAAGACAGGACCAAGGTCTTCACCTCCACCCTACTACACCCAACAGTTCTTTTCTGCTTTTCACCATGCTTGTGGTGGTGGTTTGACTGGAGTTGGAGGCTGTGTTTTGCCATATTTATCTGCCAATATTTCTCTTCAGAGAACTTTTACATAGAATGACCTCTTCAAGGTGGCACAAGAGAATGCCTGAGGGACGTGTCTCTCAACCCCATGTCCATTAATTGTAACAAAATAGTTGCCTCATGGCTAGAACCCTCCTTTATCCCTGCTGGCAGTACCCAATAGCTCTGCTGGGCCAGTAGGGTGAAGTCATAATTGGAGCACACTTTGCTTATAGAGATTAGTTGCAAATGCCAAGTTCAAGGAACACTGGCCACTGCACCCAAAATAAACCGGGGAAGCAGTCCTTCTTATAATTTTCTCTCAACTTAGGGAGATAGTCCAAGAAAGAGAATTCTGGGGACTCAGACATAGAGAGAGCAGAGAATCATAGATATTCGAAGATGAAGGGGCCTTACAATCATTTTCCAATCTCCTTACTTTACAGGTGAGAAAATGGAGGTCCAGAGAGAAAAGTGACTCACCCAAGCTGAAAACAATTGCAGGAAGAAAAGCCAGGATAGAATTGGGCTGTTAGAATCCTTGGTAGTACACTTCTGATTTCACTCTTAAAATGCTCAAAAGTCTTTTTCTGACAACATGTAGGGAGACCTGAGGTTGGACATAAAGACACTAGATGTAATACCCACCATATATTGTATTCAGTGCTTCACACAAGTTAATCTAAATATACCTCAAAATACCATATTTTGTTGAATAGGCAACTGAGGCTTAGAGCAAGATGCCAACTTGCCCAAGGACACTCAGTGGCTCAAACCTGATCTCACCCGGTGCTTAAGTGGCTGTTTCTAGGCCCCAGGTTTCTGACAACATTCCAGGTGAAAGGACAAGTTGGAACCATTGAGAAACAAATGAGCATCTTGTAAACCCAAAATACAAGACCTTGCTAAACACCAGAGCTTGCCCACAGCCAAGTTGTGAGACTTAAAATTTGTCTTTAGGGCATACAGCCACATCCACTCACCCCCGACACACCAAGGCTTCTGGAACATTTCTTTCTGCTTTAGATGTCTATTTCCAAGTGGTTAAAAAAAAATACTGACTGAGGATCAGAATCCCTAAATTTTGGGTTTTGCTCTGCTACCAACATCTTGCATGTTCTTTGTAGAGTTACTTTGCCTTTCTTTCCTTTAACTTCTTTCTATCTGCAAAAATGACGAAGGAGTGCACTAAATATGAGGAACTGAGTCACCCCAATGCCAAATGTAACAAGCTGTGGGTCAAAATTTGGATGTCTGCATTGGAAATTATTCTGAAGCCACAGACAGGGCTAAAAGGTAAGTATGGATAATTGGTGACTCTTGCCATAGACAGATTAAAGTGTTGACATCACATAGGACAAGAATTTGCCGCCAACAGATGAGAGGACTGTTGATGTCCTTGAATTGGAAATGAACGAGCTAATTGGTTAGTTACTTATTCACTGTAACCCAGAAAGCTGCAAATTGTGAAAAAAGTTTTTGCTGGTAACACACAGGAAATAGAAAATTTAGTATTTTTCCCAGTGGAAAAGCACTCTTGTACCACCAAGCAGAAGAGAACATGATGTCTTTTCTTTTGATGTAATTTAGGGTGATTCACAAAGTGTTCATAGCAGGGAAGCTGATGGAAAACTGACATGCCCCTAGACTTGAGAGAGGCTTTCTAAGTTTAAAAAGGAAACAGCTTATTCGTAAAATGTATTTGAATCCTACGACCTTCCCATATCTGTGTAATTAGCAAAAAGGCAAGCTGCAACCAGAGAGGTAAAGTATCAATTTATGTCATACTTATTTATTGAGAACCTCCTCTGAGTTGTGTACTAGGTTAGGCATAGAAAACAAACAATAAGCAAGACACAGTCCCTGGCTCCATGTGATTATCAGGGAGGCTAGGAAAAGTCATCTCTGCTTGGACAATCCCTTTGCAGAAATACCTCTCTTCTCCTGAAGGGACATGCACATGTACATATTATAATAAATGAATCTAGAAAATATACATATTTATATATAATGTATTATATATAATTATATATTACATATATTATATATTATATATAAATATTATATATTTTCTATTTCATAAAAATATTCTACCATTTGTGTAATATGCTATATATAAATATATACAACTCATATTCTAGATGTATATCTCATATATAATGTATAAATATGGTAATATATTAATATAGAATATTTATATAACCTGTTTTTGTATAGTATATATCTAAAATATATATTATATATAAAATATATAATCTATACATTTTATATATACATATGTATAAGACCTATAGTAAGTCACTGAAGTTTCAGAGTTTATTTGTTCCTTTGGTTAGAATTTCCTTAACAAATACAACCTACAGTATGCCGGGCAGATGAATAAACCAGAAAATGCAACTCAATGCAATTTTGTGTCATGTTAGGACTGAGTTCTACATGTTATCAGAACATAGGTCTGGGAACCAGGGAAGACATCTTGCTGAAACCACCAATAGGAACTAGCTCCTCGAAAGTGTGTGGATAGGGTGGGTTTGGGAGGAAATCAGAGTAAATGACAGGTGCAAAGTCCCAGAGGAAAGTAGAAACATGGCACCTTCCCTAAAAAGCAAAAAGATGAGTGCTTACAGTCGAGATTCAAACAAGGAATGGAAAGTAGAGAGGATGGAGTGATAAATAAAGGTCAGATCATGGCACAGTAAATGTTTTGACTTTGACACGAAGGCACTGGGGATCACAGGGCAATGACACTATCTGATTATTCTGGATTAGGGGAAGCAAGACCAGAAGGAGGAGAGCATGCCTATCCCATCTATTAATACTTCCCACTGTCAGGTTCAAAGTAAGAAGTGAATATTTACCTGTTACATGATGGATGAATAAATGAGTGAACTATTTTAGACCCTGTTACACTATTTAGGTTAAAGAAGATTGGGTTTAAACAAAGGTAATGAAAGTAGAGATACCCTGATATGGATCTATTTAAAATATTTAGAAAAGTAGTGGCTGGGCATGGTGGCTCACACCTGTAATCCCAGCACTTTGGAAGGCTGAAGCGGGCAGATCACTTGAGGTCAGGAGTTCAAGACTAGCCTGGCCAACGTGGTGAAGCCCTGTCTCTACTAAAAATACACAAATGAGCCAGGCGTGGGGACATGCACCTATAACCTCAGCTACTTGGAAAGCTGAGGCAGGAGAATCACTTGAACCTGGGAGGCGGAGGTTGCAGTGAGCCAAGATCACACCACTGCACTCCAGTGTGGGTGACAGAGCAAGACTCTGTCAAAACAAAACAAAACAAAACAAAACAAAACAAAACAAAACAAAACAGAAACAAGTGACTAAATGGACATAGGAGTTCAGAGATGACTTTCAGGTTAGTTTTTCTTGGTGAGTTGCTACTTGCATATGTAACAATTGCCATGTTTTTGGAGCTGTTCTGAGTGTTTACACATGATAATTCATTTAACCCTCATAAAGACCCTATGAGTTCAGTAGTATCAATATCAGATGAGAAAAAGGAGGCACAGAGGGGTTAATAATTTATTCCAGGTCATACGGCAAGTGACTATTAGGTCCGGGAGTTAAATTCCAACCATCTGGCTTTGGTGTGTACTATCCTGGGTATGAGGTTTGTGTCTGCTCTTAGAAATTATGGGAGAAGAATTTGCGTGAAGAAGAAAATGAATTGAAATTGAGACTTGTGAAATTTAAGTTTTCTGTGGAATACCCCAGTGGAAATAGTAATTAGACAAGTGAATATTTATAATAAAATTAATTAAAACTTCACCTAAAGTACAAACTCTAAGAAAATGGTTACAAAGGCCGGGCGCAGTGGCTCAAGCCTGTAATCCCAGCACTTTGGGAGGCCGAGACGGGTGGATCATGAGGTCAGGAGATCGAGACCATCCTGGCTAACACGGTGAAACCTCGTCTCTACTAAAAAAAAAACACAAAAAACTAGCCGGGCGAGGTGGCGGGCGCCTGCAGTCCCAGCTACTCGGGAGGCTGAGGCAGGAGAATGGCGTAAAACCCGGGAGGCAGAGCTTACAGTGAGCTGAGATCTGGCCACTGCACTCCAGCCTGGGCGACAGAGCGAGACTCCGTCTCAAAAAAAAAAAAAAAAAAAAAAAAGAAAAAACCTGAGAGTTCATTGCAGTTAGAATAAAACTACTAATAAAGGAAGCAACTACATGAGTGTGAACAATCTGAGATGAAAGTGTTGGGGGTATAGAAGACAGGAGTGGACTTTCAGGATGTGCATGGAGAAAGCAGGAAGGTTAAAAAGGAGGCCAGACAGAAATTTCATGAAGGAGGGCCTGGACTTTAACGGCATTGCTATGGGTACATTATTCCTGTGGGTTGTTCTCTATGTAATTTGTTTAGCAATTAATCCTACAGTAACTATTTATTACCAGAATAACTGGTTATGATTTTCATTCCACAGGGTGTGTTTAGTCGTTTAAACTGATTTTTTTGTAATAAAACTATAAAGGAACCCCACTACACATTGAAGAGGAAAGGTGTTTGAGCCAAATAATTAATAATTTTACACACATTTTGGTTGTCACAACCTCTTGAAGAATAGCTGGAACAGAGATGAGTCCTACTTGAGTGTTTTATATATTTCATTATAAACAATAGTTAACATTTATTGAGCACTCACCCTGTTCTGGGCACTTTGAAAACATTCCATACACATTCTCCGTTTTGATCCTCTTAACAAACTCATGAATTCGGTAAAATTTGTATTTTGCATTTCCATTTTGCATATGGGGACACGGAGGTTTGGAGAAGTGAAAGAAACTGCCCAAGGACCCAGGAGTGGTGAGGTTAGCAGAGGCACCTCCACCCAAGCCTCTGACCCTTACTCCTGCCCAGTGCTCTCTTCTCCTAATCTGACAAACTCAGTCTGGGCCAGACTGCGTGCTTCTTAACTAGAAAGTTTCCCAATGGTCACAGTTTGTTCTTTATGTTTGTTGTTCCAGACAAACCATTGCCCTGTAGCTGCTCTTTTCCCCACTGGCTTATCTTTGGACTGACTGGGAGGTGAAGGGCACTGTCCTTGTATGTGCAATTCCCAATTGGCTACTTCCTGGTGAACTTGATTTCTCATTTTGGGGCCCAGGAGGGTGATCATTGCCTAAGAACATTCCAGAGTTTACTTAAGGCAAACTATGAAGATGGTAAATTCTGTGCCTTCTTCCTTTCATTCTACTTCAGTGACTGCCTTTTTACTGGCATTACTCAAATTCTCCAGCTTTCTTACCCTTTAAATAATTGTACTGAGCCTCCACTCTGAGTCTGGATGTGTGCTCTATGTTGGACATATAACAATAAATAAGACAATTTTATTAGTGGTTTCAGGTATGTAGACAAGTCAGTATGGTACAGAAAGATAAATGTGATAAAAAAGATCCTTCAAGGTAGAGAGAAGCACCAGGTAGGGAGTAATCAGCCAGTATGCCAGTATTAAGGGTGAGGGCTTGATAGTTAAGGGTCAACTTCCCAGGGCTAGAAAAAGTTAAGCTAGCATTTTTTTTTTTTTTTTTTTTTTTTTTTGAGACAGAGTCTGGCTCTGTCGCCCAGGCTGGAGTGCAGTGGCCGGATCTCAGCTCACTGCAAGCTCCGCCTCCCGGGTTTAAGCCATTCTCCTGCCTCAGCCTCCTGAGTAGCTGGGACTACAGGCGCTCGCCATTTCGCCTGGCTAGTTTTTTGTATTTTTAAGTAGAGACAGGGTTTCACCGTGTTAGCCAGGATGGTCTCGATCTCCTGACCTAGTGATCCGCCTGTCTCGGCCTCCCAAAGTGCTGGGATTACAGGCTTGAGCCACTGCGCCCGGCCTAAGCTAGCTTTTGAAGGATAAAAGATTCCCTAGACTGGATTTGGGGGTGATGTTAAATAGTAGGTAGAAGAATCAGTCTATTTAGTGGTGCAAGGTCTCCATTAACAGGGCACATACTGGAAACTATGAGTGGTTTATTATGGCTGGGGCACAGGCTGTGAGATGGAGAGAAATAAGTGAAGCTGAAGAGGCAGGCAGCTTTCAGATTAAGGAGGGTTGTGTGTATCATGCTAAAGAGTTTGAACTTTCTCTCATTCTTCTGACTGAGAAAAGCCAAAGAAAGATTTTAATCAGGGCAGCAGCAGTATGTGAGTTTGGTTCTGAAAGTTTATTCTGGGGGCTTTTATGATCCAGTAGGACAGATTCTGGAGACACCGTTTGAACATGGGGCCAGTGTAATAGATAGTGAGGGCCTAAATTAATGCGGAGGCACTGGAAAGACAGACAAGTGTTTTGAGAAGTATTGATGCTATTGAATGGGGATGCTGCTGGCCTTAGAGTTGTTAGGTTTATAAAATATTTTTAAAAATTCATGAATGGTGATACCATTCACTGAGAAATGGATGCCAGCTCTACCAGGTTTGGGAGGTGCGAAAATAAATAATAAGTGTAACTTCAAACATGTTTCTATTTGAAGTTCCGATAACACATCCAGGTAGAAGTAATGAATTGGGGGCTAAAAATATAGATTTGAAGCTGAGGAGAAAAATCTGGGCTGGGGATAGAAATTCAAAAGTTATAAGCACAAACATGGTAAGTAAAATCAATTTATTTTTTTAAAGGTATAAACTTTATTCTACAGAGTGAAAAGAGAGCTGGAGAGAGGGTGGGCAATTATGGCATATCAATATTTAAGAATGAATTAAGGAAGAAGAGACAGATAAATAGTTTTCTGGAGATATAAGAGAAACCAGGAGAGAAAAGTTTCATTGAAGGCAAGAAAAGGGTTTTAAGGAGTTAAATGTCAACAGAACAGCAGAAATACAGAGTGAAAAGGGTCAGCAGAGGCTGTGCCTGTTAGTGGGTCACTAGAGACCCTGGAAGAACAGTTTCTCTGAAGGGATGAGGCCCAAAGCCAATTAGCAGTAGGTTAGGGAATACACAAAGGTTGAGCAAGGGGAAGGAGAAAATGCAGACTATTCATTTAAGAAGCTGAGGTTAGAGAGGGTAAGTGATTTTGTGGAAGGTAATAAGGCTCCTCAGTGGTATTATCTGGGACTTTATGTCAAGTGGCCTGACTCATTAAAATGCCTTTTGGGATTTTCTATTTATTTATTTAAGTATGTATTAGTCACCTACTCTGTTCTAGACACCTTAGATATTATAGCATGCAAAGCGAGTTAGGGATGACTGTCAAGAACTGTGAAGGGTCTGAAACTTTATTTCACTTGCAAGCTAACAAGGTAGCCTGCTGCAGTGTCACAGGTATTGGCACATGGTATGAGATTTTGGAGTCAGAGATAAAAGACACCTGGGTACTTACAACAATAACAATAACTAGTAACTTCATTTTCTCAAGCCAATCCCTGGGCATCAATTCCCATAGGGTGACAGGAATAGGGGGATGTGGTGCCCGCACACGTGATGCATAGTGTTACAGGAGAGAAATACTGAGTTTAGCAAATTTGAATCTTTTGTAATTGGCAATGCACATGCCTAATCGTCACCCTAGAGAGAGAGACATTACCTTTGTTATATTGGACAGTAAAGAAACTTCTCTCTGCTTTGAAGGGACACATGATCTCTAGCTTTCTAGGCTTATACATAACCTTGGAAAATCACTTCAGAACAAAGAGAGGCAGGGCCTCTGTCTACAAGATGTGCAGAAATTCTGGAGACCCATAGAAAATTGTCTCTTAACAATGATGTGGTAAAGATAAGTTGCCTACCCAATATATATATATATATATATTTTTTCACTTAGCAACAAAACCAAATATATGTCAAGCAGCAATGTAACTAATTGAAGACAATGTGGTAGCTGGAGCTCAAGCAGCCTTCTTGTAGCCTTACAGATCATAGCTACATAGGCCGGTGCGGTGGCTCATGCCTGTAATCCCAGCACTTTGGGAGGCCGAAGTGGGTGGATCATGAGGTCAGGAAATCGAGACCATCTTGGCTAACATGGTCTTTAACTAACATAGAAACCCTGTCTCTATTAAAAATACAAACAATTAGCCGGGCATGGTGGCGGGCACCTATAGTCCCAGCTGCTCGGGAGGCTGAGGCAGGAGAATGGCCTAAACCCAGGAGGCAGAGCTTGCAATGAGCCAAGATGGTGCCACAGGACTCCAGCCTGGGCAACAGAGCAAGATTCTGTCTCAAAAAAAAAAAAAAAAAAAAAAAAAGATTATAGCTACATAACAAAAAGGGTAAAGCATAAGGACAGTAGTCTAGGTCCCTGATGACTTTGTGGCACTGTTACAGCAGCTATGGACTGCTTAGCTCTGAATTTGATATAGGTGGATAAATATTATGTGTTTAAGCCATCAGAGTTGGGTTCTGTTACTCACAACCATATACAAATAGTTACTATTAGTAAAGAAGTGCAATTACTAATTTGGAAGAAGAAAAGAGTACTAGATAGTAAGATATCTGAGACCAGAATTATAGTCACAGTAATTATGAACTTATTGTGTTAACTTGTCAATTGACTTCTGTGAACTTTATATTTCTCAGCTTAATATTATGAACTTCATAGCTCTAACTTTTTTTATCCTAAATTAAAATTTTAAATTTTAAGAATTTAATCCTAAACTCTTAAACTAACCTTTTATATAATAAAATATTTATTTTTAATATTAACCTTTCTTTTTGATATTTTTAAACATTAATTTTAGTTGACAAATAACTATATAAGGTACAATGTGATTTTTGACGCATGTAAGCATTGCAAGATAGTAAGGTAATCAAATCAAGGTAATTAACATATTCATCACCTCAAAGATTCATCATTTATTTGTGGTGAGAACATTGAAAGTCATATCTTTTAGCTATTTTGAAATATACAATACAATATTATTAACTACAGTCATCTCGCATTGCAATAGAACTCTAGAACTTATTCCTCCTAACGATTAGGATTTGAAGCAAGTGGATAAATGTGTTTTGCTATTACTTTTAATGGCAAAAACGCAATTACTTTTGCACAAACCTAACATTATAACTTTGTACCTGTTGACCAACATGTCCTGCTGATCATCATCTCCCCATAAACTACCCTCCTAGCCCCCACCTGCCTCTGATAACCACAGTTCTACTCTCTACTTCTGTGAGTACCACTTTTTTAGCTTCCACATATAAGTGTGCCTGGCTTATTTCACTTAACATAATATCCTTCAAGTGTATCTGTTGTAAATGATAGAATTTCCTGTTTTATTTTTTCAGGCAGAATAGTATTCCATTGTGTAGATGTACCGCATTTACAAAATCCATTCGTTTATTTTTGGACACAGATTCTTTTCATATCTTGGCTATTGTGAATAATGCTGCAATGAACATGGGAGTGCAGGTATCTCTTTTGGTATAATGATTTCTGTTTCTTTGGGTACATATCCAGTTGTGGGATTGCTGGATCATATGGGTAATTCTATTTTTAGTTTTTTGAGGAACCTCCATACTGCTTTCCAAAATGTCTGTACTAATTTACAATGCCACCAACATTGTGTATGGGTTTGCTTTTCACCACATCCTCACCAACACTTGTTATCATTCATCGTTTTGATAATAGTCAATATAACAGGTGATATCTTATTGTGGTTTTAGTTTGCATTTCTATGATTAAAAATTTTGAGCATTTTTTTCATATTGCTGTTGGCCATTTGTATTTCTTCTTTTGAGAGATGTCTATTCAGGTTCTTTGCCCATTTTTAAAATTGGGTTGTTTCCTTGTAATTGAATAGTTTTGAGTTCCTTGTCTATTTGGGATTATAGCTCTTTAACAGTTATGATTTGCAATATGATTTGCAACTATTTTCTCCTAATCTGTGGGTGATCTCCTCACTCTGTAATTGTTTCTTGTGCTGTGCAGAAGCTTTTTAGTTTGATGCAATTCCATTTCTTTATTTTTGCTTTTGCTACCAGTGCTTTGGAAGTCATACCTAAGACCAATATAATGAAGCTTTTCTCCTATATTTTCTTCTAGTAGCTTTATAGATTCAGGTGTTACATTTAAGTTTTTCATCCATTTTGAGTTGATTTTTGTAAAAGTGGTTAGATAAGAGTCTATTATTATTCTTCTGTACATGGATATCCAGTTTTCCCAACATTATTGTCTTTTTAAAAACAATTCCTTTTTTTTATCCTTCAAAGCTCATTTCTTTTTTTTTCTTATCCTTCAAAGCTCATTTGATCTATAGCCCATTTTCTTTTCAACAGGAACCCATCTGAAAAATAAATCCATAAACAATACAGATAATGACTTAGTTTGCTACTTCCCTGTCCCCAACATAAGAATATGTGTACTTTAGAGATGCCTTAACCTAGGGGTATGACTTTTGGGGGAGGGGGGTGATATCTTTACTGTTATTATTATTATACTTTTAAGTTCTGGGATATATGTGCAGAATGTGCAGGTTTGTTACATAGTTATACATGTGCCATGGTGGTTTGCTGCATCCATCAATCCGTCATCTACATTAGGTATTTCTCCTAATGCTATCACTTCCCTAGCCCCCCACCCCCCGACAGGTCCTGGTGTGTGATGTTCTCCTCCCTGTATCCATGTGTTCTCATTGTTCAGCTCCCACTTATGAGTGAGAACATGTGGTGTTTTGTTTTCTGTTCCCGTGTTAGTTTGCTGAGAATGATGGTTTCCAGCTTCATGCATGTCCCTGTGAATGACATGAACTCATCCTTTTTTATGGCTGCATAGTATTCCATGGTGTATATGTGCCACATTTTCTTTATCCCGTCTATCACTGATGGGCATTTGGGCCGCTTCCAAGTCTTTGCTATTGTGAACAGTGCTGCAAGAAACATACATGTTCATGTGTCTTTATAGTAGAATGATTTACATTCCTTTGGGTATATACTCAGTAATGGGATTGCTGGGTCAAATGGTATTTCTGGTTCTAGATCCTTGAGGAATTGCCACACTGTCTTCCACAGTGGTTGAACTAATTTACACTCCCACCAACAGTGTAAAAGCGTTCCTATTTCTCCACATTCTTTCCAACATCGGTTGTTTCCTGACATTTTAATGATCTAATTAAACTAAAGAGCTTCTTCACAGCAAAAGAAACTATCATCAGAGTTAACAGGCAACCTACAGAATGGGAGAAAATTCTTGCAATTTATCCATCTGATAAGGGGCTACTATCCAGAATCTACAAAGATCTTAAACAAATTTACAAGAAAAAAACAACCCCATCAAAAAGTGGGAAAATGATACAAACAGACACTTCTCAAAATAAAATATTTATGTGGCCAATAAACATATGAACAAAAGCTCATCGTCTCTGGTCATTAGAGAAATGAAAATCAAAATCACAATGAGATACCATCTCACACCAGTTAGAATGGTGATCATTAAAAAGTCAGGGGTGTGGCTTTTTAATGAGTTTTCCAACACCTTTAAGTTCGGTAAGGGAGGAACTTAACTGAAACATCTTATAATAATACAAATAGCTTGTATGTCATAGCTTCTATGTCCCTAGTGCTTAGCATGGACCCTGACATGCTTAGTTCCTCAATAAATACTTGTTGAATGAATGAAAACACAATAGCATTTTAAAAATAGAAACTTAAGAGCAAAAGAAAAAAAAAAATGGGGCATGACCCACTTTGACCTGATCTACTACCTCCACTGCCTTGTAAAGTGTGACCCAGAAGATTTCATGTAAAATAAATTCTTTATAATCCAAAACAGACTAGATCAGACAGAAAAAAAAGATATTTAAGTTAAATGGTTTCTGATTGTCTTTTTTTTTTTATTTTTTAAGGAACAGTAGGTCATTTGTTCATTGGAAACATAGCTGTCAATTTAAATTATGCCATCGTTTGAATAAATTGATATTGGATAATGAGGTTTCACTGAATCACTGAATGTCTACATATACTTTTTTCCTCTGGGCTAAATAATTTCAATTCCTCTAACCTTTTCTCATGAGTTCTATTTTCTAGCTCTTAATCACTCTTTTGTTCTCCCATGAACTTGAATAAAAAAATGTTAACCAGCAACAAATATCACAGGATGATTTGTATATGAACATTAGCCCTATGTTCACCTTCAAATACATCATGCCATTGGTGGTGCTACTATCAGATTTAATATTTTATGATACACTAGCATACTTTTCTACCTTACTGCCTGGAATTGTCTCTTAGTTTAAAGTAGGCAAGTAATTAGTATCAGGCAAACCAAATAGCAATTGGCAAATAGGATATTCTCATGTCCAATTTAGATATTTCATTTTTTCATTCATGAATCTACACATACATTCATTCCATTGCCATGTATTATTTCCTTATTCTGTGACAGACTCTGAGCTAAATACTGGTATAGAGACAAAATGGAGTTCAGAGCAGTTCTCAGTTGTCTATTACAGAAACAATTATAATAGAACATGATCAAGCACAAAGATATCAAGACAGGATGCTACACAAATGTAAGAATGTACCTCAATGCAGTTGACATCAGGTGTCTTGAAGGATAAGCAGTTAGCCAGACAAGAAGAGATGATTGGCTAATTGCTACCTTGAGTGATACCAACACATGATATATTCTAGTGACTACAACAAAAGAGTTGTAAGTTTGAGGGAGATTGTTTTATCTGTTCTTGCCGTGACACAGGACCATGACTGAAGTGCAGATCCTTCCCTGTGTACTATGTTAGATGTCAGAGATAGAGCAGAGAACAAGCTAAATATGGCCAGGGGCTGTCTAGAGGAAGAAACACAGCACTGAACTAATGGTTAAAATCAGAGTGACCTATTTTTACTTAGGACATTCTGATTTTATTCCCTTTTTCTAACTTAATTAATAACCATGCCCCCTTTCACTGTTGAAAGTCCCAGTTTGAATAATAAAGTTATATGGTCATTGTTCTGGGACAATGTGATCATTGCTACCCTAGAGGTAATATAGAATAGGATGGGAGTCCTGGGGGAAGAATACCAAAAAGAAACTTCTAACCCAGTTGATGGGCCAGTACGCTGATATTACAGATGACATATTTCTAGAAATTTCCAAATGATAACAATGAGGCAAATCCCTTGCCAGATTTTTTAAAACTCCATACTATCCAAGTGGCTATTTTAATAGTCTGGTCCAAGCAAGCATTGATAACTCAGTTACACTGATGTGAAAATGAAGATATCAAGTGAGAAATCAAGTTGTGTTCATGAGAAGTCAGTTTTTCCTCTGTGCAATTAAGAGAGAAACACAATCAATAGTGTAAATTTTTGGAAGGGTAAAAATATCAATGGATTCACAAGATTAAGCAGGTTTCTGCTGGAAGAATGTTTGGGCTGCCATTGAAATGAATCCTGAAGCCACACAAATGAAAATCTATTTCAGAATTTCTTGCAGGACATGGAAATATTCAAGTAAAATGCTTGTGCATATTTAGAAAGACATTGATACACATATAATGACTCCAGGTATTATTTATTCCCCATTAAATGAATATAGATACCTTGGAAAATGAAACATGAACATTTAGATTTCAAAAGGCAAAACATACTTTGAGATTCGATTGAATTGACAAACAAACAACGTTGTATAAAAATGAACCTTATCGGCCGGGCGCGGTGGCTCAAGCCTGTAATCCCAGCACTTTGGGAGGCCGAGACGGGTGGATCACGAGGTCAGGAGATCGAGACCATCCCGGCTAACACGGTGAAACCCCATCTCTACTAAAAACTACAAAAAAACTAGCCAGGCGAGGTGGCAGTGCCTGTAGTCCCAGCTACCTGGGAGGCTGAGGCAGGAGAATGGCGTGAACCCGGGAGGCAGAGCTTGCAGTGAGCTGAGATCCGGCCACAGCACTCCAGCCTGGGCGACAGAGCGAGACTCCGTTTAAAAAAAAAAAAAAAAAAAAAAAAAAAGAAAGAACCTTATCTTCTCTTTGTGAGGTTGAGGGAGGGGTTCCTTGAGCTGAGAGTAATCCAGTCAGGAGACCCTAGCAAGCTAAAGAGGAAGGGGGCTAAAGAGACATCTGTCCTCATTTATCCAATTATCATTCTCAATTTTCTGTAGCTACAGGTCCACTTCAGAAAAAAAGGACAGGCTCTGAGAAGAGTCAGGATGACTTTTAGAGGGTCAGGATTGGAAGAAGAAAGAAAGAGAGGAAAACAATATTTTTAGCATCTCTACATGTCAGGTACTGGGCTGTGTACTTGCCATATAATACTTTTTTGATTTCAAGAATGACCCATTGGTAGATATGACCTGGGAAGCCCATGGCTCAGGAAGGCTAAGTCCAGATTTAGACCATATACAATTGATTGCAGGCACCTCAGTTAAAGCCCAGTTTAGTTAAACTCCAGTGACTGTATTATTTCTTCTCTTTATTCCTTAAGGCATTTCTGAGGTCAAAAAATAATTTTTGATAAGTGACATTGGTGAAAAGAAAGGGGATTCCAGATGAAGGGACCATGGTGAATCAAGGTGTTATTTTATCCAGGGCTAAAACATGTTTATAAAAATGTATCTTAGAATCTTCCATTATTGCCACAAGTTGCCACAAGCAGATATGTTCTTGCAGCAGAACAAAAAAAAAAAAAAAAAGGAAAAAAGAAAAAAAGATGAAATTAGAGAACACTATCGTGTTCTCTACAAAAGAAGAACCAGAACATTAATCATGGGGCCTGTATCAGTTAGACTTCTTTGTTGCAAGTAATAAATGCCATTTTTGGTTCACTTAAGCAAACAAAGAAGGAAAAGCCCAAGAATTGAGTTGTAGGATGCACAAGAGCTGGGACAGCTTCTGGAATCAAGGAAGCAAAATGGCCAATTTTTTTTTTTTTTTTTCTGGGAGCTATGATCAGCATAAAGATCTAAACTGTAGAAAGAGAGAATCAAAAAGCTCCAGCTTGGATATGGGCCACCCCTGGATGAGTGGAGCAAGGTACCTTGATTGACAGTGACAGAGAGAGTTCCGCAGAGCAAAATCCATATTAAAAATCACATGATGTCAACAAAGAAACATCTTAGGACATCTCATCTCTTACTACTGTAGTTTAAATGTCCTTCCCCTGTATGTTAGCTTCCTAGGGCTACCATGACGAAGTAACACCAATTGGGCAGTTGAAGAAAACCAAGAAATTTATTGTTTTATAGTTCTAGAGGCTAGAAATTTGCAATTACGGTGTCAGCGGGGCCATACTCCCTTCTAGGGAAAATCCTTCCTTGCCTCTTTTTAGTTTCTGGTGGCTCCTGTCAATCCTTGTCTTTTCCTGGCTTCAGTCTCTGCTTCCGTCATCACATGGATTTTTTCCCTGTGTGTGTCTGAGCACATGCTCTCTCCTTTTTAAGAATACCAGTCATTGGATTTAGAACACATCCTAATCTACTATGACCTTATCTTAACTAATTACATCTGCAAAGACCATATTTCCAAACAAGTTGTCACTTTGCACTTCAAGGTAGTCGTGAATTTTGGGGTGATAATTTTCAAAACTTTATACTTCGTCTTCTTCTGGAACCATTTGGTTTTCTCTATCACAAGCTAACTATCCTGTCCTCTAATTTACAAATTAAATGAGTTTTTATACAGAGTTATGGTTCTTTAAGGGTAAGGACAAGGTCATGTTCATCTTTGCTTGTTCAGCATCTAGTAGAGTGTCTGGTATGTTGTAAGCACAAAAGCAGTTTATTGAATGAATGAATAAATAAACCAACCAGAAATGAATTATTCAACTAATAGGAGACATAAGAAAAAAAAAAAAAACTACAAAGGAATCAGGAATGGCACTTGGCATGTATCCCTATACAAGATTATAGAGTTTCATGGTCCCGTCATATACCCAAACAACACTATTGAAGAAACAGCAAATAAAAGCATGTTTCCTGTTCCCCATAAAGGTTTATAATGGCCTGAATATTGAGAAAATTGACCTTGCTTCCACTTTGATTCTTACAAGTTCTCAGATAAAATAGACAATTTACAACTTCCATGTATTTTCTCTATATTTCTCAACTAGTTTGCCTTTTCCTAGTGTGATTACATCATGCAACCCTGTTTACCTCCCCTGGCCTTGGCCAACTTCCTTTACTTTCACACCCATTGCAAAGCAGTTTTGCTTTTCCTTCAAGGATTTTATTTTTATACCCTGCTTGTCTGTGCTTAATTTACATCTTCTCCTCCAGCTTCAAAGGTTTGCCGAGGCTATGACTTCACCTCCTTAACAGTGGTCACTTTCTTCTTTGAAGCTGAGTATTCATTTGAAGAGAGATGCTGTGTCTTTTGGCTCCTTCTCCTAATCCATGCTGTCAGGAGATGAGGGAAAACACAGTTGCCCTAATGATTTGATAGGATAAGTCTGATACTTTCTGGATTTAAGGAACCAGTCCACTTCCCTGCTATGAATTGGAATGAGAGAGAAAAATGATTCTAATTTTAGGCTGAATCTTCAGAGGTTCTTTTCCTTAGGCATTGCTGTCATGGGAATGTTTGGGGGCATAAGTGGGGACATGAACATCCCTGAAAATTGCCTGGTGAGGACAGGCAGCAGGCTGTCTTTATTGTTGACCCCTGATTCCCACAACGTAACCTTCCTCCTTTGCTGTGCCTGCCCTGATCGTACTTCGAGTTTACAATTACAATTTGTTTTTCATCCTGTTCCATGTCCTTGGAGAGAGATCACTTTGATGATGGTGCCAGAAACTAATTGTGAGGGGAACCAATTGTATGGGAGGATGAAATCCATGGAGCCAGAGATCCTCAGCATCCTGAAGAGAAGGGAGGTGCCATAAGGGAACATGTTTCCAGGGAAGACTCCAGGCTTCTTTTCCTGGAGACCTCTCAGAATAGGTTGTTCAGCCCTCCTACTGGAATTACTGAGTCTTAAGTTTGGAAGGGATCATATTAAGCTGTGCTGTTTAAGTTCTTTAAGAGTGTGAATTCCCTGGGCTATGAGTTCCATGCTGTCTAAATCAATGGGCTGATGTGGTGCCGTAGAAGAGTTGGCTTAGAATCGGGTCAACTAGTGTCAGAATCTTGGGTTCTACCTCTGGCTGGGTTACTTTGTTAACAATAGTATTAAAAATACTAGCAAGCATTTATCGAGTACACATTATGGGCATGTTGTTGGGCTGAGTGCCTTACTCTCAACAGCTTAATTTATCACAATAACGATTCTATGAGTAGGTATTATTGTTGTTGTCATTAGGTTTTACAAAATAGAACACAAATACATAAGGCACAGCTTCTAAGATCACAGAATTAGTAAAGGACAGAATTATTAGGGAAGAGCAAGGTCTTGCAAGTTCATGTGCATGCTAAACAACTACATAATACTGCCAAACACTACACTACACATTTGCCAAGTATTGTTTCCTCATCTGGAAAATGAAGACAATAATCCTATTTATGGATGTATAGGATTAAGTAAAATTGTTACTGGGTTGTGAAAGTGAGTAGCCAGTTACCTAGAATATGGGCTTTCATTATGATTGCCAGTGCTTTTTTATTTCCTTCCTTCTCTCTTCTGCAGACCACAAACCTTAAATCTTACCTTGGAAGGCATCCTGTTCTACATGGCTGTTCTACATGGCCGTGGGAGATTGCTTAGCAATTTGTCCCAGTAGTTCCATGGGGCTTACCGGCCTGTTTCCAGCCAGCCCCATGAGAGCAAAGGCATTAGAGGGACTGTGCAAGGCTGCCAGGGATTCCCTGTCTACTCTGGGCACATCCTACTAAGCATGAGGCCCTGATACATGTTGGCCGGAGGAGGCTGCCTGCTGCTCCCCGTTTCACAATATCTTGATGAAATGTGGTTCAAAAGTGTACCAATGAGGCTTACACAATCTCCCACTCCTTCAGAATTAAGAAACTAAAGCATGTTTCCGGCTCCTCTGCAGCCCAAATGGGGAATCCTATCAACTCCATAGCCCCTTGGAACTCCCAGTGGGGGAAACCTAAACCTGAGGCCCACTTTAGTCTTCTTTCCCTAAGGAGCTCTTATTGGCCTGCTCTATGAAATTCTCACCATGATCCTCCAGAGTCCATGCCCCCACTTTACACAGAAAACTGATGCTCAGCAAGATTCAGTAACTTGCTCAAAATCACGCATGAAGAATGCAAGCCAGAGCTGTCTGATTTCAAAGCTCTTGACAATACTTCGCTTTCCATTATTGCACTGGTCTGGCAGTCCAGGTGACAAAAATCTAACAGAGCCATTTATTCACTCATTTACAAGTATTTGTTGAAAATCAATGATGTCCTAAATATAGATGCTGGGGATACAGCAGTGAATAAACAGAGCTTTTCTGTTCTCATCCAGAGCTTACAATCGAATGGAGTAGGAAACAAACAAGAAACAAACATATAGATATATAAAATGTCAGGTAATAGTAAGCACCAAGAAGAAAATACATGTGGCTGAGGAAGACTTCTCTGTGAAAGTGACTTCTGAACAGAAAATTGGATTAAGTGGGAAAGTGGTTCATGAAAATATTGGGGAGGAACAAAGCAGGAAATGGAAAATTCACAGCCTCTGATGCAGGAGTGTGCTTGCTGTGTTTGAGAAAGAGCATGGGGATAGCTAGAGACAGGCGGGTGAAGGAAAGTAGGAGATGAGGTCAGAGAGGTGACATTACAAATGGCCCATGCAAGGCCACTGTGGGGACTTGGCAGTTTTCTCTGAGAGAAATGAGCTGGGAATGAGGGGTGAAGTGGCTGGGACAGTGGTACATCTTCAGGAAGTTATGGTTCCAACACTAAGCAATGAAGGGGTTGGATTTCACTGGTGGTTCCCGAGCTGGCTGCACAGTGAATCTCCTAATGACTCAGTTAAAGCTGTGACTACCTGGAATCCACCACCAGAGACCATGATTCTGTAAGTCTGGGGCGCAGGCTCTATTGATGGTTCTGATACCCAGATATATTTGGCAACCATTTCCCTAGACTCACTCTAAGACTTTGCTGATCAACGCCTCTGTTAATGACCCCAAATCTGTACATGGACAAGAGCTGTAAATACAATATGAAATATTAGCCAGTGTGAAAAGGCCTCTGTTATCTTATCTATGTAAGGATTTGCAGTATGATCTTATTACTTCTCTCTCTCATCACTTATTTTCTCCCTCTGAACATGCGGAAGAGATTAAATAGCTAAAGAGAGCAAATGACTACATTCTAATGCAGAAGGCTATCAGATTAAACCCTCTGTCTTTTTGTGTACCTTTTGATGGCCTGTGAATTGACTTAAACTGGAAACGTATTTACTATCTAAATAATCTGCTTGGTATTCTGTAACATTACTCCAATTACTCATCCTTTCAATAAATTTAATCTATTGATTTGAGCATCTTATTCTATTTCACACTCTCTCCTTTGCTCAAGAAAAGCCTCAGTAGTCTCATAATAAAGGTGAAATTAGATTTAAAATGCTCAGGGAATTTTTCTCCCCTCACACTTCTTTATTCCAAACCCAGATATGATATGAAGCATGAAAAATAGCTATATTTTCAAGAGAATCAGTTTCAAATTTGAGAATTGACATGGATAGGTTTACCTACTGATTCATGTGCTGTGTTCTAGACTGCATTTCGAAATGTGTGGTCACACATGTATGCCTAAATTTTTAGATGATTTTAGACCATAGATTTCTGTGGTGCCAGTCAGCAAACTCTATAAAACAAGAAGTAAATATTTTAGGTATTTTGGACCATATTGCAACATGGTCCACTGCAACATCTCTGTTGCCACTACTCAGATCTGCTGTGGCAGTGCAAAAGCTTTCATGGACAATATGCAAATGAATGAGCATGGCTGAGTTTCAATACAATTGTATAGATAGAAACAGGTGGTATGCCAGATTTGGTAAGCACGCTTTGGTTTGCCGAATCCTGATTTAGTCTAATTGTTACATTTTTGTTTTTCTTTTCATTTTAAATTAAGAAAATTAAGTCCCAGAGATGATATTTGACTTGGGTTGATTGTAGCACTGCTGAGACAGGAACCGAAGTCTTTTGACCCAGATCAATGCTCTTTCAACTGTACGAGGCTGCTCCTATTCAGGGGCTCACATTGATAGCACAGGAGCTCCAGCTTCCAAAGCAGAGCTAGAAATGAGTTGAGTGTAAGTTGATTAGATCTTGATGTGGACATGAGTTCACTGCCAGGAGTCCTTGACTGGTGCCTGTCCTTCCTCTTCCCTTTCTGGTAGTGGTGCCGTGGGAGGCACTTCTCACCCTAATCTCTTTTAAGCGTACATTTATACCTTCTGCAACCACAACACTAAAAGAATCCAGAATATGTGTTTGAACCAGCTATGAAGACGGCATTGATGGTAGCCCCAACTGCACCTGCAAACGCAATCCATTATCCCTCTCTTTTGTTAATAACCTGTCCCTTCAGACAGGTCCCTACTCGCTTTCCTCTGAGGACAATTTTTACTCAGATGTACAACTGATTGCAGCTACAATTTCTCTCTGGGGCCTAAAACCCCATTCATCTTACTTTTTTTGAGAAGTGAGATAAAAGCAAGCATATTGCTTATCTCTGTGGAACAGGAATTTCCAAGTTCCAATTTCCTGTGGATCCCACAATCTTGTCCCAAAATGTTAAATACATTTTTGTCTTCTTGTGGTGTTTATCTTCCTGTTTTCCTTTCACTTGCAATACTATAGATATTGCATTTATTCTTTTTTTGCTCTTTCTTATATAAATCCCCCATATTAAGTTGACTTTTGATCTAAAGTTCTAGAATTTGCTGTAAAATTGTCACTTTCTGTTCTTTAATGAAGGTTGAATAGTCAACCTTAATGAAGGTTGAAAGACAATGGTCCTTTCTACCAACTGAATTTCTCTACTTCATGCTGCTGAGTACACAACAATGATTTCAAACTCCTTTCAAAAAGTAGTTCAAAGTACTCCTTTCCCCCGATTATATTGACAACATCCATATACATATATATAGTTTTTGAAACAGACTCTCGCTCTGTCATCTAGCCTGGAGTGCAGTGGCATGATCTCAGCTCACCGAAACCTCCGCCTCCTAGGTTCAAGCAACACCCATATCTTAAGCTAAACCTTGAATCTCCAAATGGTTTATTTCCTACTCAACTCAGGAATAAAATTTAAAGAGATGACATTTGTGGCCATTTGTGGAAGTGTTTTGCAAATATGAAATGTTGTCACTTTTATTGTTTTCATTTTCAACATTTTTTCTAGGCTCCTTTATTTTCATGCCAACTGTCTGGATACTGGAATTTTAAAAAAACCTCAATAGATTTCCAGCATCTGGTTATTGGGCCTCCCCTTTCTTAAGTTCTAGGATTAAAATGTTCTTCACTCACTATTACTAAAAATTAATTCTCTTAAATTATTTTTAAAATGTTTGAAGGAAAATATAGTCCTGCCCTTTTAAGGATCAAAAGTCATTTGTATCAGAAAAAAAGGTTGTAAAAATCCCATATGACAAAACCTGTAGTAAAACAGTGATCTTACATAAGTCTTTGCAAAATAAATTCTACCCAACAGAGTAGTTTAGAGGAAGAAATAATTTCGACCTGTGATTTCCTACGAATCTTTTCTAAATTGGAGTGAGAATTAGAACAACTACTGCAAAAATATCAGAAATGAATAGTGCTACTACTCATCTCTGTTCTTCCTCATCATGGCAGCCTATGAAAGAACAAGCTGTGGCCATGAGTAAAATTATTCAGGTAAAATACAGAGGTTGTATACTTATGTTAATGGTCTTCAAAAAAGCTTACTTACCCTAACATGAAAACAGTGAGTGGCTAGCCAGGTACAGTGGCTCATGCCTGTAATCCCAGCACTTTGAGAGGCCAAGGCAGGTAGATCACTTGAGGCCAGGAGTTCAAGACCAGGCTGGCTAATATGGGAAACCCTCTGTCTACTAAAAACACAAAAATTAGCTAGGTGTGGTGGTGCATACCTGTATTCCCAGCTACTTGGGAGGCTGAGGCACAAGAATTGCTTGAACCCAGGAAGCAGAGGTTGCAGTGAGCCAAGATTGTGCCATTGCACTCCAACCTGGGTGACAGAGTGAGATCCTGTCTCAAAAAGAAAAAAGGAAAAAAAAAAAAAAGAAAAGAAAAGAAAAAGAAAACAGTGTGCAGTTAACAGGGTCTCTTTGCAAACTTTAAGTCATATTTATTTTAGTGCTGTATCAATTTCTGCCCTAGTTTTGGGTAGACTGGTTCATAAACTAATCAGTTAACTAATTGATCACATATCATCATATGCAGGTAATGTGCTAGGCACTGTAATAGTAGGATCTGCTCTACGGGCAACATGGCTGTTACTAGCACCTGGCTTTACTGTAGTTACTCACATGAAGTAGCCTTGCCACCATTCCAAGGGCTTCATTATGGTCTTAAGACTGTTTGGGTTGCTGTAACAAAATACCTTAAACTTGGCAGCTTATAAATAACCGAAACATATTTCTCACGGTTTTGGAGCCTGGGAAATCCAAGATGAAGTGTTGGTAGACACTGTGTCTAGTGAGGTCCTCTATCCAACTTGAGAGAACAGCAGCCTCTTGCCGTGTTCTCAAATAGTAGAAGGGTTTAACTAGCTCTCTGCAGTTTCTTTTATGAGGGCATAAATCCCATATGTGAGGGCTCCACCCTCACGACCTTATCACTGCCCAAAGGCCCCACTTCTTAGTACCGGCACCTTGGGGGTTAGGATCTCAACATATGAATTGTAGGGGGCACAAAATTTAGACCATGGCAATCAATTCTCCCATTTTATTATTTCTATGTGCATAGTCCATTCTGCTGACAATAAATGAATACATTAGTTCCAATACATCCAATGTTCTAATTGGTGAGCTATCTCTTATTCTTCAAACCTCAATCTACATCTACTGAGTATCTACTAAGGGCCTGATGACAGGTAGATACTAAGAATACATGATGAATTAAATAAGACTCCTTCTGGGCTAAGGTGTGAGGATCACTTGAGGCTAGGAGTTCAAGACCAGCCTGGGCAATGTAGTAAGACCTTGTCTCTACTAAAAATTAAACATTAGCCAGGCTTGATGGTGCACACCTATAGTGCCAGCTACTCAGGAGGCTGAGATGGGAGGACCACTTGAACCCAGGAGGGTAGAGGCTGCAATGAGCTGTGATCGCCCCATTGCACCCCATCCTGGATAACAGAACAAGATGATATCTCAAAAAAAAATTCTCCTTTAAGTGGAGAAATATACTTGTGAGCAAAGAACTGTCACACATTGTGACATATACTTTATGTATATTTCACATGGTGAAGGGCAATCTTCCCTGAAGAAATGACACTTGATTTAATCTTGTAGGTAAACAGGCATATTTCAAATCTTTTATGAGGGTAGTTCCACGAACTTATAGATCCATTTTCAAAACTATAAAATCAAACCTCACCTGTTGCCTCAGACTTCAAACACATTCAAATGCTTCTTTTATCCCAAAGTCCTTCCTCAGTGACAATTGAGTACTATTCCATGACTAGACTAAGTACCAAATTCTTTTACTGCTGAGAAATATTTGTATCTGTTTCAGACACTATCCTAAATATTGCAGGTGACTTTTGAGCATTATTTATTTGAAAGTCACAGCATTTCTCTTTATTATTTCTCCAGTAATTTTCACTGGGTCTCTTTGAAAATAGGTCTCTGTCGCTTGTCTGAGTTGACAGATTCCATTCTTATACAGTAAATTCTATGCAACTCTAAATTTCTCAACATCTTTCTTTGAGCGCCATGTTTTTCTCACTTACTGTTCCAGTTGCATGACAGATTCAGGAGTTTGATGCAGGTGAACAGTAGGAAAATTATGAAGAGGGTGGCTGGGTGCGGTGGCTCATGCCTGTAATCCCAGCACTTTGGGAGGCCAAGGTGGGTGGCTCACTTGAGATCAGGAGTTTGAGACCAGCCTGGCCAACATGGTGAAACCCTGTCTCTACTAAAAATACAAAAATTAGCTGGGGGTGGTGGTGGGCACCTGTAGTCCCAGCTACAGGAGGGAGGCTGAAGTGAGAGGATTGCTTGAACCTGGGAAGTGTAAATTGCAGTGAGCCGAGATCACACCACTGCACTCCAGCCTGAGTGACAGAACGAGACTCCATCTCAAAGAAAATAATAATAATAAAACAAATTAAAATTATGAAGAAAGAAACACAGAGAAGAGGAGAGGCCAGAGGAGGAATTTCTCTGCTGTAAATGGAAGTAAAAAGTAGCAATTTTACATTATGATTTAGGCATCCAGATCTTCAGTAGGAAAAAGGCAAGCATTCCAACCACAAGATGCAGAGAAGCACAGGACAGAGCCTCAAGCGGGAGAGAAGAGCAGGGCAAAGCCTCTGAAGCAGGAGAGGAAGAGGCCAACTTAGGAGGACACCTCTGTAGGAATGTCTGGACCAGCAGTACACATGGGGTGGAGGCAGGAGGTGAAGCTGAGGAAACAAGGTTTGGGGGAAATTTTTTAAAGGGGTAGTCATAGAGACCGGTGTGATAGGTCTGATTATTTGAAGAGGCATCTGATTATGAAGTGTTTTGTATGCTATGCTGAGGATTTTGAGCTTCATCTTTAACATGAGAAATTTAGGAAAGATTTTAATGGTGCAATGAAGCAAGGAGATAATGCATTTTTTTCCTTAAATTACTTTTGGTGACAATAGTTAGAATTGAAGAGGCTCAAAAATTACAGGGCTGGGCAAGTTGGCTCATGCCTGTAATCCCAACACTTGGGAAGGCCGAGGTGGAAGGATGGCTTGAGGCCAGGAGTTCAGAAGCAACCTGGTCAACAGAGTAAGACTTGATCTCTACAAAGGAGAAATAAAATAATGATCCAGGCGTTGTGTTGCACACTTTCATCCCAGCTATCTGGGAGGCCGAGGTGGAGAATCACTTGAGCCCAGGAGTTGGAGGCTTTAGTGAGCTGTGATCATACCACTGTACTCTAGCCGTGGCAACAGAGCAAGACCTTGCCTCAAAAAACAAACAAATAAACAAAAAAGAACAACAGGTTTGGAAGATATTGAAAAAGTCCTGAGTAGAAACTAAATTGAGGTGGGAAACGAAATATTTTCGGACCGATTTGATTGATTCATCATTAATCGTGATTCATTCATCCATTTCTTTCTTTTTTTTTTTCATTCATTCATTTCTTCCACAAATATTTTGCCTGCCATGTGGTAGGCATGCATGTGTTGGGCAGTGAACCAAACGGATGCTCACTCTCATTTGGTTTATAGCCTAGAAGGATAAAAGTATAAGAAGTAAATATAATTGCAGAGTTACTAATTAAGAGGTACAATATACAGTTAGATAGAAGAAATAAGACCTAGCATTAGATAGATCAATAGGGTGAATATAAGTTAACATTCTTCTATTGTGTATTTCAAAACGTTAGAAAGTAATTTGAATGTCCGTAGCATAAAGAAAAGGTAAAACACGTAAGGCGATGGATATCCCAATTACTCCGATTCGATCTTTATGCACGATATGAATGTATCAAATTATTACATGTACCCCCAAAATATGTGCACCTATTATGTATTGTTAAAAAATAATAAAAACAAATAAAGTGTTGACATAGGGTTGACAGGACTGTTTTTTTAATGGGGTGGTTCGAAAGACTATTCTGATAAGGAAATACCTGAGTAGGCACCTGAAAGAAGTGAAGGAATGAGCCCTGTGACATATTCAGGACACAGGTTTTCTGAACAGAGTCATGGTACAATCACAGTCCCTAAAGCAGTGCATGCTGGGAAGGTGTTTTTGTGAGAGGAGAAGCAGTTTGGAGGGTACTGCATATTCAGAGATTGTCCTTTGCCTTCAGTGTCTCTTTTCTTTGTCCCCAGTCCTAAGACCTCCCTTGCTCTCTCTCAGAGTCTAGAATGTCCTGTTGGAACCTGCTGGAGTTCTAAAGGCATGTGATGTCCTGAATGTGATTGACCAATGGACACAGCAGGTATTTGAAGAGTTTTGACGCTTCCTTTCTGTTTTCAGTGCTATTTTTTGCTTTACTTCTTTTACAAAATTTTCCCCACAGAGGCTATTTATTACACAGCAGCAGCCAGCATGCACCAAGCAGAATTGCTTTTCATAATAAACCTATTCATCTTCTGGCATGTCAGAAATTTCTCAAATTGATACTTATAATAAATATGATTAATAACACATTGTATTTCAGTTGTTGCTGTAAAATAATTGGGAACAAATATCGTATTGTGATGTTGACAGTGTCGGGTTGCTTGGTGCCAAACAGCGGGAGCAGCCAACTGTATTTCATTAACAGCCACATTGCTACAATGCTATTAAGTTTTTCATAATCCCTTTTACTCAAGGTTGGTCATTCATTCTGTTAGACAAATTCTTGCAACAATCACACTGGAAGTAAATCTGCCAGCGACAATCTCAGCAAGATGGGTTCTCACAGAGACATTAGGTACTCTGCCTGTGAAATATGCTAGGCAAGTATTGCAATGTTGGGCTTGTGGATTAAGGACTAATCAAGGAGCATGAGAAAGACACCAGGACTAATAGACATATAAATGGTGAACCTGAATTTGAAGTGGCAGGAGAGGGAGAAAAGGGCATGGCTTTTAAACGAAGGTAATATGCCTCATGATCCCTCAGGCTTCTCCAACCTCACCAGCTTCCTCCTTTGTCATATTTACTGCTCCTGCCACACAGTTACTTGTTGTTCTCCAAACACATTAAACTGTCCCATGGCTCCTCATATTGCATTTGCAAAATGCAATTTTCATTTCTGTATATTCCTCCCAACCCCCTTAAAAGTATGGTAAACTCTTATTCATCCCTCCGAACCTGTTTTAAGCTACATTTCCTCCTTGAAGCCATACCAGAACAGTTGCCTGCTCCTTCCACAGGGCTACCATGAAGCTATATGCATTTGTCAATTACTATGTATTTTACACTGAATCACAATTAGTTGGTTTTCATGTGTGTCTCTCCTATGCAATGAGTTCTTGGAGGCAGGGCTTACACTTAGTACAAAGCAGATGCTCGGCTCAGAAAAAGTGCTCACTAGATAATTCTTGAACTGAACTAAACTGAAGGGGACATAGAAACAGTCTGGAAAAAGCGGGGAACCAGAGTTGCTGCTCATTCCAGCGACAGGCACAGAATGTCCCTTCTGTGCAGTGTGCTAAAGGCCTGCCAAGGACCCAAGATGCTTTAAAACATTTTTCAGCTGGGCGTGGTGGCTCACGCCTGTAATCCCAGCACTTTGGGAGGCCGAGGCAGGTGTATCACCTGAGGTCAGAGTTTGAGACCAGCTTGGCCAACATGGTGAAAACCTATCTCTACTAAAAATGTAAACATTAGCTCGGTGTAGTGGCAGGCGCCTGTAATCTCAGCTACTCTGGAGGCTGAGGCAGGAGAATCCCTTGAGCCCAGGAGGTGGAGTTTGCAGTGAGCTGAGATTACACTATTGCACTCCAGCCTGGGCAACAAGAGTTAAACTGTGTCTCAAAACAAACAAACTAACTAACAAACATTTTTCATGGGTATACCCATGTATGTGTATATGAGAAGCGCAGAGGTGTAGCCCAGAATCACAGATTCTGTGATAGCTGAGAATCACAGGATCTTAGCTTGGGATGAATTTTTTAGATAAGTTTTCCCAAATCTGCATCAAATCACTTTGATAGCATTAAAATAATTAAGATTCCTGAGCCCAATTTTTGACTTATTGTATTATTCATGTATCTATTTAACACCCATGTACTGAACATTCTTACTTGTGAGGACGCTGGGGTAGGCGTTGGGTACAGAGTACTGAGTAAAGCTAACATGGACCCTGAATTAATGTAGCTTATAGTCTTAAAGCAGGGAGGAGGGGGTCAGACAGCCATTAATCAATTAATCACACAAATAAATATATAATCATACACGGTGATTAAGAAATATTTCAGGGTGCTATGAGTATGTCAATGGCAGGATCTAACCTTGTCTGAGCTGAGTTCCAAAAGATAAGTAGAAGTCAAATTGATGAATGTAGATGGAAGGGTGAAAAACATCAGGCAGAGAAAAGAGTTTGTGCCAAGACAATTTGTTCTGCAGCCAGAAGGGAATTTGAAGCTGGGTGATATCTGAAGCAATGAAGGCAATCCTGTGTGGTTGGAGCATAGAGGGAGGAAGCTGGAGAGGGTAAGACCAACAAGGAACGTTTAGACTATATTATAGAGTTTTTATTTCAGTCTTTGTTCTAAGAGCTACAGAAGGCCTCCTAAGAGATTTTATCAAAAGAGTAAATGTTGAGTCATAGTTTTGTTTAAAAAGATTGCTCTGGTGGCAATAGGAAGAAGAACTAGTATAGCGTCAGGCTGGCAAGTCAAGGGTTCCTGGCAGTGGTCTATGTGCTTGTAAAAGGATAGTAATAGTGATGATAGAAAAGTTGGTGGATGTAAGAGATATTTAAGAGGATATATTGACAGGAATTGGTGATGGATTAAATAAGCATGAAGTGGAAGATGAAGATAGACTATAGAGAATGACAACCTTTTCTGGAGCAAATGAATAAATGTGAGAAATCATTACCAAAATAAAGATTTGGTGAGAATAAGAGTGTCTTAGTCCCTTTAGAGTTGCTCTAACAGAATACCTGATCTGGGTAATTTATAAAGGAAAAAAAGTTATTTGGCTCACAACTCTAGTGGCTAGAAAATCCAAGAGCATGGCACTGGCATCTGCTCAGCTTGCAGAGGGTTATGTGCTACCTCACAACATAGCGAAGAAAAAAAAAATGTCAAGAGGGAGCGGGCAAAGACAGCAAAACATGAGGAGAAGCGTCACAACAACTCATTCTTGTGGTACCTCATTCAGTCCTGCAAGAGAGGTCATTCACTCCCACAAGACAATATTTATCTATTCACGAGGGATCTGCCCACAGGACCCAAACACTTCCCTCTAGGTCCCACCTCCCAACATGGCTACATTGAGAAACAAGCCTCAACATAAGTTCTGGTGGTGACAAACCATATTCAAACCATAGTACAGTCTCTCCAGATTTGAGAAAACTTCCAGGGTCTGTATTTTCAGCAAGTATTCCATGCGATTCTTTTAGCCAACATGGCACGGGTACAGAGACTGGCATTCAAGAATGTCTGGTCATACATCCTACAACAACCCCTTAAGTTGTCAGTTCTCAGTGAATGTTCAGTGTTCCTATGTTTTACCTGCAAATATGTGTCTGAATCTCAGTTCTTCTTGGCACCTATTTATTTCCAGCCTTGTTTGAGTCTCTAGCTTAGGGTTGTTGTGAGGATTATATAAGGCTAGTTATTCAACTCAGAAATATTAAGTTCCTACTATGTGCTAAGCTTTGTTCTACGTATAGGTGCTTCAGAATAGAACATACATGATACATGCCCTCAAGAAGCTCAGAGTCCATAGAGAAAGGTAGATGTTGTATTAAATAGTTTTTCAATAGAATTAAATGCTCTCCCATATGAAAGCCCAGAGAAGTGAGTGATGACTTCCTAATATGTGGAGACACTCGAAGTCAGTCTTCTGGGATGAGCAGGGTTAAGCCAGACCAAGTTATGAGTGAACGTTTGAGTCAACCTTTTGGATACAGAGGCTACCACAGAGTAAGCAGTTAACATCCTTTCCCTCCCTTTCTGTCTCTTCTATTTACCTCCTTTCTTCCATAATCAGGTACCAGTCCCATCCTGTCTCCATTAGCTGCTATCTTTACCTTCTATCTCCCAGAAATGTACAAATTATGTAATTCAAGCTTCTATGACTGCCTTCCCCTCCATACTAAAACATGTTATTACACCTTGGTTTCTGTCTTATTTTTCTGAATCTGCAGTAGTCCTTTCATTGCTGTAGTTATCCTTCCTCTGTTCTAAGGTTCATGGCACCATTGTAAGCCCAGGGCCCCGTGCTGACACTCACATAACAACATTTTGCTCCATCCGTTACTAAAAGTGCCCCCTTATATCAGCAGTCTCCTGTCTTTGGAGAGGACACAACATGCACTCTCATCCCATTTTTCCATTATGTTCAGAGAGGTTGAATGACTTGTACAAGTTCATGCAAGTAGTTGAGGCAGAAATGATACTTCAATCGAGATCTTCGAACTTCCAAGTTCAGTTCATTTTCTTCCATAACATGTTATCTCAAAAATATCATTTGCCAGATATAAGTAATGCTAAATCGGTAACACTCTCCCCACAACAAAGACCCCATACTTTCTAGAGCCAGCAAATGGCTTCAGATGTATATGCTGCAAATGGTTTCAAATGAATTTGTTAAACTTTGCACTTGGTGTCATTAAAAAAATTTTTTTTTTGGAAGTGGAAACAGCTGGCTTTACTAAACCCTGGGGTCATTTCACTTTCCTATGGCTCTCTCTACCAAGTGTAGCTGGTTTCTCTTGAATACGTGTTGCAAGCATGAGTTACGTGCCTCTGAGATATGCTGCCCAGGAGGGAAAATCTGGCTTCATAGCTCAGTTGGTTCACTTACTCTGTGACTGCATGAAATTGCTCCTCAAAATGCATTTCTATCTCCATAGACTCCTACTGGGGAGGGGCTTATTGCATGCAATGTCTTAATGTGGGCAGCTTGCCTGACCTCTGTGTGTAGGCTAGGTATCCCTTGCAGTTGGGTGGCATGTGACTGCACATCCATTTCAAATGCCCTGAAACTCAGGATGTGCTCCCGAGGTGCTCCCCTATGCCAGGATTTGCCTATGGTTTCCTCAAGAGCTACTTGGATGTACGGCATACCCTTGGATCCATCACTGCTAGAGACTCTGCAGAAACTCTGCAACTTTAACTGGAAACCTCTCCACTTTGTTGCTCCCTTGGAAAATGACTATCTGCCACGTCAGCTGCCAAATATCTCCTCCCAATATGTTCTGTGAGCATTCAGTCTGCTCAAAGTCTTGTGTAATGGTGGATATATGATGCCGTTTGTTTCAAGCTAGACTCACATATCCATCTGTCTCAGGGGCTACATGATTTACTTGTCATTTTTTAAACTTCTACTTGTAATTAACAAATAATTGTATATATTTATGGGATACAATGTGATGTTTTCATGTATGTATACATTGTGGAATATCAAGCTAATTAAATTAGGCATCATCTCATATACTTGCTTTTCTGTACTGAAAACATTTAAAGCCTACTCTTTTAGCTATTTTTAGACATAAAAGATATTATTGTTAATTATGGTCACCACACTGTGCAATAGCATTTGAAAACTTATTTGTCATGTCTAACTAAAACTTTGTACTCTTTGACCAATATTCCCCCATTCCCTGTACCCCACCCCTCTCCACCCCACTCTCTAATAAACATCATTCTACTCTCTACCTTTATAAGTTCCACTTTTTGAAGATTTTGCATATGAGATTATACAATATTTTTCTTTCTGTGCCTGGCTTATTTTACTCAGCATAATGTCCACAGGTTCATCATGTTGTTGCAAATGACAGGATTTCCTTCTTTTTTAAGGCTGAATAGTATTCCATTGTGTATATGTTTTCTTTAGCCATTCATCGGTTGATGGACACTCAAGCAAATTTCATACTTGGCTATTGTGAATAAGCCTGCAGTGAACATGGGAATGCAGATATCTCTTTAACATATCGATTTCAAATCCTTTGGATATATACTCAGTATTAGGATCATGTGGTAGGTTTATTTTCAGTTTTTTGAAGCTCCTCCATGCAGTTTTCCATAATGACTATACTAATTTACATTCCCTCCAACAATGTACAAGGATTCCCTTTTCTCTACATCATTGCCAACCTTGTTATCCCTTGTCTTTTTTGATAGTAACCATTCCAACAAGTGTGAGATGACAGTTTGTTGTCATTTTAATTTGCATTTCCTTGATGACTAGTAACATTTTAAAAATATCCTATTGGCCATTTGTATGTCTTCTTTCGAGAAATATCTATTTCAGTTTTTTGTCCATTTTTGAATTGGGTTACTTGTTTTCTTGCTATTCAGTTATGTATGGGGAAAAATCATATGAAATAAAGAGAGTTATTCTGGACTGCATTGTTATATCTTGTTTACATACCATAAGCATTATTTTTTAATTTATTAAATAAATCAATAAATATCTATGAGTGTTATGTATTCCTGTGTCAAGTTATTTACATTATACTATCACTTCCACTCAGTTGATTTCTTTGTTGGTCAGCACCCTCTTTATGACTAATGCAGAATCTACTTGGACTGATTTAGACAAAAAGAAACTTTCAGGACAAATCCTGGGGAAATAATTAAAAAAACAACCATGATGAATTTCAAGAGCCACAATTATCCAGAGGAAAACTGACTATCTTTAACAGTGGGTTTACTGCATTTGGGAAGCAGAATCATTCACTTTAGAAAAATAACTGTAATCACGGGATGAAATGAAAAGTGATTTTTGAATTGCTGCGTAAGTCCAAATGTTGAAGTTAACTGTTTTGGGGAGGTTTTCTGCTTGTTTGCTTTTGTTTTTGCATAATAGAGAGGTAGAAATACTGCCTGGCTTTCTTCTGAGTCTGAGTAAAGCTGGGAGGAGGGGTATAATGCAGGGAACTCACGCGAATTGAGCTAGACTTGGTGCAGTCATATGCGAGATCTCAGTTCATATCACAAATGCCCTTAGAAGGAGATTCAGCTACTCTTGTTTTCCAGATGAGGAAAGTGAGAATCAAAAGGCCTCAGACATGATCACATCCAGTCGAAGCCTGAGACCCGTGGTCCCTGACTTTTTAGCATCCCTTTCATCAGACTGTAAAATGTCTTGTCAGGTTCTGCTACCCTTGTTCCAAATAGTAGTAGTTACTAGAGAGGGGCTGGAATAACCTTTACTTCCAATTTCTAATTTTTCTTTGCTTTATCTCTGTTCTCCCTTGTTTTACCTTTCGATGTAATTCCTCTAATCACATTTCCTTTCCAAATTTCTTCTTGCCCATGCACCATTTCTTTTATGATGTTAACAAATAGCCCTCATCCTAATTGGTGAATTGGAAGAAATAAGTGACTCTCTGAGAATAATTAGTTCTTTGTTAATTGTATATTTGGAAATGAATGGAAAGAGACCTTTTTTAGCCTATGCAGAAATTTAATCTAGCACTTAATTTATCAGTACAAAACGGCTTTCGTTTAGTGCGTATTTTAAAAGTGATGTCCAAACTGGTGAGTAGATGCCAATTTCTTAGTATTCAAAAAATATAATATTAAAAGCCTTCCTTTGTTATCAATATAGTGGAAATTCTTTACAATATAATCCCCAAGATTTCTGACTTTTTACATATTATTTATTTATTTATTTATTTTTGAGAGAGTCTCACTCTGTCGCCTAGCCTCGAGTACAGTGGTGCGATCTCTGCTCACTGCAACCTCTGCCTCCTGAGTTCAAGCGATTCTCCTGCCTCAGCCTCCCGAGTAGCTGGGATTACAGGTGCCTGCCACCACACCTGGCTAATTTTTTGTATTTTTAGTAGAGACAGGGTTTCACCGTGTTAGCCAGGATAGTCTCGATCTCCTGACCTTGTGATATGCCCGCCTTGACCTCTCAAAGTGCTGGAATTACAGGCGTGAGCCACCATGTCCAGCTGATTTTATTATATTTAGTATTCATTAATTGGCATAATTTAGCTTTGTGTTTGATAATATATTTTTCAAAGTCCTAATACATAGCTATATCTTCAGGGAAAATGAAAAATTTACTACATTCCCTTTCCTTTATGTGCTGCTATCTACACTCTCTCATAGATTCATTCATTTAGTCATTTACATGATTAATATATATTTGTTTGGTATCTATTATGGGCCATGCTTGTGCTAAATGCTAGCAATGGGGCAGTGACAAAAGAGATGTGTCCCTGTGCTCACGGGGCTTACAGAATTTAATATTAAAAGAGAGGCCATAAATAGGTAAAGTAATACTCATCATCATCATCATCATCATCAAACTATTACAAAATCATTACAAATAAGAGCTATGCAGGCAATAAACAGAGAGAATAACGGTGCTGGGAAGTGCTGCTTTTGCTAGGAAAGTCAGAAAGTAGGAGGTGGCATTAAGATTGAGACTTTAAGCATGAAAAAGAGTCAGCCATGCAGAAGAGTAAGTAGAAAACATTTATTCCTCTTTGAAAATGAAGATGAGACCTCTTTAAACAGGTGATACCACGGTGCACAGAGATCACCACTGAATTTGTATAAACCATACAGCAAGCCAGCTGCACAGGGGAGATTAGAGAGCTTAGAAACCCTGCTTCCTCACCCTGAAGCGTTTTTACTCTTCTCACTAACCTGTTTCCTGTTTTTCCCATTTTGCCCTTCTTTGCCCCTCTCTCTCTCCCTGCTGTCATCTCCAGGGTTCAGCTAGGTTTCCCTTTGCTCTACCCTGGACAATATAGTTTGAATAATCAGACTAAACAGGACAACCTTAGACATGTTTATAGGGTGTGCTGGAGAATGTCAAAAGCAAGGCACAGCGGAAGCCCAGAGACCCTCATCAACCCAGGCTTTACATTGTTTCTGGAAAAGAAGGCGGGTCTCCTGCCTCAGCTGACTTGTGCCTGGTTCTCTAATAATGGAGTGTTATCTAATTGGTGCTTCCTTTACATCAATGGAAATAGTAGCACAAGACACGGAGACAAAGCAACATGCCAACAGTTAAGTATAAGTGAGGGTTCAGATCCATCTTCCAAGGGCTTTGCGGTAATATTTAGAACACATCCTAATGACTAAGGCAAATATCCTTGGGCAGGACAGCTTCATATAAGAGACATCTGGCATGTATTTTCTGGTCTAAAATTATAGCATTCCCACCTAAAACAATTTATATTTCTAAGAAGAAGGGAGAGAGAGAAGGATGATGAAGTACCAGCTGACAATTTGTGTATCTGTCACTGAAATATAAAATAAAAATTAGAAGTCCCAAACTGCTATTAACATTAGGGTTTTAAAAATGCATACAAGTGAAGAAAGCCTGCCAAAATATTAACTGCAGATTTATTTCATTTTCTTTTCCATTTTTTTTTTGTTTTGTTTTTGAGATGGAGTCTCGCTCTGTCGCCCAGGCTGGAGTGCAGTGGCACGATCTTGGCTCAGTGCAAACTCTGCCTCCCGAGTTCAAGCAATTCTCTGCCTTTGCCTTCCAAGTAGCTGGGGGTATTGGCACCCACCACCATGCCTGGCTAATTTTTGTATTTTTAGTAGAGATGGGGTTTCACCATCTTGGCCAGGCTGGTCTTGAACTCCTGACCTCATGATCCACCTGCCTCTGCTTCCCTGGGATTACAGGCGTAAGCCACCGCGTCCGGCCTTATTTCGTTTTCTTACCATTCCTCAGAATCTTGTGCATTGAGAAGGCATTGCTGAAGTCATGATTTTTGTTTGTTTGTTTTTTTAACTAAAGTAATCCTACAAACAGGGATATTATTTGCTACATGAAAAGCTTGAAACGTTTTTTCCCCACTTTTAATCACCTGAAAGTTATCATTTTTACAGCAAACATCACAGAGCCAAAGGCAAAGAAAACCAAACAAAGGCAGGGCTTCCCCAGAGAACTTCCTAAGGCTCTCACAGAAGCTTCTAGTAAACCTTTGTTTGTCACCAGCAACTGTCTGATGGAAATTTCACTTTGTAAATGTTGGAAGTGGAAGAAAGGCAGGCTCTTTCTATGATACCCTATTTGGGAAGGGAAAAGAGTGGAGAAAATGACAGCGAAGGTTCTTTTGACTGCACAACAGCGGACGTCACTTCCTGTGGTGGTTCAGGCTCTTCAGGAGACCCACACTGACCTGCTGGTTGATGAAAGTGTTTACCTCTGAGACGACACTGCTATTTCTGAAGATATGAGTATAGTTAGGCTGCTTCTGAAACATCTCCCTAGAAATCATGTCTTCCTCTTTACTAGCTTCCAACTGTCTTCATTTGAATTGGCTAACAAGGGGAGAAAGAGATCAATGCTTCCCTTCATAAAGTAATGGCTTTCAAATGCTGTTTGCCATCACAATCCTATTTTACATCTTCCCTGATGTCTCCATAAGTGACTCAGAGCACAGCAAGGCTGCCTTGTTTAGGTAGAGCGGAGGTTCAGAGTTCTACTTCATTGCTTCCCTTTTTTTCCCTGAGATGACCTCTGAGATGCCTTTGGACTTTTTAGAATCTAGTTTGAAACCTTAAAGAACTGCTGGCTTTCTGCTTTGACCTTTTTTGCCAATTCGAGTCAAGGAACATTTATTATGCGTCATCTACCTACAACACTGAGAGGTCTTGAGAGCATTCAGACATGAAAAATAGCCTGTTCCTGCTCTTTACAGCCTCCTCTGCACTGTGGATGAATTATGCACTTAATTTTACTGTGATATGAATCTCCATCTCCTTTAAACCAGCTGCACCGTGTGCGCCCATCATGTGCCTCTCCTGTCCATGGGCACGGTCATGAGCGTTGTGTAAGCGCTCTAATCCCCTAAATCCTGTTTCTGTGTATCTGTTCTCCCTCCATTCCCTAGATCAGCTAGCCCCATCTTCCCTGCTCTCTGATCTTGATCCTGCCCTTCCGATCCCCTTGTCCTATCCAACTGCCTTCTGGGACTTTGTAGTATTTGCTTCCTTGACCTCTCTCTCAGGCCTTGTATACCAATTTTCCTTTGCACTTTGCACAAAGATTAGCACTGACTATTCCCATACTCACTTCTGGCCACCAGGACTCCATCTTGTGCTGTACAAATTGTGCTATAACATTGCCATAATGTTTACACTTAAAACAGTTACCTTAAAAATTCTTGTAAGGTGGCTCAGATTTGAAGATTCAATTCCCTCTTCTTTGAGGTTTGTATCTCTCAATTCTGTGCTCCTGAACCAAGCATGAATTCTGACCAATACCTACCTGGGCTTTCTTTAGAGAGTCACCACTTCAGAGGTATATGCATGGATGTATGTATACCCACATGTACATAAAATTGATTTATATGTGTGTATATAAATAAACAAAAGTTTGTATATATACAACTGTAAAAAAAAGTCTGTTTTTTTTTAGTATAAATATATACAGGGAGAATAGACCTCTATTTTGTATACAGATATATGCACCCATTTATTTTTTCTATGATAGCAGGATAAAGACTATTCAACAAATAGTCCAATGAGTCAATACCATATGTCTTTGAAAATGCAGGGTGAGAAGGTGGAATCTGACCATCATGGATCACAAATTCCTGTATGTTTAAGGTAGAATAATTTGTATTATATCAAATTATAATACAGATAGATACTCTTACTATTTTGGTATATATCCTTCCTTCTATACTTACTGCTATACAGAATGAATATTCAAATTCAAATCTAGCTGTATCCTATTTTTTCACTTAACATTTAATCATGACTTTTTAGTACTTAACAGTAACTTTACTGTCCTTACAATTTAATAGTGTATAATGTGCCATCTTACAGAATTATTATATTTATCAAACTATCCCTGTTGTTTGACAGTTAAGTCTTTGTCACTTTTTTTGTATATGTAGCAGTGCAAGAAACAGCTTTGTATATACCAAAAAAGAGCAGTTAAAGATAAAGGCAGAGCCTGGTATCTCTGTTTTGCTGAGATTTGAATAGGATTGATAGTTTTCTAAATGACTTGTTGTAAATGTAAAGTATGTAGTCCTGAGAAAGCTCTTTGAGCTCAAGGATGTGTTTCTGTGTGTGTGTGTGTGTGTGTGTGTGTGTGTGTCTGGGTGTCTGGGTGTCTGTGTGTAGTAGTAGTACATTACATCTGATCATCCAGAAGATCACCGTAACAACTACCTATGCAAATATGTTGAAAGTGACTAATTTTTAATATAATTAAAACAAACAGGTTAAAAAGATGATCAAACTTCTGAACTCAATCAAATACAAATCTTACTAAAAGTAGACCAAAACAGAGAGAGAGAGAGAGCTGTCTTCTACCTCAGTGATAGCACACACATGCAGTTACGTGTACACACACTCATCCACATAATGAGCAAAGCTTTCATGAAAAGGTACATTATCCCTCATATTTCAATTTATGAATGCTAATAATTGAAATATAATTATGGCATAATTTGGAGAATGGCATCTGGAGTCAGACTGTCTGAATTCAAATCCCAGTTCCACCCTTGCTAATTCTGTACATTTTGGCTGATTCTTTGACTTCTTTCCACCCCAGTTTTTGCATCTATAAAATGAGATTTAATGTTACATATGTCATAGTTGATTCTCTGGCATAGATAGAATGCGATAATATATGTAAAGCTCTTAGCCTGACTCGTGACAGCCCCTCCATTGATGGGATCTATAATTGTTGTTTTGATAGACTTGATTCTTCCATTATTTGTAGAAGATCCAGTTTTCACTTTGGTATGTGCTTTGGCTTCTGTAAGGCAAAATTCTCCAAGAATTATACCAAGAAAAGCTTTAAGAGAAGTACATTCTGATAGGGAAGGGAAGCTGGTCTGCCTTTGTCCTCCTGAGGATTACTTTACCCTTGGAGTCATTAATGTATTCATCAAACCACTGTGAGATCCCTATCATGTTCCCTGTACTGAGCTGGGTACGAGGAATTCAGAGAACAATAAAGACACAGTCTCTTTTGTCTTAGAGGTTTCAGCATTTAAAAATTCCCCCATACATATCAGCACGTCTGTTTTTTGGAATCCTGCCATTCTCCTTTTAAAAGACTGGCTTAAGCTTGTGAAACATTTCTGTCTGTTCCCAGGATAAATATGAGCAGCAATGAAATTAAGAAAAAATATTTACTAGGAAAGAACATAAAAGAATTGAAAGCAGCAAGTAAAAGCAATGCCCAATTAGATACCCTTTCAAGGAGCAGATTATTGTCTAGAAGGAAATCATCCTGAATCCCAGTCCTGGAATTGGCATTTTGCATGGTTCTTGGCCTCTACGCTGCCCTCAGTGGTTGTTGATCCCTGGGTCTCTTTTAGACCCCCGGTCTTCATGAAGCTGACAATCAACTCTTTTTGCTTTGTCTCAAGCTAGATGCAACAGACTTTTCATTCCACAAATGCAAAACCTTTTCCTAACTTATTTCCTCCAGGATGGGGTTTTTGCAGACAGGGGCAGGGTTGCCAGTTGTTCTGTGAGTCCTCATGAGCCTCCCCACCTAAGTTATTATCATATCCCCATCCACTTTCAAGACCAGTCGCTATCATAGATTTCTCCATCCCACCAAGGATGTGTCCATCCTACCCACTGAAAGTGTTTTCTGCAATAGAAATATAGCATGAGCCACATATGAATCTTAAAGTTTCTAGTTAGTACCTTAAAAAGGTAAAAATAGGCCAGGCGTGGTGGCTCACGCCTGTAATCCCAGTACTTTGGGAGGCCGAGGTGGGCAGATCACCTGAGATTGGGAGTTTGAGACTAGCCTGACCAACATGGAGAAACCCCATCTCTACTAAAAATAAAAAATTAGCTGGGCATGGTGGTGCGTGCCTGCAATCCCAGCTACTAGGGAGGCTGAGGCAGAAGAATCGCTTAAACCCAGGAGACAGAGGTTGTGGTGAGCCGAGATCATGCCATTGCACTCCAGCCTGGGCAAGAGCGAAACTGCACCTCAAAAAAAAAAAAAAAAAAAAGAAAGGTAAAGATAGAATTTTAAATTTTAGTTTAAGTAAAATTTAATTTTAATGACATTTTATTTAACTCAATATATAATACCAAAGTTGTTGACATTTCCACATGTAACCAACTACACATCATTAATGAGATATTTCAAATTCTTTTTTTCATACTAAATCTTTGGAGTCCAGTTTGTATTTTACACTTACAGCATATCCCAGTTCAGACTACCCACATTGCCAGTGCTCAGTGCCCATGTGTGACTGGTGGCTAGCATGCTGTCCACCACAGACCCCAGGAAATCCCAAGAACTTCACCACATAGCAATGCTAACGTACATACTGCAAGAATTCTCCTACTCACCATCACAGAGGGTCATTCTCTCATAACCTCTCACTTCCTCTCTCCTGTACACCCTTCCAGTACTAATAAATCCAAGGACCATACCCAAAAGATGTTTCCCACAATGCCTTCAGGAAACTTCCATCTATGCTACTCTGCCTCAATTCAGCTCTCCTCACTGTATGTCACTGTTTCATATTTCTACAGAAAATGCCTTGATAAATCATTTTCAGGAAACACTAGTAGTAATCTTATGGTACGTAGTCCCGGGCTGAATAGGGATTAAAATTAGTGAACCTGACATATTCTGCATCTACTTTGGACCTGACCATGCATGTAAACGCAACCTATGTTTGTTTACAGCTTTGCCATTGTCTTAGCTGATAGCTTCATTCTGTTAAATAACTTTTTTTAATTAGAACACAGATTTGAAAGATAAACAAATACACACAGTTGATTTGTTACCTGGTTGAGTTAATCAGTTTTTAACTCCAAATAATGAAGCTAGTCCTGTGAGCACATAAAAATTAATACTACCAAAAGGATCTCTTGGAACATGAGATATGTTACAAACTTTTATAGAGATAGCTCTCAATTTTCTTTTCTTTCATCTTATTTTTCTATGGGAAAAAAACACACTGCACAAAACACCATTCACCAATGTGTGAAAAATAGCTTACTAACAGTCTCATTCAAGCTTTACCTCCTTTGAGAAGAGTTCCTTTAACTGCCTAGACCATCCCAGGAACTCCTAATCGATGTGCCTAGAGTTTTCTGTGTATATCTTCTAAATTTCTTTCCGTTGTAGTGTAATGGCTACAAGTATGGACTTCAGAACTAGACCTCTGGGTCTAAGTCCCAACTCTCCCACTGATCAGCTGTGTGGCCTTGGACCAGTTATTTAACCTCACTGTGCCTCATTTTCTCTGTTAATACTACCTGCTTTTTAGAGTTGCTATGAGCGAATATATTAAAATACTTAGAATAGTTATCTGGTAAGTATTAAATGTTTGCTCTTATTCCAAAATTGCTTTGGGGGTTTTGTTTTCCCAATGACCACTGTCATCTTCAAATATAATTAGTCTAAACATTAAGAATTTTCAAGCAATGCAAGTTCCTCTACTTTCTTTCCTATTTCTATCAAAGTTTTCATCATTCTTTTTATTTTTATTTTTTATTTTTTGAGACGGAGTCTCGCTCTGTCGCCCGGGCTGGAGCGCAGTGCCAGATCTCAGCTCACTGCAAGCTCCGCCTCCCGGGTTTACGCCATTCTCCTGCCTCAGCCTCCCGAGTAGCTGGGACTACAGACGCCCGCCACCTCGCCCGGCTAGTTTTTTTTTGTATTTTTTAGTAGAGACGGGGTTTCACCGTGTTAGCCAGGATGGTCTCCATCTCCTGACCTCGTGATCCGCCCGTCTCGGCCTCCCAAAGTGCTGGGATTACAGGTGTGAGTCATCATTCTTCTTTTTAAACTCACTCAGAACTCTGAAGGTGTCCTTAGTCCTTCTCAATGGTCTCCCTTATCCAGTTTGTTATGTTTATTGATGTTTTATCTTCATTATTTCTCCAAGAGAAATCAACAAGATCACAGAATTTAGAACCCAAAGAGCTATTCTAGCTCTGAAGTGCACAAGCTGATTAATTCAGAGTAATTCTTTGGCCTCCAATCATCAATCTCCTCTAAAATGCACAATATTTTAATGCCTATTTCATATTATAATTTTTGTTTGTTTTTGAGATGGAGTCTTGCCCTGTCTCCAGGCTGGAGTGCAGTGGCATGATTTCAGCACACTGCAACCTCCGCCTCCCAGGTTCAAGTGATTCTCCTGCCTCAGTCTCCTGAGTAGATGGGACTACAGGTGTGTGCCACCATGCCCAGCTAATTTTTGTATTTTTAGTAGAGATGGGGTTTTACCCTGTTGGCCAGGATGGTCTTGATCTCTTGATCTCGTGATCCGCCCATCTCGGCCTCCCAAAGTGCTGGGATTACTGGTGTGAGTCACAGCACCCAGCCTCAAATTATAATTTTATCACCTCCCCACATGTATATGAAAGAGATTTGCCTAGCACATGTTCTATACCCACATTGGTAATGACTCTTTTTATCTCTCAAACTGCTTGAATTTGGGGCTTGGAACAAATCACTTTGCTTATGCTTTGCAGAACACTTTCTTCCCCTCAGAATCCTAAAACAGCAGTACTTAAAGTGGCTCTAGAAGTTATCAATTACAATTTACTGTTGCAATGTTTTTCTTTCCTAAAAATCATCTGCAAATTGATTTATCCAGTCCCTGACTAGAAACTCTTTCGACTTCAGCATCATCATCGAAAAAATCATGTTGCTTGCTGGTGGAAACCCCTTCACTGTTATTCATCAATAAATTGGTCCACACTTCCACAGATGTCTTTGAATAGGATATCCTAAAATGACCACTCTACAGGCCACCTGCTGTCACCTCAATGCACCTTAAAGCCAGCCCTGCATGTGACAGAAACGTCATTGGCACTGAATAGCCAGTCAGGAGGTGTGTAGCTGATAACCAGTAAAAGCCAGTTGAATGAATGCTGAGCTGAGCGAAGGAGGGTGAAGTGGCTAATCTATTAGACTTCAACCTTTTTAATGCCTAATAATGGTATTTGCTCCTCAACATTTATGAAAATATTTTTTTAAAATGCAGCCACGCTGAATGAGTCTTAGAAACGTTGATGAATTATTTCTAGTGCCTGGAAAACACTGAAATATAGAATTTTCTTTTACCCAAATCTCATTAAACTGTCAGACATTTTTCTGCTTTTTCTAGTAACTTATCAAGGTATTTATGTGTATGCATGTGTGTGTCTATATATCTTGGTAATCAGCTATGATGGGAGAGGAAATGCTGGAAAATGTTTGACAATCTAATGAGAGTTGTGACATCTGTTTTCTAAGGCTGCACCACGTGCTAAGGTAACTCATTAAATTAGGGTGGTGCTGCACATTCAAAGCCTGTACCTGTCCTTGGTAGAGCCCTGCAGTGCCCTTAGTGTTCCAAGTATTTCGGTCCTTCGACTTGACTTTCAAATTCCCGATTCCTCCTGGCTTTACCCTGTCCTTCAACCAACTCCTCTACTTTTTGGCGTAAATGTCATTGTTTAATAGGAATCTGAGTTTTCAAGCGAAAATATGGACCCGAAATGGTAGGATTTAAAGCATAGGTTTATTTTACTTTCTTGTTTCTATCATAACCCCATTAAATCATCTGCATTGGCTATCTATAAAACTTCTTCTTGTCCCATTCAAATCCCTTATTTGAGGGAAAGTTTCCAGAGATCCTAACAGTACTTGCTTTGGGTTGAAGTTTCAACACTACAACTTTAGGTGAAGAGCCCCTCCACTGTTCAGCATTGGGCATGGGGTGGGGGAGTGACGGTAAATGTTGATGGAAGGTATGATCTTGGCAAACCACCAAGAACAGAATTCAACAGGGAAACAGCTGACTTTATTGGGGTCTCTGACAGATGTCACATCAGGTGTTTAATTACATATTTTATCTTTCAATCCCTTTGTATTCCTGGCATGTGAGCACTGTCACCCCATTTTATAAATGAAAGGACTGAGCTCAGAGAAGTTCAATGGCTTGCTGAGGTGGTAGAGTTGCCATTAGGAAGCAGGTCTGAGGAATTCCATGGCCTGGCTTTTCCTTCCATCCTATTGAACCCTGGGCTGTCACTTACCTCCTTTTCCTTTGTAAAGTCTCATGGGATACCTGGTGGGCTGTCCCAGGACCTTCATGTTCAGCCTCCCCCTGTAACCCACACATACTTGCAATTCAGAAACCAAGAAGTACTGCACTTCCCTTTCTTACCAAACCCCCATTGGCAAGGGGACAACTCACCATCTCACGTGCGTTTGGTCACAGTGGGATGGGGCAGCAGGAGTAATGCAGCAGCCCCAGGATTAAATGCGTGTTTTTTTAAACACAATATCAGATTCCTTACCTAGAAAAAGGCTTATTTTATTATCAATTATCAAGCAGATTTGCTTGAGATTCAAACAGATAAACAATAGCAGCATGGCGTACCAGGTACAGACTGTTTCCTCATTCTCAAAATAAAGATATTAATGCCTACATCAGGGACATAGTAAGGCCTAAATGAAATACTATGTGTAGCATATAGCAAGAGCACAGTAAATGGTATGTATTATTACTATTAACAGAAATATAATACAAACGGGGTACTTGCCATGTTTCAGGCATCATTCTCAGTACCATATCGATATTAAAAACCTCTTGACTATCTTACGAAGAAGGTACTGTTATTATCATCATTTTATAGTTGAGGAAACAACATAGACACTGAAGGTTTGGATTGAAGAGTTATAAATAACAATAATTTGCCGGCCAGGCGCAATGGCTCATGCCTGTAATCCCAGCACTTTGGGAGCTGAGGTGGGTGGATCACCTGAGGTTAGGAGTTCGAGACTAGCCTAGCCAACATGGTGAAATCCCATTTCTACTAAAAATACAAAAATTAGCTGGGCATGGTGGTGGACACCTATAATCCCAGCTACTAGGGAGGCTAAGGCAGGATGATGGCTTGAACCTGGGAGGCACAGGTTGCAGTGAGCTGAGATCACGCCATTGCACTCCAGCCTGGGTGACAGAGCAAAACCCTGTCTAAAACACACGCACACACACACACAATTTGCTATTTGTTAATTATGCAATTAATTATTAACATTATCAACACAGATGATAAAGTACTAGGGGAACTAACACCACCCCATAATAAATTATCTTATTTAATTTTCTCAAGTTTATGAGACAGAAAGTAGGTCCATTCTACCTAACCCTCATGTAAGGACTACCCTGCAATTTCTTGATAGTTGGTCACTTAAATCTCACAAAATAGTCTTTCCCACTGTAGTATGAAATACTAGAAAGTTCGTCCTTCTATCTGACTGAAACCAGCCTCCCTTTCATTTCCACTCAACACTCTTGGATTTACTCTCTAGAGAAAGATTGTGATCCCATCTCCCTGAGTCTCCTCTTTAGGCCGCATGTTCTCAGTCTCTCCAGCTGTTCTTCATGCAGCAGCATGGTTACGGAGCTTCTCCGCACTCTGGCCTCACTGTTCTGGACACATTCCAGTTAGTTACACCCTCTTTATTTGAGATAAACAAGACTGAGAGTGACAGTCTGCATGGGTAGTTTGTACTGAGAGAAGGGAGGGGACCATGCCTTGTACCAGCTGTGCAGCACTGAGAAAAGACTTGGGCCTCTCTGAGCCAAAGTATTCTAGGCTTTGCATTGGAACTATCAGTAGGTTTGTTGTGACTATGAAGTGAGATAATGAACTATTTAAAGCCCCTGATATATAATATTCATGCATGTACTCATGTATTTATTTCATGATTTAGTCTATAATAAAGACTATCCAACAATTAATCTAATGAGCCAATACCATATGTCTTTGAAAATGCAGAGTGAGAAGATAGAATCTGCAATATCATGGATCACAAATTTCCATACGTTTAAGGTAGAATACTTTGTATTATACCAAATGTCCTGGATATGCAATTAGTATGCTATTGGTATAATCATTTGGTTCTAGATATTCTATTAGTTTGCAATTCTTTCGAAACTGGAGGCCAAATTTTGTTTTTCCCCGCTTCATAGAACCTGAGCTCTGTGAACAAATCACCTGGATTGCATCTCAGACAACTAACTGTATGATTTGGGAAAAGTTTCTTCACCGACATCTATACATTGGGGTTAATAATATTCTAATATGATAGTAGCGAATATTAAATAAGAAAATATGTACAAAGTGCCTTGATCAGTGCCTGGTACATACTGTGTACACAACAGTTTAAGTGTTAGCCCTTATTTTATTATTTATTTTTATTTTTATTTTTTATTTTTTTGAGAAGGAGTCTCGCTCTGTCGCCCAGGCTAGAGTGCAGTGGCCGGATCTCAGCTCACTGCAAGCTCCGCCTCCCGAGTTTACGCCATTCTCCTGCCTCAGCCTCCCGAGTAGCTGGGACTACAGGCGTCCGCCACTTCGCCCGGCTAGTCTTTTGTATTTTTTAGTAGAGACGGGGTTTCACCATGTTAGCCAGGATGGTCTCGATCTCCTGACCTCGTGATCCACCCGTCTCGGCCTCCCAAAGTGCTAGGATTACAGGCTTGAGCCACCGCGCCCGGCCAGCCCTTATTTTATTATTATTTTCATATTGCCCAGGTTTTTTGAGCCCGTTGGTCCATTATTTAAACCAATGGCCAAACATTGATAGAGCATCTTTTGGCAATCTTCTTTTCATTCTGGTAGGATAATTGTTGTGTTCTGACCTCAAGAAACTCCCAATCTAATGGGGGAGATGCACGTATAAATAACACACTCTGATATGGTGCTATAAGCACAATGGCAGCATATGTGCAGGAAGTTAAAGAGAAGAAACCAAAGAAAGGGGTAACTAACTCTCAGGGTGATCAGAAGATTCTAACTGTAGGATTTGTTACCTGATCTGTTTTTTAAGGAATAAAATAAAGTTAGGCCAGTTGGGCATTTTTGACCAAATAAACAGATCACATCATTTAAATATTTCCAAATAAATGTTTTTGAAATGCTGTCTTTACAGTACGATTTTCTCTTGAGAGCAGTTCTCTCATTCACTTTGAAAATGCCACTCTTACCTTGCAGGGATAGATCAAGTGGGTTATTTTTACAAACACATCTGCTGGCTACTGACAGTCACTTCTTATTTACAGAGAAGGTCAGCAAATTTGGAACATCGGCTTTTACGTGAAAGCAAAATGTGTTATCTCTCTTTATTGTTCTGCAGCCTCTTTAAAAACTTTGCCATGAGATCATTTCCACAATAAAATCTGCATTGTAACAAAGATTTCTATTGTCACTTCCCATCTCATGAAAACTATTGCAAAACATTTACTATTTCTCTCTTGTTTTAGGGACATCAACCTCATTAATTGCATTATGTATAGTATCCTTTATGCTTTGAACTTCAACCTTGGTGCAATAAATTGCCTATGACTTAAGCAGCAAATAAGCATGGTGAGATCTATAAATCTAACGTTTTTTTTTCTTTTTAAACAGAGCATCTGCTCCAACAATGGCTATAGTTACACATTTCTTCCATAAAGCCATGTGTTTATTTAGTCAACTATTGTTTGTGAGGACATCTTTGCTTTATAGGATCACACCTGAAAAGGTGTTTTTGATGTGCTTGAATATTAAATGAGAATTCAGAAAATCCTATGAACAGAAACATGTTAGAAACATTTGTAGTTGCATGCCACCATGCACCATACATATAGCAAATTTTCTATTGTGTAATTGATTGTGTATTTCTTTAAACATTTGGCAAGGCTGTCTATATATAGCACGATACTATTTGTGGATGAAGTAATATATTTTGGCTTGTTACCATATTGTTCTCCATCTATTATGTCAGCCTTTATTATTGTAGCAGGATACAGCCGCAGTGATGTATGTTCTTCTTTTATTTTATGTTTTGCTGTTGATTATAAAACTATAACATAAGCTTCTATATTGTCATTAGGTTTACCGAAATTTTGTGAAGTATTAGATTGAGTAATGCATGATTTTAAGCCTTCCAGAAAAAAAAAAAAAAAAAAAAAAAACTGTTAAGATCTGTCCTCACAGCCATCACACTTGCTTATTGAATGTCTTGCTCATTATGATGGTTTAGGACTATAACCAGGAAACATCTCAAGGCACAGATAACACTTGAGGTAAGGTTCGCAGCTAAGGTTGGTGGGTATAAATCCATACTTCAAAGAGAACCCTAAATAATTTCCTCGTTTTGGGCTAACTTCTTGTCAGATCTCATTAGATCATCATTGCTTTTCCCCCATAATGCTGCCAAAGAAAAAAACAAAACACAAAAAAACACCTCATCTCAGCATGAGGGGGATGCTGGCTCTGCTCTTTTCTTACTGCTCAATGCCAGCATTATTATTTTGCAGTTTCTTTACAGGAAGCTTTTTAAACCACACATTCAGTTTGAGAGGGTTAGTTTAATCAAAACTTCATACCCTTGTCTGTAAATCCCCAGAGCAGAATCCTGGTAGCTGCAGCCAGGGGGAAGCACACAGACTGGGAGGCTGGCCTGGGGACATTGGAGAAGAGGGGAAGGAAACTGCCATTTATTGGGCATTGCATATCTCCCCAGATGAGAGTTTCCCTTATGCAAAATTTAATTATATGCAAATTTACATCTGTATATTTTGAGGCAGCCATGGAAATTTTGGTTCCAACAAATGCGAATTTTGTGACTCCTATTATAGATAATTAGAAAAAGAAGGAGCACGTGTAGAAAATAGAGATAAAACAGGCGCAGAGAAGCAAAGTAAATTTTTTGGAGGCTTTGCAAAAGAGAATGCGGGCGAGGAAAATAGAACCTAATTTTAGAATGGCTTTCTGCAGGTAGCCATGAGGAAGAAGTGGAGTAGGTGTAAGCGGTACTGTGAGGGCAGGTCCCAGGGAGGCTTAAAAGGTAGGGCTATTAGGGGTGTTAAGCACTCTTGGAGACATAAGACCCCACTAGCAGGGACTGGAGGACCAGCTTCAGGGAAGAATAAGCTGGTAAACAAACAAGTATTCTAGTATTTGCATTACCTCAACTAAGCCAAGAACATATTTGCAACAAAGTAGAAGTTACTTCCTTAAGAGCTTCTGGTGACAAGGGATTCCAAATATCCATGAATAGTGAAGGATTTACTATTGCACATTTAAAATGTGTAAAATGTTTTAACATTGTCTTACAACGATGTCTTTATTATTACATATTAGTAAATTAAATATTTACTTATAAGTTGTATAGATTTATTAGCAACCTCAGTTCTTCATCCCACTTTTTTAGGTTCCTGAAATCAAATTACAGACTTGTTAGAAATGCTTGTTCCCTGGTGCCATAAAGAAATAGCACTTGAACATAAATTTAATTTCCTCAGCAAGGCAATTTTTACTTATTGCAGAAAGGGTACACTCGCCAGCAATTTTGCCGTGAGAGGACACTGAACAAAGGAGACAGGGTCATTTATAACCTGATGCATCCACCTTACTGCTGTATCCAGTTTCCATTGGCTGGAACGGGATGTCACATTCTGTATTTGTCCTGATTAGCTAGCAACTTAGAACTTTTTAAAAGAGGCAAAGGCAGAGGAGAACAAAGGAAGGAGGAAGTAACTTGTGGAATGCTGAGAAAGGTAAAAACACCTTAATATAAGGAAGAGGAACAGGCCATGACCTAATGCTTGCTTGGACCAGTATAAGCATGCCAGGGCAAATATTTAGGTTAAATTGTGGGAGCTAAGAAGATAAAGTACATTGATTTCTTTATTACAGCTAGCAGATATTTAAGAATGTTAGCACAGGTTTTGAATAAATTTTGCTTCTGAGAGAAGTTACTATTTATTTCTAATTAGATGGGGAGGAAAGTCTTTGAAGAGGAATCTCTACTTTACTTTTAACAGTATTTTGCCAGTTCACCTACTTTGTGGGTTTTTAGGACCCGCCTCTGGCATTCTGAAGGAAATACTTTTTATCAGAAACATCACTAGGAACTTTATGCTATTTAATTTCATCCTCAAATCTATTTAGAGCCTAAATAAATGCTGATCACTCTAGTAAACAGGCACTCTGCACTTGTGTGCTAAACTTTCAGGTATTATTTTTAATGTCTTTCAGGAAAGAAATCTGAGGTCCAGAGAACTGGGAACAATGCTAATTGAATTAGAATGTAATCTGTATTAGTTTCCAATTGCTGCTGTAACAAATGGCCTCAAGTTTAATGGCTTAAAACAACATAATCATCTTACAGCTCTGGGTGTCCAAAGTCCAAAACGGGTCTTACTGGGTTAAAATCAAGAAGTTGGCAGGGCTGCTTTCCTTCTGTGGGCTTTAGGGGAGACTCTGTTTCCTTGCCTCTTCCATCATTTAGAGGCTGCTTACATTACTTTGTTTGTGACATAGTTTGGATGTTTGTCCCCTAAAAACCTCATGTTGAAATTTGATCCCAATGTTGGAGGTAGGGCCTAATGGGAGGTGTTTGGGTGATGGGAATGAATTGCTTATGAATAGACTACTGATCTTTTGCTCTCTCTGGGCCAGGGAAGTGAGTTCTCACTCTTATTCTTAAGAGAGCTGGTTGTTCCATTGTGGAAGACAGTGTGGCAATTCCTCAAGGATCTAGAACCAGAAATAACATTTGACCCAGCAATCCCATTACTGGGTATGTACCCAAAGGATTACAAATCATTCTACTATAAAGACACATGCACACATATGTTTACTGTAGCACTGTTGACAATAGCAAAGACGTGGAACCAACCCAAATGCCCATCAATGATAGACTGGAAAGAAAACGTGGCACATATCCACCATGGAATACTATGCAACCACAAAAAGGATGAGTTCATGTCCTTTGCAGGGACATGGATGAAGCTGGAAACCATCATTTTCAGCAAACTATCACAAGGACAGAAAACAAAACACTGCATGTTCTTACTCATAAGTGGGAGTTGAACAATGAGAACACATGGACACAAGGAGGGGAACATCACACACCTGGGCCTATCGGGGGTTGGGGGTTAGGGGAGGGATAGCATTAGGAAAAATACCTAATGTAGAAGACAGGTTAATGGGTGCAGCAAACCACCTTGGCACGTGTATACCTATGTAACAAACCTGCACGTTCTGCACATGTATCCCGGAACTTAAAGTGTAATTTTTTTTTTTTTTTTAAAGAGAGCTGGTTGTTTTTAAAAACATAAATTCATTAATTAATTAAAAAAAAAAGTCTGGCACCTCCTCCTTCTGTCTTGCTTCCTCTCTCACCATACCAGCTCCCCTTTATATTCTGACATGAGTGGAAACAGCCTGAGGCCCTTGCCAGATGCAGCTACCCAATATTAAACTTTTCCAGACATGACGATAGTGAGAAAAATAAACTTTTTAAAAATAAATTACCCAGCTTCAGCTATTCCTTTATAGCAACGCTAAACAGACTAAGACAGCTTGTGACTCCTTCCATCTCTAAAGCCAACATCACTCTAACCTCTTCTCTGTCTTCATATTTTTTTTTGTAACCGTCATTTTCCTGCTTCTCTGTTTTACTTATAGGGACCCTTGTAAATACATTGGTTCCATATGAAGAATACAGGATATTATCTGCATCTCAAAATCCTTTCATTTAATCACATCTGCAAAGTCTCTTTTGTCATGCAAATTAATGTTTACAGATATTAGGGATTAGGATGTAGACATCTTGTGGGCCATGAATACCACATAAACACAGATATGCCTAAAGATAGTGCCTAAGTAACTTATATTTTAAATTCATTTGCTCATTCAATAATTTTTTATTCATACGTGCTATTTGCAAGCCTATGTACTAACCCCTAGGGATATAATGTTGAACAAGATAGTCAAATCTCTGTAGCTCTAATATCTCCTAGGCTAGCTGATAGTTCCTTAACCACCCCCAACCTCTATCCCCACCTCTAGCAAGATATTAAGCAATAAAAATTCATCCAGTGTGTTCAATGGACACCTACCTCATGCTGAGTAGAAATGGAAAGGAAAAAATATAAATTAACATCTGTGCTCTCAAAGATTATTCAATCTAGATGAGAAGATGAAATACAAAAGAGAATAAAGGCAAACAGAGAGAGGGAAAAAATGTAATGAATGTAATGAATTTGTCTTGGCAGAGGACTTTCTTTGAAAGCACTTGGAGTAGAAGAGGTATAATCTGAGGTTGTTGCGGTCAGTAAACAGAAAGGCCCAGGGAGGCAGAAACTTACTCTGCATGACTGAGAAGAAAGGATTCATTAATTCAATCCTGAAAAGAAGGGTTAAGTCCAGTCCACAAAGAGAAGAAGAGTCTGGGAGTATTGAAGAGCCACCATTGCATATTGCTTAGGGTAGGGGAGGGAAGACAATAGACTTTTTTTTTTAAGAATTAGGATCTCTATTTAAAGGTTAATGTTGTATGTGTTCCTGCAATTAATTAACCTTCACTTTTACTTAAAATTCTCAATTTGAGCTGCTTTTTCAAGAATTATTGGTGTGAGGGGAGTGTGGGATGGAAGAGGACATTAGTAGTTGCTGAGTTTTGTGCCTGGGTTAATGAGTTATAGCACAGAGATGACAAGAAATGATCTAGGGAACCTGAATGAAAAGGGGCTTTGAGATATAAGGCCAGGAATTGACAGATATCTGAGGGAAAATACATTTACTCTTAAATATTCTAGAATTAGCAGAGGGGTGGAGAATTTTTTCAACTGGGTCATGAGGGAAATGGATGTCTTTGACTGGCATCTGGGTTCCATGAATCTAATGAGGAGTGTAGACTTCAGTGGTTGTGACAGTGGAACAGGGAATACATAGACTGGAGCTCAGAAGAAGAAGTGACATCCAAATAGCCCCAAGGGTGGCCAGAGATAGAAATGCAAGTAAAACCATGAAAACAAAACCCACATGTATAATGTAGTCCCTAAAAGCCAACCTTAGATCAATCATAGAATAGTGTTCTATCTATGCTAACCCTTTTAACTCTCATAACACCACCCTTAAGTGGAATCACCATCCTCTTTCATTAAGTTATGAGAATGTATCTATTAACTCACCAAATATTCACTGCATATTGTGATGATCAGTTTTATGTGTTAACTTGGTAAACTTACTGTGTTAGTCCATTCTCATGCTGCTATAAAGAACTGCCCAAGACTGGGTAATTTATAAAGAGAAGAGATTTAATTGACTCACAGCTCAGCATGGATGGGGAGGCCCCAGGAAACTTAGGATCATGGCAGAAGGGGAAGCAAACATGTCCTTCTTCACATGGCAGCAGGAAGAAGGAGAATGAAAACCAATCAAAGGGGGAAGACCTTTATAAAACCATCAGATCTCGTGAGAACCAACTCACTATCATGAGAACAGATGGGAGAAACTGCACCTATGATTCAATTATCTCCACCTGGTTCCTTCCACAATACATGGGGATTATGGGAACTACAATTCAAGATGAGATTTGGGTGGGAACACAGTCAAACCATACCAGTTACAACTCTCAGTTATTCAAACACTAATTTAGGTGTTACTGTAATGATATTTTATAGATGTGATTAAAGTCCATAATCAGTTGGGTTTGAGTAAGGGAGATTATTTTAGATAATGTGAGTGGGCCTAGTTTAATCACCTGAAAGTCCTTGAGAGCAGAGCCAAGTCTTCCATGAAGAGGAGCAGCCACATGAGTATTGCAGCTTCATCCTGTGCCTACAATTCCCAGCCTGCTTTCTTGCTGCCTGCTCTGTGGACTTAGGATTTGCCTAGCCAGTGCCCACAATCACAGAGGTCAATTCTTTGCAAGAAATCTCTTAATATAGGTATCTTACTGGTTTGGTTTTCTCTGGTTAAACCCTGATTAGATAGACGCGGTGATGCCTCTATTTTGAATCCACAACCATAGGATTTTCTGTTTTCTCTCATTTGGTATCTGTGTGTCCTAGAGAAAGCACTTGGCTCTCAGCAATATCATTTTTTATTTCCTCCTTAGCACTTTCTAGTGTCTTACAGAAGACTTTCTTCATTCAAGCTTTTGCGGTCACAGATTTATTTTCTGGCTGTATTGATTTGGTAATCAATCAAACTATTGAGTTTGAGAGTTGTATTTCTATTGCCCCCAAAGCCGGTTTTTTTTTTTCTTCAACTTCTTGTTTCTGCTTCATGCATGAATCTTCTGTAGCTCCTCAAGGACATTTACTATGATTATTATAATATTTAAACATTATAGCTCAATGTTATGAAATTGAAACTTGTGGTCTGTATATATTTATTATAGCCCAGAAGCCAGTACAGTGCTTGATATACCACTAATGCTTAAAAAACATTTATGGAATAAATGGAGTGTCTATTTTAGGTTTAAAGATGCATTTCTCAGGTAGACCATGAACCTCTTAAACACAAAGACTGTATATTGATGTCTGTGCCCATTTCATAATCTTGCATGACTGCAGAGAACTTGTTGATGGATTAAAGGGTGCTTAGTTTTGACCTGGTGGCCAGGTGATGATGCTGAACATTATGTTCAAATATTGGAGCTAAAGCTGGTTAAATCCATAGTGCCTCTTATACAAAATGGCTCTGGGATTGGTGTAAGATGTGTTTCTACATTTGGGGACCAGGAGGCCCTAACTAGGAGAAGACAAAAATGAAAAGGTATGACATCATAAAGGTGAAATGAAGATAACTTTGCAATCAATTTATTAAAAGGGGAAAATATGTTCATTGGAAAACATCTGAAGGAGTAGAAAATCCAGTCTTCAGGAAAATTGGTGTTCAAAAAAATTTCAATTATTAACACTTACAAAGCATGGTCTCTCCACAATGCATGTCACAACCATACTACTAGTTTCCCCTCATAACTAAGTGTGATGTGTCAACTTTGAAAGCCCTTATATGGTTAAAGGAGAAATTTGATAAAATCCACGAGGAGACAGTGGAATATTCAAGATAAAACCTTCCAGCTTCGTAGACTCAATCCACAGTAAATCCCAAGAACTAAGCCACTTCTAATTAAATACAGGCATGTTGCCATGTGGGGCTCAAAGTCAGCTCCTGATTGCAGGCAGAACTGCTTCTCTCTCTCTCTCTGAGGATTTGGGAACTCCCAGAAGTTAATGACAGTCTTGACAACCAACATCCAACTGGAGAGTAAAAGCAGCTTTATCAAACCTGCTGTTTGAAATACATAACACCAAGCATCTAGATGTTTGGAGGCATCTGGTATTTGGGGTGAAACTTTTCCCTCTCTACCCAGCTATCTGAGAAAGATCAAACTAGCAGTGGAATATCAGCCTCCTGGAATCTGGCCTGTACACAGGCGATGCGCAGTAGAAAGCTGCTCAGCTTCCATCTTTGTCAGACAGGCTCTTGCTCACTGACACTTTTCCATAGTATGTGGCTCAGGATCACTTCTGGACTCAGATCCACGATGCTTCCACAGAGCAAGTCCTCCAATCTGATCTTTCACCCATGCAAATTCTCCATAGACTTTAGCATTTCCTGAATTCCCGAAAGCTATATACTATCCAATCTCTGGTCTTACCTTATCGATTTTTTTTCTTTTTTGAACTTTCCTAGCACACACTTTTGCACTTGATGTTATGCATATCATTGATGTCTTCCATACGCTTCCAAAGCATTTCTTGCTTTATGAGGCTTCTATTAACCCACACTTGCCATTTAGATTTTTCTTGGATTGTGAGTTCCTGATATTGTATCTGAGAAGACAGCAAGTGCCGTAACTTAAGCAAGTTGGTGAGCACCACATTATTTTAGGGGTAAAGGTTGTCAAAGGATAACAGTAATTTTAGCTTCAAAGGAATTTCTAACAGTTCCAAAATGTAACGTATACTGTGTTCTATTTTTTACCTTGGGTGTATTTGATCCTATTTAAAAAGCAATAAAAGTACTAAGATCAAAGAGATCTTCTCTTAAATGCCATATCCCCAGTGGAGATGGTCAATGTTTATTAAATCAATCAATCAACAGAAAGCATATTGGTTTATTTACTTTCTCTTAAAAGCAAACATACATTATGATTAATTTTATTTGTTAATGTACATTTTCATACTAGTTGTCTTAGTCTGTTTTTGCTGCTATCACAAAATACCTGAAATTGGGAAAATTTCTTTTCTTTTTTTTTTTTATTATACTTTAAGTTCTAGGGTACATGTGCACAAGGTGCAGGTTTGTTACATATGTATACATGTGCCATGTTGGTGTGCTGCACCCATTAACTCGTCATTTATATTAGGTATATCTCCTAATGCTATCCCTCCCCTCCCCCCTCCCCCCTCCCCACAATAGGCCCCGGTGTGTAATGTTCCCCTTCCTGTGTCCAAGTGATCTCATTGTTCAATTCCCACCTATGAGTGAGAACATGCGGTGTTTGGTTTTCTGTTCTTGTGATAGTTTGCTGAGAATGATGGTTTCCAGCTGCATCCATGTCCCTACAAAGGACACAAACTCATCCTTTTTTTTTTTTTCTTTCTGAGATGGAGTCTCGCTCGCTCTGTATAGTATTCCATGGTGTATATGTGCCACATTGGATTAATAAATTGGGAAATTTATTAAAAAACAGGAATTTATTGGCCGGGCGCGGTGGCTCAAGCCTGTAATCCCAGCACTTTGGGAGGCCGAGACGGGCGGATCATGAGGTCAGGAGATCGAGACCATCCTGGCGAACACGGTGAAACCCCGTCTCTACTAAAAAATACAAAAAACTAGCCGGGCGAGGTGGCGGGCGCCTGTAGTCCCAGCTACTCGGGAGGCTGAGGCGGGAGAATGGCGTAAACCCAGGAGGCGGAGCTTGCAGTGAGCTGAGATCCGGCCACTGCACTCCAGCCTGGGCGACAGAGCGAGACTCCGTCTCAAAAAAAAAAAAAAAAAAAAAAGAAAAGAAAAAAACAGGAATTTATTTTATCCCAGTTCTGGAGAAAATGAGATGTCCAGGATCAAGTTGTTGGCTGGTTCTGTTGTCTGGTGATGGCTCCTCTGCTTCCAAGATGACACTTTGTTGCTGCACCCTCCAGATGGGAGGAACACTGCGTCCTCACTTATGGAAGGTGGGAGGGCAAGAGGGCAGAATGCTGTGAGAAGCCTCTTTTATGAGGTCCTTCATCCCATTCTTGGGGGAGGCACTCATGGCCTAACCACCTCCTAAAGAACCTACTATCACGTGTAATACCATCATATCAGCTGTTAACTATCAATACCTGAATTTTAGAAGGAACACATTCAAACTATAGCACCTATTTAGGCTAAAAAGATATGTTTTACCTGGGGGATGTGAGTGACAGACTCCTCACTCATTTATCACTATTTCTAAAAGAACTTTTGCTTTGGGTTATTTGGATTTGGTTTATACATGCATCTCCAGATGTATATGTAACCTATTAGTCTAAAGTTTCATCAATAGTTTCATCTAGACATTAATCTGTCTTTGCAAGTAGTTTAAGGTGCTGGAAAGTTCTTCTTTCTACCTTTTGTCATATGTCATAGTGAGTCTCTAACTCTTCTAGACATTAACTTGCTAAGATGCAGATTCCTGACCCTCCTCTTAGAGTGTCTGATTCAGGGGGGTCTAAGCAGAGGCCCAGGAATCTGCATTTATAACAACCTAAATGATGCTAGGAAAGAGGTCTCAGGAGAAACATCATCCTATGGCACTGCAACTGGTTCACTTTGGATTATAGTAGGAGCTCAGGGCTTCTTCTTCAGTGCTTATTCTTTTTGTCATCTATTAAAAGATAATTTTCAAAAAAACATAATTTTTTTATACTCTCATCCTGACAAAAATATGAACAGGTGTTAAAGATTTAATTAATTAATGAGGAAACTGAAGAGATGTTAGAATGAGTCCAAGGGAAAACCCAGAAATGCATTTATAGATCAGGAATATAGAAATAAATGGGCAAATAGAGGCAACACTACTAGCCTTTTCCACAAAGGGGAAGAAAAGTCAATTAAATCACCACTGGACACAATTTACATGCCTATAGACAAGTATTATATACATTAATATTAGTTTACAGAGCTGTAAAATGGCTCAAAGATAATGAAAGACTAGAATTGTATAATCTGAAAGGGTGTGATTCAAACGACATGCATTTTCCAATGAAGCACAATATTTTTCTACTTGTGCTGCAGAATAATCCAAGAAAAGAGAAAATCCTGAATCTAAAGAATAGGGATCAGAGTGACCAGAGTGTAGATGAAAAGACAAGTAATCTCACAGAGTTGAAACTTAGGGGTAGGAGGTCAAAGGTGCAGTCAAAGGTGCAGTTAAGAGGTGGCAGAGAGGCGAGGAGGACAGCAGAACTGTGAAGCTGTGAGTAATCATACGAGGGAAATGTAACACATGGTCTTAGACCCTCTAAGAACTGGACGTTGTTGTGGCATTGCCAGCTCATCTCTTGGGCATTGAGCGAAACTTACTCCAGCAATGTTATTCCATAATTGCCCTGATGACCAGAGGGTCATGACTTTCCGGTTTTGAAAGTTTGTGTTTTGAGTAATCTGTTTAAAAACTCTACCCGGAGGGCACTGGTGGTGGCAAGACGTTGGCTTTTGGGGGACATAATTTAGATCACCAAGTCCCCATTTGACATTTCAATCATATTCTTGCCTTTAAGGTTCCCAGTGTATTTGTATCTTAATATGGTGAAGGAATTATAAAGCGATCTGTGTCTCCTCTGTGGGCACAGGATGTTGCAGAAATAAAGCTGATAGAAATAGTCACATGAGTGGACCAGATGGCATCATCAGCCTCTTGGATCCACTACATCCCTAATGTCATTAGCTTGGAGGGGCAGCTGCCAAATTAGGTGGGGCTGGACATTCCTTTTAACAGTTGCCTTCTTTTCTAGGATCCAAGTGAGAGCCTAAGATAGTTTCCATAATGTCCAAAAGCACATCCTTAGAAAAACATGATTGAATTGTCTAACAAGGGACTTTCTGACTCAGTTCCCTAACCCATTCTTAGTTGGTATTCTCCATCAGAAAATGTGACCATATTTGGCAAATATAAATTTGAGATTTCCAGAAAAGAGCAGTCAGAAAATTAAAAGAAAAAATAAACGTAACATGAAAGGAACAAGTTATTTTTGTGTAATGAAAACTTGACTATTTCATGCTCTTCTTCAAACACTTACTGTATATTCATTTCAGTTAGGACACAATCCAAGCTCTTGGACAAGGAGCTTGTTACTTTACTTTTAGTCATTGAAGCACTTCATAATTCCCTCCCACTGCCCATTCTCTCCACTACACACCCTGACCTTGTCAAATACCTTTCCTCTGCTTGAAATAGTCTTTCAGGCCCTTTTCTGACCTGATTGAGCCTACTTATTTAGATAATCATGTCATTCCCAGTGGAAGAATTCCCTTTCTCTACCAGTCTGGGTTAGGTGTCACCCTGCGTTCTATCACCTTGAATTTCTCTAAGCAAAGTAATTATCACTGCATATCTAAATGTGCCTCCCTAATCAAACTGTAAATATGGGAGTGGGAAGCTGAGATTTATAGCTATTTTGTTCAGTATTACACTTCTAATTCTGAGAAAATGCATAAAAAGAAATATGAATATTTACAGAATAAACAAACCATTAAGAGATTAAATGAATAAACAAATAAGTGAATGAAGGAATTATTGGGTGAAAGAATGGATATATAATTGAGGAAACTGGATATTTTTCCTGAGGTGAAAAGAATACAGAGAATAAATGATGAAAGAAACTGTCCCTTCCCCATTCTTGGCATCTTTGTCAAAAATCAGTTGGTTTTTAATTTGTGGGTTTATTCCTGGGCTCTCTATCCAATTCCATTGGTTTTTGTATCTGTTTGTTCACCAGTACTGTGCCATTTGGATTACTGTAGTTTTGCAGTATATTTTGAAATCAGGTAGTGTGATGCCTCCAACTTTGTTCTTATGGCTCAAGATTGCTTTGTTTATTCAGGTCTTTTCTGGTTCCATATAAATTTTAGCATTTTTTTTCAATTTCTATAAAAGATGACATTGGATTTTTTATAGAAATCACATGGACTCTTTAGATCACATTTAGTATGGACATTTCAACAATATTAGTTTTCCAACTTATGGACATGAGACATATTTCCATTTATTCGTGTAATCTTCAATTTCTTTTATCAATGTTTTATAGTTTTCTGAATATAGCTCTTTCCATATTCCTGCTTGGTTAAATTTACCACTAAGTAATTTTCTGTGGCATTAAGATGGGATTATTTTCTTATTTTTCAGACAGTTCATTGTTAGTGTATGAAAAAACTACTGAATTTTTATGTTGATTTTATATACTGCATCTTTACTGAATTCTCAATAAATGGTGTTGAAAAAACTGGATGTCCTCATGAAGAAGAATGAAATTGAATACATCACATCCCATATACAAGAATCAACTCAAAATGGGTTGAAGACTTAAATATAAGATCTGAAACCATAAAACTACTAGAAAAAAAAAATGTAAGAGAAAAGCTCCACGCACTGATCTGGGCAAAGATTTTTTTGACTATGACCCTAAAAGCACAGGCAACAAAAACAAAAAGAGACCATTAATCTATTAGCTATTGTATTCCATCAAACTAAAAAGCTTACGCACAGCAAAGGAAACAATTTACAAACTAAAGAGACAACCCACAGGTTAAGAGAAAAATACTTGCAAATCTGTTAAGGGGCTAATATCCAAAATATAGAGAGAAATTAAACAACTCAATAATGAGAAAACAAGTAATTATATTAAAAATAGGCAAATGACTTGAATAGATATTTCTCAAAAGAAGACACATAAATGGCCAGCGGGTTATTAATAACAAAGCTCAATATCCCTATCACTAACCACTGGGGAAATGCAAATTGAAACCACAATTAAATATCACCTCAGATCTGTCAGAATGGCTATTATCAAAAAGATGAAATTTAAATGTTGGTGAAGAAGTGGAGAAAAGGGAACATTTTTACACTGTTGGTGAGAATGTAAATTAGTACAGCCATTATGGAAAACCGTACGCAGGCTCCTCAAAAAACTAAAAATAGAACTACCATGTGATTTAGTAATTTCACTTCTGGGTATTTACCCAAAGGCATGAAATTAGTATATCAAAGAAATACCTGTTCTTCTATGTCTATTGCAACATTACTGACAATACCCAAGACATGAAAGCAACCTGAATATTCATTTACAGATGAACAGACAAACAAAATGTGGTATATATTTGCAATGGAATATTATTTAGCCTTAATAAAAAAAAAGAATCTTGTCATTTGCAACAACATTGATGAACCTGGTGAACATTATGCTATGTGAAATAAGCCAGACATCGAAGGACAAATACTAAATGAGCTCGCTCATACAAGAAATCTAAAACAGTCAAACTCATAGAAGCAGAGAATAGAATGATAGTTACCAGGGGATGAAGGAAGGGGAAACAGAGAGGTATTGGGCAAAGAGTACAAAGTTTTTGCTATGCAAGTTTAATAAGTCCTAGAAATCCATGTGCAGCATAGTGTCTATTGTTAACTATATTATATTGCATACTCAAAGAGTTGCTAACATTTGCTAAGAGGGTAGCAAATCTTATGTTAAGTATTCTTATAAATAGATAAATAAATAAGGTAGAGGAAAACTTTGGGGGTGATGGATACGTTTATGACATTCATCGTAGTGATGGTTTCATGACTGCATACTTCTTACCAAACCTTTCAAGTTATATGCATTTTGAACAGCTTCTGTATGCTAATCAAACCTCAATAAAGTGTTTTTTAATCATAATATGTTCGTATCAGCACCAAAAGATCATCTTTTTCTTTCTACTTCATAGATTATTGATTTTGATTAGGGGTTGGTAACTTTTTTCTATAAAGGACAGATAGAAAATGTTCTAGGCTTTGTGAGCCACACAGACTCTGTTGCAACTAGTCAACTCTGTCATTGTAACATGAAAATCGATGTAAAAAATACGTAAATGGATGAGTATGACTGTGTTCTAGTAAAACTTTATTTACTAAAACAGGTGCAGACCAGATTTATTCCACAGGCCACAGTTTGTAAACCTTTGATTTGGATGATTAATCATGGAGCCAAACTCAGATTGAAAATATGATATGAAGGGATCTGATTTATAAATCAGGGAGGACGTGATTTTCAAGAATTTGCAATTTCTAAGATGACAAAAAAGAAAGGTTGAATAAATGAGGATCTGAGAAAACTATAAGGGTTGGAGGTTGAAGTAAATAACTATAATGCCAGTGATTACGGATTCTACGTTTAGAAAATTATGGATAATAAATAACAAGGGCAAAAGTTAGGGCATAGTGAAGGTGGCTAAAGTGGGGTTGCAAGTAAGATTCGTTTAAGTTGAGAAGGCCTGGTAATAGATGGCCTAATATTTGGAAGTTTGTGGAAGAGATGTCCCAAGTTCAAGAGAGACCATGTAATCTATCTCTCTTGAATCAACAGGTATTTCCAAATTTAAACATTATGAAGTTTGAGCTACTTAGGAAGTTAAGGAGATAATCGGATCATTTCTCTCTCCCATGTGATGGGGAAATAGCAGTAAACTTATAGCCATGAAATTATCTTTTAAAGAACTATATGGTCCCTGCCTTGGAGAGTTTATAATCTAGAGGAACAAACACTGTACAGGTAAACTATATATTAGTCAGTTCAGGCATCATGACAAAATACCACAGTCTGGGTGGCTTAAACAACAGATAATGATTTCTAATAGTTTGGGAGGTTGGAAAGTCTAAGATCAAGGTGTCAGCAGGCTCGGTTTCTGGTGATGTCCCTCCTCCCGGCTTGTAGACAGCTGTTTTCTCATTGTGTCCTCCCATGTCTTAGAGAGAAAGAGAGACACAGAGAGAAAGAGAGAGAGAGAGAGAGCTTTGTTCTCTCTGTCTCTTCTTATAAGAACACTAATTCCATTACGAGGGGCTCCACCTTCACAACCTCATCCAAACACAATTACCTCCCAAAAGCCCCACCTCCACATACCAACACAGTGCGGATCAGAGCTTTTACATATGAATGTTGGAGGAATGCAACTTTCAGTGCTTAGCAAACTGTTGCATTAAACACTATGTATAGATTATAAAATGTGCTAGTGAAAGGAATAGAAACAATCAGTAAAGAGGTGAGTTGGAGAGGGCACTTCCGTCAGAGTGGCCAGCAAGTCCTTTCTAAGAAGGGAACATTTCAGCAGATATTTGAAGGATGAGAAGGAGCCACACAGTGCTTGTGAAGAACATTCCAGGAAGAAGGAGTGACACGAACTGTGGCCCTAAAGCAAGAAAAATCCTAGCATGTTCCAGAATCTCTCTGGAGGCTGCTCAGGTTGACGCACGGAGAGCAAGAGGAGAAAGGCTTTAGGAAAGGTTGGTCCTCTCTTACCTGCTCAAAGAAACCGTATTATATGTGACCATTGGATTTCAAGGGCAGTCATCCCGTGGACTTCTGAATTTGAAAACCTTTGTTAAACTTCCTGCAAGTAGATTCTTCCCTGTGGAATCCTGAGCAAGCCCCTTGGCCTCTCTGAATTTCATTTTTGTTATCTGGAGGTGAACATATCATCTGCACCTTTCCTACCAGACAGATTGGTTGCGAGCAACAAATGAAATAACATAGGTGAAAGCATTTTGCTAAACAATCTACAAATAGGAGACATTGTCAAGTATCTTGGGACTGACTCTTCACTTCCAATCCAGTTTGCTTACTGTGTCTAACGTGCCACTTTAGATGGCATTTTTCTTCATGAGATGACATCTCTTCTCCTATTGAAAAACAGAATAAAGTGAGATGAGGAAGCTAGACACTGAAGCAAGACTTCTGCATAACTCTTATTTACCCTGTGCCTCAGCTTTCAAATCTGTAAAATGGGGATAATGATACTTACTTCCTGGGTGATTGGTGTGTGCCCAGCACAGATTCTGGTGTGGTGTTAGCTTCAGTTAGGCCAGATTTGAAAGAGTCACTGCTGTGACAATTGGTTAGATTATGATTCCTATTAGGCCCACCATGGCGACTGCTCTTCCCTTCTCCATAACCTGTCTATTAAGTGGCTGGCATGAAAAGGCAACTCTCATCTGCTGGCATTCACCCTTCCTTTTGGGTTGCCATAGCAAGTGAATCACAACACCGGTCTCTCTTGGCCTTTGTCCAAAAAGATGAATTTCCACAAGTGGTGTTAGAATATCCCATCTGCAGTCGCACAGAGCATGGGCTTGGAACAGGAGCTGTAATAAAGTTCTCAGCTTAAATGGACTTTGCAGCCCCTTACTTCTGGCTTTGACCTTTTTACAGTAAAACTAAACTATTTTTACAGCTTTCATCTGTCTGGAATTCTCTCCTTTGACTCATACCTACTTTTTTTTTCCCCCCACCACTCTCCCCACTGCCTCTACTAGCATGTTGGGGGCTGGCTCCTACTGCATTGTATTTTAAGGATTAGTTCTGTTGATCCCTCCTGTGATAATCCCTGATGAATACCATCCACCTTCCTTTGCCTGCAGCAGGCGAGTTGGGAATCTTCTTGTCCAGCCTCTACACTATCCCCCACATACTTTCCTCATAGCACTTTCCACACACTCTTAGCTACGTGCGTTTCCCTTTCACTAGAGTATGTGCCTTGACATCAGTGCCCCAGTGACTAGATATTATTCAACTTTAAATTTCCAGTGTCAATCACAGCACCTGGCACACAGGTGTTCAGTAATGTTTGCGGAATGAATGAATTAATGATGACTGAATAAGTTATCTCCTCTGGTTTCCTCTATACAGCAGACAACCCAAACTCCTTAGTTCCCTATCCCGAGTCCCTGATTATCCCCAAACAGCATCCCTCACATCCCTTACAGTTACTTTTTTCTGCAACATACCTCACCTTTGAGGCAGTCTGCTCTATAGTTAGGCTGCTCTATTTTTAGAAGAATATTTTGAGCAGAAACTTCACTGTAAGCATCTTCCAGCTCCAGGGATTAACTCTACCATCTGGAGCAAAACAAACCTACGGTCTCCTTTATAAGGTAATATTTAGAACAATTATTTTTAAAAAATTACTTAAATGGACAAATAGTGTATATATATAGAGTATATATTTATGTGGTATAATGTAAATGTTATACTTGTATAGATTGTGGAATGATTAAAACAGACTAACACATGCATCATTTCACATGCTTATTTCTTTGTGGTGAGAACATCTAAAATCTACTTTTTAAAAACAATTTTCAAATATACATTATGTATTGAAATATAAATTTCATAGAGGCTGCACCAATTTACATTTCCACTAATAAAATACTGAGTTCCCTTTTCTCACTATCATTTCCAACACTTTTTTTTTTGCAAGGCGCTGCTCTTAACCCCCAACCATACTCTGCAACCATCTGCATTCGTATTTCTCATTTCTGCCCCTTAGGACCCCAATGCCATCTTCAGCTCCTCCTTTCCCCAATACTGAAGGAAAAACTGTCCTTAGTGACTGGGACCTGCGGATTCCAGACATTCTCAGCGGGGCCTGCTATCCAGACTCCTGGAGAGCTAAGGTGGCAGCCATTATGGACTTCTGCGGACACAAAGCAAGGGGCCGCTTTTGTTTTTTTCTTGCTAATAGTTATCCTAATGCATCCGGAATTGGTGGGTTCTTGGTCTCACTGACTTCAAGAATGAATCTGCAGACCCTCACCGTGAGTGTTACAGTTCTTAAAGATGTTGTGTTCGCAGTTTGTTCCTTCAGACATTCAGATGTGTCTGCAGCTTCTTCCTTCTGGTGGGTTAATGGTCGTGCTGTCAGGAGTAAAGCTGCAAACCTTCTTGGTGAGTGTTACAGCTCTTAAAGTCAGCTCATCTGGAGTTGTCCATTCTTTCTGGTGGATTCGTGGTCTGGCTGGTTTCAGGAGTGAAACTGCAGCCCTTAACAGTGTTATAGGTCATAAAGGCAGCGTGGACCCAAAGAATGAGCAGCAGCAAGCTTTACTGCAAAGAGAGAAAGAACCAAGCTCCCACAGTGGGGAAGGTGACCCCAGTGCCTTCCCACTGTTGACTGGGGCAGCCTGCTTTTATTCCCTTATTTGGCCCCACCCACATCCTGCTGATTGGTCCATTTTACAGAGAGCTGATTGGTCCGTTTTGACAGCGTGCTGATTGGTGCATTTACAATCCTTGCGCTAGACACAGAGTCACAGAGTGCCAGTTCCCTAGATACGGAGTTAGCTAGATACAGAGTACCAACTGGTGTATTTACAAACCTTGAGCTAGACACAGAGTACTGATTGGTGTATTTACAAACCCTGAGAGAGACACAGAGTGCTGATTGGTGCGTTTACAATCCTTGAGCTAGACATAGAGTCACAGAGTGCTAGTCCTCCAAGTCTCCACTAGGTTAGCTAGATATAGAGTACCAATTGGTGTATTCACAAACCCTGAGCTAGACACAGAGTGCTGATTGGTGTATTCACAATCCTTGAGCTAAACAGAGTGCTAGAGGGAAAAGTCCTCCAAGTCCCCACTAGGTTAACAAGACAGGGAGTGCTGATTGGTGCACATACGAGCCTCCTCCCGCTAGATATAAAAATTCTCCAAGTCCCCATTCGGTTCAGGAGCCCAGCTGGCTTCATCCAGTGGTTCCTGTACCGGGGGTGCAGGCAGAGCTGCCCACCAGTCCCCAGCGGGGCCTGCACTCCTCAGCCCTTGGGCTGCCCATGGGACCAGGCCCCATGGAGCAGGGGGCGGTGCCCGTCAGAGATGCTGAGGCCGCCAGTGAGCCTACAGCAGCGGGGGAGCTCAGATATGGCAGGCTGCAGGTCCCGAGCCCTGCCCCACAGGGGAGCAGCTAAGGCCCGGCAAGAATTTGAGTGCGGCGCCCATGGGCCGGCACTGCTGGGGGACCCTGCGCAACCTTGGCAGCTGCTGGCCCGGGTGCTAAGCCCCTCACTGCCCTGGGCAGGCAGTGCAGCTAGCCACTCAGTGTGTGGGGCCCTCCGCGCCCCCCGGAGCTCACACAGGCCCGCAAGCGCAGCCCTGGTTCCCGCCTGCGGCTCTTCCTCCACACCTCCCTGCAAGCAGAGGGAGGCGGTTCCGGCCTCAGCCAGCCCAGAGAGGGGCTTCCATGGTGCCATGGCGAGCTGAAGGCTCCTCAAGCACCGCCAGAGTGGACGCCGAGGCAGAGGAGGCGCTGAGAGTGAGGGCTGCTAGCACATTGTCACCTCTCACTAACAGGTGTGAGGTGGCATCTTATTGTGATATTAACTTGCATTTTCCTGATTAGTGATATCCACACTTTTTCAGATATCTGTTGACCATTTGTATGTCTTCTTTCTAGAGACGTCTCTTCAGTTTCTTTGTCTATGTTTTAAATCGGTTAACTTATTTTCTTTTTTCTTTTGCTTTTTGTTTTCTATAGGTTTGTTTACTATTGACTTGGAGGAATTTCTCATATATTTTGGATATTAACCCTTTATCATATATATGGTTTACAAATATTTTCTCCCACCCCATAGGTTACTTTTTTCAGTTTGGCAATTCTTTTACTGTGCAGAAGCATTTTAGTTTGATAAAATCATACTTATTTTTGTGTGTGTTATCTTTGTAGAAATTCTATTTCTAGTTATTGCTACCTAAACAAAAAAGAAACAAATTGTCCTAGTCCATTCAGGCTGCTGTCTTAGACTAGGTAATTTACAAACAACGGAAATGTGTTGTTCAGAGTTCTGGAGGCTGGGAAGTCCAAGATCAAGGTGCCAACAGATTCAGTTTTTGGTAGAGGCTTGTTCCCCAGGGATAGTGACTTCTATGTGTATTTTCCCACTCCCATGAGAGAAGGGAAAAACAGACACTCCCTCTTTCATAAGACCACTAATCCTTTTCACAAGTGCTCCACTCTCATGACCCTGTCACTTCCCAAAAGCCTTGTTTCTTAATACCAACACACTGGGGACTGGATTTCAACATATGAATTTTGGAGGAATATAAACATTCAGACCATAACACAAATTGAGTTTTATTTGTATTTAATTACCTATAGGCACTGATGCTCTCAGTTGATCTAGCAAATAGGCATCTGTCACAGCAAATGGAGAAGATAGATATCCCAAGGGAAGAGGAGAAGCTCCACAATGTGACGACATTTCCAGAGGCATCAGCACTTCATCTGTCACTACTGGCATCCTGTGACATAGTTTAGTTTACATGTGCCTGGTTAGGCTGATTTACATAATATATTATCTAATTAGACCTTAAATAAACCTCAAAATTGACAAATATCTTGAAAATGTCCTGGACAAAAAGAATAAATAAATATAATACCAGTGATACCAAATGAAAAAAACATGGAAGGGTACAAGTACGCTATCAGCCATATTTTGAGCTATATAAAAAAGTAATGACATAATCATATATGACAAGAAGTCAATGAAAAAAGTCCCAAATTATCAGGGAAACTATTTGATATGTGAAATTACATATACTGTCATTGGTATTGAAATTTGTCCTATATGTTAATTGTACAAAGATACAAAGACAGCACATGAGCTTACTATGTCTTACTATGAGCAAGACATTTAAAACATTCACAAGATGAACACAAATTTTTATAATTCAAGGGTAATTTTTCAATCATTCTGTATTTGAGCCAACATTTTATTTAAGTTTTACTACACTTCTTACTATTTAGAGGTATGTTTTGAAGTTTCTCAACAACAAAAGCTGTAAGTTTTACACTGAGGGTGAAATTGTTTTTCTTGTCATTGTCACAATAAAATAGATTTAAAATAATAGATGTAAAACAATATGATGTCAGCTAAAAATGCATTTCTTTTTTAGCAAATACTTTTAGAAAATTTCTAATTTCAATAGAGTTCCTAAAAATAATTCTGTGTTTCTTGTCTATGCATTGTGTGAAAGTACAGATGTTTCTAAATGTCTCAGCTGATGGTATTTTTTTTTCTAGATTCTGTTTCAGAAGTGAAATGAAGAAAAATACTGTTCAGAGAACCACTAAAATAGTGAATCAGACAAAATGATCTATTCTTTACAGAAAATTACTTTTATAACAATAACAGTGTTTCCTAGCACAAATTCTGCTATGTGCAGTCACTATTGGGAAAGGTAAAACAGATACAAGAGCAACTATAACCCCAGAAGATTGTGGGAAATATATCCAGAGATACTACAATTGCTAAAAATCTTTCTTTGCATCACTCATATTCAAACTACAGGCATTCCTCAGAGATACTGTGGATTCTGTGTCCAGATCACCACAGTAAAGCCAATATTACAATAAAGTGAGCCACACAAATTTTTTCATTTCCAATACATATAAAAGTTATGTTAACCCTATACCTATATTAAGTGTGCAGTAGCATATGTGTTTAAAATGTACGTATCTTAGTTAAAAATTAGTTTATTGCTAAAAATGCTAAAGATGTCTGAGCCTTCAGCAACTCATATTCATTTTGCTGGTGGAAGATTTTGCCTCAGTGTTGATGGCTGCTGACACAACAGGGTGGTAGTTGCTGATAGCTGGTGTGTGTGTGGCAATTTCTGAAAATATGACAACAATGAAGTTTGCCACATAGATTGACTCTTCCTTTCCTGAAAAGTTTCTCTGTAGAATGTGCTGCTATTTAACATTTTATCTACAACTTTTTACAAATTTGAAGTCAATCCTCTTGAATTCTGCTACCACTTTATCAATTAAGTTTATGTACAATATTCTAAATCCTTTGTCTTTACTTCAACAACGTTTAAAGCCTGTGTACCAGAAGTAGATTCTATCTCAGGCAGCCACTTGCTTTGCTGATTCAGATGAAGCAACTCCTTATTCATTCAAGTTTTATCATAAGATTGCAGCAATTCAGTCACATCTTCAGGATGCACGTCTAGTTCTCTCGCCCTTCCTTCCTTCCTTCCTTCCTTCCTTCCTTCCTTCCTTCCTTCCTTCCTTCCTTCCTCCCTCCCTCCCTCCCTCCCTCCTTCCCTTCCTTCCTTCCTTCCTTCCTTCCTTCCTTCCTTCCTTCCTTCCTTCCTTCCTTCCTTCCTTCCTTCCTTTCCTTCCTTCCTTCCTTCCTTCCTTCCTTCCTTCCTTCCTTCCTTCCTTCCTTCCTTCCTTCCTTCCTTCCCTCCCTCCCTCCCTCCCTCCTTCCTTCCTTCCTTCCTTCCCTCCCTCCCCCCGCCCACCTTCCTCCCTTCCTCCTTTCCTTCCTTCCTTGATGGAGTCTTGCTCCGTCGCCAGCCTGGAGAGCAGTGGCGTGATCTCAGCTCACTGCAACCTCCGCCTGCCGGGTTCAAATGATTCCCCTGCCTCAGCCTCCCAAGTAGCTGGGATAATAGGCATGCAACACCATACCCGGTTAATTTTTTGTATTTTAGTAAAGACAAGGTTTCACCATGTTGGCCAATACGGTATCGATCTCCTGACCTTGTGATCCACCACCTTGGCCTCCCAAAGTGCTGGGATTACAGGCGTGAGCTACCACGCCCAGCCTCTCTTGCTATTTCTACCACATCTGCAGCTCCTTCCACCACTAAATCCTTGAACCCTTCAAAGTCATTGATGAGGGTTGGAATCAACTTCTCCCATACCCCTGTTAATATTGAAATGTTGACTTCCCTCCATGAATCATGAAAGCCCTAATATCTACAGTGATGAATCCTTTCCAGGAGTTTTCAACTTACAGTGGACCCTTGAGTAATGTGGGAGTTAGGGATTTGGGACACTTGCACTGTTGAAAATTTGTATATAACTTTGACTTCCCAAAAACTAAACTAATAACCTGATGTAGACCAAAAGCCTTATGGATAACATAAACAGTCAATTAACATATTTTTATGTTATGTGTATTATATAATGGGTTTTTAGAATAAAGTAAGCTGGAGAAAAGAAAATGTATTAAGAAAATCATAAGGAAGGAAATATATATTTACTATTTAGTAAGCGGGGTGAATCATCATAAAGGTCTTCATCCTCAACATCTTCATGTTGAGTAGACTGAGAAGGAGGAGGTGTGGGCCTTGCTGTCTCAGGGGTGGCAGAGGCAGATGAAAATCTATGTATAGGTGGACCAGCACAATTCAAAACCATGTTGTTCTGTACTCTGCTGAGATCCATCAAGGAATCACTATCTATAAACTACAGCCTTACAAAATGTATTTATTAAATAGTAAGTTTGAAATTCAAAATTACTCATTGGTCCATAGGCTTCGGAACAAATGTTGTATTAGCAGGCATGAAAGCAACATTAATCTACTTGTACAACTGCATCAGAGCTCTTGGGCAACTAGGTGCATTGTCAATAAGCAGTAATATTTTGAAATAAATCTTATTTTTCTGAGCATTAATTCTCAACAGAGGGCTTAAAAGCTTTAGTAACCCATGCTATAAACAGATGTGCTGCTTATAGAGCACGGGCAAAGTAGATTTGGCATAATTCTGAAGGACTCTTTGATTTTCAGAATGGTAAATGGACATTGGCTTTGACTTAATGCCACCAGTAACAATAGCCCCTAACAAGAGAGTCACTTATCTTTTGAAGCTTTGAAGCCAGGCATTGACTTCTCCTCTGTAGCTATGAGAGTCCTAGATGGTGTCTTCTTTCAACATAAGGTTGTTTGGTCTACATTAAAAACCTGTTACTTAATGTAGCCACCTTCATCAATGATCTTAGCTAGATCTTCTAGATAACTTGCTGCAGCCTCTACATCAGCACTTGCTGCTGCTCCACCATGCACTTTTATGTTATAGAGGTGGCCTCTTTCCTTAAACCTCATGAACCAACTTCTGCTAGCTTCCAACTTCTCCTTTGCAGCTTCCTCACCTCTCTGCACCTTCATAGAATTATAGAAGGTAGCAGCTTTTATTTTTTATTTCTTTCAAGAAACTTTCTTTTGCATTCACAATGTGAGTAACTGTTTTGCATTAAGAAGTCTAGCTTTTGGCTTGTCTCAGCTTTCTATATGCCTTTCTCAGTAACTTTAATCACAAAGTTTTGATCTAAAGTGAGAGACATGGGACTCTTGTTACCTGAGCACTTAGAGGCTATTGTTGGGTTATTAATTAGCCTAATTTAAATATTTTTATGTCTCAGGGTATAGGGAGGCCTGAGCAGAGAGGAAGAGATGGGGGGATGACCATTTGGAGAAGTGGTTACACTACACATAACATTTAACAATTAAGCTTGCTGCCTAATATGGTTGTGGTTCATGGTCCCCCAAACAAGAGTAACATCAAAGATCACTGCTCACCAACTACCACAACAGCTATAATAATAATAATAAATTTTGAAATATTGTGAGAATTACCAAAATGTAAGATGGAAACAGGAAATGAGCCCATGTTGTTGGAATAATGGTGCTGATAGGTTTGCTTGAGGCAGGGTTGCCGCAAACCTTCAATTTTTGAAAAACATAGTATCTGTGAGGTGCAATAAAGTGAAGCTAGTGAAGCTCACTCAAATGAGGAGTGCCTATATTAAGGCTGCCCTTTTCCCCATAAAAGAGCCAGAAAGGCTTAGAAGATTACTAATGTCTCTAATGATGAGGAATCATGCTAACCAGGTAAATCACGATAGTGTGAATAATGATGGTGACCAAAGACCGTTAGCATACAAGAAAATCTTTACAATTCTCTGTAATAAGATGATGACATTGAAAATATGTTGCATAACAGGACAAATCAATCATTATATCTTAGTAAGTTAATTATGAGTTTTTATACTAATAATTACATAAACTATTTTTCTTTTATAGAGCTCTCTCTGCATTTCTATTCATGCAAATTAGTACAGTAAATGACTATATATCCTAGTTCATACCTCTTGTCCCAATGCCCTGTCTGATTTAGTATTGGTCCCATACTTTTCCTTTTTGTGAAATGAAGTGTTATCTATGTACATTGAAATAAGATGGGCTTGGTAGTCATCCATTTCATTCTTCCAGCCTTTCTCACAATCTCACCTGAGAGCATATGGGATGTCTCTTCAGGGACCAGAATTCTCACTCTCTTTGTCTAGCCTTTTCCAGACTCACCATCACCAACCCCTTCCTTCCAAGGCACAATCAAGGTATTTTCTGGTGAAATACATTGTACTTAGACTAAAGTGTTTCAGAGAATAGCTTATTCCAAAGGACCACCCTTCCCGATATGAATTAGATGAGGCTCAAGGATTGCCGGCATTGTTTACCTATGACAAGGCCAGATGCAGATGCTCCAAACTCCTGTTCTTGGCTTCATAAATGATTAGCTAAATTTATTGTCCCCACTGATGAATTAGAACAGAATGCCTATTAACCTGACTTGAACAAATTTTGGTTACGCTTCTTTCTTTTTCCCAGAATCCTGAACTCTGATGCATTCTAAGTCGAGCCAGAATTTAGCTCCTTCTCAGTGGCTCCTCCCAGGAAGACGCTGGCCTGAGGGTAAAACATTCTCTGATCTACTATCCAATCAGTCCATGTCACTTACTTACATCTGGTTCTTTCTAGTCTGTTCTCTGCTTTCTATAAAAGAAAGGCCCTTTTCTGCCTGAGCTCTGAGAAGTTTGCTGTTCTTACAGTTGGAGTGTTCTTTCTATTCCAGTAGTCCCTTCCCTGTCTTTTCTAATAAAGCTTTTTGTAATTTCTAATAAAGATTTTTGTAATAATCTTTTCTAATAAAGCTTCTACTTACCTCAGTCTAGGTTTGTTTTTGTTTTTTACTTTATTTATTGAATAGATTCTATTTTTACAGCAATATTAAGTTCAAAGAAAAATTGAATGGAGAGTACAGAAAGTTCATTCACCTACTCATCCTGTCTCCAAGCATGCACAACGTCTCTTACTATCAAATCCTGCACCAGAGCAGTATATCTATTACAATCAATGAGACTCATTGACACACAGTTATCACTGAAAGACACCAGAATGTACCACCACCATAAAAATATGTCACTTCAACATAAGGATTATTTTGAACTGAAGGCAATTGAAAACAACCAAACGTAGGAAGGGATCTCTCTGCCCTCTTCTTATCAGAATAAAAGCAGGGCATACATTTCCTTTCTGTCTCCCTCTCCTGAACTGGGAAGAGGAGAGCCACTCTTATTACTGGATATTGAGAGTTAGACAAGTTTACATAAATAGACCTTAGTAAAATAACCCTTATTTTTCTTTTGTTTCCCTGTATCTTTCCTAGTCACTTCCCCACAATTTATCATCCTTTGAAGCCCCAAACCTTTCCTTCGTTAAAATGGTATATAACCCCTCTGAGTCTAATTGCGTCTTTGAATTTCATTTCTTTTCTATGAACTCCTATGCATGTAAATATCAATAAAAGCTGTATGCCTTTTCTCTTGTTAACTTGTCTTTAATTAGTTTAATTTACTGGTTCCCAAGCACTAAACCTAAGAGAGTGGAGGAAAAGTTTTTCTCCGTGACATCACTGAAAATCTGCAGTTTACATAAACATTTATTCTTGGTGTTGTATATGCTGTGCTTCTGTGGTCTGAATGTTTACGTCTCCCCAAAACAATTCCCAGTGAATTTTGGTCTGTTGTTTGGGTTCCCCACAAAATTCATCCCCACTAAACCTAAAGCCCAGTGTGATGGTTTTAAGAGGTGGGGCCTTTTAGAGGTGACTAGGTCGTGAGGGTAGAGCCCTCATGAGTGAGATTAATACCTTTATGTAAGAAGCCCCAGACAGCTGCTTTGCCCCTTCCACCAGTGAAGTTATAGCAAGAGGATCGCCAGCACCAGACCCTGAATCTGCCAGTGCCTTCATCATGGACTTCTGAACAGTCAAAAGCAAATTGCTGTTGTTTATAAGCTACTCAGTCTAAGGTATTTTCTTAGAGCAACCTAAATGGACCAAGGCATATGTGTTTTGACAAATGTATAATGACATGTATCAACCATTATAGTATCATATAGAACCATTTTGCTGCCCCCCAAATCCTCTGTGCTTCCCCAACTCATCTCTCCCTTCCTTCTAACCGCTGGCAACCACTGACCTTTTCACTGTCTCCATTGTCTTGCCTTTCTCAAAATGTCATACAGTTGGAATCATACAGTATGTAACCATTTCAGATTGACTTATTTCACTTAGTCATATGCTGGATTTATTTTTTTATTTGAGAGTTGGTAACTGAACACTGATTCTAAATCATGTATTCCAAAACACTGAATTTATATTCCTAAAAGGTACGCTATGCATACTGCCACAAAGGCAGAGGGAATGCAACATTTGCAAAGGTCCTATGAAAATTCTTTAGCTGGTAATTGTGATGGCCTGCTGTTTAATGTTTCTATTAGAGATTAAAGAGGGAGCTCCCCCTTCCTGTGCCAAATGAAAGCAGATAGTTGTGATTGGAAGTCACTTTGTTGCCACCATTTTGCCCCAGGGGAGGCAATAAAGGGAATCATTTGATGCTATTACCAGGTCATGTCCACGGTCCTTGGCTTTGGGCAGAAGTGAGTTCCCTGTGAAGCTAATGAAACATAAACTTTTTAGGCCTCTCATTTTGTAGTCATAATTTTATATTCTATTTCTTAATAGTGTCTCCCCACTGTATAAGTCTCATGCCCCCAGAAAACCTGTCTCTTCCCCAGCTATACAATTTAGCAAATCTTTGCTTGTCACTTCATCTCAGCATGCCCTACTAGCTTGTAGCACAGGACCTCTTAGACAATCAAAATAAGCCCTATGTCAATGTCAAGAATAGAGGGTAGGGAATGTTGCACAGTACTACCTTTAATAGTGAATAGAGAAACAGAAGAAAACTCATCGGGGATTTTAAATCTTCCATCTCAATGCATTTAAATGTAACACAGTGAGATCCTACTCACATATCTTCTTCTTCTTCTTTTTTTTTTGTAGTTCTAAAATTGATTTCAACTTTACTAGGCTCTTGAAATAATGACAACCATAGATAAGCCAGGAATAAACCAAATTAAGAACTGTTACTATGCATCATGTAGATACAAAATCTAAAGAAGTGCAAGTGAATTTCAAAATAATAGTATATGGAATCCCGTTAGATTCTGAAAATATCAAGACTATTTTAATGCAGTTTGCAAAGCACCTGCCACACAGTAGCACATCCTCCATACTCCCCCAGACTGTACTCCTCCTGGTCTCCCTGGAACCCCTCTGGTGTCTGTAATTCCAGAAGCTACATGGGCCAGCCTCAACGTAATAGTTAACATTTACTGATACTGATAATGTTCCAGACACTGTGATTGATGCTTTTCATGTATTAACCCATTTAATCTGTTGAGACTGGGGGAAGGGTATGATAAATATATCCTTGTCTCCCCATTTGGAACCAAACGAGAAATAAAACCCAGGAAACCCACAGAAGAAGCCTTATTACTCTGATTTGTTTTTGCTTTAATGTCAGTTTTATTATCTATAAAGCTGATTTGAGAACAAGGCTTTAGCCTTCCAGTCATGATAGGCTTCTTAAATACTTCACCCCTGTGCTTACCAGACTTGGTTGTTCAGTGACTGGCTCAGCTGGCTGATTGAGCTTTCCCTGCAGGGATTGAGCCTAGGCTGTCCAAATGCCATATGGCTAAAGAGAAGGGCTGGCCTTCTTGGAAACAAAGAGCTAGAGAAGTGAAGGGAAAAGGGGAGGGTGAGTGGGAGAGTGACTGGGATTCTCTTTGCTCATTTAAGGGTGAAAGTGCTGCTGCTTCTACAGAATGGTCCCTTGCGTAAAAATGCACACCCTCCTTCAAGTCATCAGTCTGGAACATTTACCCCTAACTTCTCTGGTTCAACCAAGGTGCTTCATCTCCTTCTGCCTCTTTTCATTATTTCCCTAAGTATGTGTGTTCCTTGAATTAGACGGAGTCTATCTAAGTTAGATTTAGGTGCATAAAGACGGTCTTTTCCATTGTGAGGCTTCCATCAGGGTCTCCACCCCACTTTTACAGTCAAAGACATCTTTATGGGTTCCAGTTCATTCTGAGGTGATTATAATCAGATGCGAATTTTATGCAAATTCTGCAGAAAAACAGATGAGATGTCTCTACTGCACTAAATGTCTCTTGACACTCTGCTTAGCTCTGTGTTCCTACCATTGTTGAAAACATTCATTGAAAAACTGTCCCCATGGACCATTCTGTCACTGTCAAGCAGCACCCAAAGAAAATCGATTAATCAGAAGACCTGAAGTTACAGGTTTCTCTAGGTAGTTCCCACTGATAATTCACTAGGAGAAAGAAAAAAAAAAAAAAAGCTGTCAGAGTAACTAAACTGTAGGATGCCATCTCTTCGGAGGAAGAAATTATCTTTTTGAACTCAATAATTTATAATTTAATCTCTTGGCAATGTACAAGATCAATTTAAGTAATTGGGGTATATAATAGCACCCACTATTAGGGATTCAAAGAAAACATATTATATTTCAAGATTATTTGTTTTACTAGACAGTAACATGGGCCTTGGAATGAAATAGCCCTGGGTTTAATTCTTGACTCAAAAATTGTATGATCCTGAGCAACTCTCAATTTAATCATCCCTGAAATAGTTTTATTAGCAGTTTATGCCCTCTGAACCACTGATGGAATAGCATATGCCTATGTATAAGGCAGATAAAAACTCTGCACGTAGTAGGTCCTGAAATAATTTGTTTCCCTTCTCTTTACAAAGGCCAAACTTATTTGTGGGTTGAAGGTGCTGCCACTAGTCTACTCCATAAAATCTCACTTCTCCTTTGATCAAGCTATGGAGTGGACCTCAGGGATAATAAGGGAAGATTTCTCTGAAATTCAAGTTCTTATTTCTTGAGGTCTGGAATCACCATTTTTGAGTCTATAGCTTACTTTGTGCCAAGCATTTTTATGAGCATTTTATAAATACTAGCATGTTCTATCCTCATAACAACTTTTTTAAATGAAGAAACTGATTTACAGAAAGCAACATGACCAAAGTCACAAAGTTCAGAAATGATTTGGATCCAAGCAGATTTTGCTTCTTATTGCTCTACATTATTGCTTTAATTGGGATTCCACTACAGGAAAATTTAATGTTAACAGTTTACCTATCTATTTCTATCTACTTCTCTATATACGGTATTACTTAAAAGTACTGCATGTTATCTTTAGCTATAGTATATCATACTTAAAATATGTTCACATTTTGGCCGGGCGCGGTGGCTCACGCCTGTAACCCCAGCACTTTGGGAGGCCGAGACGGGCGGATCACGAGGTCAGGAGATTGAGACCATCCTGGCTAACACGGTGAAACTCCGTCTCTACTAAAAACTACAAAAAACTAGCCGGGCGACATGGCGGCGCCTGTAGTCCCAGCTACTCGGGAGGCTGAGGCAGGAGAATGGCGTGGGAGGCGGAGCTTGCAGTGAGCTGAGATCCGGCCACAGCACTCCAGCCTGGGTGACAGAGCGAGACTCCGTCTCAAAAGAAAAAAAAAAAAAAGTTCACATTTTAACTATTGCTTTCCGTTTACCTAGTTGTCTATAGAAATAATTTCTATTTTTATTTCTTAGTATTTCTATTTTGTAACAATCTTTATTCTGGAAATTTAAAGTTGGTTCTCTCACTAGTAACTGTATGTGGGGAGGGGATGTGATTAAGCTTACAGGCTCTGGCCTCTAATGGAGTGGTTTACAAGTGGCCATACCACTTACAGGCTGTGTCCTTAGCAAATTGCCCAAACTTGCTGTCCTTCAGTTTCCTCATCTGGTAAGTAGAGATAATGCTACCATCCATCTTCATAGGAGATTTCATAGATTCATAAGTGAACACATTTAGAACTACCAGGCTCATAGTTGTTCTCAGTAAGAGAGAGCTCTTATTATTATGTATATCTATGCTGTTATCTCTCATTGTTTTTACTGCCTTGTTCTTATGGAGAATCTTCAGTTTACTAAGTTCTTTTAAATACATTGGCTGCTTTTCAATTTTTAAAAAACAGTGTAAGGTAAATATACTTGTTTTGGAGATGAGGAGGCCAAGGATCAGGATCTGTTATGGATTGAATTGTGTCACCCCAAACAAACATGTTGTAGTCCTAACCTTCACTGCCCCCCAGTGTGACTGTATTTGGAGATAAAGTCTGTACAGTGGTAGTCAAGTTAAAATGAAATCATTAGGGTGGACCTTAATCGAACGTGACTAGTGCTCTTATAAAAAGGGGAAATTTGGATACAATCATGCACAGAGGGAAGATGGTGCGAGGAGACACAGGAAAAAGGACATCCACAAACCAGAAAGAAACATCAGGAATAGACCCTTCCCTCACAGCCCTCAGGAGGAGTCCACAAAAGATGAGGAGACATCTTGACTTCTGGCCTCCAGAACTACAAGGCAATACATTTCTGTTGTTTAAGCTGCTCGGTTTGTGGAACGTTGTTATGACACCCTTAGCAAACTAATACAGAGTAGTACAATGAGCTGCTATGCTGAGTAGAATGCCCTAAAGAACCAGAACAAGAAGTTTCCTGCTTCAGTCCAGTGACCTTTTTCTGATAACTTGGATACTTCATGTGTGATGATCCCTTAACCCAACTCTGCCTCCACCTTCATATCCAACCATTTTTAAAGTTAGCAAGAGCTTCCTGGCTTGGAATGCTGTGCATAAGGCAAATACTTCAGGACAAGGTAAGAGGACACTTTAGGTCTTCTAGGACACGTATACCTGTGTGGAGGTATAATGTATTCTAAATGTATTCTTTAATGTATTCTAAAGAGAGGTGTGACATTATTATGCATAAGCTGATTCACAAGGAGTAACAAAATCACAGCATCAGAGAGCCTGAGTGCTCACGAATTCATCATCCTCAAAGGCAGCCTCTCTGTTTTTCCCATCCCTTTAGCTGTTCAGGTTTCATTTGAGCATGGACCTTGTCCGACCCAACTCTCCCTCATGACTTTAACTCAACCAAGGACCTACGGATAGGTACAGAAGCCATCACCTCTCATCTCCTGAATGTCTTATGATTCAGATCCCAAATGCCTTGTAAACCAAAATGTTATATGAATGGAGCATATTGTTTTCATGTATGCAAACTCAAGCCTTGAAACCTACAGAATATAGACAGACCTAGAAATGATTAATGGCAGACTAATGAGATTGTATAAGTATGCAGTCCATGAATAGAATCTTATAAAAAATGAACTGTGAGAAGATATTGAGTTTTGCCAAAATGCCATTCCTGTAAGGGCATCGCCTCCCATTATCAGTTTCGTAGCATCAATCATGTGGACACTGTCGTCAAAAGTGTCATTAGAATGACTCTAAACCCTGATAAGCTAACCCAGTCCATTTACAGGGTTTATTTTAAGCTGTCTTGGTTATCTGCCTCATTCTGGATCTTGAGAGCTTTTCTTAGAACACTTTTCTCACATGGTTCAGGACCTAAAATTATTCTATTGTCTCAAAAAACTCTTTCATTCTCAGCATAGTTTCTCTTATTCTAGAACATTCACTTTGCCCATGCAGGACATGATTTTGAACTCTAGATTTTATTACCTACAACTTGAAAGGGAAAAGGGTTACACTGGCTACTAAAGTCATGACTTTTGTCTGGGGGTCAGAAACCTGGATTCTCTAGTAGCTTTAGGCCCAAGACCTATGGCTTCCAAACAAGGGTATATGACCTGACACTAGAAAACTTGGATTCTTATCCCAGCACTGTCATATTTTGCCTCTATATATTTCAGAAAGCATTTATGTACCTTGAATTTTTCCCCCAATAATTTAGTTCAATATATTTTGGCAAATATATATAATTATGTAACCACATATGGATCAAGATATAAAATACATCCATCACTCCAGATAGTTCTCTCATGGCCCTGTCCAGTAAGTTTTTCTGCAACCACAAAGAAGTAATCACTTTTTTTCCTTCCATCACCATAGACCACAGATTCACTTTGCTTGTTGTAGAACTTCATATAATAGGTCCTCATTGTGTCTGGCTTCTTGGACTCAGTGTAATGTCTGTAAAATTAATTAATGCTGTTGCATGATCAATCATTTTTCTCCTTATTGATGCTGAATAAAATTTCTTTCCATAAATGTATATATCTCAACCTTTTTCATTAACAAAATAAGTAGGATAATCTGGACTTGAAACCTGGGCTCAATGGTACTAGCTTTGTGATTTTGGACAAGACATTGGCTCTTCCAACTTATTTCTATATCTATGTAAGATGAAGAAGAATCTCACCACTCCTTTCCTGTTTAACAATTTACAGCAAAGATCAGACACACTAAAGGCCTCTCCCTCACCATTGTTACTGGCACTAGTCCACATCTCCTCCCTGGATTACTGGTAAACCCCACACAAATTAATGCATAGAATATTATATGTCTATAATATATAGAAATCAAAACACAGGACAGCTTGTGCTTCCTTTATGCCTGGCTTCTTTTGCTCAACATAATGTCTGTGAGATTAATCCATGTTAGTCTGCCAATTAATGTCCCAGCTTCTATTAGTCTTCAATCAGAGCCAGGTTAAATCTCTTAAATATAAATCAGACCATGTCACTCCTTTCCTTAAAACTCTGCAAGGGCTCCCATTTCACTTATAATAACATGGAAATGTTTACCAGAGCCTACCAGGACCTGCCACCCCCAACTCCCCTGCAACTCCATCCTCATTTCTTGCCACTCTCCTTTCACTCACTGTACTTTATGATTATGTCTCCAGTATGCTCCAGTTATGCTTGTGATGGGGCCTGACAAGTTCCCCTCTTTACTGCAGGTCTGCTTGTTCTTCCATTTGTGTCTCAGATTCAATGTTCCCTTCTCATAGAGGCCCTCGTTTACCTCTTCAACTAGGTAGAGAATTGTGCTTGGCACCCAGAAATAGTTCTAAAATCATTAGTTGGATTAATGAATATGGACAGGGAGCATTTCATATACTATAATGCATAAATGCATTGTGGACATTTATGACTGTTTTATAACAAAAACACATAATAATTATATGTTCAAAAATTAAACTGTGTATTTGTGGTCACTATGAAAAAAGAGACCTACACTTTGCATTCCAGAAGCTTATTTAAGATCTCAAATAAGAGAGAGGAGACTGGAAATTATCTATTAAATAATAATCCAGAAATGGCAACTGAAAAGTATATTAGCCAACTGTACAGAGGGTGGACGACTGGCAGACGGGAGGTCCCTGTAGGGAGGGAAGTGGTGCAAAGTCTTGGGGTTTGTCAGAAGGGTGGGTTTGGGAGGGCAGTGACAAGTTAATGCTGCTGATATTGTTGCCATTTTATAAATTGGGATGTCAGTATACAAATTACAAGTGAATACAAATTTAATAGGATATCTTTTCAATATACTTCCTTTTTGGGGGGGCGCAATTAATTCTACTCCCCACTCTGAAAATGCTGGCTGATAGCCATGACATATTCCCTCTGGGCCAACAAGCAGCTACGGTGTTTTGTCCTCCTTTACCCTCTACTACTCTCACCAAAAGAGAGTAGTATTTGTTCCCAAATGTGTTCATGTTGTATGTATTGTTTTATAAATCAAGAAAAGAATAGAAAAAAATAGAAATTTCTAGGAAAACTAGGTTGAATATTTTAGGAAGAGTTGGTAAGTATGAATTGGTATTATTTTTCTGTTGAAATAGGTGTGGGCAATACAACTTTAGAATATTTGGATAGAGTTGCAAAAATCCAGACATATTCTGACCTCAGGTGGCTTTACATGTCTTTAAGTTCTTCCATACTTTGAAGAAACTGAAACAGAAACTCAAATATTTGTTTTTAGGCAAGTCATTTCTATGCAAAGAAAAACCTTGGATGCACATCAAAAGATTGGCAAACAACAATTCTTCTGGTTAATGAACCAACTAAAAATTCTGATTCATGTGAAAAAAAAGAGCATCCACTGAGCTGAATGTAGTTCATTCCTGCTACTTAGGAAGTGTAATCAGTCGCCAAAATGCAGAAACTGAGTTTCCCTGGTTCAACATAGCAATTAGCCACTACTAGATCCAATGGCCATTTCTCATTTCTCTTCATATTTGAACTTAGCTTTAGAAACGGTTAATTTTTTCCTCTTCCTTACAATACTTTCCTCATTTTATTTTCCAAAAACACTCACCTCGTTCACTTTCTACCTGGATGCCTTCTCCTTTCAGTCTTTTTTTTTTTTTTTTTTTTTTCTGGTTTCTATTCATCTTTTCTACACCAGGGCTCAATTTCTAAACGTTACTTCTCTGGGCTGATACCCTTGGTGATCGTCTCTGGTCTCATGAATTTAGATAAATAATATCTACACACTGATGACTCCCACACTTATATTTCTGGCCTAAATTTCTCATCTAAACACCAGGTTTGTATATCCAGCTACCTACTCAGCATCTCTACTTGAATGTGTTATTAGGCATCTCAAATACAGCATATCAAAAGACTTACTTCTTACCTTCCTCCACACCAAACTGTTTTCCAACAGTCTTCATCACAGTCAATACAACTTCATTATTTCAGTTATTCAATCCCAAAAGCTTGCAGTTGTCTTTTATTTGTCTCCTTCACAGCCCACTTCTGCTCCAGCAGAAGACTCTTCCTGTCTTCAAAAATAATCTGAAATCTACCCTCTTTTTAATACTTTCCCTCACTCAATTCACCATCATTGAGCAATAGCATTTGCGCAAAGCCTTCTAACTAACCTTCCTTCTTCTGTCCTGTGTTCCCTATGGCAGGTTGAGCAGTAACAAAAAAGAGAAATAATAAAATATTTTCTTTCCAGAATTTTTGTAAAGACTAAATACAAAGAAATTGGGAGAGTGTGGAGAGCAAGTGATAAATGTTTTGTGATGTTGCTGCAGACATGACTACATCAAATTTCCCATTTCTACCGTGATCTCAATTTGCTCCCCTGCATTTGTAAACATATTTGTATCTCCAAAAACGTTTTTTTGAACCTGCATCTCTTCAACCTCCCAGTCCAACTCTGGCCCCCTGTAACAAACAAGTTTATTTCATTACTAATATATTTTCTGGACAATGCCTTATTTTCTTGCATTCACTCATTATCTGATTTTTTTCTTCATTTCTTAGATATGCTGTCTTTTCCTAAGTTGCTGATGAGGTTATAATGAACAAATCCACCCAATTTTTCTGCCTTTGAAAATGTACACTACACTATTCTTTAAAGTCTCTTTCAGTGACTCCCTTGCTATTACACCCTCCTGATTCTTCTCTTACTTTCAAACATATGCTTCAATGTGCATACCTTCATACCTTAAGAGTTCACATTTATGATGATTTTGATCCCGAGCTTGGCTCTCTTCCATCTACTTATGCTGAGTCACCTCAATCAAGCCTATGGCCTTTAAATATGACCTATTTCTCAGAGATTCTCAGCTACATGTATCTAACTCAGATGTTTTACTTAGCTTTAGAATACGAGAATGTGCTCCCCAAAACCAAAATGATCAAAGCCAGGGGAAACATACAAGAATGTTTATAGCAGCATTTCTTGCCATAACAAAAAACTGGAGATAATCCAACTGCATCAAGAGGAGTGGGGATGGGCTGTTGAATAGTCAGTCAATGTACTGTTATACAGTGTAGAAAATGAAAAAAACTATAGCTATACAAAGTAATTTGAATAAATCTTAAATAATAATATGACAACAATAATTGAGTAAAAGAATCGAGTCACAGAATACCATATGCTGTAGAAAAAATTAAAATTTTATTATGTAAGAATATAGCTATAAGTGGTAAAACTATGAAAAGAGGGGAATGATTGTAGATAGTGGAATGGGATTGGAAAGAAGCATGCAGCCAACATCTATGTTCTTGGTAACATTCCAGTTCTAAAGTTGTGTAATGCGTTCACAAGTATTTATTTCATTGTTATGATTCATAACTTGCTTATATATTTTCTATATTCTTTTTATGTTTTATATAATAATTATATTAAAAATCCAAAGCCAAATTTATGATACTCCCACCATAGAAGTTTATTTGTGGGTGTGTGTGTTCCCTGTTTTGGCCAATGTCCACATCAATCATCTGTTTGTTCTAGTTAGAATATTTGATCACAGTTTTTGAACTTAGTTTGGTCTCTCGCATTCAGTATACAATCAATTTGATTCTACTTAGACCTAGCTCTTGAATCTTATGCTTCATATCTATTTCTAGGATAATAGCCACAGTCAAGTCATTATTTCTCCCACTGGAAATTTTGAAAACCTATCTAATGTGCCCCTATCTTTAGTAATTTACTCAAGGTCCTCTTCACAAGCACAACTTGAATCATGTCTGTTTTATAATCTAAATCTTAGTCACTGTTCCACTATTCAGTCACTAAATCCAAACATCACAATCTGACCTAACTTACCTGCACACACCCATCTTTTACCACTTGATCCCATTTCTTTCGTTAGCTCCCAAACCCTACAGTCCATCATTCCTTAAACAAGGTATTAATTTTCAGACCTTTATGTTTTTGCTGCTTCTCCTGCATCTGCCCAGCATTTACTTATCACTTAAGGCTCAGCTTAAATATAATCTCAGTGAAGTCATCACTGGCTACCTACGTACAATTCATCCTACACTGTCCTATGTTCCCACTGTATTCTGTGCATATCTATCTTACAGAACTTGTATCATTGTATAAAATTACTCAATTATGGTGCAGAAAGGCTAGCTCATAACTAGACTATTAGCTTCTTGAAGACAGAGGTTTCCCAATTTCTCATATTCATCTTTGTGGGTGCCAATCTGTGTGTTTGGCATGATTACCTTCTATCCTCAATGCATGCCCTAATTGTTAAGATTCTATAACTTGGACTGATTCACTGAGCTTCTTGATGTCACAGAATAAATTTATCTTCTTAAGTGTCCTTTTACAAATATTAACTTATTTGTAAAAAGGAGTTATTCTACTTAAGATATTACTAGAAACATATTTATAAATATTATGCAGATTTATTCCTTGTGATCAAATGCATGCGCACATTGGGGATAAAGGCTGTGGGGAACAAGAAAACAAACCAATACCCATTGAGTGACTAATGAGTCAGGAAGTAGGTAAGGGTCTTCTACACAATTAATTGTACTTAATCTTCCCCACAACCATTAGTTGTGGGTACTGCATTTTTTACTTAAGTAGTGATAATGAGACTCAGAGATCTTAACATCCTTGCCTGCAGTCACATAGTGAGTTACTGTTTGTAAGTCAGGTTAGGCTAGGTTCTGCTTCACTAAAAAGCAAGCTGTAAATCAAATCATGAACATTTATTTCTCATTTACTCTACATGTCCCATGTGGGTTGGCAGGCAATCTCTGCCCATCAGTCACCCTGGGATCTCTACTGACAGACCAGCCTCATACCAAATCTCATCAGACACCACTGTTCCCATATTATTGCTAAAGCCCTTCCTGGCCACACTTAACTCCAAGAGGTCAGAGATGTAAAATTCTAACATTTTCCCCAAAAGGAAGATTGAAAGAATTATCTGAGAAATAGATAATAATCACCCTCAGGGAAAATTTTAAAATTGAGAACACAGCTGCTAAGTTCAAAATTTTCACTAGCCATTTTTCATTTTTTTTCTTCAGTTAGAATGAGATTAAATGACATTTTAGAAATATAAATGCATGGTCCTGGAGGAAGGTGTGCAGAAACTAGGCTGGTAATTCTCAGGGTCAGTGTCCATCAAGGTCACCTGCAAATTCCAGATTTCCAAATACAAAAATCAGAGTCCTCTAGGGATGGCAGGGAACCTGCATTTGGAACAATCTCCCCAGGTAACCATGGGTTACCAGTGTTTTAGGACTGAAGGTTCACCTCCTCCCAACCTCATTCTAAGTCACCTTACTGTTTATTACACGTTTCCTTTCTGAGGAGTTTTCAGTTCAAAATTTAACGCACCCTTCCTATGAACACATGATCCTCTCAATTCTCTTCTAAAGCAGAGTCACTGCATCTTCCAAATTTCTTTGGGCACTGGAGAGAATAGAACTTATTGAATAATGCATTTCATCCCTGGGCTACTTGAAAGGGGCTCTGCTTAATGCAGTAGAAATTTTCAGATGATTCATTCTGGAGCCACTGATCAAAAGTACAACTAATGGAACAGGTGAGCTCAGGTGATTGATATCTTTCAAGGGACAGTGAACAAAATCTCTATCACTAAGAAAGAGGCTGAGTAATGAAACCAAGTATCAGACAGGCAGAGAAACCTTTCCCTCCATTTAAGCTTTAAAATAAATTTAGTCACAGTCCCCTGTGAACCTCAGACTAGACGTTACCATGTCTAAATGGATTCTGCAATGTTGGCATCCTGTTTTTGAGTCTGAACTGATAGTGTCTTGTGGTGTTGGTGAATAAGGCAAGCCAGGAATAAAACTGACAGGGCCAGGAAAACATCAAAAATCTCTCAGAAACAAAGTGAAGAGGAAGAAAGTCAGCCCTTATATGACAGAAAGGAGGTTGTTCTCATAGAGCTGCTTAGTGTATGTCCCTCGGAGGGAGTGCTTTTTTTCACTTGGCTCCCGTGCCAATCAAAGTGCCCCCTTGGCAGTGGATAAAATAAAATATAGAAGGCAGAAATAAATGCCAAAACAAATTCATGCACAGAATGACCTTCCAAATGCTTCAAGGCCCAGCTAAGCTGTCCTCTACCAAATGAACTGAAAGGGCAAAGAAAAAAAAATCTATAATTTAACTTCAACAGAAAAGATCTTTAAAATCAGCCGAGATACTAAAATATTTGCCAGTCTCTTCTTTCTGATGGTGACCTAACATTCGATGAATGTCTCATAATGTGCCAGGCATTTTATATGCATTTTTTCATATTATTTCATAATACAGTTGTGAAATATATGTCATTGTCTTCAGTTCATGTTTGAGAAAATAAGTCAAGGTTAAGTAAATTGCCCGAGGTCACACTAGAAAGAAGTCAGCCTGGTATTTGTACTTTGTTGTACTCTAAAGTTCATCCCGATTCATTTTTTCCACACAAGCCAACTTCTCAAGTTTATATTAGAATGTTTTTAAAACTCTATTCAATATTTTGAAAACTTCTGTCTTCTCTGTCCTTTGCACATCAGGAAATGTGCTCATCCAAACTGGTTGTCCAAATGCAAAATGGTGAAATCAAGTGTCTTACCAACATATACATACACTTTTTACATTTTTAGTTTAATTGAGGTACTTATAAGCTTAGTTCACAAGACTAGACTCCAAGTAGATTGACCTAAAAGCTTCAGAAGTTATTCAGCAGAATTGACTCTTCATTTCACCCTGCTTGAGTACTTACTACAAGAATAACGCAGTCAAGTTCCCAGGGCCACCTGCCAAGGCATACAAGGAGTTTTACATAACCCCAGTAGATATAGCCGTGAAGTGTCCAAGGGCAACTAGAGAAAGAAAAACCTCCTGTCACCAGACCTATTGCATCATGTCAGCCTTGGAGAAAGAATGTAGTAGCTCTGTCATTATTCCAGCATGAGACCTTGGCAGAAATCCACCTTGAGAGGACAGATTGCCCACGTAGCCTTCCTTGGCCTTGTGGGTCCAGATGAATCTAATCACCACAGTACTGTCCACGGTGATATTTGAACTGACACACACATCAGGCCTCTCCACAAGACTCCAGATGCCCCACATTTTGCTGTTTGATAAGGAAAGGTACCCTTCCCATATTCCAGCCTACCAAATACAAATAAAGAACAGAGAAAGGAATTGGAAGAGTGATCTAACTTAGAAGACCCTAGCAATGGCAGGTCATTGGATCATAAAATGAAAAGCCCACAGGATCAAGGGTTATGCAGGCCTGAGTTGTCATCCAAGCTCTGCCACTAACTAGCTGAGTGACCTTAGATAAGTTATTCAGCCTCACAGGGTTGTTGTGAAAACTAAACATAATGTTTTTAAAGGGAAGCCATATAGTGGAGTAGTCAAGAGTACTAACTTTAGAGTAAAAGTGAGCTGGAGACCAGCTTTACAACTTAACAACTATGTGATGCTGTGCTGGGCAATTTACTTTCTAGGCCTCAATTCGCTCACCTGTAAAGTCAGATTAATAGATAATCAGTGTATTAGAGGTACACAGAGGAATATCAATGGATCTTAAAAACATAGTTATTAATGAAAAAGTAAGAAACAGCTATAACATATTATCATTCACATATTACCCATTATATAAGAACACATTCAAATAAAATACACACACAATGCCATGGAATGGTTATCCATGGGAGAGAGGAGGGAATGAGAATGGGGTGTGGAGGGGAAAAAAGGGATACATTCATTACATAACAGGGGACTTGTACAGAAAAATAATAAAATAGGCCATATACTGAGGAGTATGATTAACTCGACTCTGAACCAGAAGTTTAAACGAAGCAACAATAACGAATAGGGGCAATAACTGGGTCTCCTTGCTGGGGTTGTTGAGGGAAATGAGTGTGGTAAAGTGCAGGAGAGATTTGGCAGAGGATCTGCTACAAACCCAGTGATGGCAACAGTTTTGTAAGAACTTTTGGGGAGCAGTTCTTCCTCCTTTCTTCACACTTCGAAGCTTGGACTATTTTTGGAGGGGCATTCCCAGGTTGTTTTTGTCATTGTTGCTTTGCTTGGAGAAGCACGTTATTGCCAAGCATGCTTGAAAAATCCAGTTTTTAATCTTTTTCATGAATTGGATTTCCAAAAGTTGGAGGTTGCCTTCAAAAGCTCACTGTCCCACACAGGATACAAGCAAATAACTCTACTATACCATAGATTACTAGACTTCGGCTTGCAAAATTATGGAGATGATATCCGCTAAAAGTAAATTACGTTAAGTTGATCATTCCTCATCTTTGACATTCAAAATGATTTAGCCAGATTACATTCATTTATGCAGTAGAACATTAATGGGGCACAGTAGTCTTGTTTCATCTGATCCTTTATTAAAGCAAATTAAAAATAATTTCTAAATTCCATTATTAATATCCTCCCTCTGTGAAAAGTATTCCCCTCAGCAGACCCTATTGACACTCAGTCTAGACAGTGCTGAAGGAATTCACTTCATGAATATCAATAAATGTGTTGCATAGAAATGGGAAGATATTAAATAATTTCCAAGCATTTGACAGTAGACACAATGTTAGTATAATAATTAAAAGTGCAGGCTGTTGAAATGCTAGGTAGGGGTTCCTCAGTGCAGCAGTGCACATTGGTCATCTGAACAGCATCTTTGCTAGAAGGTAGCTTACTGAAGAATCTTAACCTTGCCTTCAATTCATCTTGGCTTTACAGCTTCAGTGAATCCTACTCAGAAAGAAAGAAAAAGTCTTCTTTCCAAAATGCTACTGATTCCTCATGTTATGCTCTTGATTTAGAAAAAATAAAGTTCAATAAAACATATTCATATAATTTCTTGGCTTATTTTTTCTCCTCCCACAGTAGACAAATTTAAATGCAAATGGATATATTAGAAGAAAAAATAGGTTTAGCTGGTTACTGTTCTTCTCTTCACTTCCCATCCATCCTAACTTTTATCCAATGCCCACCCACTCCTCCACCTCAGATATTCTTATTTATTTTTTTCTGGAGAGAAATCTGGGCTTCAATATTTTTTAAGAGTTTCGGTTACAATTGATGAGCTTACAAGATGGCCGAATAGGAACAACTCCAGTCTCCAACTCCCAGCGCGAGCGACACAGAAGACCGGTGATCTCTGCATTTTCAACTGAGGTACTGGGGTCATCTCACTAGGGAGTGCCGGACAATCGGTGCTGGTCAGCTGCTGCAGCCTGACCAGCGAGAGCTGAAGCAGGGCGAGGCATCGCCTCACCTGGAAGCGCAAGGGGGAAGGGGATCCGTTTTCCTAGCCAGGGGAACTGAGACACACAACACCTGGAAAATCGGGTAACTCCCACCCCAATACTACGCTGTAAGCATACAGGCATTCCAGGAGAATATATCCCACACCTGGCCGGGAGGGTCCCACGCCCACGAAGCCTCCCTCACTGCTAACACAGCAGTCTGCCGCGATCTATCCGCAAGGCAGCAGCGAGGCTGGGGGAGGGGCGCCCGCCATTGCTGAGGCTTAAGTAGGTAAACAAAGCCGCTGGGAAGCTCGAACTGGGTGGAGCTCACAGCAGCTCAAGGAAGCCTGCCTGTCTCTGTAGTCTCCACCTCTGGGGACAGCGCACAGCTGAAGACCAACAGGGGAAGTAGCCGGAGCCGGTGCAGACGCGAACGACTCTGTCTGACAGCTTTGGGGAGAGCCGCGGATCTCCCAACGCGGAGGTTGAGATCTGAGAACGGACAGACTGCCTGCTCAGCTGTGTCCCTGACCCCTGAGTAGCCTAGCTGGGAGAAATCCCCCACTAGGGGCAGTCTGACACCCCACACCTCACAGGGTGGAGTACACCCCTGAGAGGACACTTCCAAAGGAAGAATCAGACAGGTACACTCGCTGTTCAGCAATATTCTATCTTCGGCAACCTCTGCTGCTGATACCCAGGCAAACAGGGTCTGGAGTGGACCTCAAGCAATCTCCAACAGACCAACAGAGAGTCCTTCTGACTGTCAGAAGGAAAACTATCAAACAGGAAGGACACCTATACCAAAACCCCATCAGTTCGTCACCACCATCAAAGACCAGAGACAGATAAAACCACAAAGATGGGGAAGAAGCAGGGCAGAAAAGCTGGAAATTCAAAAAATAAGAGCGCATCTCCCCCTGCAAAGGAGCGCAGCCCATCACCAGCAACGGATCAAAGCTGGTCAGAGAATGACTTGGACGAGAGGAGAGAAGAAGGCTTCAGTCCATCAAACTTATCAGAGCTAAAGGAGGAATTACGTACCCAGCGCAAAGAAACTAAAAATCTTGAAAAAAGAGTGGAAGAATTGACAGCTAGACTCATTAATGCAGAGAAGATCATAAACGAAATGACAGAGATGAAAACCATGACACGAGAAATACGTGACAAATGCACAAGCTTCAGTAACCGACTCGATCAACTGGAAGAAAGAGTATCAGCGATTGAAGATCAAATGAATGAAATGAAGCGAGAAGAGAAACCAAAAGAAAAAAGAAGAAAAAGAAATGAGCAAAGCCTGCAAGAAGTATGGGATTACGTAAAAAGACCAAATCTACGTCTGATTGGGGTGCCTGAAAGTGAGGGGGAAAATGGAACCAAGTTGGAAAACACTCTTCAGGATATCATCCAGGAGAACTTCCCCAACCTAGTAGGGCAGGCCAACATTCAAATTCAGGAAATACAGAGAACGCCACAAAGATACTCCTCCAGAAGAGCAACTCCAAGACACATAATTGCCAGATTCACCAAAGTTGAAATGAAGGAAAAAATCTTAAGGGCAGCCAGAGAGAAAGGTCGGGTCACCCACAAAGGGAAGCCCATCAGACTAACAGCAGATCTCTCGGCAGAAACTCTACAAGCCAGAAGAGAGTGGGGGCCAATATTCAACGTTCTTAAAGAAAAGAATTTTCAACCCAGAATTTCATATCCAGCCAAACTAAGTTTCATAAGTGAAGGAGAAATAAAATCCTTTACAGATAAGCAAATGCTTAGAGATTTTGTCACCACCAGGCCTGCCTTACAAGAGACCCTGAAGGAAGCCCTAAACATGGAAAGGAACAACCGGTACCAGCCATCGCAAAAACTTGGCAAAATGTAAAGACCATCGAGGCTAGGAAGAAACTGCATCAACTAACGAGCAAAATAACCAGTTAATATCATAATGGCAGGATCAAGTTCACACATAACAATATTAACCTTAAATGTTAATGGACTAAATGCTCCAATTAAAAGACACAGACTGGCAAACTGGATAAAGAGTCAAGACCCATCAGTCTGCTGTATTCAGGAGACCCATCTCACATGCAGAGACATACATAGGCTCAAAATAAAGGGATGGAGGAAGATCTACCAAGCAAATGGAGAACAAAAAAAAGCAGGGGTTGCAATCCTAGTCTCTGATAAAACAGACTTTAAACCATCAAAGATCAAAAGAGACAAAGAAGGCCATTACATAATGGTAAAGGGATCAATTCAACAGGAAGAGCTAACTCTCCTAAATATATATGCACCCAATACAGGAGCACCCAGATTCATAAAGCAAGTCCTTAGAGACTTACAAAGAGACTTAGACTCCCATACAATAATAATGGGAGACTTCAACACTCCACTGTCAACATTAGACAGATCAACGAGACAGAAAGTTAACAAGGATATCCAGGAATTGAACTCATCTCTGCACCAAGGGGACCTAATAGACATCTATAGAACTCTCCACCCCAAATCAACAGAATATACATTCTTCTCAGCACCACATCGCACTTATTCCAAAATTGACCACATAATTGGAAGTAAAGTACTCCTCAGCAAATGTAAAAGAACAGAAATTATAACAAACTGTCTCTCAGACCACAGTGCAATCAAACTAGAACTCAGGACTAAGAAACTCAATCAAAACCGCTCAACTACATGGAAACTGAACAACCTGCTCCTGAATGACTACTGGGTACATAACGAAATGAAAGCGGAAATAAAGATGTTCTTTGAAACCAATGAGAACAAAGATACAACATACCAGAATCTCTGGGACACATTTAAAGCAGTGTGTAGAGGGAAATTTATAGCACTAAATGCCCACAAGAGAAAGCAGGAAAGATCTAAAATTGACACTCTAACATCACAATTAAAAGAACTAGAGAGGCAAGAGCAATCACATTCAAAAGCTAGCAGAAGGCAAGAAATAACTAAGATCAGAGCAGAACTGAAGGAGATAGAGACACAAAAAACCCTCCAAAAAATCAATGAATCCAGGAGTTGGTTTTTTGAAAAGATCAACAAAATTGACAGACCACTAGCAAGGCTAATAAAGAAAAAAAGAGAGAGGAATCAAATAGATGCAATAAAAAATGATAAAGGGGATATCACCACTGACCCCACAGAAATACAAACTACCATCAGAGAATACTATAAACGCCTCTACGCAAATCAACTAGAAAATCTAGAAGAAATGGATAATTTCCTGGACACTTACACTCTCCCAAGGCTAAACCAGGAAGAAGTTGAATCCCTGAATAGACCAATAGCAGGCTCTGAAATTGAGGCAACAATTAATAGCCTACCCACCAAAAAAAGTCCAGGACCAGATGGATTCACAGCTGAATTCTACCAGAGGTACAAGGAGGAGCTGGTACCATTCCTTCTGAAACTATTCCAATCAATAGAAAAAGAGGGAATCCTCCCTAACTCATTTTATGAGGCCAACATCATCCTGATACCAAAGCCTGGCAGAGACACAACAAAAAAAGAGAATTTTAGACCAATATCCCTGATGAACATTGATGCAAAAATCCTCAATAAAATACTGGCAAACCGGATTCAGCAGCACATCAAAAAGCTTATCCACCATGATCAAGTGGGCTTCATCCCTGGGATGCAAGGCTGGTTCAACATTCGCAAATCAATAAACGTAATCCAGCATATAAACAGAACCAAAGACAAGAACCACATGATTGTCTCAATAGATGCAGAAAAGGCTTTTGACAAAATTCAACAGCCCTTCATGCTAAAAACGCTCAATAAATTCGGTATTGATGGAACGTACCTCAAAATAATAAGAGCTATTTATGACAAACCCACAGCTAATATCATACTGAATGGGCAAAAACTGGAAAAATTCCCTTTGAAAACTGGCACAAGACAGGGATGCCCTCTCTCACCACTCCTATTCAACATAGTGTTGGAAGTTCTGGCTAGGGCAATCAGGCAAGAGAAAGAAATCAAGGGTATCCAGTTAGGAAAAGAAGAAGTCAAATTGTCCCTGTTTGCAGATGACATGATTGTATATTTAGAAAACCCCATCGTCTCAGCCCAAAATCTCCTTAAGCTGATAAGCAACTTCAGCAAAGTCTCAGGATACAAAATTAATGTGCAAAAATCACAAGCATTCTTATACACCAGCAACAGACAAGCAGAGAGCCAAATCAGGAATGAACTTCCATTCACAATTGCTTCAAAGAGAATAAAATACCTAGGAATCCAGCTTACAAGGGATGTAAAGGACCTCTTCAAGGAGAACTACAAACCACTGCTCAGTGAAATCAAAGAGGACACAAACAAATGGAAGAACATACCATGCTCATGGATAGGAAGAATCAATATCGTGAAAATGGCCATACTCCCCAAGGTTATTTATAGATTCAATGCCATCCCCATCAAGCTACCAATGAGTTTCTTCACAGAATTGGAAAAAACTGCTTTAAAGTTCATATGGAACCAAAAAAGAGCCCGCATTGCCAAGACAATCCTAAGTCAAAAGGACAAAGCTGGAGGCGTCACGCTACCTGACTTCAAACTATACTACAAGGCTACAGTAACCAAAACAGCATGGTACTGGTACCAAAACAGAGATATAGACCAATGGAACAGAACAGAGTCCTCAGAAATAATACCGCACATCTACAGCCATCTGATCTTTGACAAACCTGAGAGAAACAAGAAATGGGGAAAGGATTCCCTAGTTAATAAATGGTGCTGGGAAAATTGGCTAGCCATAAGTAGAAAGCTGAAACTGGATCCTTTCCTTACCCCTTATACGAAGATTAATTCAAGATGGATTAGAGACTTAAATGTTAGACCTAATACCATAAAAACCCTAGAAGAAAATCTAGGTAGTACCATTCAGGACATAGGCATGGGCAAGGACTTCATGTCTAAAACACCAAAAGCAACGGCAGCAAAAGCCAAAATTGACAAATGGGATCTAATTAAACTAAAGAGCTTTTGCACAGCAAAAGAAACTACCATCAGAGTGAACAGGCAACCTACAGAATGGGAGAAAATTTTTGCAACCTACTCATCTGACAAAGGGCTAATATCCAGAATCTACAAAGAACTCAAACAAATATACGAGAAAAAAACAAACAACCCCATCAAAAAGTGGGGAAAGGATATGAACAGACATTTCTCAAAAGAAGATATTCATACAGCCAACAGACACATGAAAAAATGCTCATCATCACTGGCCATCAGAGAAATGCAAATCAAAACCACAATGAGATACCATCTCACACCAGTTAGAATGGCAATCATTAAGAAGTCAGGAAACAACAGGTGTTGGAGAGGATGTGGAGAAATAGGAACACTTTTACACTGTTGGTGGGATTGTAAACTAGTTCAACCATTATGGAAAACAGTATGGCAATTCCTCAAGGATCTAGAACTAGATGTACCATATGACCCAGCCATCCCACTACTGGGTATATACCCAAAGGATTATAAATTAGTCTACTACAAAGACACATGTACACGTATGTTTATTGCGGCACTATTCACAATAGCAAAGACTTGGAATCAACCCAAATGTCCATCTGTGACAGACTGGATTAAGAAAATGTGGCACATATACACCATGGAATACTATGCAGCCATAAAAAAGGATGAGTTTGCGTCCTTTGTAGGGACATGGATGCAGCTGGAAACCATCATTCTTAGCAAACTATCACAAGAAGAGAAAACCAAACACCGCATGTTCTCACTCATAGGTGGGAACTGAACAATGAGATCACTTGGACTCGGGAAGGGGAACATCACACACTGGGGTCTATCATGGGGAGGGGGGAGGAGGGAGGAGGGAGGGATTGCATTGGGGAGTTATACAAGATATAAATGATGAATTGATGGGTGCTGACGAGTTGATGGGTGCAGCACACCAACATGGCATAAGTATACATATGTAACAAACCTGCACGTTATGCACATGTACCCTAGAACTTAAAGTATAATAAAAAAAAAAAAAAAAAAAAAAAAAAAAAAAAAAAAGAAAAAAAAGAGTTTCCCAGCTCTTTCTCATGTACAGTTAAGGCTTACATCTAATGAACTAAAGCAATGATTCTCTGAAGAGAATATAAGGCTCACCTGAGGTGCTTGCTAAAGATACAGATTTCTAGGATACATACCCTGGAACTCTGGGGAGTTTGTGGGTATAGCTCAGGAGTCTGCATTTTTAGCAAAATATCCAGGGATTCTGATTCAGGTACTGAAAGGAGCACATGCTGAGAACATTGGCCTGGTTCCATTTCTCATTTTTAGCTTAAGCCCTTCACCCAGTTGTTGAAGGAATGCAGATCAAAGAGCAAGACTGCACTCTGTTGCTCTCAATAAAGATATTTCTAGTGAAGACAGCCAAGTACATTTTGTTGATAACGTTTGTAGGAACCAGCCCAAAAGAACACGAGGAAAGAGATGTCATATTTACCAAGCACTTACTATGCTTCAGGCCTTTTTTAAATGTTCTCTAATTTAAGTCTTAAAGCACACAGAGTTATAGATCAATTACATATCCTTTTCTAGATCCCGCTGCTAGGGAGAGGGCAGCTAGAGGCGATCTTGTCTTCTAAATCCAAAGACTGTGACTATAAAGGACAGCAGTCAGAGGTTGGGAAATCTAAATACCAGACCCCGATTTGTCCTCCTTGAATGTTTTGATCCAAGTACCAAAATTCTCCCAATTTCTATTTCCCTATCTGTCTAGGTTTGGGATTTACGGGACAGGGGTGAGATTTCTACCTCTTTCTGATTCAGAAAGATTTTCTGAAGGCAAAGGTGCATGAGCTGGCACACGTGAAGACATTTGAGTTTTTAGGGAAAAAATATGTAGATTGAATAAGATGTCATATGTAAAAAGAAAATAATGTTGACATCATTGGACACCTTCTGTAATTTGTTCATTTGCCCATGCATTCATACATCAAGTGTTATTTGAATATATATTATTTACAGAACCCTGAAGATTGGAAAGGGCACAAGCTCTTTATAGACAAAAGATTTTCAGTTTGTTGGGGAGAGGAGGCAAAATGGATAGGACACAGTGGGAGTACAGGAGCTAGAGTGTGGATAGAAAAGAGGAGGGAAGAAGAGGAGGTAGAAGGAGAAGGAGAAAGAGAGGGTAGTGTGGGGAGACAACATATTTACATTTGTAAAAATGTTTTCCAGTTCACAAAGTTATATTTTATTCATTGCATCATTTAATTCAGTTTTTCTCATACTTCAGCATGCAAAAAAGATGAATAGGAGAATATTTTTAAAACAGATTTCTGGTCCCACCTTCAGAAATTCCAATTCAGTGAGCCTGGGTTGGGGCTGGTGGTTATGGGGGTAGATGGGGATCTGTGGAAAGACCATGGTTTGAATGGCACTAGTGTGATTCTTACTACAACACTATCTGGCAGATAAGATTGGTATTATACTCTTTAAAATTGTAATTATAATTTTCACCCCAGTTTTATTAAGGTTTAATTGACAAATTAAAAATGTATACACTTATGTTACACAATATGACATTTTGATGTCCTGTGTTAACTGCAGCATTACTCACAATAGCCAAGATGTGGAATCAACCGAAGTGTACATCAACAGATAATGGACAAAGAAAATGTGACATATACGTATAATAGAATTGGACATTACACAAAGAAGGAAATACTATCATTTGCAATAGCACGGATGATGCTAAGCAAAACAAGCCAGGCACAGAAAGAAAAATACTGCATGTTCTTACATTTGAAAGCTAAAAAGTCAAATTTATAGAAGCAGAGAGTAAAATGATAACTACTAGGAACTGGGGCAGGTAGTAGAATGCAGAGATGCTAGTCAAGTGATCCCCATTTATCAGCCCTATTTTTAAAACGAGAATGTTGAAGTTCAGAGAAGTTTAAAAACTGGTTTAAGGTCCCAGTGCTATTTTGGGCTCTTTCTTTTCTACAGAAATGATTTAAGCTCAATATTCTTTGAGGTCCTACATGGGGAAATCTGAATGATGACCATCCGCCTCCAAGAGGTGAAAGTTTCCATGGATACAAATATTGTTTTGATGGATTGCAAAGAATTTCCTGTAATCATGATTTTTCTAAGAAATCGTTTCAGCAAGATATAATCTATTTCTGCCCCCTTAAAGAATCGATGTTCACAAAGTAGGAGAAGTAAATACCAGAGTTCTCTTTGTGAAAATTTGCAAGGTATACAATCTTCTTGCAGTTAAATTTTAACCATGTTTGGGGAGGTTGTGAAGATTCAGTGAGGATTAATTTGACCTAAATGACGTTTGGCAGTTCTTGGTATGTCGTACGTGTTCAATACATACTAGTTTCTATGTTTTCCTTTTCACTATTTTGTTTTATTATTATATTTTAAGTTCTGGGATACATGTGCAGAATGTGCAGGTTTGTTCCATAGGTATACACATGCCATGGTGGTTTGCTGCACCTACCAACCTGTCATCTACATTAGGTATTTCTCCCAATGCTATCCCTCCCCTTGGCCCCCACCCCCTGACAGGCCCCAGTGTGTGATGTTCCCTACCTGTGTCCACATGTTCTCATTGTTCAACACCCACTTATGAGTGAGAACATGTGGTGTTTGGTTTTTTGTTCCTGTGTTAGTTTGCTGGGAATGATGGTTTCCAGCTTCATCCATGTCCTCGAAAAAGACATGAACTCATCCTTTTTTATGGCTGCATAGTATTCCATGGTGTATATGTGCCACATTTTCTTTATGCAGTCTATCATTGATGAGCATTTGAGTTGGTTCCAAGTCTTTGCTATTGTGAACAATGCTGCAGTGTGCATGTGTCTTTATAGTAGAATGATTTATAATCCTTTGAGTATATATCCAGTAATGGGATTGCTGGGTCAAATGGTATTTCTGGTTCTAGATCCTTGAGGATTCACCACACTATCTTCCACAAAGGTTGAACTAATTTACACTCCCACCAACAGTGTGAAAGCATTCCTATTTCCCCACATCGTCTCCAGCATCTGTTGTTTCCTGACATTTTAATAAATGCCATCCTAACTGGTATGGGATGGTATCTCATTGTGGTTTTGATTTGCATTTCTCTAATGACCAGTGCTGATGAGCTTTTCTTCATATGTTTCTTGGCCACATAAATGTCTTCTTTTGAGAAGTGTCTGTTCATATCCTCCACCCACTTTCTGAAAGAGTTTTTTTTTTTTTTTTCTTGTACATTTAAGTTCCTTGTAGATTCTGGATATTAGCCCTTTCCCAGATGGATAAATTGCAAAACTTTTCTCCCATTCTGTAGGTTGCCTGTTCACTCTGATGATAGTTTCTTCTGCTGTGCAGAAGCTCTTTAGTTTAATTAGATCCCATTTGTCAATTTTGGCTTTTTTTGCCATTGATTTTGGTGTTTTAGTCATAAAATCTTCGCCCATGCCTATGTCCTGAATGATATTGCCTAGGTTTTCTTTTAGGGATTTTGTGGTTTTAGGTCTTACATTTAAGTCTATAATCCATCTTGAGTTAATTTTTGTATAAGCTACAAGGAAGGGGTCCAGTTTCAGTTTTCTGCATCTGGCTAGCCAGTTTTCCCAACACCATTTATTAATAGGGAATTCTTTCCCCATTGCTTATTTTTGTCAGGTTTGTCAAAACCTGTTTGTCAGGTTTGTAGATGTATGGTGTTATTTCTGAGGCCTCTGGTCTATTCCATTGGTTTATATATCTGTTGTGGTACCAGTACCATGCTGTTTTGGTGACTGTAACCTTGTAGTACAGTTTGAAGTCAGGTAGCGTGATGCCTCCAGCTTTGTTCTTTTTGCTTAGGATTGTCTTGGCTATATGGGTTCTTTTTTGGATCCATATGAAATTTAAAGTAGTTTTTTCTAATTCTTTGAAGAAAGTCATTGGTAGCTTGATGGGGATAGCATTGAATCTATAACTTACTTTGGGAAGTATGGCCATTTTCATGACAGTGATTCTTCCTATCCACGAGCATGGAATGTTTTTCCATTTTTTTTGTGTCCTCTCTTATTTCTTTGAACAGTGGTTTGTAGTTCTCCTTGAAGAAGTCTTTCACATTCTTTATAAGTTGTATTCCTAGGTATTTTATTCTCTTTGTAGCAATTGTGAATAGGAGTTCACTCATGATTTGGCTCTCTGTCTATTATTGGTACATAGGAATGCTTGTGATTTTTGCACATTGGTTTTGTACTCTGAGAATTTGCTAAAGTTGCTTATTAGCTTAAGGAGATTCTGAGCAGAGATGATGGTGTTTTCTAAATATACAATCATGTCATCTGCAAACAGAGACAATTTGACTTCCTCTCTTCCTATTTGAATACCCTTTATTTCTTTCTCTTGCCTGATTGCCCGGGTCAGAACTTCTAATACTATGTTGAATAGGAGTGGTGAAAGAGGGCATCTTTGTCTTGTGCGGGTTTTCAAAGGGAATGCTTCCAGCTTTTGCCCATTCTGTATGATACTGGCTGTGGGTTTGTCATAAATAGCTCTTATTATTTTGAGATACGTTCCATTGATACCTAGTTTATTGAAAGTTTTTAGAATGAAAGGCTGTTGAATTTTGTCGAAGTCCTTTTCTGCATCCATTGAGATAATCATGTGGTTTTTGTCTTTGGTTCTGTTTATGTGATGGATTACATTTACTGATTTGCATGTGTTGAACCAGCCTTGCATCCCAGGGATGAAGCCAACTTGATTGTGCGGGATAAGCTTTTTGATGTGCTGTTGGATTCGGTTTGTCAGTATTTTATTGAGGATTTTCACATCGATGTTCATCAGGGATACTGGCCTAAAATTCTCTTTTTTTGTTGTGTCTCTGCCAGGCTTTGGTATCAGGATGATGCTGGCCTCATAAAATGAGTTAGGGAGGAGTCTCACTTTTTCTATTGCTTGGAATGGTTTCATAAGGAATGGTACCAGCTACTCTTTGTACCTCTGGTAGAATTTGGCTGTGAATCCGTCTGGTCCTGGGCTTTTTTTAGTTGGTGGGCAATTAATTACTGCCTCAATTTCAGAACTTGTTATTGGTCTATTCAGGGATTCAACTTCTTCCTGGTTTAGTCTTGGGAGGGCATATGTGTCCAGGAATTTATTCATTTCTTCTAGATTTTCTAGTTTATTTGCGTAGAGGTGTTTGTAGTATTTTCTATGATGGTAGTTTGTATTTCTGTGGGATCAGTGGTGATACCCCCTTTATCATTTTTTATTGTGTCTATTTGATTCTTCTCTCTTTTATTCTTTATAAGTCTGGCTAGCAGTCTATTTATTTTTTTAATCTTTTCAAAAACCCAGCTCCTGGAATTGTTGATTCTTTGAAGGGTTTTTTTGTGTCTCTATCTCCTTCAGTTCTGCTCTGATCTTAGTTATTTCTTGTCTTCTGCTAGTTTTTGAGTTTGTTTGCTCTTGTTTCTCTAGTTCTTTTAATTGTGATGTTAGGGTGTCGATTTTAGATCTTTCCTGCTTTCTCCTGTTGACATTTAGCTGAGCGCTAGTAAAAAGTGCAAATGCTGTGTGCCAAGACTTGGCCTAGGCACTTAATTTACATTAGTTTATTTAATTATCATCACAATCCCAGGGATCTGGTTCTATTAACTCATCCCCAGTTGGTAAATGAGGAACCTGAGGCATAGAGAGTTGAAGGTCTTTCTCCATTCTCACACTAAATAGAGTTTAAGCTGGGAGTCCAACCTAAGCCGCATTTCTTCAGAACCTGCATTCTTTTTTATTATTTTATTTTATTTTATTTTATTTTATTTTATTATTATACTTTATGTTCTAGGGTACATGTTAAGTGTGTTCTGATGAGTTGTTTCCCCAGTTTGGCATTCAAGATATTTCAATTAGTTAAAAGCTGAAAGTGAAGGGATGAAATGACAACATGAATTCAAGCTTAACTGACAAACCCAAACTTTTTACCATTACTGGTGTATGGTTCATAAAACAGTGTGAATGGGTGCTATTAATGCCACAAAAATGATACTTTTTTTTTCTGGGCCAAGGATTTTCCTTACTCCAATTTCCATTCTTTTGGTTCTAAGTCTTTCTGGCAAGAAGTATAGTTTTGCTATTTAATCCCTGCACCTGCTAGATACCTTGCTGGTCAGCCCTTATATTGATAAAAGGGCCTCTCTCACTCATTTACTCATTATCCAAATAGTTCTTGGATGCAAATGTTTTTGAGCACTTCCTGTGTGAAAGCAATACAAATTTCTGGTGGTGCAAGTGGGAATGTGCACACACACACCCTGTACCTGTCCTTATGGTGCTTTATGTATGGGGGGGAGATGAAGAGATATATTAAACAAATACTTAACATTTCTGACTATAGAATTTCAAACATATGAAGATCTTGAGAGAAAGAATAATAGTCTCAAGAAAGAGTATGATGAGGAATGTACTTAAGTTGTCCATGAGGGGTATAGGTTCCCCAGCAGATGTCAATGAAGGTGCCTATGGGTAAATGGTCTTTGAGCTGAGATTTAAAGTGTAAATAGAAATCATGGGCTAAGGAGGGTGAGAAGAAGTATAACGTCCTTGTGGTGGGAGGGAACACGGCAAGTTCAACGAACTGAAAGAATGTCTAGGTACATAAAAGAAAACTGACAGAACCTAGAGAAAGCTGACTTCAGAGAAAAAAAAAGCAACCTCAGAATATATCCTACAGGAAGGATATAAAGTCACTCGTTAATTTAACAGACATGTATTGAATTTTTACTGCATGCCAGTGTTTGTGCCAGAGGCAGAAGATACTACAAAGAAAAATAAGACATGTATTTTATTTTGATTATTGATCAAATAAACATTGATGCATTAATTCATATTAATCTATATGCTTATAGATAGATCTCTATGCTATATATGTTTAGATATTGAAATAGATATAGATACATCTCAAAGATTCACTCCAAATCTAATGAAGTATAATCCTCAGGTAAGGAATGATGATTCTGGAATTTTTTAAATATCAGAAATGAATCCTATGGGCAGCTACAGTTGAGAACCTGGTTACATGCTTCAAGTTTAAATGCTTCTCACTGTAAGAAGCAAAAATTAAAAAATCACATTTTAAGGTCAGTGGTTGGCCAAATTGTTTCTTCCCTCTAAAACTTGAGAAATACTACTATGAAATTCTAAAGGTAACAGTGAGCTCACTATGTCAAATGGGGACTGGGAAGCAAGTCTTCTTTAGGGGCAGGTATGAGAGTAGTTTGAGCCATACGCCCCAAACCTGCACAGCAGATGTGTTAAGGCCCCCCAGAGGGGTATATGCCCTGGTTAGGAATTGTTCCTGTAGGAACATTCTTTTGATTTCTCATTTACTGGTGTATCCTGCTGACTTTAATGAAAGCAAATCTTATGCAAATTAAGCAAAAATGATGAGCTTTGACAATGGACAGAAGCTGAATCTTAGCAAATGAATCTTTTTCTCTGCTGATGACCTTAGCTTCCACTTGGCCTTTAGCCATGGAAGGCGAATGTTTATATGTAGCTTAATTGGTTAACAATAGTGAAGTGCCGCAAGAGCTCCTCAACTTGGCATTAAAGAACAATTACCCATCATCACTGGCTTCCCAGGGCACTTGATAAAGTTGAGTCATACACCTGTCTCTGAGTGGAGGCTCTTAGGCAAGGGCATAGTGTTTTGCTAAATCTCTGCAGTACTTAGAAACACACCACATGATCTGCCCAGCCACTGAAGCGCCCAAAGCTAATGAGGAATTCATTAGGGAAGGCGGGTGTGAGGTGAAAAACAAGCAGAAACTCTTTCTAAGCCCAGCCTTGCCTGAGCCACGTGAGCTCCCATAATAACCTGGACCTGTTCCACTTATGATTGACTTCATTTGTTTTACAGGAAACTCTTCCTTTTTGAAAGGGAGATGCTAAGCTTTTCAGTGCCTCCAGCAGAACATGTTAATGCCTTGATTCCAAGGGTGTGGATCACATAAATCTAAAATATCTCTGGTTTCGGTGGGAATACTGAAACCTTTCTCTGCTGACGCATATAGGAATTAAAGAAGCGTGACAGCTTTGAACCATTGTCAAAAGCTGCATGGAGCCTCATTTCTGGAACGATGTTCTATTTTCTGTGCTTTTAGCTTGGAAGCATCCCCTTCTTAAACCTCTCCTTTCCCCACACCCCCAACCCCCTGACTTTATTTCCACCCTTCTTTTGGTTCTGCCAGGAAAGCTTAAAATACCAGAAAAGTGGGGACTGAAAATAATTTAGGTAATATGACTACCATTACACTTTGTTGACAAAACATAAAATTTTTCAACTTCAAGAGCTTGTTTTGATGAGATTTATAAGTCTCTCTCTCTATATATACACACACATATATACATATGTACGCATACATACATATATACGTATATACATATATACGTATGTATGCATACATACATATATATCATATATGTATATATACTATATATATATATACCTTGCATACACCTCTTTCTTGTTTTTTGTTTTGTTTTGAGAACAGGAATTTGCAAGCTTGAAAAAGAAAGCTTGTTACTACAAGTGACTGGAGGTTATTCTTCTAATTGATATTCTGAGTCTCCTTTTGTGGAAAAGTATCTTGTTGAAGAAAAATACTGGCTTTCATAAGCCCAGATGAATGAGTTTCCAACCTATCATGGTGGTATCACTGAAGAATGCTTCAATGTTTTGTTATCATTAATTCATACATGCATTCAGAAAATTTATATTTAGGACCTACTGTGTAGTAAGACTAGTGTCTAAGGGATAAAGAGAGCGAAATATATTTTTAAATAACATCTGTTTTAAGATCTTACAAACTTATGAAGAAAATAAGAATTTGGTCAAGGGAGAATGCTTGGCTGCTCCAAGAGTGTAGACAAATGTTTTTAGAATTAACAGGAGGGAGGTATTGATTATGACAATCAATGATGGGGGCTGGTGGTTTTACGCATTGCTTTGGTAAGGAGACAGAAAGTGGGCTGGGCCTTGAAGGATGCTAAAGGCATGAGAATATTGAAGTGGGAAGGGAAAGGAGGTGACTACAGAAATATTGTTAAGTCAGGGAACAAAGTTGAAGAACCAATGATTGTTGGTAATTTTGAATTGATAATGTCCATTTGCTCAATTATGTCATTTATTCTTGGTACTTTCAGGGTATAGGGGATAAGCACAGAAAAGTCAGTACGGATTCACCCATCCACCATGGAGAAGGTGGATGCCATTGAAGGTCAGAGAAAAGAACAAGCCAAACAATGGTTGAAAAGGCGGAGTATGGAATCTAAGATGGAGAATGTCAAAAAAGGGGGGGAAAGGACCAACCAGCATCCTGCATTTAGAGGATTTTAGTGCATGATGTTTTTAAGGATCAACTAGATCTCAGTGTAGGCAAAGAGACAGAGGGATCAAAGCTTGCATATATTTTATAGATGGACCATGCAGTCTACAAAGGTAAATTCTGTAAGACACAGTGAGAATAAGGAGTAGATGAGGAGAGAGCAAACTCACAAAATTGCTGTGAGGAGAGAAATTCTATCTGAATGACTGACATAGTGGCTGAGAAAAATTGCAACAGGGGGCACGGTTAGAATTACTAGGAGAGCCGGGCGCGGTGGCTCAAGCCTGTAATCCCAGCACTTTGGGAGGCCGAGATGGGCGGATCACGAGGTCAGGAGATCGAGACCATCCTGGCTAACACGGTGAAACCCCGTCTCTACTAAAAAATGCAAAAAAAATTAGCCGGGCATGGTGGCGGGTGCCTGTAGTCCCAGCTGCTCGGGAGGCTGAGGCAGGAGAATGGCGTGAACCTGGGAGGCGGAGCTTGCAGTGAGCTGAGATCCGGCCATTGCACTCCAGCCTGGGCGACAGAGCAAGACTCCTTCTCAAAAAAAAAAAAAAAAAAAAAAAAGAATTACTAGGAGAACGTCATTGATAATGTTAATGATACCCAATTGTAGATGAATAAATGCTCTGTGCCATTAGATTCAGATGCACTCTGGTAAGGAGACATGGCAGTTCTGGTGTGAACTCTGATTTCCTTTCCTCTGATCCTTGGATGAAATGTGTTCAGTGGAAGGTAGGAAGGAGAACTTAGAACCGTGTTTCTCACTGCTTGGGAAATATTAAGTATAAAAGGAAGAATAACTGCACTCTACTGAGGTCCACATCCTAATTCCTCCAGAGCCTGCAAATATTTTAACTTTCATGGCAAAAGGTACTTTGCAGGTGTGACTAAATTTAGGGTCTTGAGATGGAGAGATTATCCTGGATTATCCATATGGACCCAATGCAATCAGAAGAGTTTTTACAAAAGGCAAAGAGGATGTCAGAAGACAGAGATAATGATAGACTTCTGGCTTTGATGTTGGAAGAAAAGACAATCAGTCAAGGAATGCCCATAGCTTTCAGAAGCTGATAAAGGCAGGGGAATGGATTTTTCTCTGGAGCCTCCAGAAAGAATATAGCCCTATTGTCATTTTGGTTTTAGCCTAACAGGACCCATTTTTGACTTCTCACCTTCAGAGCTGTAACATAATAAATGTGTAATCTTTTAAGCCATTAAGCTTGTGGTGATTTTTTACAGCAATAGGAAAATAATATAGTATATTGAGTTTAAGTCTAGTATTGAAAAATATGTTCTCAGCTAGTAGACAGCTGGGTTAGCTGGGTCCAGGCTAGGCATAGATGATGATGAGTATATGTTTGGAGGCCCAAAGTAAGGTAAATGCAGAGGCATCTACCTCTGCATTTAATGGAAAAGGTAGGTGGGCAAGAGGGTAAAGTATAAGTGCTTATTTCAAAGAAATACTCTGAGCAAAGAATGGAAAATTAGCAAAGCAACCTGTAATATAATAAGTGCTTAATATGTGGTTTAAAATAATTTGTTACAATGTTGACTGTCCTGTGGGCAAAGTGATCTTTTGGAGGGTACAAACTTCAGAGAACACATTGTTTGGTCCTCCCTGAAGATGGCTCTATACAAGTAAAATTGGCTTATGTTGAATATCAAGGAAAGCCTTGAAGTGGTGAAAGAATTTGTGCATGAATAGGAATGGATAGAAGGAAGGAGAGCAAATGATAGGCAGCCTCCTCACCCTGGTTTTACCTGTTTGCCTAGCTGACTGTTCTTACAAAAGCTTCAGGGTTTCTTTAGCACCAGCTGAGCATGTTACTTCATCCCACCTCCAGCTGCCTTTCTGAGTCACTGCCCAGTTTTTTACCCTGCAGCAATCGCCTGTGATCTCTTTGTGAGAGATCTTAGTGCTTACTCATCTCTGTGTTGCCAGCACCTAGTATAATGCCCAGTGAATAGCAAGTGTGCAATAAATCTTCACATAGTGAATGAACAAAGAGAAAAGAGTTCTACTCTTAAAACATTTAAAGACTCATTACAACGAGAAAGTATTATAAAGCAGTAAATAAATAATCTTGTGCTCAAATTTGTGGTCCAGATGACTTGTTTTCAAAAACTGATCTACACCAGCCCACCAACTGAGGCCAGGCCAGTAAAGATGCTTGGTCCCCACCCCTTCCATTCTAATTTAGTAGGTCTGGGCTAGCTCCCTGGCATGCATCCTTTTAACAAACTCTTTAAGGATTCTGCTTTTCAGGCAGATCTGTGGACTCCTGATCTTGACTTTGTTGAAGACAGAGATCATTGTGGACTAGGATGATCAGAGAAAGTTTCATTGGGAAGTTGGGATCTGAGTGGAATCTTCACACACAGGCAAATCTGGATGGATGAAGAGAAGGACAAGCAGCCAGGTCAAAGTTACAGAGAAGCAGGCATTGTAAGAAGCAATATTCTGTATGATTTTTCTACTCAAAAGACTATTCACAATCTGTATCACCAATTTCTCCATATCAAATCACTCTAAAGCTTAGTATCTTAAAAAAAAATAACCATTGTCTATTATCTCTCAGTTTCTGAGGGTCAAGAATTTGGGAGCAGCTTGGCTGGGCTTTCCTGACTGAGGGTCTCAAGAAGTTGCAGTTAGATGAAGACTGAGACTATGGTCATCTCAAGGGACCCTTTAGTCAGGCATCTGGACTGAGAAAACTCATAAGGCTGGGAGGGTTGCAACAGCTAGGGCTCCATGGCCTTCTTTCTCTCTCTCTATGCTGTCTTTTCCTATGGTCTCCACAACATAGTGGACTCAGAGTCACTGGGCTTCTTACATGGTGAGTTGAGCCTCTAAAAGAACATGTTCTGAGAGAGTGCACTAGTAGGAAAACAGAAGCAGAGAGAAGGAGAAGCTAAATGGTAGGGCACATGTGGAATCTAACCATGTATGCAAGTGAATAGGTAAATAGTAGATGGGCAAGGAAGTCATGGCCTTTGGAAATTCTTAACTTTAGTCAAAGAGCAAGAGATTATTCAGTGCTTCCTATTGGTCAACAATATGGATTGTATAGCACATAGAAGAATCATCATAGAATATATCAACTTCAAAGGGTATGATTTAATATGGCTTTACCATGAGGAAACGTAGTAAGGTCTCATTCTTTCAGCAACTTTCAATCATCCTTGAAGGTCAAGGATCACATTTTTTAAAGACTTGACTTTGTTTCATGGACATATCTCTATAATCTGAGCCAAAACAGTTGAGTTCTATGCCTACCACTTACGAAACTTTGGGATCCTGAGCAAATCCTTAACTTCCTTCCAGATTTAGCTGTTTATTTTTCCAACTTTGTCTCCTATCTCTTCCTCACATTTCACAGTCCAATTTTTTAGATTACTTGCTCTTTCCTAAAAGGCAAAAATTCTCTCCTGCCTCTTTGCCTTTGCACAGGGTGCCTCTGCTTGAGGCACTGCCCTTCCATACATTTCTCTGTCCCCTGCTGCTGTCCCTCTCTGCCTTTCAACTCTAGTACTGTCACAACTTCTTAGAATTGTCAGATCTCACTCCTGGAGGAGTCACTCTCTGTGGTTTTCTAGTACCCTACATGTATCTGTAGCACTGACCAGGTTTTGCTCTTTTCACTGCTAGACTCAGAGTTTTTTAAGGTCTAGGTCTTCATTATCTCTGGAATGTCTACAATGAGCATATGTCTGGCACGTAATAATCTATCAATGAATATTTATTGTGTTTAAGAGAATAAATGAATTCATTAATACAAGAAGGAAGGAATTATTTTAAAGTGTGGATCACCCATTCTCTAACTTGATAGGACACCGACACATTGGACCTCAGAGGACATTGGCTAAATTTTCATGGTCATTGTCAAGATTGAAAAATAAACAGTAAGAAAAAACTTGCTGTAAAGTCCTCTGCCTTTTGAGTCTATTTTCTTCTTTCTTTCTTGCTGAGAATCCTGCACAAAGACAAAGATGAGCATGAGAAGCTTCCATGTTTATCTCTTCGTATCAAGTATATAGCCCCTTCTACTTTTTGGCTATGAGAATAGTGCACATCTTTTTCTACTCCAGAAAGACGCAGTGGAAAGAAAATTCATTTCTGGTGTGCTGTGACTGTCTATCGAGTAAGAGTGATGGCAATCTGACTCTCATCTCACACTACCTCACTGGGATAGAACCAAACAGGACTGGAAGCCTGACCATGTCTCTCTCTCACTGACAGCAAGGTACAGAGCTAGAACGTGGATCTATGGCCACACAGATCTCAGTTACGAGCTGGTCACTACCATTCATTAGCAATTTGACTTCATTTTCCTGAGCTTCAGTTTCTTCATTCATGATCTGAGGATTGTTACTTCATCATGCTCAGCTCAAACAATGACAACTGTTGTAAAGTTTGAGATAACCTTAGCAACATCACCAAGCCTGTTTTCTAACATACATTAGATGTTAATTTTCTCTTTTCTTCTCTCACAGGACCCTCTGGAGCAGAGAACATTCTAGCTACCCATGACAAAGATGTTCTTTCTGGCTTTCCTTTTCTGCTTAGTAAGAGTAGGGCTGGGCTCTAGGTATCTTGTGTATTTCTCTCTGGCTCACACACCCAGGCACACCCATCCACAGGGCTTTGTTTCTTTAACCTCAAGTTATGTAATGAGTAGGTGTAGGGCTCTGAATTCATTTCCACAAGGATCTGTTTCAATTGCTCTAGGGCTCTGAGTGTATGTATGACACAGAGAGGCCCATACATGTTTCCCACTTGAAGCACCAGGCCTGAATTAGGTCATGCAATCATTGCATTTTTTACTATTTCACAAGCTGCTGCCATAGAAGCAGGTTAGGGCCACAGAGAATAAAGCAACAGCAGGTAGTTGCCTAACCTTGCTTTGTATTTACACATACATGTCGGTGGGGAAATGGTGACTCATTCCCCTTGCTGAAATACAACAGAAAGGCCAGATCTTAATGACTTTATTTCAAAGGTTACTTTCCCCCACCTTCAGACAAATCTACAACCGAATTTAATCTCTGGAAGTATGAGACATGTTAGGAGGAGTATTAGCCTATTCTGACCCCTAGGGTACCATTGGGTAACAGTTAGTATCTAGATGGTATCCAAGGAGGCCTCCCTAAACCTGTGGGAAGTGAAATAAACAATAGTTGATGATTCAAGGATTGGTGATAGTGCCCAACGAAAGTCACTACCTACTATGTGCCAGCTCCTTTGTCTACATTTTCTCTAATCCTTAAGTCAAACCAGCTAATTTTGCAACTGATGTTCAGGCTGATTAAGTAATTTCTCCAAAGTCCAACGGTAATAAGCAGCAGAGTGGAGAGACTGAAATCTAGACATTTCTAATGTCAAACTCCATATAACTTCTACTCTGTCACACTGCCTCCTTAAAGTTGAAATGGAGTGTTCTGCCTGCCCTGCTGCCCATGTTCCTAAAACTGCCACTAAATATGGACCTTCTGGGACTATCAGTCACAGTGCCAACGCCTCCTCTCTCTGCCACTAGGTGACTGTGTTCTAGAATTCTGACTCCTAGTAAGTCACACTTGCACAGAAGGCAGTTGAAAGAATGTCAATTTTGAAACACTCCTTATGAAATCCTGTTTCTTTGATTACTCTTCCTGAGGTCTAGTTGTTTCCCTCTTTATTTGATTCTGGAAATTACTCACAGATAAACTTCCTGTAGATTTGTTTTATTTTGTTTTGTTTTACTTAAGTCAGTCTGGAACAGTTTCTGTTGCATGCAACCACAGACCCTTAATGAATGATGGATACACTGTGAAGCACTCAGATGGTAACTTAGTTGAATGCAGCATCTGCATATCTCAAGAGAGTAGTTCTTAAACATTTGCAAACATTAGAGTCACTGGGAAGGTTTTAAACACTGATAGCTGGGACTAATCTTGAGAGTTTCTCATTCAGTAAATCTGAAGCAGGTCCTGAGAATTTGCATTTGTAAGGAGTTCCTGGGTGATACTGGCACCGCTAGTACAGGACTACACTTTGAGAACTACTGCCTTTTTCCAAATACATTCTGTAGGATAGTAAATGCAAGTAATTGACAGGTGTGCACATGCCTTCCATGACATCCACTCCTCTAAAAGCCATCAAAGAATACGTAAATTCAGAGTTTAACTGCCAGAGTGCATAGTCATCCTGTTCTCAAACTTAAATATTCCTGATTCTTTGTATATTCCACCTTTTTGTAGAAAACAAGACCCACATTTTTTCCAAGCCACGTTTTTTTGTTTTTTTTTTTTTAAACTTTATTTTTTTAGAGCAGGTTTAAGTTTACAGAATAATTAAGCAGAAGAGTTTCCCTATACCTCTTGTAGAGAATAATTAACCAGAGAGTTTCCCTGTACCACTTGTTCCCACACACGTCCAACCTACTCCACTGTGAACTTGACATACTACAGTGGTACATTTGTTAAAATCAATGAACCTAAGTTAACAAATCATTGTTACCCAAAGTTGAGAGTTTAGGGTTCATTCTTGCTGTTGTTTCGTCTATAGATTTTGACAATACATAATGGTATGTATCCACAATTGTAGTATCAGTAATATCAGTATTACTGTAGTACAGAATAGTTTCATGTCCTAAAAATCTTCTGTGCTCTACCTAGTTATCCCTCCTCCCCACTAACTCCTAGAGGAATCTTTTTACTGATCTTTTTACTGTCTTCACAGTTTGGCCTTTTCCAGAACGTCATATAGTTGGAATAATACAATAGGTAGCTTTTTCCAATCAGCTTCTTTCAGTTAGTAATGCATTTAAACTTCACTTATACATTTAAAGTTCTTCCATGTATTTTTGTGGCTTGGTGGAGCTATCTATCTTTTTTTAAGAGCTTAAAAATATTCCTGGATGTGTCACATTTTATTTATCTAATCTACTGAAGGATAGCTTGGTTGTTTCTAAGTTTAGGAATTTTTAAATAAACCTCTCATATAAATTGGTGTGAAGGGTTTTGTGCAGACTTACATTTTTAACTCATTTAGGTAAATACCAAAGATTATGTTTGCTGGATCATAGGGTAACAGTATGTTTTGTTTTGTAAGAAACAAACTAACTTCTGAAGTGGCTGTAACATTTTGCATTCCCATCAGTAATAAACGAGAGCTCCTGTAACTCCACATCCTTGCCAGCATTGGTGCTATCAGTGTTCTGCATTTTGGCCAATCTAATGAGTATGTAGCGTTATCCTGTTGTTTTAATTTGCATTTCTCTGATGATATACATTAGGGAGCATCTGTTCATGTGGTTATCCACTGCCTTATATTTTCTTCTGTAAAGTGTCTGTGAAGGCATTTGGCCCATTTTTTAATCAAGGCATTTGTTTTCTTATTGTGGAGTTCTTTGTATATAATACAAAGAACTTTGTATATAATATCAAAGACTTTGATAACAGTCCTTTATCAGGTTTGTCTTTTGCAAATATTTTCTCCCAGTCTGTGGCTTGTATTATCATTCTTTTGGCATTATCTTTCAGCCATCAGAAGTTTTTAATTTTAATAAAGTTTAGCTTATCAATTATATAATATCCAGGTTAATTATTTCTTCCATGCTTTTGATTGGATATATAATCTTCACACCCAAGATCATCTAAATTTCTCCTATGTTACCTTTTCGGAGTTTTACAGCTTTGGTTTTACATTTAGGTCTGTAATTTAGTTTGAGTTAATTTTTGTAAAGGATGTAAGAGCTATGTCTAGACTCATTTTTCTGCACATGAAGGTCCAATTGCTCTAGTACCATTTGCTGAAGAGACTGTTTTTGTTCAATTGTATTGTCTTTGCTCATTTGTCAAAGATCAATTGACTACATTTATGTGGGTCTATTTATGAGCTTTCTGTTCTTCTGTTCTGTGTTCTGTTAATCCTTTTTTTTTTTTTTTTTTTTTTTTGGCCGATACTACATTGTCTTGATCACTGTGGCTTCATAGTAAGTCTTGAAGTCAGGTAATTTCAGTCCTCTTGCTCTATTCTTTCCCTTAAATATTGGGTTTACTATTCTGAGTCGTTTGTTTTTTCATAGAAAGTTTCAAATTACTTTGTTGATATCCACAGAATAACTTCCTGGGATTTTGATTGGAATTGCATTAGAACAAGCTGGGACAAAGTGACCTCTTGACAATATTGAGTTCTACTATTCATGAACATGGAGTATCTCTTCATTTATTTAGTTCTTGTTTGATACCTTTCATCAGAGTTTTTACTCCTCATATAGACCTTATACATATTTTGATAGATTTATAGCTAAATATTTCATTTATTTTGATGATAATGTAAACAGCAATATGTTTTTAATTTCAAATGTCCCTTGTCCATTACTGATATATAGGAAGCCATTGACTTTTGTATATTAACCTTGTACGCTACAGCTTTGCTAGAATTGCTTATTGCTTCCAGGAGTAATTTTGTCAATTGTTTTATATTTTCTATGTGTATGATCATGCTAGGGTTTTTCAGAACTAGAACAACATGACAATAATAACATTTTTTAATGCTAAAAGTAAAATGATGTGTTACAGAAAACTTGGAATCTGGGGGAAAACTTAGTATTTATTGAGTACTTACTATGTGCCAGGAACTATATGAAGCATTTTATTGGTATCTTTTAATTGAATCCTGTTGACAACTTTTTGATTTAGGTGCTTTTGTTCTCATTTTATACCTAGAAAATGGATGTTCAGAGAAAATAACAAACATGCCTCAAGAAACACAGTTAGTAAGTGGTAGCGACAAGAATCTGGCACAAGCAGTCTGATTTCAGGTTTGTACCTCTGACTACTATACTACATTGACCCTTATCACCCATCTTATCACCCCACCACACTTCAGAAATAACCAATAATATTATGTTGTATTTCTTCCAAGCCTTTATTTATCTCCAGTAAAAGAGATAAAGAAGAAATAACAACCTAAGTTAAGGGTACATTAATACCATTTTCAAAAGAAAAGTAAAGAAAATGATAACTATGTAATGTGTTGGATATGTTAACCAGCTTGATTGGGTGACTATTTCATAATGGATATGTATATCAAAAAATTAAGTTGCATATCTTCAATAGATATATAATTTTGTCATTTATGCCTCGATAAAGTTGTAAAAAGTAGCATTTTCAGGGGCATATACATTCATTCATTTATTTATGTAAAAATAGATTTTTGAGCATCAACTTTATACCAGGCACTATTGTAGGAGTAAAGCAATACAAAAAAAAAAAAAAATCCCTTCTCTAATGGATCTTGCCTTCTAATGGTTACTGTATTTTCTCTTTAGCATATTACCTGCTGAAGTTCTTTTCACACCTCTTTGTATACATTTTTTAGTGGTTGGTCTAGAATTTACAAAATACCATCTCAATTTTCATAATATATTTAGAATTAATACTGTTTTAATTCGCATAAAATATAGAAAATGTGCAACCATATCGATCCATTTCTTTCTCTGCCAGAATTGTCATAGCTTTGTGAAGCCTCTATATATTATAAGCCCACAAGAAAATGTTAAAATTTTTGATGTAAACAATCAGATGCCTTTTAATAATAGATAAAATGTTATTTTATATTTACACAGATATTTAGAATATCTACTACTTTTCATTTGTTTCTGAAGATCTAAATTCCCTTCTAGTATCATTTTCTTTAGTGTGAAATACCTTCTTTATAGTCTGAGACTGATGACAAAAATTTCTCAGTTTTTGTTTATCTAAAAATGTCTTCAGATCAGTTTTTATGGAGGATACACTTACTGGATATGGAATTCTACATTGACAGGTTTTTTTCATTTTTGTTTTCAGTGCTTTATAAAGACATGTTTCACTGTCTTTTAATTTCCATAGTTTCTGAGGAGAAGCCAGCTGTCTTTATAAATTATTGTCCCTCTATATGCAACATGTACGTTTTCTCTGACTGCTTTCTAGATATTCTAGAAATACCTTTTCTCTTTGGTCATCAATTTAGTTATAATGTCCCTGTATTTTTTATCTGCATTTATCATATTTGAGTTTACTGAACTTCATTAGTTCATACATTGAAGTCTTTCATGATATTGAGGAAGTTTTAGCCATGATAAAAATAAAATTTCTGTCCCATTCTTCACCTTCTTTGACTCCAGTTCCACATATGTTAGACCATGTGCTGTGTCCCACAACTCCCTAAGAATCTGGTCTTTCATTAATTAAAAAACCTTTTTTCCTACTTTACTTTAGATTGGATAATGTCTACAGACCTATCTTTAAGTTCACTGACTTTTTTCTTTTTCCTCTTTGTAACTCCATCTACTAAAATTTTTAAATTATTATTTCTATAATTTTTAAATTTCTTTTTATAGTTTCTATTTCTTATTCTGACCATGTTATTCTTTATGTCACTGAGAACAGTAATAATAGCTGCCTTAAAGTCCATTTATTGTTATTTCTAACATTGGAGTTATCTTGGATTTTACCTTCATTGATTGCCTTTTCTCTTGAAAATGTTACATTTTCCCAGTTATATATCAAATAATGTTGAGCCATGTTCTGAACTCTAAATTCTGTGGCATTCCTTCAAATATGTTAATGTTTTCATTTGAACCATAAATTAACTTAGTCATACTAAAGCTACAAAGCCTGTTTCTTGAGTGCAATGTTATTTAGTGCTTTTATCTTAATCCGTGTTGTTTTGAGTCTGCCTCACACAAACATACTCAGCCACCAGTTAACATTTTTGACTTGCTCTCTCTGCCACCTTGTTTCCAGAATCCTTTACCTACTCACTTTCCAGTAGTTTTGGTTGCCCTGAACTGTGTCATATTGTCAGAAAGACTGCATATTTTCTGTTGAAATGTTAGCTACACTATGTGGCACTGAGTCACTCTTCTGTCATGCTAAAAGCCATACATAGTGGCTAACCCACCCCATGCTATCCCTTTCTCCAAGTTTTTATGGCTCCTTTATAGGATCTGCCTGTTTTTGTGCACTCCCTGATTTCAGATTATTGTTTTATAATTTTTTCAGTTCATACTTGTTTTCAGCAGGTGTTCGTGTCCAGTAAGAACTGACTGGAAGCATAAGTTTTTGTTATGCTGTGTTTTATGTATTCAATTTTGAAGAAATAAAAGTTTGTAGCCCAGTTGGCTACCAAACTCATTTTGAAAAAATAAAGTGAACCATGAAATTTGAAGGGCTAGATACTACTACTGAGGTAGGCAAACTTCTGATTCACACATCCAAAAAATTTTTGCATGGTTTGCTATGTGCTAAGGCACATATATGGTTCAAATAAGTAAAATAGGAAATCTGTACCCACAGGAAGCATACAGTGAGTAAAAGGGATAATTTAAATCACTAGTAATTTAAGTAGCACTAAGTCTGGGAACAGATATGAGGATGAGACTATCTGCGGAAACTGCTGCTGAGAAAAGACTACAGAAGATTTGTTTAACCATATTATAAATTGGTTTAAATTGTATAAATTTGTTGTCAACATCTATAAACATAGTTAACATAAAACAACTGATCCCTTTTCATTTATCTCATTCTTCATTTTACAAAGAAATCTCATTCTTGTCTCCATGGATGATCATCCAATACCAAGTTCTACCGATCAATTTCTCTAAACCAAGTCAGAGTCATCAAAGCTGTCAAAGTCATCAAATGACTAGCATCCAAACTGATGTGTTTCTTAACAACAAGCATATCTCAGGCAACCAACAGAACTGAAAAGATGACTCTCCTTCACCTTTAAGTTATCTTTGCAGTTACCAAACACACTATTTTCTAGAGTAGGGTTAACAACTGTCTCCAATACCAGCCAGCTATTTTTTTCTAGAACATTCTTGGTGAATAATTTTGTCAAAAGTAAATGCAAATGCACACCGATTTTCAGGATGATCTGAGTTCTAAAGGAATGTCACCATCAATGACAATAACCAATCAAATCAACAAAAATAAATGTCACCCACTCCAGACTACATCTTAAAAGCAAAGGTTGGAAAAGTAAGATGTCTCTGGCAAAGGTGGTATTTAATATATGGAAGAAATTATGTCCTCTGTGTTGAGTATATCATATTTAAAGGTTACTGCAGTCATTTGCATTAAGCAATATAAGTAGCAAACCCAATATCTTTTTTTTTTTTTTTTTTTTTTGAGACAGAGTCTTGCTCTGTCAGCCAGGCTGGAGTGCAGTGGCACGATCTCAGCTAACTGCAACCTCCCTCTCCTGGGCTCAAGCAATTCTCCTGCCTCAGCCTCCTGAGTAGCTGGGTTTACAGGCATGTGCCACCAGGCCCGGCTAAGTTTTATATATTTTTTAGTAGAGACAGGGTTTCACCATGTGGCCAAGCTAGTCTTGAACTCCTGACCTCAGGTAATCTGCCCACCTTGGCCTCCCAAAGTGCTGGGATTGCAGGCGTGAGCCACCACGCCCGGCTGATCTTTTTAATGTGTTTGTATTTTAATACCTGTCTTGTCCATCAAGAAACAGTAGTTAAGATGACTTGAAAAAGATGTGTTAATGAATTAAACCAAACATTCTGTTCCAATGAATTTGTGCTAAGGAAATCACAGCAAGGAAACAGTAAGGGCATAAAAGAGTCTATTGTAGCATTATATATAATAACAATTTGGATACAACCTGATGGTTCTATGTGGCCTGCAAATTATGGTATACTATGTAGTTTAATAGTAATAATCGTGAAGAATGTGAAAATATGAAGAAATGTTTGCAACACAATGTTAAGAGAAAAATAGTATAACATATAATATTATGCATACCAGGGTTGCAGATATGTAAAATGGGATTGAATGCAAAAACTGAGATACAAATAAACAAGGATAATAGCATTAAGATGAGAGGATGAGTGACTTCTTCCTGTGAATACCTACTTATTTTATAAATCAGAGAAAGAGAGAGAGACAAAAAAAAATTCTGGAACCACTAGTTCTGTATTGGGATGGAAAACATGCTCATATGACTGTCTCAGCAATTAGAAAACTTGGTACAAACAACGAATTCTCTAATCACATGGTTGTGAATGCGCATCTCAGTCCAAACCTCTAGTAACCTTGGAGAGTGAACTCATTACAGCAATTGAGACTCTGTGCAGTTCACTTGTTTCTGTCAAGTTGCATCCTCTCCGAAATGCATTAGAGTTTACTACCACGTAGGGAGGGTCCTAAGATTAAACTCCTGCTTACCAGAGTAGTGAGAAATGAAACTAGAATATCCCAGACAGACACCATTGTGTTTTTTTCTGTTTAACGTTTATTTTAGGTTGGGGGTACATGTGAATGTTTGTTACATAGGTAAACACATGTGATGGGGGGGTCTGTTGTACATATTATTTCATCACTAAGGTACTAAGCCCAGCACCCAGCAGTTATCTTTTCTGCTCCTTTCCCTGCTCCCACCCTCCATTCTCAAGTAAACCCCAATGTCTGTTGTTTTCTTCTTTGTGTTCTTAAGTTCTCATTATTTAGCACCTACTGTAAGCGAGGACATGCAGTATTTTGTTTTCTGTTCCTGGATTAGTTTGCTAAGGATAATAGCCTCCAATTCCATCCATATTCCCTCAAAAGACATGATCTCATTATTTTTTATGGCTGCATAGTATTCCATGGTGTATATGTACCACATTTTCTTTACCTAGTCTGTCATTTAGAACATTTAGGTTGATTCTACATCTTTGCTATTGTGAATAGCGCTGCAATGAACATCTGTGTGCATGAAACAGACACCATTGTTAATTTCTTTTTTATGGTGAATCAAATGAAACAAATGCTCATTTTTGATGTGACTTTCCTAGTGGATCCAGATATGTGGTGCCTGAGTGTTCTCAGTATAACAGGTTACTGATGTCACCCTCTCCTTTATTTGTTTAAACAACATCACCTCAAGAATTGATATCCCATAAAGAAGGAAACTCAAAGTAATCTCCATCATAACCTTCTTCCAGCTCTTTCCTAGATCTTCAGAGGAAGATCTTGGAATTCATTTTCAGGAATTACACTTCTAAGCAGTTTTGTCCCATTTTTCTCTGATTTCTTTTTCTCTCTCACCTAATTCAAATAGTGCCCCTTTTTGGTCCTGTAGAATTTACGTGGTTCCTTCCTTCCAGCATATTTGACTGAAGTTTGGGGACAGGAAACATTCTACAGGGCATCATAACAAACAATTCAATATCAGTTATTAGACACTTCAATTCCTGTATCTCTGGGTCATTCCAGCTTTTGGAACTTTGTTGCTGACTACCATTTCTCCTCAGTTCAAAGCTTCCCACCATATTACTAGACTTCTATTTTTCTATCTTCTCTTACTTTTTACAATTCTTCTTTCTGGACCCCTTAAAACCACCTACTTAGACTGTCCCTGTAATTCAGAATTCTCAGGTCAATTTTACAGAACAATTTAATTTTTTAATGTGTTACTCTTTTACTTATCAGACCATTTCCTGAGGTCTCTTAAGTATGTAAATAGGCTGAGAATTTCTCAGATCAAGTTCAGGAGACCTTTTGATGAACATTTTCCCAAAATCTATCTCTTTCTTTTTGTATTTTCTTATGGGTAACAAGAAAAAGCCAAGCTAACACTTTAACATTTTGTTTGGAAATTTCCTCAGATAAATATCAAGTTCATCATGTATAATTTTTTACTTCTCAAATAATTTCAGGACATAATTCTGGTATGCATTCTGCTAGTGCATAACAAAGATCTCTCTTTTCTCCGTTTTCCAATAACATTTCTGTCTGAACCCTCACCAACAGAACCTTTAATATTTGTATTTCTACCAACAGTCTACATATGACAATTTAGGTAGTCTATAAAATCACACATATATTTTCTACTGTGTTCTTCACTTTCCTCTGAGTCCTCATTAGCAGAATCGTTAACTCCATATTTCTACTAACAGTCTGTTCAAGAGAATGTAAGCTTTTTCTAACATGCTACTCAAAATTCTTCCAGCCACCGCCCCTTGACCAATTCCAAAGACACATCCAAATTTTTAGTTATTTGTTACTGCGGCACCCCACTTCTAGCTACCAGAATCTATACTAGGTTTCTAATGCTGTTATAACAAAAAGCTACTAAAAGTCATTATCTTATATTTCTGGAGGTTAGAAATCTAAAATAGATCTCAGTGGGCTCACCATAAGGCAATTACAACATTGCAGTTTTTCTGGAGGCTCTAGGGGTTGATCCATTCCTTTGCCTTTTCCAGCTTCTGGAGGCTGCCCACCCTCCTTGGATTAGGTTAGCCTTCTCTCTCCAAAGCCAGCAGTGGCCAGTTGAGACTTTCTCATGCTGTAACACTCCAGCACTGACTCTTCTGTCCCCTCGTTTCACGTGTAAGGGCTCTGCGATTACATTGGGAGCTCACTGAGGTAATACAAGATAATATCTCCCTCTCATGGTCAGCTGATGAGTTGGCAACTTTAGTTAACATCTGCAACCATAACTCCCCCTTACCACGTAACATAACATTTTCATGGTTTCTAGCAATTAGAATGTGGACCTCTGTGGGAAGCCATTATTCTGCCTACCACACTAACCTTTGCACAATTTCTAACAAATAGTAAATAATAATTGGTATCTGTTATTATTTGATAAATAAAAATTGAATACCTACATATACTAAACAATGCACTAGAAATACAAGAGAGAATTAGATATATATGTGTTTCTTGCCTTCATGGAGTTTAGAGTCCAATTAAAAGATGTGGTCTCTTGAATATGCAATTTCAATATAATGAGGTAAGGTGTGTGGGAGCAAAACACCATGGAAACACAGAGGGAAGGTACTTGCTTTATGCAAAACTACACAAGAAGAATTTCAAAAGGTAGAGATATCTATAACATACCTAAAGGATAAATTTGGAAAGAAAATAAAAGGTCCGGGCACGGTGGCTCACACTTGTAATCCCAGCACTTCAGGAGGCCAAGGTGACAGATCATAAGGTCAAGAGATTGAGACCATCCTGGCCAACATGGTGAAACCCTGTTTCTACTAAAAATGCAAAAATTAGCTGGGCGTATTGGTGCATGCCTGTAATCCCAACTACTCAGGAGGTTGAGACAGGAGAATCGCTTGATAGGGGGAGGTGGGGATTGCAGTGAGCAGAGATTGCACCACTGTACTCTAGCCTGGTGATAGAGCAAGAGTCTGTGTAAAAAAAAAAAAAAGACAAAAACGGTCTATGAAAGGTCAATGGGCCTGAAGGCAAGTCCACACTTCGCTAGATGGAGGACATAAACAAAATTAGGTTAAATAATAGCAAGAGGGTGCAGGAGTGATGAGGGAGAATTAAGTTCAAGTCATATCAGCAAGAGCCTTTAAGTGCATTTAATAGTTTAGACTTTATTCTGGAGGCAATGGGGAGCCCTTGAATGGGTTTGAATCTTTGAAGTGATGTGAACAGTTTTCGGCTTTGGAATTGTCACTTTAGCTATAAGATAGAGAACTCGCTGGGCACGGTGGCTCAAGCCTGTAATCCCAGCACTTTGGGAGGCCGAGGCGGGCGGATCACGAGGTCAGGAGATCGAGACCATCCTGGCTAACATGGTGAAACTCCGTCTCTACTAAAAAATACAAAAAAAACTAGCCGGGCGAGGTGGCGGGCGCCTGTAGTCCCAGCTACTCGGGAGGCTGAGGCAGGAGAATGGCGTGAACCCGGGAGGCGGAGCTTGCAGTGAGCTGAGATCTGGCCACTGCACTCCAGCCCAGGCCACAGAGCGAGACTTCGTCTCAAAAAAAAAAAAAAAAAAAAAAAAAGATAGAGAACTCATTGCAAATTCTATCAACTGGGAAAAAACAAAAATGTAACTATAAAATTCTGTGTGTCAAAATTCAGAAATTTGTTCTTAAGTAACTCATACATAGACTTGAACAATAATAAAGATACATATGCCAAAACTTGTTCGATGCAGCTAAAGTAGCATTTAGACATAATTTTATCCCCAAATGTTCATATTAGAAAAGAAAAGCAGTTGAAAATTAATAAGATAAACTTCTAATTTAAGACACTGGAAAAAAATGGAAAAAGCTAAAGATGAAGACAATAAAGGTTTATTGAAAAGGTGATGCTTCAAGGAAAGATATTTCCCCCAACTGCTAGGAGTATTTTTAGTTGACAGCATATAGCTGGCATCACCTTCTGAGATTGTCTAAGACACAGGCTGATATCTCCCTCAAGGCCTTGCCCCTTCCTGAGGCAGCCCATATCCAATGACTGATCAAGACAGGGTGCACAGGCTCAGCCATTTTGGTCCCACACAAGAAAACTCTGATGGGTAACTTTAGCTCCAGAGCTTCCCATGGGTTGGTGATGTCTCTCATGAGGCCAGCACTGTTACTAAACATCTCCCTCTGCAAAGTTCTGCTCCCTTCCTGCCCCTTCCACAGTTGTGGTTCACTAGGTACTCCCTAGGAAACACTAGGCACACTAAATCAGGAAATAAGTATACAATGGTGAGATGCAACAAAGCCAAAAAAATGGTTCACACACACAAAACCTAATAAAATAAAGAAATGCCTGACAAAATTGGTCAAAAAATAAAAAGAGGAACATAAGTGCAGTTAAGGAATAGGTTAAAAATACAATGGGGATATTAAGAACAACTTTATATCAATGAACATGAAAGCACAGAGAAAATAGAAAGATTCCTATAAATATAAAGCTCACCAAATCTGGCTTCATAAGTAATAGAAAACTTGATTTTTTTTATAAACATAAAGATATCAAACTGGTAGTTTAAAATCTCATTACAAAGAAAACTCTAGGTCAGATGGTTATCTGGATGTGTTTTACCAAATATTAAAGGAACAAATAATTCCAGTCTTAAATAAACTCTTCCAAATGTAGAAAAAAAGGGAACACTTCCAAAGTCATTTTATGAGGCTTGAATAATCTTGATAAGAAAACCTGACAAAATGAAAAGCACTAAGGAAAATTATAAGCCATATCACTCATGACACGGATACACAACCTAAGCAAAATATCCGCCTACTTACTCCAGTAGTAAATAAAAATGAGAATATGTCATCACCAACTAGGGTTTTTATTCCCCCAAGGTTATCAAGGCTGGTTTAGCATTAGAAAATTAATTTAATTTAAAATTAATTTAAAATTAATTTGTTAATTTACTCTATTAACAAATTTTTAAAAATCTTATGATTATTCTCAATAAATAAGTTTTAATATCCATTCACGACAAACTCTCCACAAACTGCAAACGAAAACTTCTAAAACTTGATAAAGTGTATTTACCAAAAACCTAATGCAAACTTCAGATTAGGAGCTATTTCAATAATATCCATAAGATGTCTTATACCATTAGGTGTCTCACATTACGATGGAGGCCTATATATGGCATAGCAGTAGGTGAAAAAACAAGATATAGAGCAATTTATTATCATACATACATTTTGAGAAGTGTCTAGCCTTGGGCTTTGCACATAATAGATGTCTAAAACATGCTTACTGACTCCTAGACAAGAGAATGTTACAAGACTTTGTCAACATTTCAGAGTGCTGTGGCCTGAAGAATGCAACAGCCCCCAAAGATTCTGGCTTGGAGTTGTCCTCTGGTCACAATCTGCTCTGAGTGTGGGCTGTACCAGTCATTACATCTTTCATATTCAGCTGCCAAAAGACCTTATTTGTTCAAAAACACAAACTAGAGTTTTTCACTATAAATTTGTTCTGGACAGTTACTTTCTTTGGGTGGTACTCATAATAATAGATTGCTTTCCACCATATAAGTTTTCTTCCAGTGTTGGAAAAATATTGGGAAAACATTGACCCTTAAAGGGTATGACAAGATGGAATAGAAAAAACACTAAATTAGTCCTGAAGATGCAGGGCTTTTAGTTCTGCTGGGTTGTTAATCAGCAGTGTGACCTTTGGTGTGATTCAAAATGTTAGGACCTTATTGTCTATTGTGAAATGTACTATATGATTTACTCATTTATTCAATTAATTAAGAACTTATTTCCTGTTGGGTATTACGATCCTGTGCATGTCATATAGATGTTGGGAAAGTCAACAGTAATAGGAGATACAAAAGTGTATTGTCAAATTTAGTTTGCTCTTAAAAAGCTGAGGGGTTTGGGAAGGTGAGAATTCGACAGTTGCTGATTTTCTAAATTAGCCCCCATCATCTCTTACATGCTTGCACAACGCCAGGCCCTTGGGGAATATCAACAAGAATGAAGTATTCAAACTCAACACCAGAATCTTACATTTTCTTTGCAATATGGTAGAATATGGGATGAATCCTAGGTTGGTCCAAAAGTAATTGCAGTTTCAGACCATAAATTTTAAATCATTATAACTAGGCTCAAACACATATTTATTCATCAAAATAGGAACCATTACAATAGACACATTTTTGCCAATGAGAAATGTCAGTTTATTCCTGTAGCCTAAAAATCTGTGCTTCAGATTCGACAAACTCTTGGAAAGCATTTTCTGCATCCTGCTGGTTGTGGAAGTGTTTTCCCTGCAAACAGTTGTCGAGATACTTGAAGAAGTGATAGTCAGTTGGCGAGAAGTCAGGTGAATATGGTAGATGAGGCAAAACTATGTAGCCCAATTCGTTCAACTTCTGAAGCACTGGTTGTGCAATGTGCAGTTGAGCATTGTTGTGGAGAAGAATTGGACCCTTTGTGTTGACCAATGCCAGCTGCAGATGCCAGTCTTTGGCGCAGCTCATTGACTTGTTGAGCATACTTCTTAAATGTAATGGTTTCACCAGGATTCGGAGAGCTGTCATGGATCAGACCAGCAGCAGACCACCAAATAGTGACCATGACCTTTTTTTGGTGCAAGTTTGACTTTGAGAAGTGCTTTGGAGCTTCTTCTCAGGCCAACCACTGAGCTGGCCATTGCTAGTTGCCATATATAAAATCCACTTTTTATTGCACATTACAATCTGATTGCAAAATGGTTCATTGTTGTTGCATAGAATAAAAGAAGACAACACTTCAGAATGATGTCTTTTTGGATTTTTGCTCAGCTCACGAGGCACCCACTTATCGAGTTTTTCACCTTTCCAATTTGGTTGAAATGCCAAAAGACCATACAGTGATCAACACTGGATTCTTTGGCAACTTCTTCTGTAGTTGTAAGAGGATCAGCTTCAATGATTCCTCTCACTTGATCTTTGTCAACTTCCAATGGCTGGTCACTATGCTCCTCATCTTCAAGGCTCTAGTCTCCTTTGCAAAACTTCTTGCACAATGACTGCACTGTATGTTCATTAGCAGTTTCTGGGCTAAAGGTGTTGGTGATGCTGCGAGTTGTCTCTGCTACTTTACAACCCATTTTGAACTTGAATAAGAAAATTGCTCTAATCTGCTTTTTGTCTGATATTACTTCCATAGTCTAAAATAAACATAAAATAAACATCAAGCAATAAGTCCTTATCAAAAAAATATAAATTGAGAAATGTCCATTAAAATGATGTATAACATAACCACATTTCTGTAAGAACATATTCCAATATCAAATGGCAAATTCCGACCATGCAAAAACTGCAATTACTTTTGCACTCATGTAATAATATGTACAACCTTGATCAAGTCATCCAACTACTTTGGTATGAGTTCCTGAAGTAGATTCTGAAACAAAAACTTGAGCACAGGAATTTATTTGGAATTTGATCTCAAATAAGGAAGGAACTGAGGAAAGTGAGACAGAAGGGAGAGAAAGCAATAAAGAGGGGGTCTGAATGAGCTGTTGCCACTGTAGGGGTTCAGTCCTTCTGGGGACCATTTGAGTCACCGTGTAAACCTCAGATTTTTCCTGCCAAGGGACAGGCCAGCTAGGATATGTATCCCCTGTCTCTTTTCTCTCACCATGTGAGAGAGCTACCCCTGGCAATTTCTAGCTGCAGGTCTGATGGGTTGAGAAGCACTTGAAGTAAGAAGCTGTAAGCTTCAGGTGAACTCAGCAGCGAGCTTCAGGGACATGGAGTGTGAAACTAACAGCATCTGCTCTAGCAACCAATCACTGACTGGGTTTCCTGATGTATATAAAAAAATAACTTATATCTTGCAGGACAGTTGTGGATATTAAAATTTTCTCATATTCATTTTTATTAAGAAGAAATATTTACTGTAAATGTTTCAGGGGATGGGGCAGAGTGATGAAAGCATGCAGCAGCAGTATGGTTCTCATAGCACATGAATCCTGTGACCTGGGAAGCAGGAGTTATAAGCTTGTCTTGTCTTCAGAATCTCCTTTGAACAGGCTCCAAGAGAGGATTTTGATAAGGACTTAATGAAAGAGGCCAAGTAGTAAAGTTTGGGTTTATTGCAAATGTTTATTTAACTCAGACACTTCAAAAGCATTTTTTGGAGAAACAAGTTAGCTGAATCAACATCCCTGACCCATATCAGGATCCTAGCCTGAGGTACTGAATTTAGTTAGAACATTTGCTAACCTAAGGCTCACATGGGAGTACACCTGTTTAAGATTTGACAGTCTAATGTCAAGTTTCAAGGTTGTTTTTTCCTTGGTGTAGGAGGGGATACCTGAAGTAAAACTGGTGAAGGGCAGTGGTTCTCAAACTTGAGCATGCATTAGGGGGACCTGGAAGGCTTATTAAAATACAAATCTCTGGGTTCCACACCCAGAGTTTCTGATTTAGTAGGTCTAGGATGCGGTCTAAACATTGGCTTCTCTAAGAAGTTCCCAGGTGATGCTGATGTTGTCTGGGGAACACATTTTGAGAACATATGGTTAGAAGAAGCTAGAGTCATATGAATGAGTAGGAGAAGCCAAGGGTGGGAGTGCTCTGCTGAGAAGTGCATTAGAAATATGGTCAGACCCAAATTCAGCATCAGCCTCTTCTCCTTGGTCTTTGGAGATCACTGCAAGTTCATCCTCCAAATGAATGTTTCTATTTACTTTTAGTTTAGAATTTTGCCTTATTCCTACCCTAGCCCATAAATGCACCACCTCCCTGGATTCAGACTAGCCTTCCAGAAGAAGACTGAACTTGGAATCGAAAGGCGAACTTCACTAATAACTAGACTGTGCATGGAAGGAAGACAAAGACAAAGAAAAAGAGAAAGAAAGAAGAGAAGGAGTGAAAAGGAAAAGATGACAGACAGGGAGAAAAATAACATTATGAACCCCTATTGTGTTCCAAGATCTATACTTTAAATTTTCACATACTTTAGAATGTTGAAGTCTCACAGATATTCAGCAAGACATGTGTTATTATCTCCATCAGGAAACTGGAGCTTAAAGAGATTATGGAATTTGCCCAAGTAGGCAAGACTTATGAAATGCATAAGCAGGACTCAAATCTAAAACTGTTTCATTCTAACTCTATTGAATGAAATAGAGTTCTACTGTTCTCTACTGTCAGAAAAATTGTGTCACTCACTATAAAGGGATCATAAATGATTTGGAATTGGAAAGCAGAATCACATGGGCAAAACAGTGGTTGCCTCAAATGTTCAACTGATTTTTGTATTTACAATCATGTTGTCTCTATAACCCTCGTTTCTTACTCTCTGAACTTGGGGGTAAATCTAGGATCTCTTTCATAGCATAGTTGTAAAAATGAGGTGAAACTAGGTAATCTCTCTGCCTTTGTATCTGCTAATCTCATGATCTCGGATTGAGACTCTATTCTAGGTAGAAGCAATTATGTTGCACATACCCCAGGAATGGTAATTCTGATTCAAGAAGAGATCCCTCAATACAGGGCTTCTCAGAATGCTGAGAATGGGTCCAGGGAAGTGAACGTGGGGCCACCAGCTTGACCAAAGTGGAAGCCTATGAGGCCATCACTTTTCTCTGAATGGGGCCATGACATAGCCTAACAATTTGAGAATTGATGGTATTCAACCTGGAGAAATGTTTCAGTATCCTAGTAAAATTTGCCTGTCCAATGAAAAAAATGCTGGTGATTTTAAGTTGGTCAGTTCTCCTGTACAGTTTTATAATTTCTACACAAATATTTCTAAATTTCTCCATTTAAGCCAGGGCATTGGTAGTATTTGCTATGATCAAATTTAGCTTGCAAAATGTAGAGTTCAAAAGAAGAGTGCAAGAAGGAAATTCCAAGAACAACTTTCACTGAGAGATGAGGGTGATACCCAGTGGTTACATTATCCAGATGTGGGATGATATTGCCCAGGCATCCCCTTAAGTGGTATTAAATCTGATACTGGACAAACACTTACAGGGCATATTATGCGGAAACAGACAATAGGTCTGGGTAAGTGCTGTGACCTTTCCACCTTCTAGTCTGGGCAAGTGTTTAAAAACTGGGATCTAGGATGAGTTACGAGTCAAGAAGAAGATCCGTTGTGACCATTTGGGATGCTTCAGCAACATGCTATTTGGTAAGCATCAGTCCAACATTATCTAGACTCTGAAAATAATCTAGGTTGAAACAAGAAAAGACCTCTTTGAACTTGTAAACACAAACTGCAGAAGTATACCTTTCCAGTATTAAGCAGTTTTTCTAAGTACAAACCACAACCAAATTTAAAAACTAAATCCTACATGATATTCAAATATGTGGTTCTTGATGTGGGCCAAAAGGGAAATTAAAAGGACATGAAAGAGAATCCAAAGGGTGGAGATCAGCAGTGCTGTTTGTTTGAAGCTTATTTGCATAGAGAAAAATATTTGACTATGAAAGCCCTCACACATGTAAACTAGAGCACCAACCTTATGAAAATCACATAATCTGATCTCACCCTGCTAAAGTTTAAATCTGGACTCATTTTATTTATGTAAATTATCTAGAAGAAGGTAATTTTTAATATTTTAATTCTTGAGTTCTTCCACTGAAGACGTTTCACATAGAAGGAGCTTACCACTTGAGGCTATGTCTCCTCTCCCCTAAGAAGCATTCTGGAGCAAAGCTTTGTCATCTGAGATTGTGTGTGTGTGTGTGTGTGTGTGTGTGTGTGTGTGTGTGTGTGTTGTGCATGTCTGTTTATGCACATGTATGGCAAAACTTGAGGACAGAGTAAAATGAAGCCATTTTAGAAGCTGAGGCCCAAAGAGGCATCCCCAAACAAAGGTATAAAAAACAGATAGAGAAGGGGTACAGGACCAAGAATCCAAAACCTAGGAAAAGGGGGAAGAAGGAAGAGGCTTCACAGTAGCAGTGTTTAGTGATGGGATTTGCAGGCAGGTGCACCAGCTCCCGGCCTGTGCCACTTACAAGTCATAGTGACTGACATAAAGTACTCTGGTTCTCAGAACTTCTGCTTCCTTATTGATAAAATAGTAAGAACACATACATTATGGAGTTATTTGGAGATTGAACTGAGATAATATGTATACAATATTTGGGAAATTCCCTAGATCTAAATGCTTAATCATTGTGGGCTAGTGTTATTGGGGAGGAAACAGAAAGAGATTCGGAGCAAATGCCAACTAAATCCATTCTCTAAACTTTATATGCCACTCAACATGGATGGGATATCAGACTGCACAAAAGGGCTTGATAGCAGCAGTATAATGTCACTGTGAGGCTTAAATAAAATTAGATAAAATTATATGCACACACAAAATTATATATAATTGTCTGGTACATAGCATTCAGCAATTCATAGCTCTTATTTTTATTGAGAAAATATCTTTCACTTATGTTCCTAAGATTAATTAATGCTAGAAAATGCTCTTGTCATGAATATGAAAGTCACAAAAGGGAAAATAATGTCAATAATAAATATGGGGGAAAAGTCCAACATAAAGATATGAATTAAAACAATAACATTTTTTACATAATATAACACAGATATTATTTATTTTAATGGCAAGTCCTGGTGATGCAGAGGATTCACTAAAGTAAGCTTGGTTATACATAAACACTGGCTGAGTCTCCCATCAGAATTCTCTCTCTCTCTCTCTCTCTCTCTCTCTCTCTCTCTCTCTCTCTCTCTCACTCTCTCTCTCTCTCTCTCTCTCCACTCCACCCCCGCCCCCTTTCTCTATGTGGTTTTAAATGCCAGAAGACTCACCCTGGGACACTGGTTGAACTGACGGACAAACAAAGGAAATACAACAAATAGACTCGTTTAATTGGCCAAACAACAAAAGTAGACTGACTATGAATAGTAGGGAACCAGTTGTTGTCAGCTTATTCTGAACTTGGTGAGAAACTTTGTCAAGTTATCTACCAGTCATAAGAGAATTCCAGAAATCCTCTTTATTTGGAAGCATGAGTATTGGAATTGAACAACAAGGGTTGAGTATGTTTGAAACTGGAAAATAAAGCTTCACACAGTACTAAATATAACTTCCTGCCAGGCAGGTATGGGCTGCTTGCCACATTTTGATGGTTGTCAGGATCCCAAAACCATGAAGAAGGCCAATGTTTTGATAACTAAAATTGCTTTCAAGTCAGGCAAATTTGCCTTATTTAGGGGGAGATGAGGTTGGAAGGAATTAGTTAATTATCTCTCACTCCTAAACTTTCCAAATTTTAAATATAAAATTTACTTTTGCATAACTAGAAACAAAATTAAGATAATAAAATTGCCTCTTACGTTCACAGCATACTTTTTCATAGAAAGACAACTTGAAATATGCATTTACCAAGACAACTTAAAGGAAGGTAAATAGAAACAAAGGAAAGTCCTATTACATCAAATGACATTGACCAAACAATGCCTCTTAGAACTTCTATTCCTGTTTTCTGTTAAGTTTCTTTTGGACAGCAACATCCTTGAGGGCAAGCAAAAGGTCTGTCTTCTTCCTTGTTTTATTCCCAGTGCCTGGTGATGTGCCCTGCACATGAATAAAGGAACTCTCAAATTCCTGTTCCCTGGAGACCACAAAAGGGTAATTATTCACTCTGAAAGTAGCAAAATGGGTGGTGTGACTGAACTATTTACATGTGCAGGGTTAACTATAGGTAAATCCTAGCTCTAATATGAATACGAAGGATTCTGCTTTTCTCCATCACTAATGTTTGGCTCTCTCCAGAGTGAAGGCAGGCAGCCTTTTTCAGAGGTTGGCAAATCTAGACACTGGCAAAGTTGTGAGGTTTGCTGTTTATTTTGGCTACATTTTTAATGTACTCCTTACGACCCAAGTATCTTTCTTTGGCAGCGGCGTTCTCCATCTCTCCAAGGTCTGAGAAATGCCTCACCTCACTAATTCTTGGAAAAATGGGTCCATTCAACTTCTCATTCCTTTAGAGTCTTATGGTTACAAGGGTGTCCCATAGGTAGAGGAAATCATTAATGTGACAGGAGACAATAATCAGTAGAAAAAATGATCCAGACACATCAGGCTGAAACTTATCAAATGAAAAGGACCATAATGCCAAACATTTTGACTAAAAAATATTATAATTTGATCTCAATGCAGAAGATCAGGTTGGTTTGTAGATTATGTTTTTTAAAAAAATCTAGAAGGAGGAGAGGTAAGGTGAGTATGTGACCACAAACTGAGCCTGGAGTATAGTGTAACTTAGTAAATATATGCAAGGGGGAGTCCCCGAAAGAAACACTCGAAGACCTTCAAAGAAATCAATGATCATAGCTAGGAACATCTCAAGGAGACATGCTATGCCACATCCTATGTCATTTAAATTCTCTAAGCCTCAGGATTTCCATCTGAAAAGCAGAAATTTAAAAAACCAATGGTGTCTTGTCCTCAGTGATATCCTGATGATTAAATAAGTCTAATTACAAGTTGTTCTGATTATTCGTATTATTTTAACACTAATAAATTCAAAGTTACATTTATCTGGGAATACATTAAGGAGTATTGGAAGAACGAAGCTGGATATAGCAGTTCCAGTTTAATAAAATCATTTAGCAGAATATGTAAATTATAGATGTAAATGTACATAACACAAGCTTAATGTACATCAAGCCAGACTTTTTGGTTGATTAGGATTTCATCTGGCATTTAAGGTGCTTTGAATGGACCCCTATTTCTGCAACTTTGTTTTCACCCATTTGCTGCCTACAGTTGATATCCCAACAGCCAAGATGCTTTTTGCCTTCAAGTCATTCCATCATCTGACCCCTCCACTCAAAATGTTTTCTCTTACCCTATTACCTGTTTATTTCTTCAAACCCACTACCCTCAAAGAGAAAACTATGTATTTATTTACTTCATAGTTGATGACTCTACGTTTCAGGCATGGAGAGTCCGAAATAATTTTAACTACAGGTTTTAGGTTGCCTTGCTGAAGGAATGCTACAAAACAGAGTTTCAGGATCTTGGAACAATTAAGATATAACTTCTCACCAGTGTGTGGGGGCCTGTGGAAACTGACTCAACATTTCCTGCATGGAAACAGCATATTATTTCAGGGAGAGCCATGAATGTAAATCTTAAGAGTATATTTCAGCCAGAGATTTTTGAAGCACTTTAGGAACATGAATACCCTTATTCTTCTTATTCATAAAACACACATCTATTGATGCTGATCATAAAATCTCTTGTTAAGCATTCTTAGGTACCCACACTTGCTGATGCATTTTCTCAATGGAGTCTAGCCTCCCTTGTGGTCTCCATTCTTGGGCTGTAACTCAGAAACCCTACCCTTTGGAGTGTGCTTTGGCCACTTTCAGGAACAGTGATTTCTCTGTTTAGATCAAGAGAGCATAATGAAACATTGTCTGCTACAGTATCAAATGTGAAGTTTCCGCTAAATTAATTGGTGGGGAAAACATTTTGCCTTCATCAAGCAGGGCCTGAAGTCAGAAAAATGGAAATGGAAATGAGAGGTTGGAGAGGGTGGGCAGAGAATTTGAAGGGACTGGGGGAAAGTTTTCCATAAACTGAAAAGCTTTGCCTGGGAGCTGAAATGAAGATAGTGTTCTGCTTGGTTCTACCATCTAGAAAGGAGAAGCTGACTAGGGCTAAAGAAAATTGAAGTCTAGACAAGACCACCCTTCTACTTACTAATCTTGATTCTGTTTACTCATTTGCCAAATTATGATAATTCTAACTGCTGTGTGTACCAACTCTTAAACACATTTTATATAAAGTTCAGGTGAGACACAGAAATAGATATGAAAATGTAATAAAGAATAGAGTAGTGATTTTCAAAGAAGTTGGTTTTGAAGTGAAATTGAATTCCCATCAGGAGCTTTGTGCTAAAACGTATGCACCATTTCCTCCTTCCTTGTCCCCCATCCTCGTATTGAAAATTAAAATGATTAATTTGAAACTCTATATTCGAATATAGTGAGAAGACAGCACTACAACAACAATGCACCCAAACAAGTGAACATTTATTGAGCATTTTATATGTACTAAAGAATGTGCTAAATCATTTACATACATTTCTTCACTTAATTCCCATCATATCCTTATTGGTTGTATACCATTGTTGTCCTCTTTTCACAAATGAATAAGCTGAGCAAATGAGGAAGTATGTTTAATGAACTATCTCACTGATAAAGAACTACTCTCTATACTTCAACGAGGGAGGAAAAAAAATCACATAATATACTTGGGATTTCATACTGGGGCAATTATTCCTAGGGCAAAACTAAATATCTACCTTGTGTTACTCTTCTCATCTGTCAATTAAAGAACACTGAGAACTTTGCTTTACCACAACTTCTTCTTAGGAGTGGGTCTAACTTCAGCTAAATTCAATGTTTAGAGAACTTAAGTTAATGTTTTAAAACATATTGTAGTTATTTGGACTGGGAGCCTGTTGTCCCAATCTTAGTAGTCTACATCTACAGACCATGTGACCGTCAATGGATTATTTAATCTCCCCGAGCCTTTGGGATTTATATATATATATATATATATATATATATATATATATATATATATATAACATAAGACATAATAAAAAGCTCAGATGAATGACCTGTAAGTTTTTATTTTTTTCTGTAATTAACATTCTTTTTTAGAGAATTCATCTTCATGATCTAGATGTTAGGAATAATCCTGTCCCTCTTAAAGGATGATACTATAGTAGGATGGAGACCAGTAATAGCAAAGAGATTTCCAAGAATCTCCATCATGATCTTCCCAAGGAAGTGGTTTTAAGGTCTGCCTATATGTCAGTTGATCATAATAAAACAATCAAATAAGAATGATAGAGGGTTTCAACAAGACAATAAAAGATGAAATATTATTAATTCCAGCACTAGAAAATCTCAAAGACAAGGCAAGATAGTAATACTATAGTGATTAAGAGAATGATCTTTAAAGACATTATTGTAGCTTGTAATTACTTAACTACTTTTATGATCATTAAATTAATATATAATTAATATAGTCTCCCTCTCTAAGCTATAGATTTCACTTAGATAGCAACTATAACTATTTTATGCATATATTGCCAGCAAGCATAAGTATACTACCAAAGTGGATTTATGGACTACTGGTATTTTGGTCCAATACTAAAGTACTGAATAAATGAATAATAGATTCAAATTTCAGTCTTCTTTTTTACTAGCTATATAAATCTCAACTTTAGTAATCTAATCTCTGCTATTTTTAAATTCATCTGTAAAATTAAAACAATAGTAGTGTCCACCTCTTTGGGATTTTTCAAAATAAAATAAGATAATACATCTAAGCTATGAAGAAAATGGTGGGTAGAATAAAAATAAGGTTAACATTGTATAATATTCATTACACCATTTTTCCTTCAAGTTCTGAGCCAATTAAGAAATAGACAGTGGACCGGCCATGCGTGGTTGCTCACGCCTGTAATCCCAGCACTTTGCTAGGCCGAGGTGGGCAGATCACAAGGTCAGGAGTTCAAGACCTGCCTAGCCATGATTGTGAAACCCCATCTCTACTAAAAATACAAAAAAATTAGCCGGGCATGGTGGCAGGCACCTGTAATCCCAGCTACTCAGGAGGCTGAGAAGGAGAATTGCTTGAACCCAGGAGGCAGAGGTTGCAGTCAGCCAAGATGGCGCCACTGCACTCCAGCTTGGGTGACAGAGTGAGGCTCCATCTCAAAAAAAAAAAAAAAAAAAAAAGGAAAAGAAAATAGACAGTGGACCTTTGCTGGTGAATCTGGAATGGAGAACCCTGCTTAGACCCCAAGACAAAATAGGCTGTCAGCTCCTTCCCCAGATTTGAGTGAACTAAAGACTGATAAAGCCATTGATCAATAGCTGGGCTTTCTTACCATGTGAAGCAGTTCACATCACACAGTTGAAGAGAATGGGTGCACACCAAGAGGTGGTATCTAAAAGAGATTGGAGAAGAGAGTTAGGCTGCATGTGCTCAGGGTTCCTTGGCTAATCTCTAATATCATTGCCCCTTGGAGTAGAGTAAGTAGGTAGGGGAGAGAAAACTAAGGATTTTAGCATACTCTTAATATTTCCAAGAAGACAAAAGTTCTATTTTGTGGGCCTACTCAGAAACACTAAAAGAGAGAAAATGGAATCATCTCTCTCAAATAATAACACCAACCTCATAGGAATGTTCTGAGTCTCATATGTGAAGTACGGATGCTTTTAAACTTAAAATGGGGTTACATCCCAATAAACCCATTGTAGGTTGAAAATAATGTTATGTTGAAAATGCATTTAATACACATAACCTACTGAACATCATAACTTAGCCTTGCCTGCCTTAAATGTACTCAGAACAGTTACATTAGCCTATAGGTTGGCAAAATCATCTAACACAACACTTTTTTTTTTCATAACAAAGTGTTGATTTTCTCATATACTTTATTGAATACTATAATGAAAGTGAAATGCAGAATGTTTGTATCTGTACTCAAAGTACAATTTCTATGGAGAATTCCTTTTGTACCACCCCAAAGTTGAACCCTCATAAGCCTGGGACTTTCTGCCTTGAAGTTCTTTTAACTGATCTATAGCAATGCTCTCCAAGTCACTCAGTTTGAGTTCTACAATAATCTGATGCTGGTGTTTAATCTGCCAATTTCTAGTAATCCCTTACACTTCTATCCTTAGCAGTTAAATTTTACATGGGCCAAGAATCAGTCATATTGACTCCCAAGCTCATTTATTCTACTGGAATTAACTGATTAATAAAAGGCTATGTAAACACACGAAATATGATTTTGATAAGTCAATATTTTGGAAGGGTTGATAAAAATAACGCTCCCAAAAGTGCTATTGCAACACTATTGTAAAACATTGGAGAAAACGTAGAATCTTAAGGGGTTTTGTCTTTTGATTGCTGTTTATATTTTTTTATATTTTCTCTCCTTTCAGAAAAAGAACTAAAAATTACGGGTAAGTGTATTACTGTATTATGGGTGTGGCTTATAAAAGAAAGATGACACATAACTCTATTTTATGGGCTCATTATCAAAGGCAAGGACTGCTCTTTATTCAAAGATTGGTGAAAGAAAGTTAATTATTAAGATACATTTTCACTTTTATGAGTTAAAACTTCTACTGAACGATAAAAATCAGTTGTAAGGTAAAATTATAAATATTACAAAAGATTCAGGAAAGTGACTTCCTTGAATACTATTCAAAGGCATTTACAAATGAAGATCTGGCTTAGATATGTTAACAATTGAATAAAATACATTAATCAAGATCATGACACCATAGACAGTTTAAAAGTGATTCATTTGACTCTCAAGAAATTTAGAGAAATCCTTGGAAAATTTGTGACTCCTGGTATGTTTTTGAAAAATATGATTCTTTTGATTAGGCTAGAAATTCTTGATTGTTCCACATATGGCCTCTACTTTGTATGTCGCACAGTGCTTGATGTATATCAAGACTTTAACAATGATATGTATTCATATATGAACATATTACTATTAGTAGTAGTACTTGTTGCATTTGACTTTGCCCTCTATCCTAACGTAGATATTAAGGAGCTAGTTGGCAGTCATGACTTCTGTCTTCACATGTGTTGCTCCTATAAAACCACTCTTCTGGTTATGACTACCTGCCCAGACCAAAAAAAAAAAAAAAAGTTTTCTTGTGACTCTATTTCTGCCCAACTATTTACCTAATTCTTCCCTGAGTGCCCATGTAGGGCAATAAGCGGTATTAGGAGCTGATTTGATAGCTCATCCCTAAACTAAAGTGTATCTTAAATTTGACTAAATTCCATAAATGTTTTATTAGGATCATTCATTCTGTTACTTGGTTAGCTTATATAATTTATAAAGAAAAAGAAAGAAAGAGAGAGAGAAGAGGGAAAAAAGGAAGGAAGAACTCCTGCCTTCAAGGACTTTATAACTGAGAAATGGCACAGAAATGAACAACTCTAATTTAGGACTTTATGGAAGAGGAAGAATGAAGACTAGACAGACAATGTTGTCAGATATTCTATCTTGGTGTGTGGGGCTAGAGGTAGCTCATAGAGGGCTCAAGATTATTTAAAAACTAATTTTGGTTATTTGTGTTGGGTCGTGAAGTATAAGCAAAACTTTACAGATTAACGTTGATGAGGAATAACATTACGTATCAAGCAGAACCGAGAAAGAATAAGGAATATATAGAGAATGGCTGTTGGTTTGGTGTGTCTAGAAGGAAAACCATGCTTGCCTCAGTGGGAGAAGAAATAGTAGAAATACTAGAAGATTAATCTGGAAAAGTAAATTGATTTAGTATAAATACAAGAATATCCTAAACAGCTCAATAAATTACTCTCTGAAGAATCTGGTTTATTATCATAAGATAGTGGTTCTCAAGATCCACAGGACCTAGGAACTGGTCAGAAATGAAATTATCAGGCCTGACCCCAGACCTACTGAGTCAGAAACTATAAGAGCTGGTTCCAGGAATCGATGTTTTAATTCCATATGCGGGTGATTCTGATACAAGTTTGAGAACTACAGCCATAGGCAGGAGAGATTATTCATAAAATGTTAATCAGGAAACAGCATAGTCACATCTGAGCTTTTCAGTAATTGCCCTGGCCCCTTGTAGAGAATGGACTGCAAGCAGGGGTGCTGGAGGTTCCCTAGGGGGATCTTTAGTAGTCAAAGGGAGAAGCAAGAAGAGTATGAACATCAGGAGTGGACGAAGGAGGGAGAAGGAAAGAAAGAGTCAACAGAAAAATCTGTGGTAATCAAATTTATCTTCGACCTTCAATCACTGAATGGAAGTAGATAATTGAGGTGACAGAAAATGGAAGAGTTCAGGTGGCAATTTTTTCTTCCTAGTCTGAGAGGTTCAGTTGATGGTGAACCGTTTGGAGAACACAGGTGGAGGAGGGAAGCTCCTTCAATTAGGAAATTATGGAACTTTTAGTCAGGTTCTTTAAGAGTTGTATCATGAGTGAAAATTGACCTCACTGTAGTCATTTGTTCATTCACTCGTTATACAGTAACATTAATTATTAAGCATCAGACACTTTGATGGTTACAAGAGACAGCTGAATCAGATGTTTCTCCTTTAGGACCTTTTGAGTTAGCTGACATGTAAGAAAGAGGCAGACACATCATGTGGAGGGGACAAATCTACTTGGAAACAACTCCCATTGTGATGGGATGTGATCACAGTTTGTCCTTTGCTATTTATCCTATTGTTTCTCTCAGGTTCTTAGAGGAGAGGTCATATCTGTTGATGGCTGAAGGAATGTCAGGTGCTCAGAGATTTTCAGTTTTCATAAGGACAATGGTGGGATCTTTGATCTGTGAGCTGCTCATGAGTTCAATCTCAGAAATTGATTGTACTTTAAGTACAAAGCAAGTTCTGTTTTACTCAGGGGTAAAGGAATAAGTTCTACTTTACCCCTAAAGAAATGAAGAGATAGAAAAGAGAGATTAAACTTGTCCAGACACATAGATCAAGTCTCTGGCAAAATGCAAATTCTTGTTTGCATGTCTGGTGTTTCTTTTTGAGTGAACAAATGGAAAGAGCCAGTATAGGACAAAGAAATCAGCTTGTGCTACTACTGATTGACAAATGTCGAGTGGTTTAATAAACTATTCTAAATACATGAAAATATTATGCATTTATTTATTTTAAAAATAGGTTGACATTTTACTAATGTAAAAATATGGCTGGGTGCAGTGGCTCATGCCTGTAATCCCAGCACTTTGGGGGGCCAAGAAGGGCGGATCACGAGGTCAGGAGTTTGAGACCAGCCTGGCCAATATGATGAAACCTCATCTCTACTAAAAATACCAAACTTAGCCAGGTGTGATGATGGGTGCCTGTAGTCCCAGCTACTTGGGAGGCTGAGGCAGAAGAATTGCTTGAACCTGGGAAGCAGAAGTTGCAGTGAGCTGAGATCACACCACTGCACTCCAGCCTGGGTAACAGAGAGAGACTCCATCTCAAAAAATAAAAATAAAAACAAAATAACATGATAAATTGTATCATGACACATGATACGTAATACACATACATGATGAATTATAAAATGTGAAAAAATCAAATTGCAAAGCAGAACGTGTAGTCTGCTCCCCAATATACATATATGAGAGTATTAACAATGGTTACCTTCTAATGGTGGATTACTGATTTTACCTTTTCCTTTATACCTTTTTATGTTGACTGATTTTTTTTTGCCCTGAATATATAATATTCTTATAATCAAAGAAACAAAAAATCTATTATTTTTTAAATGAAATGTATTAATATTTCCTAAACATATGCTAGAAAAGGAATAATGATATTACAATACTAAAAGGGACCAGTATCAAAAGTAGAATTTCTGCTTACATAACATCTTTACATTATAATCTCATGTAACGTCTACATTAATGGTGTTAGGTATGTAACAATAATAACAACACAGAGAAATGTTCCATCTCAATGGAAAACAATGTAATATCTATAACACATTATTCCCAGTTATCTAATTTTGTTTCTATGGAAGCTATTTTACAACTCTGTACATTATAGACAACCGATGGCAATGCAAAATGATTCTTGTCCATAGACAGGTAAATGGTATCAATTTTATCCAGTGAAGATTCAATTGATTTCCCTCCCCAAGGTGCAAGAGGCTAATCTTTCCTCCCTTTGCTCATTCATTTCAACATTCCTGATCTATAAATATGTCTGTACTTTGGAATCTCCTTTGAACTGATTGTAACACCTCATTATTCTCAACATTAATGAGTTAAATAAAATCTTCCACATGTATTCATTTTTATATTTGTATGAGATTTATAATTTTATCATTTTTTGGAAAATAATCTTTTAAGAATTATAACACTAGCTAATATTTACTAAGAACTTCATATGCACCCAGCCCTGTTCTAAGTCATTTATATGAAACTATATTTTATCTTCACTATCTCTGAGGAGCTAATGTCAACTCTATTTTACAGACAAGGATCTAGAAGTTACCTAAAAGTTAAATAATTTACTCAAAGGGAAATGAGTGGTAAATGGTAGAGCAGGATTCAAATTCAGGCTGAGTCCAGACACTATGTGGTTCAGCAGACAGTATCATCTCATTTTTCCAGATGAGAAAACTGGACCTCTACAAGGTTAAAATTTACTCTTACTTTTCCTTCATTAAATTAATATTTTGAACATGTACTAGGAGCCAGACACTAAGCTAGGTGTGAGGAACCTAGAAGTTACAAAGGTAAGCAGATAGAACCCTTTGATTTTTATAGAGCCTAAAATTTTGTGATAATTGACTCCAAGTCCAACGCTGGTGGAGTCAGAGGGCCTATTTCCTTTAAAAGTTTCTTTTCTTTAAGATTCTTTTTTTACTCACTTCCAGTCAAATGGGAACATTCAAAGGACTGGAATTATAAGTTCTAGTAAGAACACACTGATGTCATGTTGTATCCTCTTGCTGCCTGGTGAAGAATGTATTCAAATAAATATACCAAAGGAGATGACTAATGATTTAATTGCAAACCTCTAAGAAAAGCATCCTGAATGGACTCCCTTTGAAAATGCCAGGTCTTTCTGGAATATACTTTCCTGGCTTCCCTCCTTGGTGGGTCCCTCTTCAACCCTTCAAATTCTGTTCAGTCTTCAGAGCCTTTCTGAAGCCTTTTTTGGCCCTGTGTCCCTTCCCTGACATGTAAAATTTGCTTCTCTTCTCACTCTAGTATTCCCTATCTCTGGGATCGTTTTAACTGTGGCATGTTAGCATGTGCTGGGGCAGTCATTTTTTCTGCATGTCTATTTCTCCCATAAAAGCATAAACTGACAAAGGAGAGGCACTGTGGCTTACTCATTTCTGCAGAACCCGGTATCTAGGAGCAGATTGGTGCACTAATGTGCTGGTCAACAATTCTTCCCATACAATGTATAGAGAGCAATATTCACTTATCCCAGTATACACAGTTCTCTACTATCTCCGGGTATTTGTATTTACTGATCCCTTTGTTGAAACCTCATCTTTGTTTCATCTTCTGGGTAATGGCTATGCTTCCGAAGGACCTGTGTTCATATATCTGTTCTTCCTGAAATATTTCCCAAACCTGAGCCAGATGCCCCTTCTGTGTGTTCTCCTATCACCTTCAACTTCCCCTATCACACCACTGGTTTCATTCCATCATGAAGTGCAATTTCCTATTTATATGTCTGAATATATGTATATGTATTTTTTAAATTCTTAAGGAGAGAAACTTTATTTCATCACTATGTCTTCAGATCCTATACATATAAATCCTATATGTACACATATAAATATGTGCTCATTTGTATATTGAAATATATGTCAAAGGAGAAAAAAAGACCAATTTGTTCACGCTTGTTGCTACCTAGAAGGAATTTCTCTCTTAGGATACAGCATGATAGAATAGAAAGACCAACTTTAGAGTTAGAAACATGAATTTTGTTCCTGGTTCAGACATTTATTAGCTATGTGACCTTGGGAAAATAGAATCAATGTATTAGGCCTTAATTCCCTTGTAAGTAAAATGAGAATAAAAATCTCCACATTGTGCTATTTTCATGAAGACTAAATGAGATAAGGTGTGTTCAGGGTCTGTGCTAAGTAAGCTCTAAATGAATATCCATTTCCTTCCTTTTCTATTTGTGGCCAGTGGTAAATTATAAAGACAGAATTTGGGCACATAACAGGATATCCTACATGAGTAGGAATGGCTTCCCAGGGTAATAGATAGTGTTGCCAACAATAGTGGAGAGAATGAGAGGAAGCAGCCACATAAACGAACCTTCTCAAGGTTTCACCCTTCAGAGTTCAACGTAAGGTTCAAAGGATGACTTTGAACATTAAACAGCATCATGAACTACCCAACAATGTTCCCAGCTGTGGCTTTCAATCAACACACATTTCTAAAGGCAAGGTGGCTCAGTGAGAGGCAGGAGACCTGGAATGTGGGAGGAATGAAAAGTCATCAGGGGTTCTGGTATGCAAGGCATGTGCTAATGACACTAAGTGCACCTTCTTCCTACTCTACCCCTCCCCTGCCCCAAAACAGGAACTGTAAAGAGGTGGTATAAGCTTCCTGCATCGTATGGTGAGCTGTGTATTCCCTTCCTCAGGGATATTTTAAGGCCTTCAGACTTTTATCAAGTCATTTATGTTATAGCACCTATGGACAACAACTATATATTGTAGTACAAGTGGCAAACAAAAAAACTTCTCCTGGCAGGACCAAATGAAGGATGAATGAAGCTAATGCAATGCTTTCTGGGCTACTGAAAGCCCACCCTATATTTCCAGATGGTAGTTTGATCTTTCCATTATCCTGTTTTAAGGAAAGACTCACTTTTATGCCCAATAAATGATGCGACCTGTTGGTAGTTCATCAACCAGGTGAAACACTGAATTCATGCTAGACAAGCCCTACCTTCATTTTCTAGTGACAAGAGGCTAGAAACTGAAACATCTTTCTTGCAGGAAATAAGCTAGTTCTTACAGGTGTGTGTCTCCGTGTCCCAAAATTCCTACCCTGCTCTGACTATTCCTACACATCAGACTGTGCTGCTACAATCCTGCAATAAACATGACAAAGCGGGAAATTCAGCCAACAAGGAAGGGGTAGGAGAGAAGTGGCATGCTCCTGCAGAAAGGCCAGATTAGGAATGTGGAGACATGGATGCCTTTTGTACCTGACTGTTCTGCTAACTTGATGGATAAGCTTGTTAAACAGGACAGTGCTTATTCAGGGTCAACCTCACTGTAGGTCAAGTCCTTAAATAATACTATTTTAAAAAACTTCCTTGCCAACACTATATTATAATACCTATTCCAGACACGAGAAAACTGTGGATTAGATTGGTTGGGTAATGTGTCCAAGGTCAAAACGTGGTGGATCATATTGTGAACCAAATTTCATGTTCTTCTTTTTGATCCTGCAATCCCACTACTGTGTATCTACCTAGAGGAAAATAAGTCATTAACAAAAAACATACTTGCACACGTATGTTTATAGCAGCACAACTTGCAATTGCAAAAATGTGGAACCAGCTCAAATGTCCATCAATCAACAAGTGAATAAAGAAACTGTGATATATATATATTTCACATACAGTGAAATACTACTCAGCCATAAAAAGGAGTGAATTAATGGCATTCACAGAAGCCTCGAAGGAACTGGAGATTATTACTCTAAGTGAAGTAACTCAGGAATGAAAAACCAAACATCATATGTTCTCACTCATAAGTGGAAGCTAAGCTATGAGGATGCAAAGGCATAAGAATGATACAATGGACTTTGGAGACTCAGGGGGAAAGGGTGGGAAGCAGGTAAGGGATAAAAGACTACACGTTGGGTTCAGTGTATACTGTTAGAGTGATGGATGCACCAAAATCTCACAAGTCACTACTAAAGAACTTGCTCATGTAACCAAATACCACCTGTTCCTTAAAAATCTATGCAAATAAAAGAAAAAAAAATCCATGTTCTAATATATTATGCTGCCTCTCCAATAGCCTGCAAAATTTATCATTTTTACATCATCCTTTAAACATGAATAACTACCTATTACCAACTTCAGATAAAACTGCTCCAGTCCAGTGGGCATGGACTAGATAATGATAAGGCAGACACAGCACACACTCTGCCTGCTGGATGTCTTCACATGCAATTTCTCGCTGGACTTTGGGCAAATCAATTTACTGGGCTGAGCTTTGTTTTTCACTTATGTAAAGTATGAAATTTAAACTAGATGATTTCTTAGATTCCTTTTAACTCACATTCTAAAATGAAAAGTAGACATTCTAGTGACATATTTCACACATGTGTATATACATACATTTAGTGTCTACATGATTATGGTTTTAAGGGGGACTGGAACCCTTGTCCTGACTTCTGCCTCTGGTGAAATCCATCCCATTTTCATTGCCCTGTCTTCATTCTTCCTCTCCTAACTAAAAGTAGGAACTCTCATACCTAGCCTCTTGTATAAGTACGGACATACTTATGTCTATACTTCATTTTTAGCACCCTCGGCTTCCTATGATGATTAATGGTGGGCATATCCTATTTCCCCTATAACCTTGTAGAATTTCCTCAACTTTCTTACCAACGTTGGTAGTCTCAAAGATACTCAGCCAAATATCAGCACCAGAGAATAGAATATTGATATGCTCTATTTTTATTAAAATTAAAATCTGAAGTATCACAAGATTTTATTTAATTGAGTGATTGATTGAGACAGCGTCTCACTCTGTCACCCAGGCTAGAGTGTAGTGGCACAATCATGGCTTATTGCAACCTTAAACTCCTGGACTCCCACCTCAATCTCACAAGTAGTTAGGACTATAGGCATACATCACCAGGCCTGGCTTTTTTTTTTTTTTTTTTGAGACAGGGTCTTGTTATGTTGTCCAGGCTAGTCTTGAATTTGCATTCTTGGCTTTAAGCAATCCTCCTGCCTCAGGCTCCCAAAGTGCTGGGATTACAGCCACCATGAGATATAAGCCACCATGCCTAGCTGATTTTATCTAATTTAAACTTGAATTCTACACAATGTATTTTGAACAGAAAAAAATGATCTGAGAAATTATATAGCAAAAAGTTTTAATAATAAATGACATGTCTATGTTGTTTTACAGTAGGGCTTTTCTTGCTGTCTGAGTTAAATGATCAGGATTTTTAAAATTAAATTCCAGTTGATTGTGGTTTAATGCTTTTGTAAAGTATAATGAAATGCCTTTTTAGAAAAATTAAATTTAAAAGGTATTAAAATACAAGCTCAAAATTTGTGTCACTAGATTCAATAGAAACAAAAGCATTCTGTTATTACATTGCTATAAAGTTTCTAAATATAATTTCTGGGCTTATCTCATGGACTCACAACAAATGGCAGCTCACTATTCACAATAGAAAAGACATGGAATCAACCCAGGTCCTCATCAGTGTTGGATTGGATAAATAAAATGTGGTACATACATACCATGGAATACTATGCAGCCATAAAAAAGAATGCAATCTTGTCTTTTGCAGCAAATTGTATGTAGCTGGAGGGCATTATCCTAAGTGAATTAACACAGAAACGAAAAACCAAATAAAGCATGTTCTCACTTATAAGTAGGAGTCGAACATTGGGTACATACAGACACAAAGATGGGAACAATAGACAGTGGGGATTCCGAAAAGGGGCAGAGAGGGAAGGTGGCAAAGGTTGAAAAACTACCTATTGGATACCACGTTCACTACTTTGGCAACAGGATCATTAGAAGCCCAAAACTTAGCATCACACGGTATATCCATGTAACAAACCTATGCATGTACCACCTGAATCTAAAATAAAACAACAACAACAACAACCACCAAATGGCTGCTCACTACCACCATTCCTGGACCACATTGGGAGCAGCACTAATTTACCCCTTATACAGAAGTTTTAGAATTCGAACAGGAGCTGGGTTGAACCAACTAGATGAAAATATAAGAGATCATGCAGGCAAAAGAGCAGTAGAGACCAGATGTTTATCTTCAGCCTTTCTCTGTGGTCTTTGAAAAGAAAGACCACGGTACACAGCAGAAGGTCAAAGGATTCTGTCTTTATTCTATTCTTTGCTCTCCAGATGAAGAAGACAGGATTGGAAATCACTGCCAATAAAACTGAACCTGGGCAAGGAAAGTGTAACAGTCAATGACTGCAACTGGTCCATACTCTTAACAAAGAAAATGATACGTGTTTGGACGAACAGAGGCAAGATGATGCACTTCCGGGTTCTTCATCCCCCCCCAACTTTTCCCGCGCCCGCGAAAATGCAGCCAGCGACCCGGGAAGGTGCAGACCAACTAGGCATGCGCCAGGTGACGTCAATCCGAAGAGACCAAGATTTACCTGGTCGCACCTGTGGAACACCCCCTGACACGCCCGTGCCCCGCCTATTGCCCCCCGACTCCTAGAAAAGCCGCTCCGGAGGCACGCCACGCGCGGCCTTCCTCAGTCCTCCACTCCTGTTGGGATGTCAGGACTGCGGGAACTCCGTCCGAGGGCCCCACCGGGGGACTCTGTCGGCCTTCTTTGCCGAGGCCGACAGACCTCTTCCCCACACCTTAGGTGACCAAAATAAACTTGCAGTTTTGCTCCTACACTTGCCTACTCGCTGGTTCTTTTGTGCCCGCTCTGGTGGTCTTAGAAAAACAAATCAATATGTATTATTTATTTTTGAAGTTATAAATTGATCTTGCATTGTCAGCTCATGTGTAAGCTTTTTGTCTGTTGATAATTACTTTGCATTTTTAAAAAACTGTCCAAAAACATTTTATTTAACTTTCCCAAAATCCCAGCGAGGTAGGTACTAGTGTTGTCCTTACCTTACAGGTGAGAAAACTGATTCAGAGATGTTAAATGACTTACCATAGTGGTTCAGTTACTAGGGGGTTCAAGTGACTTTCATACCCAAGCCTATCTGACTCTCAATTCATACCCCAGCCAATTATCCATTCACCAAACCTATTGTTTCTCTGGCTCATCTCACTTTACAATACTTGAAGAATCTAGGTATACAGGAAACTGTAGAAAAGATATGATTTTCTTGAAGTAAGTGGGAAAAAATGTCTCCTCACAAAACCCTGGGATAATACTCATGAGCACACTTTTGTGAATGTTAGTCGTACAACCACTGTATTTACCTTATAACTTTAACCTCCACAGAATGGAATCAGATACACAAATATTATACATAGGTTCTTAAGATTGCTGCACTTGCAATCTCTTATCTATAGAATCTTTAATGAATGGTTAGGAGTATTCAATGTGATTATTTAAAACTCTTGAAAATTGGACCCATACATTATAAGGATTCACTTGGTGCATGAAAAGGAAAAATCTAGCATTTTAACTTTTCTAAAATTGACCACATTGGTCCTAATGCACTGGGAAAAAACACCCATCAAGAGATGAGGGATGGTTTCTTGAGCTACTTACAAGTTACAATTGATTTGTTTACTTCCCCACTGAATTTGTTTTCAAAGAATAGGGTAAAGGTCTTTGAAATAAGCCTGGTGGCAAGAATCTCTATGGAGCCTCTCATGAAATGGTGATAACATAAAGGGTGCTGCTTCCCATGATATTCCAAGAAACAGCCTCCATTATATGTGCTATTTCAAGAGTGGTGGATTCGCTGCAATGTCTTCAGATTCTTCCAACTAAGACTTCAGGTCTCAGTTTTTCACCCTTAGCAGATACTTTTCTAACAGAACAAATTCCAAATTCTAAGATACCCAAAGATTGACAGAAATATGAAATATTTGTGCTCAAATGTGCTGTGCTTAGTAATGAGGAAACTAAAACCTAGAGGGGAGAATGGACTTGCCCAAAGTCACACAAATAGTACTAAATGTGAACTGAAATGCCATTTGAATCCCTCTTCTAGAAAAGTCCATATTTAACCTAAAACATATAAATCCACTGCATACAACTCTACTTCTTATTTCTACTGGCAAAGTCCATATCTATGTGTTCATTTCTCTATCCCCAGAACTAGGCCTAATGCCTGACACTTACTAGATGCTCAGTAAGTGTCTGTTATGTTGACTTAAATTAACAGAAGTACCAAGGTGGAACCTTTTGGAACTCATTGTGATTATACACACTAGTAAACCTTGTCTGAGTGCTCATAAGATGAGGTAGAAGCATGTGTAATTCCTCTTGCTTTTTATAATCTTTGCTGTGAAGGAAATATAATAGCACTCAGGATTCCTATTACCACTGTCAGAGGGATGAATGATCCAAAAACCTATAAAGTTTAATGTACAATTAATATCATGCCTCACTTCTGTCACAGGCTCATTGTTCTACATTTTGACTATCTAGACAAGCATCTCAACTTTGACCTTCTGAGCTGATGAGACTACAAAAGAAAGTAGTCAGAGAAGAAAAAAAAATCATAATTATAGCAAATATAAAATTCAAAATGCAACAGTCTATTACCGTTCTGTCACTCAGAGAACCCAGAAGCATCATTTCTTTCTTGCCTCAGAATTGAAAGGTAGGCAGGGCTGAGCCGCTGCATACATCACATGGAATTCCTGACACCAGTGATTTTAAATTATAGTAGTATTTGACCAAAACAGACATTAGAGCTTTCCAGACCTCATTGGCTCCCCATAAAATAGAATATATTCATGTGAAGGCACTAAACTTCTTACTGTCCAAGGGGCCATTTGTAAATCCTATACAATTCTCCTGCTATCTTTTTATCTCCTGCTGGTCTAAGGAGATAAATCAATAATGTACAGGCACACACATATACCCATGGGCTATAAAGGTGTTGAGAAGAAATACTTATAGTGAGCTAAAAACTTTCAACCAAAGCACATAGTGAGGGGGCATTTAATTTCCACCTGCTGCTAGAGCAGATTATGCATTTCTTCCTGCCTTTAGAAACATCAGGGGATCAAAAGCTAGCCAAATCACATAGAAACTAATATTATAAAAAGTGCTGTAGGAATCATGAAACGATTCATGTTATCTGAGACTTGTAGAGTGTTTTGGGTAATTTCTTAGATATTCAAAGGAAAATTTACATGTCCATTCATGTATACATGCATGTATACATGCATGTATCCATTCATCCATTCACCCACCCATTCAACCACCCACCCACCCACCCACCCATTCACTCACCCACCCACCCACTCATCCATCCACCTACCTATTTGCTAACCCACCCATTCATCCACTTACCCATTCATCTATTTATCCACTCACCCACCTGTTTATCTACTCACCCACCCAAGCATCCATCCATCCATCCATCCATCCATCTAATATTTTTAACATCGTACTAATATCCCAATGATGATGCCAAGAGACAAAGAATACAATGATGAACAAAATAGATGTGTTATTTTTCCTCCAGGAAAGGCAGACATACACAAACACATAATAAAATCAGATTGTGGGGTTGATAAACAGGGGCTATTGTGAGAGCAAATAAGAGATGAGTTTCCCTGGAGATGATGTTTGATATGAGTACTATGGATGAGGAGGTGTTAGGCAAAGGAAAACCAAAAAAAAAAAAAAAAAAAGAAAAGTGGGAATATATTTGGGATTTAAGAATGAGTACATATTATGTGTCAAAGCTAAGATATTTTGAAAAGCTACAATATAGTTGGGGAACTGCCAAGAGTTCAGTCTGATGAAAGGGAAGGAAATGGTGAATGATAGTGAGAACACTAGTCTTGAGCTGTGCTGTTGAAGGAACTGTGAAAGCTATTAAGAAATTTCCTTCCTTTCCTGGGCCTCAGCTTTTTCATCTGTCAACTATGGAAGCTTGTTTAGATGATGCCTCACATCCTTTCCAACTCTTGTGGTCTTAGGAATTCTCTTACAAACAGCGAACTTCTTGAAATATAGCTAGAAACAAAACAGAAAGCCTGCAAGCAAGAAATTCAAATGACCCTCTTACCGCCATTGTTTAGTAACCAGCCTCATTCCCACTTGACTCATTTACAGAGACAGCTTTCCCGAAGGAAGAAGGAGCTCTCTTACAATTTTTCTTGTTTTTCCAGAATCGTCCTGAGCCACTGTTGTGATAGAGGGATGCCAGAGGGCGGGGGAGAGTGGGAAGTAGAAATCCATTGGGAAGAAACTCCTAAATTTTCTTCAGAGAAAGGAAAACCCGTAGTCAGTGGCTCAGTGGGGAGTGGTTCTGGGGAAAAGAATCTGCTTTAAATGTTTCTTTTTCCCTTGTAAGGCTCCTTATCTCCACTCTATGCTAGAGCTGCCTCTCAGTCTATAATATTCTCCTGAGGCCTTAGACAACACACCATGTTAGTAATTGATTTGGGAGTCTTAACTGTCTTATCCATGGAATGGGGAGAGTGAAGCCTGCCTCCAAACTGTGAGGATTGAAGTAGGTGGTTTAGGCAAGAAACTTTGCATAGTGACTTGGTGTTTTAAGTGCTTTCAATGATTAATTAACCATCTTCACGATAGCTCTGTAAGGTACTGCAATAATTATGCTCATTTTTTTACACAAGAACACTGATGCTCATAATTTAAAATACATGCAAAAGTAATTGTGGTTTTTGCCATTAGTGGCAAATTATTTTGCACCAACCTAATAACTTGGTCAAGATCACATGGCTTCTGTATAATGGCACCAGGATTTGCTTCAGAGTAACCACCTCCAGACCTATGCCCATAACAATTATGCTAAATGCCTCTTAATAAATGTTGGTCTTTTTTTTTTTTTTTTCATCATATTACCTGAGGCCAACTCACCTTTTGTACTAATGGTAGGGATGTTACCACTAGGTAACTGTTACCAGTTAATGCCCTGTCATTTCTAGGATTCTGTATCCATCATTGCACAATGTGCCTTCAACCATTATCTCCAAAAAGGAAAGATTTGGGCCAGGACTGGAGACCAGGACCCCTCTTTGGAATCTGGTCATGACTCCTGGCTGCTACAGCACAACTACTCCTGATGCCTAAATATGGAATCAATGAAGCACCCACTAAAATCATTTCAGCACCTCATCTTTTTCCCTCCAGAATGGCTCCTGTGCTAATTGCATCTGCTTCCCTCTTTGCATCACAATGGTAGTTTCTATTTTGGATTTTTATCGTCTGTTGCAGCTTTGAGAAATTCTTATTCTGGTTCTGATCCAGCCTTGGCTATGTTTCAAAGACGCTAAAACCGCTAGTGAAGCTGGCCTCATTTACCTTCTGGCACAAGTGTGCATCTTTCCCAGAGAGGAAAACAGATTCTGTACCCACTCCTTAAAAACAAGTAGACAAGAAAGAAAGAGAAGTCTCGTTAGAGTATACCAGGAGCAAAGTTGGCAAGGAATAAAACAAATTTTAAATCAAATTTCTGCCTGGTGAAATTAGCTCAAATGATGATCTTCAGATTTCTTTCGATTTCCAAAATTAGAAACTTTGGAATCTGCTAATCACTGTTGTTATTCTGTAGAAACATTTTAGAGTTTACAATTAAAACATGAAGAATTTCTCTTCCATAGCACATGTCATCAGAGATTCTCAGTGGCCTCTCTACACTGTGTAAAAAAAAAGCACAGCAAACGTACTCAGCCCGCTGCGTCTGAGGGGTCCAGAGAAAAGTCTTCCACTCAAATAGCTGTCCTAAGAAGGGTGTTTTGTAGGACACAACAATTTTTTAGATATCTCATGTAATTTCTATTATAACACTGTAGCACAGATAGTCCCATTATTCCCATTATGCTGATAGGTCAAATCAAGTGTCAAAAAATCAAAGTGTATTACTCAAGGCCCTAGAGCTAGGCAATGGTAATATCAAATTCCTCTGGGACTCAAACTCCCCAGTTCTTTCTGCTCTCTCAGGCTGCTGCTTTTTTGGCACTTTCCTGTGAGGGTTCTAATTAAAATAAAATGCCAGATAATATTTATGGAGTACTTACTACCTGCCAAGCACTCTGCTAAGAACTTAAGTGATTTTTATCCCTTTTTACAGTAGTTGTATGAAATCTTTATTGTAATAATTACCACTGTACAGATCAGTCTTTGGGAAGATCTATGATTGCTGAATATCTCACAGGCAAAATGTGACCAACCTTTCAACATTTTCAAAAAATGTTTAGACTCCAGGCCCTCCAATAGGCAGTAGGAATACAGCAATGAACAAGCAGACCAACTACTTTCCTCTTTCAGGGAAGATGTGATCTAATGAATGAAGATGAACAAACAAATAAGCAATGTAGAATACTTAGAATATGGTTATCATAAGGACCATGGAGAAAACCAAAGGAGGGAAAACGGATCAGATTTCAGGTGAGCTACATCTGAATGCTCCAACAGCTGTGTAAGACACCTCCTCACTTCTGAAAGGTTCAGATTCTAATGAGATGCTGAGAGTCTTATCCCTCTCATAGAAAGTAAAATCAACATGTTCAAGGTGGAATAAATGGCATAGTAGTAAGCCCTGTTTAGGTGAAGTCCAAATCTCTAGCGTGAAATAGTAGTTCACACTAGAAAGAAGAGTTTAGTCCAGATCATAGATGACCCCAAAAATTAGGTAGAATATTTTAGATGTGACTTGATAAGTAGAAGAGGGTTTTAAAATTTGAAATCACTTTGGAATAATTCCTTTGAAATTATTTTTCAGAATGACAAGAAGGGGACAAAGACTTCAAGTGGGAAATTTAGAGGTTTGCAATGGTTCATGTCTAAGGTAATAAAGTTTTAAAAAGGGCAGCATAATGGGGACAGAGATCCACCATGAAGAACATGTTAAAAGTCCTTTGGCAATTGGTTATTTGTGGATAAATAGCATGAGGGTAAACACAGGTAAACAAGGGTTTACCTCAAATAGCTAGATTTAAAATGAAGCTAATGAAGTCTAAGCTTTGGGGCTTCTCATTTGCACAAAACCCTTCTAAAGCCCTGGTAGGGCCCCTACCACTATGAACAAGTCTTGCAATTCAAACTATGCCTCTAACAAAGGACTCATATCTACAAAAATTTAAATCAGCAAGAACAAACAAACAAAACAAATAATCCCACCAAAAACTGGACTGAGGACATGAATAGATATTTCTCAAAAGAAAATATACAAACAGCCAACAAACATTTGAAAAAATGCTTAACATCACTAATCATCAGGGAAAATGCAAGTGAAAACCACAGTGAGATACCACCTTACTCCTACAAAAATGACCATAATTAAAAAAAATGCTTAACATCACTAATCATCAGGGAAAATGCAAGTGAAAACCACAGTGAAATACCACCTTACTCCTACAAAAATGACCATAATTAAAAAAAATGCTTAACATCACTAATCATCAGGGAAAATGCAAGTGAAAACCACAATGAAATACCACCTTACTCCTACAAAAATGACCATAATTAAAAAGGCAAAAACCAATAGATGTTGTTGTGGATGTGGTGAAAAGGGACCACTTTTACACTGCTGGTGGGAATGTACATTAGTGCAACCACTATGAAAAACAGTATGGAGATTCCTTAAAGAGCTAAAGTAGAACTACCATTTGATCCAGAAATTTCACTACTGGGTATCTACCCAAAGGAAAATGGGTAATTATATGAAAAAGGCACATGCACAGACATGTTTATAGCTGCACAATTCACAATTGCAAAGATATGGCACCAACCTAAGTGCCCATCAACCAATGAATGGATAAAAAATGTAGTATACACATATACATATATACATACCACGGAATACTACTCAGCCATGAAAATGAATGAAATGATGTCTTTTGAAGCAACTTGGATGGAGCTAGAGGCCATTACTCTAAGAGAAGTAACTCAGTAAGAAAAAGTATATGGTCTCTTCTCACTTATAAGTGAGAGCCAAGCTATGAGAATGCAAAGGCATAAGATGATAGAATGAACTTTGGGTACTTGGGGTAGGGGAAGGTTGAGAGAGGGGTAAGCGATAAAAGACTACATATTGGGTACAATATATACTGCTTGGGTGATGGGTGCATTAAAATCTCAGACATCACCACTAAAGAACTTATCCATGTAACCAAAAACTATCCATACCCCCAAAAACTATTGAAATAAAAATTAGAAAAAGATTTAACTCCATCTCCCCAAAAGAATACATACGTTGCAATTTAAAGGGCATTTAATGCTAGTCACTTCAAAAAAAAAAAATACGCAATTCAGTGAAAGAACTTTGATAGAAGTTTCTCAGGTTTGACAAAAATTTATAAAACTTTCTATAACATATCCATGAATTAAAAAGTTGAAAAGACTCTAATAAACTATCATTATCAAAAATAAATCGCTATTAATAATGCTAGAAATAAGACTAGGAGAGATAGATAGATAGATAGATAGATAGATAGATAGATAGACAGACAGAGATGTATTTTTATACAGCCAACACAATGTAAGAAAAAATACTACAGAGTTGAGTTGTGTCAGACAGTTAACAAATATGTGACGTTTGTCAAGTTTTTTCATTTGTAATTTGTTTTAATTGCTTTCCTTATTCTAAATATTTACTTTTGAATTGAATTAGTATTCAGAATGCCATATTATTATGTTTTTAATTGTTGAAGCCTTAGGACCCACGAAACCTGGATCTATTTATACAAATGAATCGTAAGTTGATAGCCCAAATGATACAAAAAAATATGAAAATAAAGTCATGTTTTGCCAGGCATAAATACTCCTTTATCATGGTGAATAATCCTTCCAATGTGCTCTTGAATTGGATTTGTTAGGTGTTTGGTTGAGGATTTTGACATCTATGTTCATCAGGAATATAATCTGTAATTTTAATTTATTTCTTAGAATCCTTGATTGGCTTTGAAATCAGGGTAATGTGAGGCTTAAAAATGTGTTTGGAAGTATTCCTTTCTCTTCAATTTTTTGGGAGAGTTTGACAACAGCTGGCATTACTTCTATCTAGTTTGCTAGAATTTAGTCATGAAGTCATCAGGTCCTGGGTTTTGGATGGTTCAATGTATGCAAATCAATACATGCGATACACCACACTAACAGAATAAAGGACAAAAACTGCATGATCATCTCAATAGATGCAGAAGAGGCATTTGACAAAATTCAACATCTTTTCATAATCGGAGCTCTCAACAAATTAGCTATAGAAGGAATGTTCTGCAACACATCAAAGGCCATATGTGATATGCCCAAAGCTAATATCACACTCAATGGTGAAAAGTAGAACACTTCTTCTCTAAGGTCAGGAATAAGACTAGGATGCCCACTCTTACCACTTCAAATCAACATAGCACTGGAAGTCTTAGAGCAATTGGGCAAAAGCAAGAAATAAAACACATCCAGTTTGGAAAAAAAGAAGTAGAATTGTCATTGTTTAAAGATGATGCTATATTTTGAAAACCCTAAAGATACCATCAAAAAACAGAACTACTAAACAAAGTCAGTAAAGCTGAAGGATACAAAATTACCATACAAAAATTTGTAGCATTTTTATACACTTATAACTATCCATAAGACAAATCAAGAAAATAAGCCCATTTACAATAACATTTAAAAATCTGAGGAATAAGTTTAACCAAGGAGGTGAAAGATATCTACACTGAACACCATAAAATGTTTATGAAAAATACACAGATAAATGAAAATAAATTCTGTGTTCATGAATTGAAATAATTAATATTGTTAAAATGCCCACACTGCCAATAGCAATCTACAGATTCAATGCATTTCCTACAGATTCAATGCATTCAATGCAAAACATTTTCATATTTTTCACAGAAATAAAAATAATAATTCTAAAATCTGCATGAAACCACAAAAGACCTTGAACAGCCAAAGCAATCCTGAGCAAAAAGAACAAAGCTGGAGGTATCAAACTACCTGACTTCAAAATCTAATACAATGATATTATAATCGCAACAGCATGGCAGTGGCATCGGCACCAAAACAGACATATAGGTCAATGTAACCAAATAGCCCAGAAACAAATACACACATTTATGGACAATTGATTTTTGGCAAAGATGCCAAGAACATACACATACAATCAGGACAGGACAGTCTCTTCAATAAATGGTGGTGGGAAAATGAAATATCCACATGCAGAATAATGAAACCAGACCCTTCTCTCACCCCTTACATAAAAATCATCCCTAAATGGGTTAAAAATTGCAATGTAAGACCTGAAACTAAAAAACATTCGCTTACAACTATCCAAAACTATGCTTTATAGCAATGTTTTTCTAGCAAAAACATTAGGGAAAACCTTCCTGATATTGATCTAGCAAATGGAATACTATTCAGCTTTAAAAAAGAATGAAAGCATGCTCTTTGTAACACCACGGATGAACCTCAAGGACATTGTTAAGTGAAAGAAACCAGGCACAGAACACAAATATTATATGATCTCACTTATATGTGGAATATAAAAAAGCTGAACTTATAGATTCAGAGACTATAATGGTGGCTACCGGGAGCTGGGGAGTGGGGATTGGGATTGAGGAGATGTTGGTCAAAGGATACAAATTCCTTACACAAGAGGAATAAGTTTAGAGGATCTACTGTATGACATGGTGACTATAGTTAATAGCAATGTATCATATATTTGAAAATTATGAATAGATTTTAAATGTTCTCACCATAAAAAAGTATGTGAGGTAATAGATATGTTTATTAACTTGATTTAGCCATTCCAAAATGGTGACATATATCATGTTGTACACCATATATATAATTTTCATCAATTAAATAAAAAAAATTTTTAAAATTAAAACAAAATAAAGACATGTCTTGTAAGAAAAAATGTAAGTTGCAATGTTATATATGTTAATAAGAGCATGTGGGACATTGAGGCGGTGCTCAGCAGGTGGTTAGATATGAGCCCTCTAGCTAAGAAGACAGGAAGAAGGAGGTGCTAAAAGTATGAACATATAGGAGAGTAGACCACATGGCATTTACAATTGAAACAATGGGAATAGCTAAAATCTCAAAGATGAGGCCTTAGAGAGAGAAGGCAACAAGGGCAGAGACAAGCACATTCTTAAGATTACATTGCATTATAAATTCCACCAGCCAAATATCTCCAAGCAACTGCTGGGTCATATCTGAGTTTAACATGAATGAGATCTGGAAAATTCAGTCAAATATTCAACTTTGTGTCAATATAACTCCAAAGGAGACATTGTAGAAAAATCTAGATGGTATTTCAGTCTCTTGTTTGACCTCAAGCACTGCTGTTATTACAATCTGTGTCAAAAATCTTTCAGAGGATGAATTCTAGAGCTTTGTGTCATGGAAAAAGGATAGAATTTGAAGCTAAAAGCTAAAAGGATAGAATTTGAAGATAAAAGGAAGAATGAGAAGAAATTCCCAATCTGCTTGGTAACTCTGGCTGCAAGTGGCAAAGACAATGCACTGGGACTGTGTTCACCAAACCCATTTCCCATTCTTCCTGGGCACACAGAGACTTTCCTACACATTCCTGTGCAGTGTGATGATGCCTATGACAGACTTCCAGCTCACGGAATGTAGGCAGATGTGATATGGACTAGCCACTTCCAGCCTGGCTCCACCCAGATTTTTTCAGAAGACTCTTTGGGTTCTCTTCTCTTCCCTGTCTGCATTAGCAGAGGATCCTCTGCAGACCTCTGAGGCCATGGAACAGACCAATAGACAGAAAGAGCTGGGTCCCCAAATCTCTACTTGGAGTGTCATTATTTCCAATCAGATCATGATGTGAGTAAGAAATAGATACTGTACCATGCTGAAACATTGCGTTTCTATTGCGGTTTGTCACAGAAGTTAGGCCACCCTGCTTACTTCAGCAAATTACTTAACTTCCTTGAGCCTCTTTCCTATTTATATTATATTTCTTAGGGCTCTCCCAATCAGCAAATATATAACATGTCTATATATATACACATATTTTGTGTTGATTCACATTCCCTTTCATCCCTTGTTTGCATTCCAATTTGGTATGGCTTTTTCACTGCACATTTCTGAGGGCACCATCCCACACATTCTATCTGATAAATACATGTGCAGTGTACAATAGAAACCATGATCCCCTGTGGTTACATAGCTCAGCCCAGCCACATGAATTAGCTTCTAAGGGAAAGCACATTTTCTTCTAAGTATCCAGAACAAAAGAACTTGGTATTGACTTAATAAAAAAAATTTTAAAAAAGATTAAGGCAACAATGATTTTAATGGTAGAATAATTCATAGCTTTTCTATCATGGCTTTATAACCTTCTTGTACCATACAAAGGAGATTTAATCTCTTTTTGAAATTGTTTGCCTCTTTTCCCCTCGTCTAATAAAAGAAACAGCCTTTAGGTATCACAGCTGACACAAAGTAGGCAAAAGAAAACCTCCTGATCAATATTCGGCTTTGGCACTTATGTACATTTTATGTTGATTGGGACTCAAACTCCTACCAGCAGCTCTCGCTGCCAAATCACTTCTCCTCTTTGATGCTTAAGGTTGGAATTGAGTGTGTACCAACTGGAACTGATTGCTTAAAACTTGAACAGTTCAGAGTTTAATTTCTCTAATTCGGGTAAATCGTATCTACCACCAGGCTGTCTGTTTTCAAGTGTTCAAAGTCACATAAGAGCCAATACTTTAGGCAATGCACAAGGGAGGCATTGCCACCATGCTGAGATATTCTGAGAGACGGTTTTACTTTGGTGAGCCCTCAGAGAACGTGTGAACCCCTAAGAAGAAATTGGTTGAAGCAAGCTGAAATAAATGTGTTGCAGGGAGATGGTTCCTATGGCCATTTGCCTTCCATTTGCTGAACATCTGAACAGAAAAAAGAGAAATGACAACATTACGAAATACTGACATCTGGAAATTTTGAGGCACACAGTTTTGACACTAATTTAACGCATATTCTCACATTACAGTCATGTTTAACAGTTACCCATGTATCACTCAAAGAGAGGCATTGTATGAAAAGAATTTTGGCAATACAGAACCTCCCAGCTGGAGCATGAGGTAATAGTAAATGAAATACTTGTGCACAGACTATCTACTTAGCATTCATTCATGGCTAGTCTCACAGAATGCTAGAATGGGAAGAGGATTTGGAACACAGTTAGTTCCAATCCTTTTATTTAACAGATGAGGAAACTGAGTCCCTGAGATGGAGAGTAAACAGACAAGGGACAAAGGGAAGTGAGTAGCAGCAGCCAAGTTCCTGACCCGTGCAAATGCATCCTACAATATTACCTATTTCTTTTTACTGTGATAAACTCTCTTTGCATTGCCACATTTCACTTTGTACAGGGACCCGGTGGAGAATAAAAGCCAAAGGTCCTCTCAGGTCTTCAGACTTATTCATATTTCCTATTTGCTTAGGTTAATATCCAGAAAAACGTGGACCTTATCCTCCAAAAACCAGCACTGGCAAATCTGTAATACAGGATCATGGTTTCACATTTTTAAAGCAAGTTTTTAGGATCCATATGCTGTGAATTTTTTTTTTCCTAAATAGCTGTTTCACTAATAGGTGAAAAAAAGTGCTGTGCTAAAAGTTAAGAGACCTGGTTTTGAGAATCAGCTGCTAACTAACCAGGTGTCTGTGGCCAAGTTCCAACCTCTCTGGGCTTTACTTTTTTCACTCATAAAATGAGAAGAGGTATATGAGAGTATACTAAAGTCGTTCAAGATTTACAGCTTCGTCATTTAAAAGATGTCATCTCATGCCAATTCTGCAACACACACTATTCAAAAGTAGATGCAATATCAAAGTGCCCCAGCACTATGCTAGGTGCAGTAGGGAAAGAGGGAAGGAGCATGACCTTCGTTGTTGGAGTAAGTCATAGTCCAGGGAAACAATACAATATAGACTTATAAAGAAATAAGTGGGAGGATGCAAAGTGACACATAATGAAGAGCCAAGGAGAATGCCTTTGGAGGAATCTTCCTTGTGTCTGGACTTTCTGAAAGTCAAACTATAGAAATTCTAATAACAATTAACATTAATTTCATCGAGTATTATCTATTAGGCACTGTTGTAAGCCTAATGCATGAATAAACTCATTGAATCCTCACAATTGTATGAAACACGTATTATTACCTTCCTTATGTCTGTGAGGAAACAAACACAAGGGAAGTTAGATAACTAGCCCAATTTGGTTTAGCCAGGATTCAAATCCAGATAATCTAGTTTTGGAGTCTATACTTTTAATTATTCTGCAAAGTTCTCATGACAAGGAAGGGACAAGAAAGTATAAAGAAGAGACCTGGACAATCCTTGGGATGAAGTGATGTTCTAATAGTTTGAATGTTTGTGTCTCTTCCAAAATTCATGGCAAAACTGAATCTTCAATGCAACAGCATTAAGAGGTGGGTCCTTTAAGACATGACTAGGCTATAGTCATGTCCTAAAGGGTTGCAGAGAACTAGCTAGGTCCTTTGGCTCATCCATCTCTTCTTTCACATGAGGACATAGCATTTTTCCCCTTTGGGGGACACAGAAACAAGGCACCATTTTAGAAGCAGACTGGGAATTCACCAGACACTAAACTAACTAGTGTCTTAATCTTGGACTTCCCAGCCTCCATTAATGTGAGTAATGAATGTATAATGTTATAAATTACCCAGTCTTAAATATTTTGTTATAGAAGCACAAACAGACTAAGATATGTGCTATAATAGTAATACCATTGTACATTGACGGTTTATTTTGTGCCATGCACCATGTCAGGTATCTTACATGAATTGCCTTGTTCAATCTCTACCTGATCATTCATTGAACAAACATTTATTGAGGGCTTACAACTCAGTAGACACTTACACAATGAACTATAAGGAAAGTTCTATGATTTTTCATTCACATTTTATAAATGCAGGAACCATGGCTCAGAGACATTATATTAACTCATCCAAGGCCACCTAATTTCCAAGTGGTAGAGTCTAGTTTTGAACCCATATCCATCTGGCCCCAGAGCTTATGCCATTGCTGTCAGTAAAATACTTTTTTATGCCATTCAGGTTCTAGGAAATCCTTTATAATCTTGAACACTTTTTGATCATTTTGATGCAAATGTCTCCTCTAATTCAGCATTAAAGACATTTTCTAGTTTTTGTTTGTATGATTGTGTTGAGAGATAAAGCCACACAGGAAGACAAAGCTGCTGGAGGCATTGATAGAAGAGAAATCATTTCAGAAGTCTATCACCTGGCAATGCAACTGCTGCTCTTTGTCGTCATTGCCTTGATGTCATTGTTCAGGTGGGAGGCAGGAAGGGTAAGGAGAAAGTAGTGAATGGCAGGATAAACAGGTGGAGATGCATAGGGGTCAAATGGAGGAAGCACATTCAAGGCCACAGGATGAATCACCAATGACGAGTGACTGGCAAGGTGTCAGGCATCCAGGATAAAAGAAAGACCCTTGGGTCATAGTGAGCTGCAAGTTCATCTGCTATCAATCACTCTCGTTGACTCAACGACAGTTTGGGAAAATCTGTCTGAGTCCCAGCCCAGGCCCAGCTTCCTTCTAGTATAAAAAGGCTCTTTTATTCTGCAGCAAGTCAATGAGGAAGGCTGAAAATTCGAATTGAATTTAATCAACAGGACCTTTGGAGGAAATAGTCATTCATTGTGTAGATCTTTATGGTTTCATAGTATTTTCACATCTGTAATCTCAGGTAATTCTGGGGCATATTTTTCTCCTAATTATACTAATGAGAGTGTGGAAGCTCAAAAAATTTAGTTGATGTTGTTGTTTAGTCAGAGTTCTTCAGAGAAACAGAATCATAAGAATACGTATAGATATATAAAAAGAAATTTATTATGGAATTGGTGCATGTGATTATGGAAGCTGAGAAGTTCTACAACATGCCATGTGTAATTTGGAGAACCAGAGAATCCAGTGGTACAGTTTAGTCCGAGTCCAAAGAACTGAGAACAAGTGGTGGGGGAGCTGGTATAAGCCTTAGAATATTAAGGTCAGAAATCCAGAAGCTGTGATGACCAAGGGCAAAAGAAGATGCATGTCCCAGCTCAAGAAGAGAGAGAATTCACCTTTCTTCCATTTTTTGTTCTATTGGGGTCCTCAAGGGATTGGATAATACTCATCCACATTAGTAAGCACAGACGGTCTTTGCTCAGTCTACTGATTCAAATGTTGATCTCTTTCCAAAGTCCTCTCATAGACACACCAGAAATAGTGTTTTATCAGCCATCGGGGCATCCCTTCGCCCAGTCAAGTTGACACACAAAATTAACCATCATAGGTGACTTACACAAGCTCACAACAGCAGGTGTTAGCCAATCATGAGAATTTATCTTAGCAATCTCACTTCTATATTATCTCTCTAAGATGAAGTCTTCTATGGAAGTAAGACAGTCTCCAGTTAGTGGTATTTGGATATAAAAACCCAAATAGGCTGGGTGAGGTTGCTCACGCCAGTAATCCCAAAACTTTGGGAGGCCAAGGTAGATGGATAACTTGAGGTCAGGAGTTTGAGACTAGCCTCAACCTTGAGACCAGCAAAACCTTGTCTCTATTAAAAATGCAATAAAATTAGCTGGGTGTGGTGGCACACTCCTGTAATCTCAGCTACCCAGTAGGCTGAGGCATGAGAATTGCTTGAACCTGGGAGGTGGAGGTTGCAGTGAGCCAAGATGGCACCACCCTACTCCTGGGCAACAGAGTGAGACTGTCTCAAAAAACAACAAAAGTTAAAATCTAGAAATGCATGTCACCCCCATGATCATGTGCTAAGCCCAGCTGAATAGGAATGAGTCTGTCTCATTGGCTGTTACTCAACTGCCCCTGAAGACTGTTGTCTGTTTCAGGTTCAGTTGTGTCTCCAAGAAAGATACGTCCAAGTGTTAACCCCCAGTGCCTGTGAATGTGACTTTATTTGGAAATAAGATCCCTGAAAATGTAATTAAAGATCTCAAGAGGAGATTATCCTGACTTTAGGAAGAGCCTTAAATTCAAAGACTGAAGAAAAAAGAGGGATATTTGAGACACATAGAGACATAGAGGGGAAGATCATGTGAAGATGAAGGCCGAGATTGTAGTGACATCTTTACAAGTCAAAGAATGACAAGGTTCACTGACAGTCACCAGAAATTAGGAAAGAGTCATGGGGTGCACTCTCTCCACAGAGCCACAGAAGGAACCAACCTTGCTGACCCCTTGATTTCAAACTTCTTGACCTCCAGAACTATGAAAGAATACATTTCTGGGCTGGGTGCAGTGACTCATGCCTGTAATGCTAGCACTTTGGGAGGCTGAGGCAGGCGGGTTACCTGAGATCAGGAGTTTGAGACCAGCCTGGCCAACATGGCGAAACCCCGACTCTACTAAAAATACAAAAATTAGCCAGTTGTGGTGGTGCATGCCTGTAATCCCAGCTACTAGGGAGGCTAAGGCAAGAGAATTTCTTGAACCCAGTAGGCAGAGGTTGCAGTGAGCTGAAATCATGCCATTGCACTCCAGCCTGGGCAACAGAGCAAGACTCTGTCTTGAGAAAAAAAGGAAAGGAATACATTTATGTTGTTTTAAGCCACCAATTTTGTAGTAATTTGTTACAGCAGCCCTTGGAATATGGTACAATGATTAAGGGCTTTCTCAAATAATATTCACACAGCTTAGTTTTCTTGTTCTAAGCATTATAGTTATTTAGTAAACCTTAGTTAAGTGCCCTGCTATGAATCTAGCCTTGTATGAGTGTGGATGTACATATGCACAATATATTATGGATATACAAAGGATTAGACACAATACTGGTAAGGTTCATAGAACAGTTACTGCCATATAGAAAGGACTTGACTTTGGTAAATATTACAATATCAGGAAGGGGGATTTCATTTACTGGGATTTCATCTTCAACCCAACCAATCAGCACTCCCCACTTTCTGAGCCCATACCTGCCAATTTTTCCTTAAAATATCTGATCCCTAAATGCTCGAGGAGAATGCTATGAGTAATAACAAGACTCCGGTCTCCAGCACAGCCGGTTCTGCATGAACTTGCCACTCACCACATCCTTCTCTACATGTCTCTTGATAACTCCTCCTTAAACTGGAAAGGCTGTAATGTAATTTGTCAGAGCCCAGGATATTCATTGAGCCATGTTTTACTAGTGAGCAGTGTTGCTTTGTCTTAAAGTTTAAGTCCCCTGCATAATCTTAAACATCTTCCTTTTTGGGTTTATGTGGAAGGTTAATTCTACAGTGTCTGGCCCTGCCTTCTGGCTATTCCTTCTACTCTGTGGAGTTAGTTGCATGAGTGAATTCTGGGCCCACTTGCAGCCAATCAACCTCAACTCATGGGAATCTGGAAGCCAGAGATTTCATTTATATCTGAAGACATAAGCGGATCTATTTTAACTCATGTTTTCTCAATCTATATTCAAGTAAGTCGTCATTAAGTATTTTACTTCCAGATACTTCTTAATTGTGAATTTGATTCTCATCTGGCCATTGTTCCTTTTGGATAAAATTCTTTGTTAGGAAATCTGTAGTAGAAAAGGAAGTAACGGTTAAGATTACCAACACTTCAGCCAGAACCTATGACATAAAATGATAAATATATTTAAGTAAATTTTGGATAAATAATTGAATACAAAATAGATAATTGCCACAGCCCTTTGGGTATTAGCTGATGATCATGTCACTGAAGCTGGTTTACAGAGAATTTTCTATGTATCATCTAATGAAATAGCTACATGAAGAAAGTTTCTTAGAAAAAAATATATATAGATGTAAGGGAAAGAGGATAAGAAAATTTTGAAGACATAGAGGCTTCTGCCTCAAATGAGTGCACATTCTTTTTGGAGAGATGGAATCAGCAGAAAAGGAGCTGCCAGAGATGATAAAAATAAAGCCCTCACCCAAACTCTCCCATGGGAATCAAATGGCTGGACCAAGGACAATACACCACCCATTGCCGTGTTTCATTTGGCTGTCATAATGCTTAAGACAACATTCAACTTTAAACCCTTTGTGCAGAGAAAGACTTCTTCATTAGACACAGTCCTTGTCACTCCCTGTGTCTTGCACCTGGCCAGTTTCTCGCATTTATATTACCTGTGTGGCTCCTAAGGGCATCTAAGACTGAAACTGCCTTTGCAAAATTATACCTGAGGAAATTGTCAGACCTAACTGACTTCACCTTCCTTCTAACTTCTAAACTTTGTTCATTCCTGACTGTAGGGTGAACTAGCCTTGGGAAGGTATTTAGTTTATAGTTTAAACTCTGAAACAAAATGGATAATAGCTCTTTCTTGAAAAACCCCTTCCTTGCCTGGGGACCAGTCTGCCTTTGCAAGACAAACAAGTTAGCTACAAGATTGGATATCATGGTTTGGAGGGCCATGTTTGGAGGGTTAGGTCTGACAAATATGTGTTGAAGTTAAGGATATTGGGTTTATCCTTGATTCTCTGTGTGGGTCCAACTTAATTACAAGCTTTCTTAAAAGGGGGAGGCAGGAGGTCAATATAAGAGAGTTTAGACTGCTGGCTTTGAAAATAGAGAAAGGGACAAGTCAAGGAATGTAGTTTTTCTCTAGAAGCTGGGAAAGGCAAGGAAACAGAGTCTCCCACGGAGACTCCAGGAGGAACGCAGTCCTACCTATAACTTAAATTTTATACCTCGGAAATCCAGAACTGCAACATAAAAAAAATCTGTGTTGTTTTAAGCCACTGATAGTTGTGGTCATTTGTTACAGCAGCAATAGAAAAAAAAAAAAAAACTCATACATGAATCTAAAACCTTTTGAAGAAAAGGAAGCCCTTTGAGGGGAGAACAATGATCCAAGTCAGGAGACCATGTGGCCATCTGGGTCACACACAGAACATCAAGACTTGTGTACCTGTTTCCCAGAACACTGGCCTAAAAGATCCAAGTACATATTTCACTTGCCCATGGATATTTGTCTCACTCAATAATTAGCAATATGGAACTTCCACAAAATGCTATCCCTTGCTTCTTTCCATCCTTCCTCCTATCTGTAATATATACACATATATATTATATATATAAAGTGTATATATATATCAAGTATGTATATATAAAGTATATATAATATATAAAGTATATTTATATAAAGTATATATAATATATATAAAGTATATTTATATAAAGTATATATAATATATATAAAGTATATTTATATAAAGTATATATATATGTGTGTGTGTGTGTGTGTGTGTGTAAATTGCCTTCTATGTACTGCATAAGGTTAAGTTCCTGCCATCAAGAAGCTTAACATACGGTGAGGGTGGAGAATTGAAGAACCAATAAATACACACGCGGATAAGAAGTAATGAAAAAAGAAAGAGTATTATGGGGAAGCAAAAAAGTTTTTTTGTTTTTTTTAAATTTTATAAAGGCACCTAGTCCAGCCCACAGCATAACAGGGGTTTAGGCAAGTGTGTGTGTGTGTGTGTGTGTGTGTAGATAGATAAATATTATATATAAATAAAAGGAGAAAGAGAGAGAAGAGAGGGAAGGAGAGAGAAAGGGAGGAAGAGAGGGGAAGAAAGTAAGAAGGGAGGGAGGGAGAGAGAGAATGCAAAAGAAGAAAAAAAGAAAAGCCCTAATTTTGTGTGTGTGCTGTTTAAACCTCATGGTGTAAATACTCCCTTGGTGGCTCATTTCAACCTCCCTGACCATCACTGTACACTGAGTGTTCACAATCAGCTCTTGAAGACCTGCACAAGCCAGCTCCAGCACACATCTGGGTCCCTTTGGCCTCTCACCGGGCAGTTGACTGAAAGGAGGTAGACCAGTTTGAGACCGATGGGATGAGTTGTTCTTTGTCAGAACTGACCGTTATGTGTGATATCTTGAGAAGAATCCCAGCTAATTGTCAAGTTGTGGCCAGCCCTTCTGGTGCACTTGACCTATAGGACAAGGTAATTCTGAGCAGGCCAGGTCCTAAGTGGTATCTTTGGTGGCTAAAATCTAGATAACATCAGCAAGCACCAATTCTTTCCTTCTTCAGTCTCCAATTCCTCAAAGTTAATGGAGCAAGCAGTTAAGGCCTAAGATGAGAACAAAAGCTGAAATCTGGGCACAACCATCACCCTCTCCTTTTTTTTTTTTTTTTTCACATGTTCTCTTTAATTCCCTCTCCCTGGCTCTGGTAGGGCAGGTTAACAGCTTGAAGGTGGGGGAAGTGAATTGTAAAAAGGAGGAGAGCAAAAAAACAAGCACTTCTTTGTCCCAAGTGCCAGCAATCCAAAGGATCGGAAGCTCTGCAACTTTCTGTGGGCGGGCAAGTGCACATGAATCAAAGAACAGGCAGGAAATAGAGTTCAGCGGGACAGCAAATTGATCTGCAAAGACATCTCAATATCTTCGACATTGCAAGTTCAATGGCTTCTTATTGCCTGCCATGCATAGTTAGGAGTGCTTCCACGCATGCACGTGTTTAAGCATTCCCTCAGGATAGTTAGGTTTATGAAGTATTACCTACTGGCATATTCTTACTTTCTCAGCACTCTTAGAAATATCTAAACTAAGGGACAATTATTCTTAACTTTCTTTTAGGTTAGATTACTTGTTTTATTTAACAGAAAAATGCTATGTAAGAGCAACAGTAAACCTTAAGTGGGTTGTATGCCCATAGATATTAAGAATTTGTAGGGAACCTCACTGTGCTAAATCTTTTTGCCTCACGCAAAGCCACGGATCTTCATTCATTTAATAAAGAAGAGGTTGCAGCTTTGAGCACACCCGTTACCGTTTCAATGCCTAGCCCCTCTAACTTTTCCGGAACACCAGTACATGCTCTGAATCTTGAAAGCAACCAGGAATTTCTTCTTAGTGCAGATGTTGGAACATAAAGAGATGCTTCATAATTGCTCACTGAAAGAATTTTCCTTTCCTAGGGCACCAAAAATGTGATATATTAACGCTTAATAAGATAATTTTTACATTTAATTTAAAAGCTCACAGAGAGGGATAATGACATGTAGAAAGTTGCTAGTAGTGAGATTTCATGATGACGCGGAAAGAACTTCTTGGTATTTGTCAAAATATACCATGAAAGGAGTGGTGACTTGCTCCAGATGTAGGACCGAGACTATGCCAGTGGAACAAATGCATTTATGCTGATGACTCTATTTATCATTTTATGTATTTATCGGAATGGATAAAGAGAATTCAAATTTCCGTCCTTTACTCATTTCTAGGTACAGGTAGAGGTGCCTAGTGTGTACCAAAACTTGTGCTCTGTTTTTTCATTGGATTTTTATAACCTCTTGTGAGGTATATAATGTCACCCCAAAATTACAGACAAAACCAAAATCCAAAGAATTTCAGTAACTTTCCCAAAATAATATGGCTAGCAAGTTCATGATCATGTTCTAATTCCATGTTGCACACAGGAGACCCCAGCTACGTCCCTTAGAAAACAATTTTTTATATTTGTAGCCATCTTTTCAATTATCCTTCTCCTCTTGCTCCTCCATCTTCATCCTTAATTATCGTTTATTAACTAAGGGCTTACTATATGCCCTTAGTTAAGGCACTAAGTATATTGAGATTGAGAGTGCACTAAGTATATTGCATGAATAATTTTATTTTTCCTGTATGTTACATAATCTTGTGATATATATGAAAACATGCAACTCCAAGTCTATTTTTGCTGATAAATAAAATAATAAATACAGCAGTCAATATAATTTCATTAAATTCTCCATTTTGCAGATGAGGAAACTATGACTACTACTGTATTGTGTTATTATAACCTTATTATAACATACAAGAATTGATGGAGGTTTCTGGTCTGTCTCCACATTTTCGTAATGCAGGCAATCATACAGGTAGATGAATAGATAAATTCCAATGTTTTCTAGCAATAATAAATCTTATTACTCCTTTTGTATGTTTTTTGCATAAACAATTTGTTATCTGACAGTTCTTCCTTACTTTTAACCAAATTCTCTCCTGCTAAAATAAAAGACCACTTATTCTTATTTGGCCCCCAGAAAAAAACAGAATTTGTCACCCCCACTTCTTTCTTGAAATGATAAACTTCACGCGTTACTGTGTGACACTCCAGTTGCACAAGGCTTGGCAATCATTCCAGCCTCCTGGCAAATTCAGATTGTGAATAAATGTAACATGAGAAGAAGAAAATACCTTTGTTTCTTAAGTGGATTGTGAGGTTTTAGGTAAGAAACAAGACATTTTTTCTAGGGTCATTCTCTCGGAAATTCTTGTGTTATTATTGCCCCAATCAAGAGTCTCTGGTCATTTGTTTGTACTCAGAGTGAAATGGCGGATAAGTCTGTGGTTCTGCCCCTGGTACATAATAGAACAGAAAGGTGACATCTTGAGCCCTCCATAGCGGGAGGGTCACTCAGCAGGGTCCATTGGTGAAGTGAAGAGCATCCAGGTTCCTTCCAGAATTACAGATGTCCATGAGACCCTTACAACTCTCTTACAGGTTCCGGATACAGAAGCTTAGCAGTATTAGAAATGGATAACACCAAGATTAAAAGGCATAAGATGTGCCCTACAATTGCTCAAGATCTAATGATTTAATTTAGTTCTATTCAATTCAACAAAAATTTATTGGGTTCATATGCTGGTGCCACTCACTATACTTGTTTCTGAGGGTAGGAAGATAAATAAAACATAGCAACTGCTCTGAAGGAGAGAACGGATGTGTGTATACATTAACAACAATGCAAGGAGGAAAGTGACAAAAGCCAGAGAAATGTTAGATAATGTATGAATATCATTCTGCAAGAAAGTGATTAACTCTGAGTTTATAGGGGAGGAGGAATTTGCAAGAGGCCTTGAAGTATGGGGATGATTTTAACCCTCTGAGACAAGAAAAGTGTTCTTCTAGGTGAAAAAAAATAGCAAAAATTAAGCCATAGAGAAGAGATTGCCTGAGGCTCAGTGGGTTGTATGATTTTAGCATCCAGTATTGGAGAAGCAGAATGGAAGAACAACTAGAGAGATAGATGGATTGATTCTCATTTTTGAATTGAATGTAGGGTTAGGAGTTTGGATTTTATTCTACTAGCAATGTAGAAGCCATTATAGCCAGGACATAGAAAGCTGTGTAAGTGTGTATAAAATATAAATATATATTACCTTTCATTGGAATTGTGTGTATATATGCATGTCTTCATACACAGGGAGTCACTGTGGTTTTTTAAGGAGGGGAATGGTTCGCATAATAATGTTATTAGTTGAATAAGGGAGCAGAGCATCCCCATTATTTCATACATCCTGCTAGTTGCTTGAAATTCCTGATTCATGATATTAATCTTACAATGGTACTTTTAGGGAAAATACTTGTTTTCTTTTTTTTTGAGATGGAGTCTCGCTCTGTCACCCAGGCTGGAGTGCAGTGGTGCAATCTCAGCTCACTGTAACCTTCGCCTTTCAGGTTCAAGTGATTCTCCTGCCTCAGCCTCCTGAGTAGCTGGGACTACAGGCATGCACCACCACACCCAGCTAATTTTTGTATTTTTAGTAGAGATGAGGTTTCGCCACATTGGTTAGGATGGTCTTGATCTCTTGACCTCGTGATCCGCCTGCCACCTTGGCCTCCCAAAGTGCTGAGATTACAGGTATGAACATACTGCTTTCTTTCTTTCTTTTTTTTTTTTTTTTTTAAAAAAAAAAAAAAAAAAAAAAAAACAGATAGAAGCACTGAAACCTAGAAGTCAAGGGACTTGTACCTGGTAAAGCAAATTTTCTGATTCATGTATGTCCAACTCAAATTATTTCCTCTTTCTTCAATATTCTGCTGTAGTTTGGGAAGCTAAATGGCAGACGTGTGGAACACAGATTGGAAGGGGATATAGGGAGAGACCAGAGACAAGGAGCTCAGTTAGAAAGTTAACACAAACTGTGGGCAATGAAGTCAAGAAAAAAGGTGACAGAGGGAACTGGAAAAGACAAAACAAACGAAAATGAGTCCCCAGTCCTGAGGGGTTAGTACCTAATTGGTCATGATGGGGTGAAAGGAAAAGGAGAAATCAATATTATCTTAAAGCCTGGGGTATAGAGAAGTAATGCGAGTTTATAAGCTCCTTGCAGCCCTAGTGTTTCAAAGCTATAGGTCCCTGGAATCTTGTGAGCACTCATCCTTTGGCTTTAAGCTGCTGGGACTGGACATCTTTCCTAGGCATTGCCATAGACCACAGGCCAGAATCATTAACCGTTCCACAAGGTTACAAAGGTCTACCTGGGCTTTATGTTAGAGCATTCACTTTCTCTGCCAGTTCCTTCAAAGCCCAGGGCCTAAGGCATCTTGCTGCCACCAAAGCCAGCTGTGCACATGCAAATGTCAAGGGAATTATCTTGGCTAGGGGAAGCCTACTTCTCTTTACTGTAGAAAAAGGAAGTAAAGATGCCAGTGACTGAAGGGCTGGTCTGTTCATCTGTGTTATAATTTATGACCCCTTATCTGTTTGGAAGCTTGCAGGGCTGTGCAAGAGAACTCTCCTTGGGATGTAGACATAAGAAACTATTTACTGATTACAAACAGTGCCTCAGAGACAAATCCTCTCTAGCTAGCTCATCAGGACTTTGGAGGTGAAATCATTTACAAGCTTGTGTGCAGCATTTTTGGAGCTTCACAAAGCAAAGTCTGAAAGAATGGTTGGCTTCCTTGATCCTCTCTAATGGGAGAAAATACAGCAGTGGAGATATGACTTCTCAATCTCCAATGTCCAGGTCAAACTCAATGAATCTTTGAGGTCTACCAGACTTTAGATTCTACACAGCAGCGAGGCATCTTGTGGACCAGTGGAAGGTTTGGACTGTTCTTTTCCTTAATGGAGTCATGAGAAGGTATTCATGTAGTAAAAGGAGAAATTTAATTCATTATGTAAATGAAACACCTGCTGGAGTTGGTGGTAGAGAGATTGAATGAACACAGTCTCTATCCTGAAAGAACTCTCATTTCAGTAAAAAAAAAAAAAAAAAACCAACAAGTAGACAAATATTTACCACTAAGGCTGATGAGGTCTGTGATGGAGTGATAGAAATTCATGCATTCTTACAAGGTATAGATATGCACCCAGGGGAGAGAAAGACAAATTTTGCTTGAAGATGGTTTTACCTCAAGAGGTAGTGGACATTTAATCTTGATCTTGGTGAATGAATAATGCCTAGGAAAGATGTCCCAGGCAGAGGGAACAGCTTGTGCAAAGGCTTGCCTGATCTCTCTTCTCAGCCAGCAGCAGTGGCACAGATCCATCCGCGATGAGTCATGAGCACCTGTGCCGGCATGAGGCAGGTGCAATCAGAGGCCCTGCTCCACACTTACTAGCAGCCTGATTTGTGACAGCTCACTGATTCTCTCCCAGCCTCAGTTTCTACATTCGAGATATTCCTTTCTCTTCAAAATGTTTAGCCCTTAGCATTTTTGCAATAGTGTATCTAAAGTGCTTAACAAAAGGAAAAATTTCATTCTTTTGGGATACTACTTCTATTGGGATGTGTCTTTCCAGATATATGTTCTAACAGAGGTATTTACTGGCTGCCTTGAGTATGCAAGATGCTACAGAAATGAGACATAAGGTACAACACCTTCAAGGAACTTCAAGTCTAGCTGTGGAGGAGATAAGTCACAAGCCAAAAAGGATTTAAAGAAGAGATCAGGCCAAAGTGAGAGGGACTAGTGTAGATTATGAATTTCCAAATGAATTAAACTCACAATTATGACCACAGAGAGAGAAGAAAACATTACGTGTAGGAAAGGAGCACTTAAATAAGATTCAATATTTAATAAATATATTTTTCCCTTAAGAAGATTGAGTCATACTTTACTGGAGGAAAGAGGCTGCTGTTAATAAAGAGATTATAAAACTCCATTTACTAGAAATGAAATAGGGGAGAGGCAAATATTTCATTCTAAAATCAATACAAAGAAACAAAATTGTGTTTTTTATCAATTTCCCTTGAAAATCTATTGGAAATTTTTGGACCCAGAGCACCTAAAATTCTCAATTCTGAGATGTCTAAGCCAGTTTTTTTCTTCAGTTTTCAAAGAGATTGCTGATTCTTTGAGCAGCAATGAAGTACTGGGCTTAGATTTGTACCAAAAAAAAAAAAAAAAATTAACAAACTGTATGATACTACAATGAGGCCAAGAGATAGAACATAGAAGATTAGCCAAGGAGAAAGTATATCTCATAGTTCATGCTCACGCAAGGATATGCTCATGGAATTAAGTCACGGTGGTGGTACTTGCATTTGAAAATAGTCAATTTCCTTTTGTCTGTTTTTAACAGGTGCTGAATATGTTTTCATTTATGAAAGTTAAATGCGCAGAAGAGACAATTGCACAGTATTGTTGTGTAATCATTGTAGTGCTATAGAAAGAGTATAAGACTTTGAAATAGAAAATAGGGATGTAAGTCTCTTCATAAACAAGTAAATGATTTTGGGCATTTGGCCTAACTGCTCTGATTTTCAGATCTATTATTCAAAAACCAATGGAATATGATGAGATGATATCTAAGTAGACTTTAATCCATAGTACTCATGAGTCCCTAATATTACCAGAAAATTTACCCTTGGAATGTTTTTAGTCATCAACTCTTTCATCTATGTGCTATGTTGTGCTGATAATTCTATTGGAAATCATATGGCCTATTTCCTTCCTACAGTATTCCAAGAATTAATTTGTGATCTAACCTCCATGGTTGCAAATTCATTGGCATTGACAAAGAGCCATTCTTGAAGCTCCAAAGGACAAATGTTAGATAAGTGGCTTCATACAAGCATGGCTAGAATGCATCTATTCTAAGAGCTGTGGTATATTCACAGCCGATAAAAAGTGAAAACCCTGCCACGTGTTTCATCAAAAGTATGCTCAAGAATTGAACCCGGGAGCTGAAGGTTGCAGTGAGCTGAGATCGCACCACTGCACTCCAGCCTCGGCGAAAGAGTGAGACTTCATTCCCTCCCCGCAACCCCCGCCCCACGCAGCCAAAAAAGAGTATGCCCAAGAGTAAGCTATAGGTTTGAGAATCAATTGTGGTGCAGAAGCCAGAACCTGGAATCCAGAATTCAGGATCCAGAATCTGGTGACCTGGTTTGGGTTCCAGTTCTACCTAACTATAACACATGCCAGTTTATTGATTCTCTCAGTCCGAGTTTCCTGATTCATAAAATAAAATTAACAATGGTGATAATCATGATGATAATAATGATTGATGACTTATAGGGATGTGATGAGGATGTATAAAAAGAGGTATATGAACAGCCATTATGGCAACAAGAATATTGGAAGGTAATTGGTGACATGAGAAAAGCTACAATTCACTTTTCCTTTTGGTTTTAGAGACAGGGTTTTGCTCTGTTGCTCAGGCGGGAGTATAGTGGTACAATCATAGCGCACTATCTTCTCAAACTCCTGGGCTCAAGCAATCCTCCTTCGATTTGCATTGGCCTCCCAAAGTGTTGAGATTACAGGTGTGAGACACTGTACCTGGTCTTCCCTCTTTCTTAAACACAGCAAATGATTGTGGACATATACATTCATAAGCACAAGAAAGAAAAGTGGAGGAAAATGGAAATGACAGATTTCAAGCTTCCCTTTCACATGTTTAAATGAAGTGCTCCTGACCACAATGACAGTGACCTCTTCTCTACTCTATTTTCAGCAGCCATCACCTGGTCATCTGGAGCAGAGATAACAAAGGAAGGGGACAGGAAAAAGGATTTGAATGGCTTTAGATAAAAGGGCATTGTGTCCGTCAGGACCCCATCTCTGCAGCACAGACATCAAAACAGCAGGCATTTCTGGTAAGCCCAGACATGAAGTCATTTAACTGGGATGCTGAGCCAGTGACTTCTCTTCACAGAGTACATACAGAGTTAATCCTGTTTGTAGTGCCATTGTTACTGAGAAAGGGTTTTCAGGACTAAGACTCCTTATGGTAGAGATAAAGCGTCCCCAAAATATGACAACATTGGTTGGCCAAAATTATATCCTCAGTCCAAATGCCAAAACAACTGTTCCAGAAAATCATGTCAAAGAGATGTTACAGTTCTTACATGCCTCTTTAATTTGAAGCCAAAGGAAAGCTGTCCCAAAGGCAGCATGTGTGGCCTGCACAATCTCTTGGTCCCGCTCACACATTCTTCTCTTCTCTCCCCAACATTCCTTTTCCTGCTCCATGTGTGCAAACACATTACAAAACGAATATCCTTCTTTTAAACAGGAAAGATAAAACCATCCTATGACACAGAACATGTCATAGTCCAGGTCGGGGGTTAGTGAACATTTCATATAAAGGACCAGACTTAGCTTGCAGGATATAGAAACATAGGGGATAGTTGGATTTGTCATGCAGGCCATTCTTTGACAACACCTAACCTGGGTAGTAATAAATTAAATAACAATGGTGGCAATATGAAACTATAGGCTTTTGATTAGGATGTAAAAAGGAGTAAGAATCTGTCAATCTCACTGTAACCATAAGAAGCAGGATAAACTGCAAAATTATCGCTGTTAAGCTCCAAGAACCCATTAGAAATCTGAGGATGAGAATGTCTAAATGAACTAAATTCCAGAGAATAACAAGCCCTTCTAAATGAGAAGACTGCCTCTGTTGCTTTTATCTGTACTGTCTGGCAAAAGGCAGAATTCACCATCGATGGAGAAGGAGAAATCATCTCAAGGTTTAAATAAGTTTTAATGGCAGAGTGAGCTGATGTGAAGATTTGGAATCTCACGGAACTCTGGCCACACAAAGAGTCTGGACATATCTACAAGCATTCCGGGTGAGAACTGAGAAAACCCTCTGAGAACTTCAGGCCAACGCAAAGTATGAAGCAATGGATGACAAAGATTGGAGCAGAGTGCAGGGCAGAAGATGGTGAAGGCTGAGTTGGGGAAAGAGACAGAGAATTCCTTTGGGGGCTCTCCAGGCCGTCAAATCATGAACAGGCCTCTAAAGGCTGAACAAGACAGCAGGGAAGAGATTAATCTCCCAAGAAATCAGAAAGCCAGGGACATCTTTGAGAAAAGGGGGGAACTCCCCAGAAACTCAAAAATCTGGCAGAGTATATTGCAGAGAGATATTTTATATATTTAGAAAACTGGCGGTTGGATTATAGACCACAAAGAGATCTCCAGAGTCTCCCTGGTGCTCAGATCCCCAGCCAGTTGAAAAGAAGTTGCTAATTCTGATCTCAAATCATTAGAAGCCAGTGGTGTTCATAATCTAAATAAAGCAAACATAAAGCCCAGACTCAACTTGACTACAGGCAAAATTGACTCAGGCTTTTGCAGGAGCAGCCTTGAAAATAAAATGGGTCACCTTTTCGTGGAAAAGCCTTATTTACTTCGGTCTTTACAGTTATTTACACATAAGACCAGACATACACTAACAATTATAAGACACTTGAAGCATTAAGAAACATGAAGGGAAAGCTAAGAATCAAGATAAGAAGCAAATTCAATGATTGCTTAGATTGAGGAACTATTAGATAGGAGCTTTCAATAAGTGTTCTAAAGTATCTAGTGGAAATCTAAAAACAGCCTTAAAAAAAGAAGGGAGTTGAAATGGGAACTACAAAAAGAAAAAGTCTGCTATATGAAAAATGTATATGGCGAGATTACCAGTAAATAGAATTAGCAAAGGAAAGAATTGTGAACTGGTTTCTGATTTCTGGGAACACAGATTAGATTTGACTGTTAGGAGCTTTCATGTAAAAATGAAATCTGCACTATCTTTTCTCTTATATCTGCCTCCTTTCAGTCAATTTAGTGCTTTGGTAATTCATTCATGTTAAATGTGCATGACCAATTTACTCTAATTTCTTGTTGCGTAATCTTCTATTGTTTGAATATACCACAATTTCTTTATGTGTTCACCTGTTTGTGAATACTTGATCTGTTTCTGGGTTTTGGTTATTAAAAATCAGGCTTCTAGAAACAATTTAGACGATATTTCTGTAGTCACTTTTTTTTTTTTTATTCCTCCTAGATGAATATCTGGGAGTAGAATGGCTGCATGACAATAATTGTGACATTCCTGTTTCCATCAGCAGTGTCTAAGTATTCCAGTTGCTCCACGTCCTAGCCATAATTTGATACAGTCAGCCTTTTTAATCTTAGCCACTATAGGGAGTATGAAATGCTGTCAAATTGTGATTTTCATTTGCATGCCATTGATAAATAATGATGTTAAACTTCACATGCCTATTAACCATTTTTATGTTTTTAAGAAGTGTCTGTGCACAACTTTTGCCCACTTAATAAAAGTGTATTAAAAGTAAATAAAAAGTGTATTTATTTTTATTTTTGTTATTGGTTTGCAGGAGCTCTTTATCTAGCTTTTATACAAGCCTAAGGTCAATAAAATATTTTGCAATTTTTTTTCAGTCTGTGACTTGCACATTCATTTACTTAATGGGATCTTTTGATGACTGGATTTTTTTTTAAAAAATTGTTCAATAAATCACAAAATTCTTCTTTATGCTTAGAGCTTTTTGCATCTTGTCTACCAAACATGCTTAACCCAAGGTCATAAAGATTTTCCTCTATTTTTCTACTAAAATATTTATAGTTCTTGCTTTTAAATTTATACCTGTAATATCTCTATGAAGTTTATTTTTGTGTAAGGAGATACAAATATTCATTTATTTCAGAATTATTTGTTAAATGTCCTCTAACCCCATTTAATTTACTTGTGTACTTTTTCAATCAGATTTTTTTTTTTTTTTTTCAAAATCAGATAGAATGTAAAAAGAGAAATCATGATTGTGGGTTTGTTTTTCATTTTAGTTCTATCAGATTTTCTTTTCATTTTTTCCAGTGCTCTGGTTTTAGGAGCACATACACTTAGAATTGTTGTATTTTATTAATGAATTGACCCATTTATTATTTCTAAATGCCTCTCTTCACATGTGGCAATATTTCTTGTTTTGAAGTCTGCTTTGTCTGATTGTCTGATATTCATATAGCCACTCAATCTTTCTTTTGATTTTTTTTTTTTTTTTTTGAGATGGAGTCTCGCTGTGTCACCCAGGCTGGAGTGCAGTGGTATGATTTTGACTCACTGCAACCTCCGCCTCCCGGGTTCAAGCAATTCTTCTGCCTCAGCCTCCTGAGTAGCTGAGACTATTGGCGCGTGTCACCACACCCGGTTTTTTGTTTGTTTGTTTGTTTGTATTTTCAGTAGAGACGGGGTTTCACCATATTGGCTAGGCTAGTCTCGAATTCCTGAGCTCGTGATCCGCCTGCTTCGGCCTCCCAAAGTGCTGGGATTACAGGCGTGAGCCACAGTGCCTGGCCAATTAGTGTTAATTTTAATGTTAGAATCCTAATTTTAGTCAGTTTTTCAGTTACTGTGTGCAATAGGTAAAAGATCATTTCTTACACATCATTAAGCATTTAAGAAAATAGATCCATTTTCAATGACAACAAAAATATACACTACGAACTTACAAAAGAAAATCCCAAGTGAAGCTAAGGCAGTCATTTCACCCCTTTGGACCTTTCTGTAAAAGATCTGACTTGTAACATGCCCCATTTGAGAAGTAAGTGAAGTCTCTGAAGGGCTGGGTGGAGAAAGGTAGGAACTACTATCCACTTTCAGACTATGGCAAAGTATTTAGCTTTATAGAAAAACTCTCCAGTTGGAAAGTAATCTGGTACGAAATACCACATCAATATAGAATTAACTTTACATCCTTTGGATCACATGGTCTTGCTAGCCAGAAAGATAAACAATCTTATATTACCTAAGGTATACTTTTCTCTTTGAGGTGATTTAACTATGTCTACAGCTGACATTTATTAGTGCTTTCTCTATGCCAGGCATTATGTTTGGCACTCTTCACAAATCATTAGCAATTACCCCTCCGAATTACCCCATGAGATAGGTCCTAGTATTATACTACTGTTATTTACTTTTTTATATTTTAGGTAATTGAGTCTTAGAGATAGTAAATAACTTTTATAAGTTTATCCAGGTAGTAAATGTTTTATTTCAGAACTCACTCTCGGCCGGGCGCGGTGGCTCAAGACTGTAATCCCAGCACTTTGGGAGGCCGAGACGGGCGGATCACGAGGTCAGGAGATCGAGACCATCCTGGCTAATATGGTGAAACCCTGTCTCTACTTAAAAATACAAAAAAAACTAGCCAGGCGACGAGGCGGGCGCCTGTAGTCCCAGCTACTCGGGAGGCTGAGGCAGGAGAATGGCGTAAACCCGGGAGGCGGAGCTTGCAGTGAGCTGAGATCCGGCCACTGCACTCCAGCCTGGGTGGCAGAGCGAGACTCTGTCTCAAAAAAAAAAAAAAAAAAAAAAAAAAGAACTCACTCTCTTAGCTATTTAGTTCTACTATTATTAATATAGTTAATGTTTACATAGATTTGCAGTTTGAGGATATGTATGTATGTGTATGTATTGTGTTTGCTCTTGATGAAATGTATACTTCTGGTTCAGATTAACGTTGCCATCAGTTGAAACTTGTGAATATTTTTATATGATCTTTGTTTTAGGCATAATGCTGTAATTATACATAGTCATATATGTCTACTTTAGAATTTAAATGCAAACAAGGGAAATCATTAAATTATTTGCCTTACTGAATCTTAATTTAGTATTCTTATCCCACTTTCCTTTTCACTAAGTTGATGTTACTTTTTTAAAAATGAGTGCCCTGAGCCATTGTATATTAATCTCACTTTGAGTTAGAGTATATAAGAAAAGTTGGTTAAAAGCAGTAATAGAAATCTTTGTTCACATCAATATAATACACATACACGTACACACACATGTATATGTGTTTAAAAAAAACCGGAAAAGGTCAAAACTCTTGGCATGGCCCCTCATCATCAAACCTGTGATAAAATAAAACCTTTATAAAGTGGCTCCTAAGTTCTGTAGTGACCACAAATATGACAGAGCTATGTTTATACATAGTATTCACATTCTCCATTCATCCTAATGGTCAGAATGAGAGTTATTAGAGCTGGAATAAATCTTGGGTATCATTTGATTAAGGAGTGTCCAATCTTTTGGCTTCCTCAGGTCACAAAGGAAGAAAAAGAGTTGCCTTGGGCCACACATAGAAAACACTAACGCTACTGATATCTGATGAGCTAATACATATATATATATATATAATAATATTTTAAGAAAATTTACAAATTTGTGTTGGGCTGCATTCAAAGCCATCCTGGGCCACATGTAGCCCAAGGGCCATGGGTTGGACAAGCTTCATCTAATCCTATGCCATTTATGCTCATCAGAATAGGATACAATCTCAATGGTTTAATATGAAAACTTGTATATACTATTATCGTAATAGATTGCTCACACTGAAAGTACAGTAGTGCCCTAGAGTAGCTCTCTTCCATGTGGTAACTCAGGTATTTCAATTTGGTCCCATTTTGTGGCTTCTTGATTTCAACCCATACCCTCCATACTCACCATAGCAGAGAAAGAAATAACCTGAAGACCACACGTCTATTTTTTTTTTTTTTTTTTAATGCATGTGCACAATGGGCAGGTTTGTTACATATGTATACATGTGCCATGTTGGTTTGCTGCACCCATCAACTCATCATTTACATTAGGTATTTCTCCTAATGCTATCCCTCCCCCAGCCCCCAAAAGGCCCCAGAGTGTGATGTTCTCCTCCCCGCATCCATATGTTCTCATTGTTCAACTCCCACCTATGAGTGGGTTTGGTTTTCTGTCCTTGCCACACATCTATTCTTAAGAACGTACACATCACTTCCGAACACAGCTCATTGGACAGAGCTATTCATGACTGAACTGTGAGGGAAGCTGAAGGATATAGGGAAGCATATTAAATATGTGGAGAGCAATAACTATCTATTCTATACTATTATTTAAAATATGATTCTATGAATCCTTGGAAAGCTGAAGTGTTTGCCCAAAATCATTGTGGGAAGAGGCTTGCCTAGATGCCAGTTATCCTGAGTCCCAGTCCAGCATCTCATCTCTTTGACTGATAAACTTATTAAAAATATCTGTTCTCTGCTGACTTGAAGCCCGGTTTGTCGTTGCTACTATTGCCAATATCTTTAACTGCTTGTAAAGAGATTTCTATTTTATTTAGTACATTGCTGTATTCCCCATCCTTGAATTGTAATAATAACAATCTATATTAAACAATAAAATGTCAACTTGTTTATATATATATATCTATAAATTCATTTATAAAAATATATATAACTTCATTTAATCCGAATAGCATATATTAATTAGATACTATTATCTCTACCTGATAGATGAGGAAACTGCAGATTAGAGAACGTTAATTCTTAATTCATCCCTTTTCACTCATCTTGGATCATGACTGCCTAGAACTACCTGTTTTGATCCTCAAGTTAACTTATCCTCTTTTGTATCTGTGATTTTCTCATTCTGTCTGGATTTTACCAAATCTTTGAATATTGCCAGAGTCAGGAAACAAGCCCTAGACCACCCAAGGCTTTGATTCAAGCAGGAAGGGCTCAAGTAAGATGCAGGCAGTTGGCCAAAAGACACTGCAAAGAGACTGCTTCCTTTATATGTACTTTTATTTGAGTTTTCACAAGGATCTATCTGTGCCTGGGTGGTGAAGATGGGATGTCATAAATGAGAAACTTTCATTCCAGGATAAGAGCAAGGTTCTGGAGATCGAACACACATACAAACACCCCTTGGGTGCAAAAAGAAAATGGAGCAATGTTGTATTCAATGACAAAGAAAAGAGATGCTGTGTAGAAGAGGTACCTTTCACATCTAAAGAGAAAAGGCAATAAACCAAAGCATAAGACCTGAACATTGGACAGCCCTGGTAGAAACAAGGATTGAAATGGAGAAGAAAATGCAAGAGACTTTAAAAGTGCCAAGGAGAGGTTCATGAAACAGAACAGAGTATGCAGCTTTCCAGTAACTCAAAAAGTTTAGTTGGTCACTTATTCATTCAACAGTCATTTACTGAATAATATACTATGTGCAAAATGTGATGGCACATATCACTAGATAGTCTGGTATTGTTCCCATTAGAAATAGACCACCAAGTAACATTGCATTTTCACACCCGAATAGAGGTTGCAACTCATAGGATAATTTTGATTGCCAGTAATGAAAACTAAGGCCTACTGAGACTACTTAGAACCACTGTTCAGAACCTGAATGCTAATTTTACAGCCTCATCACTTTGGCTTCTAGTTACCTGCATTGCCCCTAGGCACACAAACACCTTGTGTTGGACAGTATGATGCACTGCCCAGGTCCTCCTCCCATAGTCAAAAGGACTTACTATTCCAGCTGCTAAAAGTGCTGCTGGAAGACACATTTCATCTGTTGGTTGAAAGAAGTCATCTTGCCAGAGGACATGCACCTTCTTGGGGTGGCCTGCCTCCAAGAGCTGCCACATTTCAGCTGTCTGTGGAAAGATGTCATCTTGCCAGAAGATATGCACCTTTCTGGGGTAGCCTACCCCTAATAGCTGCTTAATGCTTAGGGAGAAAGTCTTCCTTCTTGACACAACTCAGGATAGTTTTGAAGGGTTATCTCATCTTCAAAATTTCCTGCAAGATCAGCTGAGGATTGCATTGAGACTGCATGACAGCACAACATCTCCCACCTCCCAGTCCTGCTTCCTTTCCTTCCTTTTCACAAGTATTAATTCCAGAAACAGCCCTTAAAAATAATCTGTGTGCTAATGTCCGTATCAGCTGTTTCCGGGGGAACCCACCCATCACACATTTTCTGCTTTGTCACCTCTGGAAGCCAGCCTGCTCTTCTTCCTCCTTGTCCCTGTCCCCCATGTTGGCTCAGTTATGGAAGTGTCTTTGCCTGGCTGTCCCAAATGACCTACGCTCATGTACCTCGCTCCTTCTTGGAAATGCATCTTTTCCTCTACCTTATCTATCGAGCCAGCTAGAAAAATCTACATTTCACATATCAGAAAAATATGCACTGTTTTTCAATTTCAGAAATTGAAGTAAGCTCTGTGAAGACTCCTTGAGCAGGAGCTACTGTTTCGAGAGATGAGACAAAGCTTCTAGAAAATTCTGTGTGAATGTCCTCCAATCGTTTTAGAGAGGCAGATAACAATGTCCTCCAACAGTTTTAGAGAGGTAGATAACAATGTCCTCCAACAGTTTTAGAGAGGCAGATAACTTCTGGAGATAATACCTATGACGTGAGACATCAAGTAATAAAATCTGTTAAAAGAAGTACAGGTGGCACATTTGGAATTTGAAAAAGTGAAGTTTTTAGCTGAAAAGTGTTAAAAAAATTTTTCATAGCGTCTGCAACATTTCTGCTGAAAAAGACAAGTGTAATTTATGCATAAAGTCATGAGAAGACGACATTCTTTCAGGGGGTGGGGAGACACTGTATTAACAAAGGCATGGAGGTGAAAAACCATGGAGTATGAAAGGAATGCTAGCATGATGATAGGAGTCCCAGTGTTTATAGAACAGTGAGAAATGAAACTGAAAAGATTAGGATAAAAGTATCCCCCCAACCATCACAAAAGAAGAGCAGACAGTAGAGAAATTATTTCCATTTGAAAATATGATACTAAAACTTGCTACAATGTTAAAGTTGAACAAACAAAACCAGGAGAGGGCCGGGCGCATTGACTCACGCCTGTAATCCCAGCACTTTGGAAGGCAGAGGCGGGTGGATCATGAAGTCAGGAGATCGAGACCATCCTGGCTAACACGGTGAAACACAGTCTCTACTAAGAAAATACAGAAAAATTAGCCGGGCATGGTGCTGGGCGCCCATAGTCCCAGGTACTCGGGAGGCTGAGGCAGGAGAATGGTGTGAACCCAGGAGGTGGAGCTTGCAGTGAGCTGAGATCTGCCACTGCACTCCAGCCTGGGTGACAGAGCAAGAGTCCGTCTCAAAACAACAAACAAACAAACAAACAAAAGCAAGCAAACAAAAAAAAATGGGAGAGATGTACATTAACCTCCATTGACACATGAATAGAATAGCATAATTCCAGTACTATTTTCACCAGCCCCAAAGATTTCGACTTCCAAATTTCATTTTGAAGGGAATCATTTGTAAGTGCTTAAGAAAAGAGGTATAAAGGCAGGAGTCTGACAACTCACTGGAAGGGTACTCAGTTGTTTTCCCAAAGATCACATCTCTTGGCCAGACTCAGAAACCCACCAGAAACCCACTCACTCCTCATAAACCCATGAAATTAGCCTTATCCTTTTCTTCTTCTGAATCTAGCACAGAAATCTTTTGGCTACAAAACTTAAGCTCCTTGAAGGCAGAAATTCCGTCTGAATCATCCATGTAGTCATAACATGTAGCAATGCTAAAACAGAACGCTCTCTCCAAATGCTGGCTGAACAAATAAATGACTTACATGGCTTGTTTAAGAGCTGAAAACTCCATGGTATAGTACCCTCCCTTTGGGAGCTCCATTGAGCCTGGAATCTATTTACATATGCAAAAGTTTGTTTGTTTGCAAGCCAAAAACAAAAAACAAAAACAAAAAACAACTTTTGCTCTTCAGGTGACAAAGGATTTATCGGAAATGGAGTAGTCACAGATTTAAGTAAGAAACTGAACACTCGAATTTCGGGGAAAACAAACTGAGGAAATCACAAGGGCTTCAGTACCAGGAGTCTGTGGCCTTTTTGATAAAAGTTGATGCTGCAAATGTGACTCAGCTCCTACTAACATCAATTTCTGCATCTCTCATTTTGATGTCAAATTCTTAAGCGAGAGAGTTTGATTGTTCTGGCTTCAGTCAACAAGTCTCTTTCCGCAGTTCAACCCAGCCAGGGGTCAAGAAGTAAGAAGGACATAGCCACTGGGTGGAATGAGGTGAAGACAGACAGGCACTCTAGAGTGTGCCTTCTCTATCACACCGCTTGTCTGCCCAGTCCATATTCACATCTATTCCTTTAAATATACTGGGGACTAACATGTGGGGGTTACTTCTACATGTCCAATTCTCAGTTTTACATACATTTACTCATTTAATCCTCATACAAGCCTACAATGTGTGCAAATTATTTTTACTACTTTAAAGACAATGAAACTGAGATACAGACAAAATAATTGATTCAGGTTTATTCAATGACAACCTGACAGAGCCTGGATTCAATCTCGGACATTTTTTACTTCAGAGCCCACACTGTTAGCTAATAAGCTGGAAGAACTGAGTCAGGGCCATATGATCTTCCACCTGGTTATGTAAGGTTTTGACACAACAGGCAGATTACAGTCTTCAAGAGCCATCCTACATCATTCTTCTCTTCAAGTTCCAACAGTACAGAGTGTAGGGTTGGGTCCTGGGAGGCTCTTAATAAAACTTGCTTACTGATTCCATAAAATCTGCACTCCACCTACCTTTTTAATGCTCCTGTCACAGCCTTTTCACAGCTGCAATGCATAATCTTTTTTCACTAATACTGCTGGAATTAGTCTTTAAACCTTTCCCATTCTCATAACCCCCACAACCTCTATATCCCAGAGACTTCCAGTATTACACTAGTATTCAGAAAATGCAGGTGTATCTTTCAGTCACATTTAGACTTAAATGTATCTATTAAATGCCAAGTAACTAAAAACTGCCAGAAAAATGGGGTCAAATAAGTCTAAGCCACTGTCCCAAAGGAGTTTATAACCCAATGGGAGAGTAAAACACATAAGCCAAATAATGAAATGACATATAATGAGTGTTGTTGAGAATTTCCACTACCCCCATCCACTACATCCACCCACTCATCAGCATCTAGACTCAGTGATGGGCATCTGTCTCCCTCATCACAACTACAGATGAACTGTCCATGCCCCAGGATAAGACCACCCCTTCAGCTTGTGCAGTAGAATAGTGCATCTTCTCCATCACTTATCCTAGGGGATCACTTCAATAACTCAACACATTCTTCTGCCATCAAACTTTCCTCTCTGATGAATTATTCTCACCTGCCTACAATCATAACATTCTTTCTTCTGCATTAAAAACAAACAACAAACAACAAAACCCCTCTCTTAAACCCACCTTTCTTTTCCAGTTTTTCTATATTTCTCTATTCCCCTTTAAAGCAGAATCCTAAATGTTACCCAATTTCTCTTCTCTCATGTTTTCTTATACTCGCCCTCACTAGACATTTGCCCCATTAGAACCACCTTGACAAAGTGATCAGTGATCTCCATTTTGTCAAATCCAAGGATCAACTCTCAGTTTTCATCTAACTTGATCTGTAAGTTAACTTGCTTCTTGTAAGATCCTGAGGCAGATGATTGTGTGATTGCTGTGCTGTAGCTGTCAAACATTTCCTTTAAGGAACTGAAAGCCTGCATCAATGGATGCAGGCTGCATCAGTTGGTCCCTTCTTGGGACCTGCATCAATTGGTCCCTTCTCTGAATTTTGGAACTCCAGTGAACCAACCTAATCACTCTTTCAAAGACAGACTTTCCCTTGTTTGCTAAACATCACAGGTTCTTGATGTGTTTCTGAAAATTAGTAAAGCCAACTATTATCTGAATGTAGTTCGAGAAGTATCTGAATTGTTCGAGAACTTGATTAATTCGTTTGTTCAACCAATGTTTCTGAAATGTCTATCGTATAGCAGACACAGTTCTGTGCACAGAGGATATAGCAGTGAACAAGACAGACCTATCACTTGCCCTCAGGGAGCTCACATCATCAATTTTATTGAAAAGTGATAGCAATACCCTAGATTTTTCTGGTGTTTTATAAACATTTAGGTTTAATTTAGTGGGGTAATATTCTGAATTATGACCTAGTATATTTTTTCACTTCTAAAATATCTTCTCGTTTGCCTTCCCTCATTTCCAGGCAACAGGCTGAAGAGAGATGACAGAGATTAATCCAGAAAGAATATCAGTCAAGTTGATGACTTTGAGTTATAAGGTAGATTGTTTTCCTTTTTTTTTTTTTTTTTTTTTTTTTGCCAATAGCAAATCAATAGTCATAAACACTATTGAAATAGACACAAGCATTTGTGAAAGTTTCCCCAAAATCTAGATTTTTTGTTTTGTTTTGTTTTGTTTGAGATGGAGTCTCACTCTGTTACCCAGACTGGAGTTCAGTGGTGCAATCTCCACTCACTTCAACCTCCATCTTCTGGGTTCAAGCAATTCTCCTGCCTCAGCCTCCCGAGTAGCTGGGATTACAGGTGCCCGCCACAATGCCCAGCTCACTTTTGTAGTTTTAGTAGAGACAGGGTTTCACCATGTTGGTCAGACTGGTCTCGAACTCCTGACATTGTGATCTGCCCACCTCAGCCTCCCAAAGTGCTGGGATTACAGGTGTGGGCCACCGCGCCTGGCCAAATCTAGGTTCTTAATAACAAAGGTTATTAAACCTATGGGACATAGAATATACAGTCTATATAAGAAATCTAAAAGGGAATGCAGTAGTCAAAGAGGCAAGTTAGTTTCTCAGCCCCATTCACTGGCCTGTCATCCAAGCCTGCAAAAAGGTTTCACATCATCACTGTAGGACTCAGACAGTAACTGTAGCTTTGTCGGTCTTTTTCTTTTTCCTGGTGAGAACGCTGGAATCTTTGACTACTGTGAGCTGAAGGTCTTTATCGCTGCCACTGAGCTGCATTGAGGAAATACACATTGCACCACACCCTATCGTCTCCTCTTGTTGGTCTGTGTGCTCCATTCTTACTCTAAGTTTGATTATTTGTACTTCAAGACCTGTTGCAATGAAGAGCTACATTTGAGGAAACAGTCTAACTTGTAGTTTTTTGGGGGCACTGGAGGGATAGGGTCTCACTCTGTCACCAAGGGTGGGGTACAGTGGTGTGATCTCAGCTTACTGTAACATCTGCCTTATGGGCTCAAGCCATCCTCCCACCTCAACCTCCCAAGTAGCTGAGACTATAGGCACACACCACCACGCCTGGCTAATTTTTGTGTTTTTTGTAGAGACGCGATTTCCATATGTTGCCCATGCTGGTCTTGAAGTGTCCTGAGCTCAAGCAATCTACCTGCTTTGGCCTTCCAAAGTGCTGGGATTATAGGCATGAGCCACTGCAACCAGCCACCAACCCACATTTGAATTCTAACTTGGTCACACACTAGCTCTGAGACTTTTAGCAGGCAACATATTGGCTTTGCGCCTCAATTTTTCCATCTGTGGTAAGTATACCTACTTTGCAATACTGCTGAGAATATCAAATAATATAATGAATGTAAAAGGCTTTGCTCACTGCCTAAACTACAGCAGTCAACCAATTTTATTTGGTGAGTAGCATTAGCTTTATCTTATTTACAGCATATTTTTTGCTTACTCGAATGGAAATCTGATTGTAATTCACAACACTAACAGAAGTGGTGTGCACAACCTTAAGCTACACCAAGTACTGAGGGAAAACAGTTCATTTTCCTCTGGAAAGATGATCACTTCTGTTTGGTTTTCTAATTAGCTGCTTGCTTTCGCTCCAAAGAACATCTGAGCATTTTCCATCCTGTGTTAAAGCCACCAAGCTGAATTCCCTGCCTCCTTTCTTGTACCTTCTTACAATCTCTATGCACCCACGATAGTCAGCGATCTGCAAATGGGACTAAGTCATGCCCCCACATAAAGCCCTTCAGTAGCTTCCCTCAACATCCTCTAGGAAAAGCTGTAAGCTTACAAGGTAAATGCAACCTTTCATGATCTGATCCCAGCTACCTTTCTAGTTTCTCTTCATTCCAGTCCCAACTTTTCAATCTATTCTCCAAAAAGAAGTTCCTATCTTTCCCTGCACAGAAAAAGTTGTTTCTCACCTTCATACTTTTATTCATGTTGCTCCCTCCATCAGGAAAGTCCTTCTTCCATCCTATGCCTGGCTAACTCATCCTTTTTTTTTTTTTTTTTTTCAAGCGATTCCCCTCCTGCCTCAGCCTCCTGAGTAGCTGGGATTACAGGCTTGCACCACCATGCCCGGCTAGACTTTTGGTATTTTTTGGTAGAGATGGAGTTTCACCATGTTGGCCGGGCTGGTCTTAAACTCCTGACCTCAGGTGATCTGCCCGTCTTGGCCTCCCAAAGTGCTGGGATTACAGGCATGAGCCACTGTGCCTGGCCAACTCATCCATTCTTTAAGTTTATAGTCAGATGCCTCCTCTTACTTGAGTCATTCAAGAACTCCCCAGATGGGAATGTGTGTTCTTTTCCATTCTGTGTTCCCTTCATTCACATTCCCACTTTAATTACTGCTCTTACACAATTTACTCAAATTATTTGATTACAGATGGACCACATGGAAGCTTCCGGAGAATTAGGAGATGTCTTATGGTCCCATAAGATGGTATCACAGCAAAATATTTACATATAAGTAGTCGTTTAATAATACTTTTTAAATTTCTGGGCCATCCATCAGAAGACCCAGGTGCTGATTCCACTTCTTCCATTAATTAGTTACATTATTTTTCAGAAATTACTGAAATTCTTTGAGTGTGTTTCCTCATATATAAAACGAGAATATGCCCTTAACTTGTTACCTCCTATCTGACCTCCTTAAGAGTTACTGTAGAAAAAAAAAAAAAAGTTAAATAAATTAAGTAATTCATGTTATTTTAAAAAATTACAAGATGCTATACAAAGTATTGCTAGAGTAGTAGAGCAAATATTGAATTTGGTTGGAACCTACTGAGATTAATGTAAAAATATGTTTTATATGTAATTAAGCCCTCATTTCCTTCAGTTGGTATTAGGAACAATATTCACAACAAGATCAATCACAGAACTTAAAGCTTCTCAGGAAATGTTGCGAAATACAAGTAAGTGTACTGTAAACCTGGAAGATCCTTAGGAATTCTCCAGCCCTGTTTTCACATGGAAGAACCCTGAAATGCAGACATATCATAAGACCAGCTAAGGGTCACTATATTGGAACATGTATAAGATCCAGGCCTCTAAATTCTCTGTCTGGTGTTTTGTATAAGAAACCAAGCTAAATGTAGATTAGATATCCTCTAATTCATAAGTAAACGAAATAATTTTTTTGTTTGTTCTGGGCCTTGAAAATTCCATAGCCACAGTCTAAATCCAATCATCCAGAAATGGTTCACAAATATAAAGACAGGGATCTGATACATTGATACAAAGCCTCAAGAATGTCTCTTCAGGCCAGGTGCAGTGGTTAATGCCTGGAATCCCAGAAATTTGAGAGGCTGAGGCAGACAGATTTCTTGAGCCCAGGAGTTCAAGAGCAGCCTAGACAACATAAGGAGACCTTGTCTCCACAGAAAAATTAAAAAATAGCCGGGCATGTTGGCATGAACCTGTGGTCCCGGCTACTCGGGAGGCTGAGATGGGAGGATTGCTTGAGCCTGGGAGGTTGAGGCTGCAGTTAGCAGTGACTGCACCGCAGCATTCCAGCCTGGAAAACACAGTGAGATCGGGTGGGGGAAAAAAAAAAGCCTCTTCAGAAGGAATAAATTTCAGGACAAATTCTCCTTCCTAAGCAAATAGTACTTACATCTTATATTAGGAATGACCTGAAAACAAAGTATGCTTTTCAAGTGACAACTACCTTTCAGCATGGTCTTCAATCCCCACCCAATGGCCAGCCTGCCTACTACCATCCTGAAGGTCAGCCAGATTTCCTCCTTATAAAGTCATGTGATGAGCCCAGTCCCTGGTGTCCTCTGAAGCACAAAATTCCCAACAAATGGGCCAATTCAGCTTATGTGAGGAGCTGTGAAGCCGAAGCAAACAGCTGCACCTGGTTAAGTCTTTCTACCTTCCAGGAGTTACATGTTGCTGTAAACCCCTGAGAGGGCCAATGATAACTCACCATAGAATAAGCAGATTGTGCTTATTGTGTTTCTCAGGATTCAATTATTTCTTTCATCCAAGTGCTACATGTTATTCTAGGTGCTAAGAAGAAAGCAGCAAACAACATAATCAAGGTTATGGCCCACGTCCAGCTTGTTTGTGATGACTACTCTGTCTACCAGCAGTGGGCCAGACAGAGATCTTGATTCTGTTTCCAGTTTTGCTATTAGCCATTGACAGACTATGTGACTCTCAGCTTTAATCTCCACATTTTAAAAATAATGACCATAAGCCAGGCATAGTGGGTTACGTCTATAATCCCAGTACTTTGGGAGGCTGAGGCAGACACATCCCTTGAACTCAGGAGTTTGAGAACAGCCTGGGTGGTGAAACACCATTTCTATAAAAAATATAAACATGGTGAAACACTGTTTCTACAAAAAATACAAAAATTAGCCAGGTGTGGTGGCACACACCTGTAGTCCAAGCTACTTGGGGGGCTGAGGCGGGAGGATCTCTTGAGCCTGGAACTTTAAGGCTGCAGTGTACCATGTTTGTGCCACTTAACTCCAGCCTGGGCAACAAAGTGAGGCCCTGTTTCAAAATAATAATAATAATAATAATAATAATAATAATAGTAATAACCATAATCCTCATTTGCAGAGTGCCAGTAGAGATCAAATAAGATACTTAGCATTTCTATTCTCTGAAACACATTGAATACTCCAAAATTTTATGTAAAAGCACTGCTATATATGCTCTCCACAGCCTAGCTCCAGCTATTCTTCCCAGAAATGTCTACTATTGCCTTCCTACAAAGAATTCCTCCTCAGCCAAATCCATCTTTACTCTTACTCAAGAAGTCATACACTTTCTTACCCCTTATTCTTTGTTTCTGCTGTTTTCTCTTTCTAAAATATCTTTCACCTTATTTCTGTTGTTCTTCTATTTCAGAGGTTGCAAACTAGGTTCCCACAGAAGCTAGGCAGTAACAATCAGTGAAAATTGCCCGACGTAAAAGAATGGGGAGTTGTAGAAATGGAAGGGAAAGAAAGTACACATTGTCTATAGCTGTTATTTACCCTGTTAAATACTGATAAGTGAAAATGCGAAGCTAGCAGGGCTTTGTATATCGTTACAGTTGATGGTGTCTCATGAATCTCTGAGACTCTATTTTTTATTATTTCATTCTTTTTTTCCTTTCTGTCACTTGACTGGGCAATATTAATTGACCTAGCATGAATTCTTCACAACTCATCCAGAAAAATAGAGGAGAAGGAATATTTGTTAACTCATTCTCTGAGGCTAGGATTACATTGATATTAAAACAAGAAAAAGACAGCATAAGGAAAAAAACCATAGGCCAATATTCCTTTTGAACACAGATGTGAAAATCCCTAGAAAATTACTAGTGAGCAACAACAGATGCACCATGGATCCCAGGAATGAAAAGTTGGTTTAATATATGAAAATCAGTCAATGTAGTATACCATAATAATATTAATAGAACAAAGGAAAAAAGTCATGACCATAAGAGGCACAAAAATCATTTGACAGAAATGATATTCTTTCATGAGAAAACTCTCAGCAACTAGGAATAGAAAAGAATTTTCTCAACCTAATAAACACCACTATTAAAAACCCACAGTTGGCATAATATTTAATAGTGAAAGACTGAATGGTCTGTTCTTAATACAATAAATAAGACAAAATTTTCCTCTTTTGATACTTCTGTAGAACATTTTACTGGAGGCTCAAGCCAGGGCCATTAGAGTAGATAATAAAGGAAAGGATATCAAGATCCAAAAGGAAGAATTAAGATGAATTTGCAGATGAAATGATGTTGTATGTAGAAAATCCTGAAGAATCTATAAAAACTATTATTACTAATAAATGAGCTCAGTTAGTGCACAGTACACAAGATTAACATTCAAAAATCAATTATATTTTATAGAGTGACAATGAATAATATAAAATTGAAATTAATAAAACAATTACATAGAAAATAGCATCAAAAAGAACCAAAAAAATTTAGGAATTAATTTCACTAAAGAAGTACAAGATTTGCTCACTAAAAACTACAAAACAAAATTCACTGAAAGAAGTTAAGGAAGATATAAAGTGAAAGGGCATCCTAGTTTTATCAGTTGGAAGATATAATATTACTATGATGGTGGTACAACCCAAGATGGTCTATGGATTCAATACAATACTTATCAAAATCCCAGATGCATTTTTGAAAATAAATGTGTGTGTAAATCTTAAAATTCACATGGAATTTTAAGGAGCCCTGAATAGCCAAAACAATATTAAAGGAGAATAAACAAAGTTGGAGAACTCACACTTCTTGATTTCAAAACTTATTATAAAACGACAGTAATCAAAACAGTGTGACAATGGCATAATGACAGACATATAAACTGATGTTATAGAACTAACAGTCCAGAAACAACCCCTTATATTTATAGTCAAATGACATTTAACAAGAGTGTAGAAAACTTGATGAGTAAAGAACAGTCTTTTCAACAAATGGTTGGGGAAAACTGAATAACCACATACAAAAAAGTGAACTTGGACCCGTACCTCAAACTATACACAAAAATTAACAAAATGGATCATAGACTTTAATGTAATTGCTAAAACTATAAAACTCTTAAATAAAAGAATATTGATTATTGTGAATTAGGCAATAACTCTTATACATAACACCAATAACAAGCATCAAAAATAAAAATAATAGAGAAACTGGACTTCTTCAGAACTAAAAAATTTTGATCTTCAAAATCACCATCAGGAAAGTGAAAAGACAACCCACAGAATGAGAGAAAATATTTGCACATCACATATCTGATAACAGATTAGTATCTAGAATATGTAAAGAACAGTCACAATTCAACAATAAAAAGACAAATAACTCAATTTAAAAATAGGCAAAGGATCTGAACAGACACTTCTCCATAGAAGATGTGAACATGGACAATAAACATATAGATCTAAATAAATGAAGTTGTTCAACATCATTTTCTATTAAGGGAATGCAAATGAAAACAATGAGATACAACTTCACACGCTTTAAGACACCTGTTATCAGATACGCAATAACAAGTGTTGGCAAGATGTAAAAAATATGGAATCCTCATATATTGCTAGTGAGAAAGTCAAATGCTCAGTCTTTTTGTAAAACAGTTTGGCAATTCCTCAAAAGTTTACTCAGAGTTACTCTATGACCCAGCATTTGCACTCCTAGGTTTATACCCAAAATAATTTAAGCATATGGCCACATAAAATCTTATACAAAACATTTATGTAGCCTTATTCATAGTAGCCGAAGTGTGAAAAAAAAAAACAACCCAAATGTCTACCTGTTAATAAATGGAGAAATAAAAAGTGTTATATATCTATACAATGACATAAAAGGTATTATATCATCTATACAAAAAAATAGTATATTATTTGGCTATAAAAATAAAGTAGTGATACATGCTACAACATGGATAAACCTTGAAAACATTACACTAAATGAAAGAAACAAGACATAAAGACCACATATTCTATAATTCCATTTACACAAAATGTTCAGAATAGGAAAATCCTTAGAGACAGAAAATAAATTATTGTTTGCCAACACCTGCTGAGAAGGCATAACAGGAAGAGTGACAAGGAAGGGTACAGGATTCTTTTCAAGGTGATGAGAGTTTTATGAAATTAGATAGTGGTGATGGTTGCACAACTTGTTAACATACTCAGAACTGTTTGATTTTACATTTTCAAAGGGTAAGATTTATGGTATGTGACTTGTATCTTGGTAAAGCTGATATTTAAAAAATACTATTCATAATCACAAGGTCCAACACAGTCTTTGTTACATTGATAATTTTTGTCGATAAAAACCTTAGAAGATTATTTGAAGTAAGTCCCTGAGAAGATGCCTAAGGAGGGTCAGGTTTGGTGGTTAAAAACACAAAAATGTACTTCTAGTCTTTCCTCCAGAGTGAGCAATGGAGAGTGGTTCCAATGGAAGTAACTCCAAGAAAAGTTTAATACTTCAAATGACTCTCTTCTGGTCTTTAATTCTCACCAAGTCATAGTATAGCTCAAAGTCACCCAAGGACAAGAAATAAAATGATAGGGGGTCTGATATAGCCTTCTTTCCTTTATTTTAGAAAGAATGAGACCTTAGAGAGTGATGGTACATGGTTGCCTTTCTTATGAGTTGTTTTGCAAAAAATATAGGAATAAGTGCTGTATGATGTTCAGAACCTCATACACTATAAAGTTATGCTACAAATTTATTCTTACTTTTCTCAGTGGTCACCAGTTAGGCTGAATTTGGGTTTCTAAAAATGACAAAAAAACACTTGTAAGTAGAGAGATATTTAGAGAAATACGAAAAGTCAGGAATGGAGAAGAAGGCTTGAGATCATGAGAGCCACCACTTGATTCTTGCTTTTTTCATGCAAAAATTCTATCTAACACATATAAAGCAGCTTCTCACTGAATATCCCTTGAATGAACAAAAAAATACTGAATGAATTAAGTGCTTATGTAAAGAATCCATGAAAATTCCAGCAACCATGAGTATTCTGTTTGGAGAAGTAATCTTTTACATTATAGACTCTCAGTTTTGGAAGGGATTTTAGAAGTCTTCAGACTTGATTTCCCATTTGTGTCTAAAGACCACTTTCTCGATCCCTGTTAAGTGGTAACTGAACCTACACTTGAATGTGTCTCTTGACATTGAATTTATTCATTCTCAGGATGGTTCATATTTGAAGATCTTACTATTAGTTCTACATTTAACTAGCTAATGTTTATTGAGGGCCTCCTTCAGGCCACCAGGCCTCAGGGGTACAGTAGAAAAAGAACCAGACAAGACCCTTTACTTATGCAGTTTACAGTCTAGTAAGGTGAGCGGAGGAGACAGAAATAAATAATTGAATAAAATACATTCTGGCTGATGATAAAAGCAATAGAAAAATTAGAGCAAAGAGAAGGGAGTGCTGGGGGATGGTTGCTGTTCTATATTGAGTGGTCAGGGCAGGCCTCTCTAGTAAGGTGATAACATATGAGCAAAGAATAAATGAAGTGAAGAGGATGGCAATAAAGTATGCCTAAGGAAAGAGTTTCCAGGCACAAGGAACAGCAAATGAAACATTCCTGAAATCTGGCACTCTGTAGGAGAAAACAGAGCATGGGTTTGGAAAGGCCTGAAATTCTTTGTCAGTTCCATGCTTTGGGAAAATAAAATGTATACCTACCTACCTACCTAGAATTTAATCAAAAAGAGCTTGCCCTGGTGTGGTGGAAAGATCCATAGTCCAAGGAGTATAGACATGTAAACTAGATCCAGTTCTGCCACTTATTTTCTGTGTGGCCTTTATCAAATCATTTCTCCTTTTTAAGATTCAGTTTCCTTGTACGTAAAATGATTAAATTCTAGATCCTTTTCTAACTCTAAATTGCTATCATTCAAGGGAAATGACCATTACTCAAGGACATGTGAAACATGAGTAAATAGTAGAGCTATATAAGATGTAGGAAAACTGCTGACCAGCGTCCTGGTCTGTAATAAAATCTTCCTCATTCAACAACTGTGTAACTAACTCAAGGTCAAAGTTATTGCTCCCCTTCTGTTTCTTCCTCAACTAAAATGCTTCTCCCCACAGTGTGTACTCAATAGATTCTTCTGTCCTGGTGAAACTCTGTTCTTTACAGAAAGAATTCAAGTGGCTTGGTTTCAGATTCAGGAATCAGGTGACAAACATAGAATCTAATTAAGTACCATTGGGTATGAACAAAATTTGGGAGGCTCAGAGATGTACCTAGTGGTTCTCAAATTGGCTATATATTAGAATTGCCTGGGTAGTTTCTAAAAGTCTCAATGCCCTAGCTGTGCCCTGAAAGAATTAAATCAGACTCTCTCAATATGTATTTAGTGTTATTCGGGTGACTGCAATGTATAGCCACAGTTGAGGACTTTGGTTTAGGGGAAAGAGCTTGCTATTGACAGAGCACATGTCTAAACTTGACATCTAATTTTAACACTTGCTGAATGTGTGCTCTTGAGCAAATGTCTTCAATTATTCTCATTTTCCTTATTTGTAGCATTGGGAAAATGTTTACCCTCACAAAATACCTAAACTATTAAGTAATCTATCATTAATGTATTTTCACTGAGACTTATTTTAAGTTATTTTCTATTAAAGTTCTAGTTTTGCATAATTATGTACTAGCTTTGTGAAGCTAAATTTATAAACCATGCTAGTAAGCACTAAGAGTCTTTACACAAGGCTCTGGAATGGAAAGAGAGAGAGAGAAGGACAATTAAATCCATACCACTGGCCATTCATCAAGAAGAAAGCATGTCCTGATAGAATGAATATGGTGGGCAGAATTTTCAAAAGTAGATATCTAGGTTATCTATTATTGCACAACAAATTACACCAAAACATAGTGGCTCTAAGCAGCAACATTTATTATTTCAGTGCTTTAAGCCAAGAATTTGGACACAGATTAGCAAGATTCTATGTCTCTGGGTCTCTTACAAGGCTGCAGTCATCTCAAGGCTTAAGTGGAAAGGATTGGCTTCTTCATCCTCCATGATCACATTCATCCTTCATGATCACATCAACCCCCATGTGATCATCAACCATCACATGGTGGTTGGCAGGATTCAGCTTCTCACAGGCTGTTGGACTGAGGCCTCTGTCCCTGCAAGGTTTTAGTTGGAGGCCTTGCTATGTGGTTGGTTCCTTGCTACGTAAACCTCTCCACAGATCACCTTACAACTTAGCAGCAAGTACGCAAGTGAATAAAAGAGAGTATCAAGCAGAGAGAGTGCTAGCAAGATGGACATCACAACCCGTGATGTAATTATGGAAGTGACATCTCAACACTTCTGCCATCTTTTATTTATTAGAAGTGAGTTGTGAGATTCACTTCACACTCAGAGAGGATTACCCAAGCACATGAACGACAGGAGGAAGAGATCACTGAGAGTCATGTCAGAAGCTACTCACCACAGTAGGTGCCTGAAAGTTTTGTTTCTTTAAATCCAAATGCAATCCCTGGTCTCTGAGAGGAGAGATTGGAAAGGGTCAGAAGTGTCAGTATTACCTCATGGTCATTTGCATTTCCAAGAGCCAAACCTCGCCCTACCCCGTGGTTATGCTTAGGGATTTCATTTAATGAGCCCCTGCTATGTACAGAGCACAGTTCTAAGAGCTAGTGGCTGATTTTGAATGAATAAAACAGCAACTGTCTTTTAAACACTCACCAGCAAATGAGGAAAACAGAAACAAAATCATTTGGAAACAAGAATGTAAATTTTGTTATAGACAAACCATGTGCTATGGTACTATAGGTTAAAAAAAATCATGATTTGGGAGGAATGGAATACAATTTGAGCAACACCTTCAGAACATTTAGGGCTTTGACAAATATATATTTGAGAAGGGCACTACTAAGAGAAGCCAGCTTAAGCAAAGGCACAGTGAAGGAAAATTGAGGGAACATTTTGAGACTTGTAAGGATGAAGTATAGGATTCAAGATCCTGAAGAGAGAAATAAAGCTGAATCTAGTTACCAAGACACAAAGTAGAATTCAGTGGAGAAACTACTCAATCTTTGGAAACCAGAAACAGTATAAAACTACTCACATTTTGGATCATCCACTGGCAGCAGGATAAAGCAGAGATAGAGTAGGGGCTACTAGGAGGGTGTGTGTGGAACCAGGGAGACCAGTTAAAGAACATCTGAGATGGTACAAACGGTAGGATTTAGGGAGAGCTTTGAGAAAAGGTTAAGCAAGACAAGTCAAAAGTTACTCTGAATTTCCATACCTTGTAGCTAGGAGATTTATAGCAATAATTCAGGGAGAGTATTTGGAACTATAAGAAGCAGCAAAGGTTTATTACTTGCCTCATTAATCCCTCTAACATCATTCTCCTATGAGCAACAAGCTTCTCATTTGCCTGGGTAAATAAGACTTGTATTCTTATGGATTGTGTATGCTGTGATTTGCTTGGAGAGATAATGAAACAGGGCATGGATTCAAAACCACCCAGGAGGGTGGTGAACATGTTAGACATCAAATTTAGATCTGCTTGATCTTCTCTAGTACCTCTGGAACTTTAAGTAATTGAGGCCCTTGATTGTCAGACTAAGCAGATTATATTGTATCCCATGGACAATGGGTAGCTAGGGCAACTACTCTTTCTCAGCTTTGTGCTTCATCTTATGGGGCCTTTGAGTTGGATACAATTTCAGAGCTTCACAGGCATAACTGTTCCATTAATGGATTTAACATAGCATGTCTAATATAAAAAGAATACACAGAGATTGTAGGAGAAAGGAATGTCTATTTTCATCCAAGGGCATTCAAAGAAGCCAGGATGGAATTTAGGTTTGGCTCTCAAGGAGGAGCATATGTCTTTACTGTAATGCAAAGTCACCAAGCAGAGAGGAAAAGAATACTTGGCTAATGATTCAAAAACCAGCACCAAGAAATGTCTCCATGGAAAGGCAGAAAGAGGGGTTGAAAGTGGAATAGCTGAGTAGTTTTACTCTAGAAGTGGTGGAGCTGGTGATGAGCACAGGGTTTTCCCAATGTCCAGTAAAGCCAACTGAATAACCTGGTCAGACCTGCACAAACCATGGGAGATATTCAGGGAGAAATACCTTCTTCTAAATCACCTGATACTAATAGACTAAGTTCTCCTATTAGTCTATCCAGAAAGTTTTTCCAGCCAATCCTTCCTCTCTATATCTACTCTTGGTGACCTTGCTCAGACTTGATCGTCTTTACTGTTCTGTCTCAGGTTGTCTCTTAGAAATTGTATCTTAGACACAGATTTGGAAGCAAATAGTTTATTTCAGAAGTGATTTCAGGTATGGGAGTACAGATGGAAGAAAGGGGAGAGAAATAACCCAAGGAAAGTGGGTTCATAAGCAGGGAACTGCAGCGGGCAAGTGGAACTCAATTGCCCAGGGAATCTCTGGAAAACAATACAGAATAAGACACAGATTATTTCACTAGAGGGACAGGAAACCTAAAATGACTGTCCTCCAAGTTCTGCTCATCACTGGTTCAGGACTCCTCTTGGGGAAAGTCACATCTGGCCAGCCCCTTGCAGAGGCTGAGTGCCCTGAGGTCAGCCTTCAGGACAGAAGTCCCCGATGCCTGCAGTAGAAAGCTGTCAGCATGCACAGGAATGACTGGTGATGAAAGGATGTGGCAGAGCACCCATATCTTCAGTTATACCTGGCCTGAAAGTCCTCTCAACTAACAAGGTGTAACCTATTCACCTTTAATTATATCTTTATTGAGCAGGTACCATATTACAGTCACTGGGATACAACAGTAACCAAGGCAACTTTGCCCTTATGGTGCCTACATTGAAATGGGGAAGACAAATAATTCAAATAATTAAGCCACGAACTGTAATCAAGGTTTACATTATATAAGTTTTCAAACATACAAGAAAGTTGAGATAATTTTATAATGAATATTCAGTTATCCATCATTCAGTGGAATGGCAGTTACTGGCATTTTGTCATATTTACTTTGTCTTGTTTTGTGGATTTTGCTAAATTACTGTGATGGTTAATACTGAGTGCCAACTCTAGAGAACCCTGACTAATACAATTCCTTTAAAATAAAGTATAGATTTTTATAACATTGACTCTTATATACTTCAGTGTATATCTATAAAAAAAGAAAAAAGACCATTTCCGTGTTCAGTAACACAGTAACATCACACCTAACAAAATCCACAGCAGTTCTCAGAATTGAATACCCAGACTTTAACATCAGTTGACATGTAATGCAAAAAACTCAGAGAATATATGGACTGCTTCTCTGTTCAGTCCAATGCCTGAATTTGATGCATCATCATAATGATGGGAAATTAATTTGTCTGAAGTGTGGGCCAGAATACCTGGTTTTAAGATCTTCTGCTAACTTGACGATTAATTTTGATTAATTTTGTCAGAGATCAAACCGTGCTAAGCAAAATATGAAACATACTGGCTCATACAACTGCCAACTCCAGTCATAATAAGAGTAACTATCTCTGTGTGCTTGTGTGTGTGTGTGCGTGTGTGCGCGCGTGCATGCGCACGTGAGGGCACTTGGTATAGAATTGTGTATTCATCACAGCAACCTTATGACGCAAGTTTCCAGTCCTCATCTTTATTCACCTCAATGAGGTGATTGAGACATAGAGAAGTCTAGTGGCTTGCTCAAGGAGACCACTTAGCTTGTTGGTAGCAGAGTTGTGATTCCAATAAGGGCAGACTGGCTCCAACATTTAGCTTAAGTTGGGCCCAGGGACTCCAATTTTATCTACAGGACTCAATCTTCTTCTCATAACACACTCTGTCGCTTGTTTTCTGGCTCCATTTTCAAGCAGAGCATCCTCTCTCGATTGAAGCATAGCTTTAATTGATTCCACCTCTACTCTCAACCACTCCAGTAGAAACCACACACCTCACTGTTCAATTCTTAAAGCAAAGGTTTCTAACTGTGTTTCATTGGCTCCCATTTGTTTAGTTTGAGTCATGACTCATCCCCCGACCAGTCACACGATCTGAGAAACTGTGAGGACACAAAACATGTTGACTAAGCAGGCTTAAGCCACATGTTTACTCCAAGAATAGTGACTGCAGTTAGTCCCTTCTACTGGATGGAGAATGAGGGAATGGGGCTCTCTAGAGGAAACTGGAATGCTGTCACCATAGGAATGGAAACTGAATGCTGAGTGGCAAAAACTTGCTTATGCGCATTCTTGGATCCCAGCTAAAACTTGCCACACAAAGCCTCAGTTTTCTCACTTCTAAAATGAAGGCAGTTGGACACCATCATTTCTAGAGAAGTCTTTCAGCCCCAGTCATCTAAATTCTATCCAATTTAGAAAACAGAAGACAGAGATGAGAAGACATTTGTCCAAAGTGATGAAGACAGTGGCAGAGTATGGGTTAAAATCTGAGATCCATTGGTCCCAGCCTAGTCCATTTCTCTCTTCCATAGCCACTGAAACATGGAGAGCCCTCATACAAACTCTGCAAATACACACACACACACATATACACATACACATATGTGTGTGTATATATACACATATAATTGCTGACATTGGTCCTTAGCTTGGAGTGTCTGTGGCTTTGCTGAAGAGAAAATAATTAGAATATAGTTATTGGTCTCATCTTTCAGATGAGGCCATTTTTTTTTTTTTTTTTTTTTTTTTTTTTGAGACGGAGTCTTGCTGTGTCACCCAGGCTGGAGTGCAGTGGCGCGATCTCGGCTCACTGCAAGCTCCGCCTCCCGGGTTCCCGCCATTCTCCCGCCTCAGCCTCCGAGTAGCTGGGACTACAGGCGCCCGCCACCGCGCCCGGCTAGTTTTTTGTATTTTTTTTTAGTAGAGACGGGGTTTCACCGTGTTAGCCAGGAGGGTCTCGATCTCCTGACCTCGTGATCCACCCGCCTCAGCCTCCCAAAGTGCTGGGATTACAGGCTTGAGCCACCGCGCCCGGCCGAGGCCATTCTTAATAAAACTCCCAAAACATACAAAAGAAATTTTTAGATGATCCTTTAAGTTTCCTGAGATTTTCCAGGAATGCAGAGTTGAGATTGCCAGGTAGTATATGTCTGATGTCATCAAAGTAGCTAATGGCTATAGACAGCTTTACCTGGCACATTTCAAAGCTGTTGATAAAGCAAGGGAGAGAAAGTCCACCCAAGCTTGGTACATCTGGATCTGTATGAAGTTACATTGATCTTCATCTCTCAGTCACGTTGAAGTAAACCTACCTTGGTAATCAACTCAGAGACCACCTCTCATCTTTCTCCTGGGAGAACAGAAGTCAAATCAACACTTTAAGGAAAACTGAGAAATGAAGTATTTTGGTTACTTCCCAACTCTTGGCTTGGAGGAAGACTTTCGTAAAGGAGAAGATGGGAATATTGAGGGAAAGGAATTAATGAAATCCATTTGCTAATTAAGCTGTTACTATTTACAAAGCAAAAAGTCATCAAATCATAAGAAAAAGGCCCAACGGGCCGGGCGTGGTGGCTCACACCTGTAATCCCAGCCCTCTGGGAGGCTGAGGTGGGCAGATCACGAGGTCAGGAGTTCAAGACCAGCCTGGCCAATATGGTGAAACTCTATTTCTACTAAAAATACAAAAATTAGCTGGGTGTGGTGGTACGCACCTGTAGTCCCAGCTACTCAGGAGGTTGAGGCAGGAGAATCGCTTGAAACCAGGAGGTGGAGCTTGCAGTAGGCTGAGATCATGCCACTGCACTCCAGCCTGGGTGACAGAGTGAGACACTGTCTCAAAAAAAAAAAAAAAGAAAAAGAAAGAAAGAAAGAAAGAAAGAAAGAAAGAAAGAAAGAAAGAAAGAAAGAAAGAAAGAAAGAAAGAAAGAAAGAAAGAAAGAGAAAAAGGCCCAATGACAGCATGTCTTCTCTTTGCCTATCTGATCTATTGCCCTCAGGTGACTAATTCCTCTTTTATGTCAGCTGAATCACAAGGAAAGTGACTTTGATTGGTATTTAGTAATTGTCTATTACCCTTTCTATCAAACCATCTTGTAATTAAATATAGGCTGCTACTGGGTCCTTGCTCACTCCATTTAATATTAGCTGGCCCTGAACCAGGTACACTCTAGAGTTCTTTTGAAAGGATGCCATGGGTAGTGAAGTTTAGATGGAAGGGGATGTGAGAAAGTACACAATTCATGACAGATTGGTCTGGGACACCTGCTCTTCTGCAACTACAAGACAAAATCTGGTTTCCAGTACTTTTTTTTTTTTTTTTTTTTTGGAGACAGAGTCTCACTCTATCACCCAGGCTGGAGTACAGTGGCACAATCTCAGCTCACTGCAACCTCCACCTCCTGGGTTCAAGCGATTCTAGTGCCTCAGCCTCCCCAGTAGCTGTGATTACAGGCATACACCACCACCTCACCCAGCTAATTTTTGTATTTCTAGTAGAGACAGGGTTTTACCATGTTGGCCAGGCTGGTTTCAAACTCCTGACCTCAGGTGATCCACCCACCTTGGCCTTCCAAAGTGTTGAGATTATAGGCATGAGCCAACACACCCAGCCAGTATACTTCTTTCTCTCTCTTTTACTCTCTACCTCTCAAAAATTCTGGATAGATTAACACAGAAGAAAATAGCTATTCACAGATAAACACAGAAGGAATAGCTATTCCTGCACATTCATTGAAGCCTGATCTCTCTAATCAAAGGTGCCACTTCTTGTTAAACCCACACCTGGTTCAACATGAATTGCTTAATTCAGTACTCATAGTAGCCTCTATCAATCCTATTTGCCACCTTAATTTTAGAGCACAATGTTGTCTGTTGTCTCTTCCTTTCTCCATTATTAAATTTTATTATAGAATTAAAAGATGAAGATCATGTCATCTGTTCTTAAGTACCAAGGTACTTAGCACATGGTGGAAGGAGTTACATAAAATTATGAACTCAACTCATAACACTTCAGTACTTCAAGAGACCAGAAAATTAAGAGAATCAAGTGGCTCATGCCTATGATCCCAGCACTTTGGGAGGCTGACGAGGGTGAGTTGCTTGAGTTCGGGATATTGAGACCAGCCTGGGTTACATGATGAAACCCCATCTCTACCAAAAAATACAAAAAATTAGCTGGACTTGGTTGCACGTGTCTGTGGTCCCAGCTACTCATGAGGCTGAGGTGGGAAGACTGCTTGAACCCAGGAGGCAGAGGTTGCAGTGAGCTGAGATCGTGCCACTGCACTCCAGCCTGGGTGTCAGAGTGAGACTTCATCTCAAAAATAAAAAACAAAAACAAAAAAAACTTTAAATCTAGAAAAACACCTGATAAGGTGAGAGTTAAGAGCTGAATGTGCAGGGAACAGGCCTGGTAACAATTTTGGCACCCCCTGATCATCAAAGCCTTAAGGAGCTTATGAATATAATTGTTTATGTCTATCTTTCTTATCAGCACGTGAGTAACCACAGTAAAATGCCGACTTTCAAATTCCTCCGAGATGAGCAGGAACTTCTGGGATTTAGTCTGGTATTGGTAGAAGTTTTCTTTAACTTGTGGCCACAAGACAAGTAAATCTCTGGGTATATTTTTTTCCCCTCCAGGCATGTTTCTCTTCCTTCTAAGCTTTCAAAATCTTACTAAAGATTGCCAAAGGATGTGCACACCCTCCTACGTAATAACCCAGATCTGAGGTATAAGGTTGGAAGTGATTGTTCTAAAGTATGTAAGTTAAGCAAATGGATCCCTCAGATTCTTCTCTTTATCAGCTATCAGAGTCTGAATTCTCCTTCACTTTTTATTTCATGTATTTATCTATCCATTTATTTATTTATTTATTTATCTATCTTCGGTTGATTATTTTTAGAGATGCCCAGGCTGGGGTACAGTGGCATGATCACAGCTCATTGTAACCTTGAACTCAAGGGCTCAAGTGATCCTGCTTTAGCCTCTCAAGTAGCTAGGACTACAGGCATATGCCACCACACCCGACTCCCTTTCACTTAAGAGTTGAGTCACACTAATCTCCCAGAAGTAGAGCCAAACATTGTAAGATGCAGAATAAGAGAAAAAACAAAATTAGAAAAATCAGTGCAGGAAGTTGAACATCTGAATAATAGAAATTCCAGAAATAATGGCCCGAGAAAGTGGAGGGGAAGAGAAAAACTCATGATATAATAAGAGAAATTTTCCCAAAATAAAATCACACAGACCTCCAGATTAAAACCTTAACTAAGTGTTCAGCACAAATATGTTTAAAGTCCCACCTTAAGACACGTGATAGTGAACACTTTAAGACACCTAAAAGAAATAGCTTTAAAAACAGTTTGCTCAATCCAACAATGAATTCTCAACGATCATTTTCCTTGACCTTTCAGTTATCTTTTACACTACTGATTGCCTTCTATTCTTAAAACATGTTTGTCACTACAAGATGTCCATACTTCCAAATTTTTTTGTCCTGTCTATCCAGGTCTCTTCTTCCTCTTTCTACCTTGCTGGATCCTCCTGATGTTCCTAAACCTTTCAACATTAGTAAGTCCCTGTGCTCACTTTTTAGAGATTTCATCCAAGATCATGGCTTTAAAAGTACCAATACACTGTTGCCTCTCAAATTACTTTTCTAGACCTGACCTCTTCCAGAAAGTCTAGACTCACATATCCGGCTGCATTTCCACTCAGATAACAATGGGCTGCTAAATTTACCATGTTCAAAATGAAACCCTTGAATTCATGTGCCCAATCCTGCTTCTTTTTCTGTGTTCTCTATTTCAGTCAATAGCATCACCATTCCTGCTATTGCTTGATTCCAAAAGAGTCAGTTTGATGCCTGTTACAACCTACATCTAATCCATCAGCATACTCTTTTTGTTCGGCCTTCAAAGCATATTTTTAATTGGACCAAATCTCATCAACTTCCCTGCTACCACTGTAGTTTCACTCCTCATCTGAGATAATATTTCTTAACTGATCTTTCTGCTTCTCCTGTTGGTCGGCCTTCCTCCTTGAGGATTATGTGCCTTCCAGCAACTACAGTGATCTTTTAAGAGTATAACAATTCCAATTAACTACCTGTTTGAAACCCTCCAAAAGTTTTTCATCACACTTGGAATGAGATGAACTCTGATGTCAAGAGGTACCATTGGATTTGCATGAAATATTAGATGACTCTTTCTTAAACCCTGAGCCACAAACCCAGTTAATAGGCAGTAGAAGGATACATCTCTTAGAACCTTTCCTTTGAGACACGCTTCTCTCTTCTTTTGAAGGTTGTCAATTAGTGGGCATTACTCTTCTAGAAATCTGTGACTTAGTCACTCCAAATTGATTAGATAATTGTTATTCTGTTTATGCATAAAACTGGCCTTTCTTTAAATGCTGCAAAGTCAGACAGAGAATTGACCAAAATAGTCCCTTAAACATTCTAGGAAGTCAGACAAGGTAATTAGGCCATGTGTGGAAAACACTAGACCGAGGTACTCAACATAATCAAATCCACACCCTCTTTTCAGATCAAGTATTTTGTAATGCCTCTTTATTATCAGAATTAAATTTTACATATACTATAACATATTCTCACACATACATTTTAAAACAACCTTAATATTATGTTCTAAAAGTATTATAAAGGGAAAAAACAAAATAATTTAAAATAATATTACATGTATCTTTCCATAAATATGCCCTAGAAAATATCATGAAGTAATGAGAAACTCATTCATAAATGTTAAATCACCAAGAATATAAACACTACATAGTCGGGCAGACAGAGGTTACATTAGAAACCCTTATTTTCTTAGTCAACAATAACTCTCAATAAATTCTGAGCAAAATAACAGTAACAATATATCTATCACAATTATTTTTTATCAAAAATTCTCAATAACTCCCAATAAATTCTGAACAATAACTCTCAATAAATTCTGAACAAAATAAGAAATTAATATATCTATCGCAATTACTGTGTATCAGGAACTATTCTAAACACTACATATATTAGTTCATTTAGCCTCAAAACACCCAAAGGACATATTTACTACTATTATTCCATTTTATTTAGGAGAAATTTAAGGCTCAGAGTGTGATAGAGGAGCAAGAAATAAATTATTTGGGCAGATAGTAAGGGCAACAGAGTCTTCAGCAGAATTTTCCTTTTAACAAAAGGAAAACAATTTTTTTCACCAAAATATTTTTTTTCTTTCCCTAACAAAGAGCAACCTGAAAAATTGAGCTGCAAACATAGATAAGCCAGCTGGAAGCTTGCACAGGTGAGTGCTGGCAGCTGTGCCAATAGAAAAGGGTTACCTGGGGGCAAGGTATGTTCAACATGGAGGCTCCATCTTTGCTTTTCTTTTGCCACCACGTGTACAGTAAAGAAGCAGGCAACATGGTGCTGGCCACATAAAGAACTCGTCTGCATAATGAAAGATTAGGGTGGGGGTGGCCAGCTTCTTCACACCGTATAAATGGCACACCTGGTCCAACCAAATCTTTCGTGCCCTGTGTAAATCAGGCACTGCCTCCTCACACTCACCTATAAAACTCACTGCATTCCACCGCAGAACCAGCAACACATTTCACTAGGACCTCTCTTTGCTGCTGAGAGCTCTTCTCTTTCTTTCACCTATTAAACTTCCACTCTGAACCTCACTCTTTGTCTTCTGTGGCCATGAGACAATGAATCTCAGGTATTTACCCCAGACAATGATACCACTTCAAGAGGTTTTCATTTGCTGAAGGACATACAGATATAATCATAAGATATAATTTTCTTAAATATAGCAAAAACAATGCAAAGGCAATATAATGACCTAAGGGCCTCTTGGCCTTGAGCCTCAATGTTGGTGACACAGACGCAGAAGTCTTGGGCCTTAATATTGGTAACACAAAGACATATAAGAGAAAGATTCACCTCTCCTGCAGGGGCAGTGGCTACTCCACTTCATCTAATTATTGTCATATAGAATTGCCAGCCCAAGGTTGCCGTATCTTCCACTCTTTAAAAATAATCCAAAAAGCCAGATTTTAAAATGTGGCATCTATTAATTGTTAAATGTTGGATCACATCTTTTGAAAACATTTGCTTTTGAAAGTCAAACAAACCATAAGTATAAGATTTCACTCATGAGTCTCCAGTTGACTTCTAATACCTTTCCTTTCATTTCTGAAAGTCATTCTAACTCAAACCCTATGATGTTACATATTTTTGGGGAATGTTAAGGAGGAAATTCCTGGAAGTATTTTTAAAAACACAGTTGTTAGAGAGATAAGTGGTTAGTCCAGAAGGCCGAGATTAGGAGCTTTTCACCACAAATGTGAAAGTCAGAAAGTCAGCTCTGAGATTATCTGGGCTAAACTGGTTATCTAACTATGCAAATAAACTCACACCGAGGGAAGGGGACAAAATGTGGAGGAATTCTTGAGAGTTTATTTATTTATTTATTTTTTAAGAGAAGGACAGGATGCAAGACCTAAATTTCCTTTAAATATAGCACCACCCCTGACATTGTTTATACTTTCCCCTTTGCAATGCTTCCAGGCATACTTTAAAGGGAAGCGATAAGAAGAAAGGAAAAGGGAAGTCACTTACACTGGAGCATAAGGAACAGTAAGTGTCTGCTCTGGAGGGTGTGGACCAAGCACTTCAGCTGCCCTCATTTTTTTTTTTTTTTTTTTTTTTTTTTTTTTTTTTTTTTTTTTTTTGCTTGTTTGCTTAATTTTTTTTTTATTAGGTAAAAAAATATTCTTAAGGAGAGTCAGTAAACTTTACTTCACATCTGGGCTGCCCTCATGTTTTTGGTTTAATTTTTTTTTTATTTTGTTTTTTTTTTTTTTTTTTAGGTAAAAACAGATTTTTAAGGAGAGTCAGTAAACTTTACTTCACATCTGGAGTGTGCTTCTTTGGAGGTGTGGGAATCCCTTACATCTTTTCTGTCAAGGATCATTGTATCCATCGGGCAAAGAGGCAAGTGAAGTGCATATCAGGGCTGCTGCTTGCAGTCAGCCCAGCTATCAGCAAGGGAAGGAAGCTGGAGTGACAGGATATGGGCAGGTTAGAACACAGTTTATGGAATGCTAAGGAACAATACCCACCTCCCGCTGGAAGGCCAGACGTCTTTAGAAGGGAAGTCTCTGTCTTCCTCAAGTTCAGACTAGGGGTCTGTTCAAGTGGGGCCTGGAGGAGAGAAACTGATCTCATTTTAGAGTAGATCTAACATGCCCAGGCTTTTGCTTCCAGCTTGGGGTGCAGCACGGGATAGTGAGCACAAACACTTTGAAGTCAGACAAATGTGGGTTCAAACCTGGGATTCTCAAGTTGCCAATTTTGCAACTTGGGGAAAGTTTCTCTACTTCTTAGTCCCATTTCTTTTAAATGCAAAATGATATGAATAATATTTGCCATATGTGTTTTGCAGAGATTAAAAACCACAACAAATACAAAGTGAAGGGAATACTGCCTGGCAGTAAATGCTCAGTAGGTTTAGATTTCTTTTTCTTTTTTGAATGCAAAAAATATGGGTCCATCGTAGATACAGCTACCTAGGAAGTAAGTTTTATGAGAGATGCTAGGCAATGTACTTCCTAACAATATCTTTAATCCCAGGTTTTCATCATTAAAGACTCCATACTTGCCAAATTTTATATCAGAAAAGTTTAGAATTGGAAGGTTCAATAAATAGCATCCAATCCAAAGATTTTTATCTTGCCCCAGTCCCTGAGTGACCCAATCTCTTCTCAACCAATATGTGATGAAATAAATATTAATATTATACCCTGTTTTGCAGATTAGAAAACTGAGACTTTGAGGGCTTTAATAATTTGCCTTAAGTTACTAAGGCAGGCATAGAAATCACATCAATTTAAGTCTACAGTTTGAAAACACAGCTGTCATCCAGACCCCTGAGAAGTAAGGTCTCTGTTTACTCTAGCAGAAAGGGTCAGGAAATATTTTGCTATTCCTTCACCTGGAGGCATATTGGACAAACCACCTGGCCATCTGTGAGAGCATCATGCAGCAGCTTCCTCAGTGATCCCTGGGCTTTCTCAGCCTAAGATCTCCCTCCCACACAAACCTCTCTTTTCCACTCTGGAGAACAATGTTTTGGCTTTTCTTGAGATCCAGCCTAAACGTGAGCTCTCCCACAAAGTCTCTCTGGCATATGCTTTCCTCTCCTGGTACAGTTAGTTATCACAGAGGACAGAAGATGAATCCTGATGCTGACTTTGCTGGCCATGTGACACAGTATAAGGTGTTTGGGCTCTATGTGTCACCATTTTCTCATCTGCAAAATACTGTAAATCAATCTCACAGGGCTGATGCGAGGATGAAACACAATCATACCTTTCGATATTTTAACACAATCATTGGCACATATACAGTGAATATTTTCTATGTTTCCTGACTTTGCCACTTTCTAGCTTTAAGACCTTAGCCAAGCAACTTACCCATTCTGTTTCAGCTGTCATATTTGAATACGAGGAAAATTATATTTATCTCACAAAATGATTACTGAGAAGATTAAAGACATAACACATGGATAATTCCTAGCATAAAACCTGGTATCCAAAGGCAGGTACTTTTTCTTCTGTATTTTATAGAAAGACTCTGATGTACCTAAATTATTGATTCCACATTTGAAAAGCATGGACAATTTTTTTCACATGCAAGAGCTGTCACTTCACTAGTATATTTACATCTCACATTGGTAATGCAAAATTCCATCTCTCTCTCTCTAGTTTTCACTGCTTTTTGGAGTGTTATCTTGTAGAATGCCTAGAGCAGAAATCTCCTTGGTATTTTCAAGCCATTAACCAATTAAATCAATAAACCAAATAAATCTCTAAATGTGCATCAGTTCTTGAAAGTTATTATGAATCATTGAAGAGCCTTTCCTCTGGCAATTGTCTCTTCCTAAAAAAATAAACAATTTTGCTCTGGTTTTCTATCTTGGTAATTTGAGTCTCATTTTGCATTGAAACTCATTCATGTATTAAATATGAAGTATTTATTACATGAATGTATGACAAAAATGTATTAAATATGAAGCAAATTCTCACTCTGATTTAGGATAAATAATTTGGAGAGGGGAGTTGGGGAGGAGTGGGATCAGATACTGATCTTGCAGCTATTACAGCCAATTCATAGCAATGAAGCTTCTTGTGGATCAGCAAAATGAACTATTTTTGTTTTTAATAGACTTATGGGAGAAAGTAATTAGGATATGGGAAAAAAAAGAGATAACTACTGATAATGAATTTAATAAACATTACCTAATGTATGCTACATGAAAAACTTTAAACTAGATATTTTGGTATGCGACAACAATTTTAAAGCACTGAACTTCTTTTATAGTAAAATTTATTATACATTCCATTTTGAAACACCTATTAAGGAAAGAAAGTAAAAAGGTTTTATCACAAAGATCAGGAACTAAGCAAGAATGTTCCCTCTCACTACTCATTTTCAACATTATACTGGAAGTCTTGACTAATGCAATAAGACGAGAAAAAGAAAAAGTGTACAGAGAAGGAAGAATTAAAACTTTCTTTGTTGACAGATGACATAATTGTCTACATAGAAAATTCAGGCTGGGTGCAGTGGCTCACACCTGTAATTCCAGCACTTTGGGAGGCCAAGGCGGGCAGATCACGAGGTCAGGAGATCGAGACCATACTGACTAACATGGTGAAACCCCGTCTCTACTAAAAATACAAAAAAAAAAAAAAGTTGCCAGGCGTGGTGGCAGGTGCCTGTAGTCCCAGTTACTCAGGAGGCTGAGGCAGGAGAATGGCGTGAATCCAGGAGGCGGAGCTTGCAGTGAGTTGACATCCTGCCACTGCACTCCAGCCTGGGTGACAGAGCGAGACTCCATCTCAAACAACAACAACAACAACAACAACAACAACAAAAACTCAAAAGAAATATCAAAATCTCCTGGAATGAATAAGCAGTTATAGCAAGGTTGCAGAGTACATTCTTAATATAAAAGAGCCAACGGTCTGTATACTCACAATGAATAAGAACAATTTGAAATTTAAAATAACATCATTTATATTAACATTCAAAAAAATAAAACATAAGTCTAACAAAATACGTACTAGGTCTACACGAAGAAAACTATAAAATTTTTATACAATAAACCAAAGAACCCAAAAAATGGTGAAATGTTTCAAGTAACAAATAGGAAGAATCAATATCGTCAAGACATCAGTTCTTCCCAACTTGATCAATAGGTTCAATGCAATGCCAATTAAAATCTTAGCAACTTATTTTGTGGATGTCAACAAATTGATTCTAAGGTTTATGTGGAGAGGCAAGAGGCACAGAATAGCCAATCAATATTGAAGAGAAGAACAAAATGAGAGGACTGACACTACTCAATTTTAAACTTAATATAGAACTATAGTAATCAAGACAGTGTGGTATGGGCAAAAGGATAAACAATAGATCAATGGAACAAAATGAAGGGCAAATAAACAGACCGACATACATATAGTCAATTGATTTTTGAAAAGGAGCAAAGGCAATGCAATGGTGAAAAGATTTTTTTTCAACAAATAGTGCTTAAACAACTGGACATCTCCATGCAACAACAACAATGAAAACAATCTAGGCACAGACCTTACATGTTGCACAAAACTTAACTCAAAATGGATCATAGACCTAAATGTAAAATGCAAAACTATAAAACTCCAAGGAGACAACAGAAAAATCTACATGACCTTCAGTATGGTAATGACTCTTAAAATACAATGCCAAAGATAAAATCCATTGAAAACTTGATAAAACAGACTTCATTAAAATTTTGAAAATACTTATGCTTCACGGAAGACAATGTCAAGAGAATAAAAAGTCAAGCCATAGACTTGGAGTAAATATTTGCAAAAGATAGGTCTGAAAAAAGACTACCATCTAAAATAAATCCCCCAAAATGTTAAAATTCAACAATATGAAAATAAGCAACCTATTAAAAATGTGCAAAAGTCCTAAAAGGAGACTTGAAAAGACACGTCACCATAGAAGATAAACAGATGGCAAATAAGCATAGAAAAATGTTCAACATTTTATGTCATTAAGGGATTGCAAATAAAAACAACAGAGAACTATCACTGCATACCTATCTCAATGGCCCAAAACCAAACACTGGCACCAAATGCTGACAAGGATGTGGAGCAATAGAAACTCTCATTCATTACTGTGGGAATGAGAAATGGTAAATTACTTCAAAAGACAGTTTGGCAGTTTCTTACAAAACTAAATATACTCTTACCACACAATCCAGCAATCACACTCCTTGGTACTTAGCCAAATGAGTTGAAAACTTATGTTTCCACAAAACCCTGCACACAATGTTTACAGCAGCTTGATTCAAAATTGCCAAACCTTGGAAGCAGCCAAAATGTCTTTCAGTAGATAGCTGGATAAATAATCTGTAGTACACTCAGATAATGAATTTTTTTAGAGATAAAAATAAATGAGCTATCAAGTCATGAAAAGGCATAGAGGAACCTTACACGCATATCACTAAGTGAAAAAAAAGTCAATCTGAAAAGGCTACATACTGTAAAATATCAACTATATAAAATTCTGGAAAAGACAAAACTGTGGAAACAGTAAGAAGATCATCGATTTCCAGGGGTTAGGAGGAAGGGAGGTATGAATGCAAAAAGTACAAAGGATTGTCAAGGCAGTGAAACGCTTCTGTATGATACTGTACTGGTGGACATGTGTCATGACACATTTGTCAATATCCATTGTCATATGGGAACTCTGCACCTTTCACTCAGTTTTGCTGTGAACCTAAACCTGCTCTCAAAAGTAAAGTCTATTTTAAAAAGTTAACATAGATGTTTAATCAAAATATTTCTAGAAAAAATGTATATATGTGACAACTAAATAACAAACTTCTAAATAAATATGGGCCAGTGAAAAAAAATCAAAAGAAAAATAAAAAAGACTTTTGAGCTTAAAGAAAAAATTGCTAGCACCCTATCAAATCTGTGAGAGGAAGCTAAAGCAGCACTTAGATGGGTATTCACACCACAAGAGGCCTATATTAGAAAAGAAAAGAAAGTTTCAAATCATAACTTCAGCTTCCATAAAAGAAACTAGAAAACAAAGAACAAAAACACGCACACACACACACACACACACACACGAAACAGAAGAAATGAAACAATCATACCTTAAGTCAATAAAATATAAAAGAGAATAGAGAAAATTAATAAAACTAAAACCTGCTTCTTTGAGAAGGCCTATAAAATTAATTTATCACTAGGTAGGCTAATCAGAAGAGAAGGAATGCAAATTACATGTATCAGAAATGGGAGCGGTGACATCACAATAGATTCTCTATATATTAAAGGAAAAATAAGAAAATATTATATACAACTTCATACACTGATAAATTTGATAAACAAGAGAAAAAACACAAATTCCCAGAAACATTCAAAATACCAAAGCTCACTTGAAAAGAAAGAAACTGAAGAGCCCTACATCTATTTTTTAAAATAATGTTTTGGTAAAAACCTTCCCACAAAGTAAATGCTACTCTCAGACAGTTTTACTGGAGAATTCTATCAAGATTTAAAAAATACACAAACTCTTTAAAACAATTGAAAAGGAAGGAACACTTCTCAACTTATTCAGAGGAGAGCATCAGTCCGATATCTAAAGAACACAAAAGTATTACAAGAATGTAAAACTGCAGGTCATCAGTGCTGTCTGCCTGGTTGGTTAAAAATAACAACAACAACAATACAAACTACAGGCCAATATCACTTAGGAGGATGATTCGGGGAAAACAAATCTTATTTCTAATAAAAACTCTCTGTAACCAGAAAGAGAAGGAAAGTGTCTTAATGTGATGAGCATCTACCACAACTCATAGACAGCATCATATTTAAACGATAACACAATGCTTTTCCCTTAAAATCAGAAACAAAGCAGTGATGCCCTCCTTTCACTGCTCCTATTCAACATTGTACTAAAGATTCCAGCAGGCAATATAAGACAGAAAAAGTAACCAAAACAACAAGCTGAAGAGGAAAAAGTGAATGATTTTAATTCCACAAGATGTAATTATTTATGTGGAAAATTATGTAAAATTTACTCCCTCCCTCCACCAAAAAAGGCAGAACTAAGAGGTTAATTTAGCAAGGTTGCAGCATACAAGATCAATATAAAAAATCAATTCTATTTACATATACTGGCAAATCTGAAGTTGACATTACAATAAATACCATTTGAAATAGCGTCAAGACTTTGCAATAGTTACATATCTGACAAAAGATGTCTAAGACTTCCTGCACACTAAAAACTAGACGGCACTGCTGAATAAAGGAAGAACTAAACAAATGACAAGATATACCATGTTTATGGGTTGGAAGATGCTCCATTGTGCAGATATTAATTTTTCCAAAATGAATCTCCATAGTCAATCTAATTTTAGAAAAATTCCAGAAAGTTCCAGAATTGTAGAAATTGGCAAGCTGGTTATTACATTTATATAAAATTCATATGACTTAGAATAGCAAAAACAGCTCCTAAAAAGAACAAAATTGGAAGATTCATATTACTCAAATTCAAGAGTTAACTATTCAAGCTACAGTAAACATTACTGTGTGGTACTGATTTCAAAATGAGTAGACAGGTGCAACAGAATAGAGCCCACAAACAGACATACACAAACACCAACAACCATTGATAAAAACGCAAAAGCAGTTTCAAGGAGAAAGATTAGTCTTTCACCACATGGTGATGGAATAAATGGATAGGCATGTGCATAAAAGTAAATTTCAATCCACACTTCATACCATATACAAAAAATAAATCAAAATGGACCATAAGGCTAAATGTAAAACTTAAAATTATTTTAAAAATTAAAAGAAATAGGAAAAAAATCACATTGGATTAGGTGACGATTTCCTAGATATAGCATGAAAGCAACACTTTTAAAAATGTTAATTTTGTCTTCATCAAAATTAAAAATTTCTGCTCCTGAAAAGACCCTGATAAGAATGTGAAAAGACAAAAGCCACAACTGGTAGGAAATACGTTCATACGTCACATCTAAGACGTACATCCAGCATATATGAAAACTTCTAAGAACTCAATGGGGAAACAAAAATCCTAAGGAAAAATGGTGTAAATATTTGAATAGGCACTTTACCAAAAAAGATATACATATAGCAAATAAAAACAGGAATGTATGTTCAACACAATTAGTAGTTAGGAAAATGCAAATTAAATGCATGGTAAGATACCACTACAATTTTACTAGAATACCTAAAGTTAAAAAGACTCACTGTACCAAGAGGTGGTGATGATGAGGAGCAACTAGAATTCTAATACACCCCTGGTGGAAATATAAAATAGTAGATTCATATTGGAAAACAATTTGGCACTTTTACAACCAGGTCAAAAAATAAAGTATATGATTCAATTTATACAAAATTTAAGAAAATGCAAACTCATTTTTATTGACAGAAAGCATATTACTGGTTACAGGTTTTGGGGATAGAGAGGTAGGAAGGAGAAAATTCAAAGGTATAGGAGAAAACTTTTGACAGTTATGGATATGTTCATTATCTCCATTTTTGTGATGATTTTACAGGTGCATAAATAAGTTAAAATTGTCAAATTGTAAAATTGAATCAAGTATAGTTAAATGTATATACGAGATAACACTATTAAGAGGGAAAGTCAAGATCTTAACCAGGTCATGCCTTTGGCCCTACTTTTTTTGCCTCATTTAGATTAGACCTTGAAGTCAAGTCTGTGTGGAGATTTAGCATGCCAGAGAGAGAATGAAGTATTGGAAAATTCGCTAGAGTGGGAATCAACAGAACCAGGGTAGGATGACTCAGAGACATGAAGCTGAAGTGTGGAAAGAAGACTGAGAGCCCTGAAGAGATTCACTTGTCATTGAGTTTCACAGGGCTTCCCTCCTGAGAGAGGCCTTCCTAACCCAAAATGACACCACTACTCATAATCTATGTGCAAGGGCACTATGAAAGGCCCTATTCTATGTTTTCACAGTACTTATCCAAATATGAAATTGTCCTGCTTATTTCTAGGTTAATGAATTTATCTTCTCTCTCAAGCTGCTGACATGTCCAGCTTACTTGTCTTGTGCACTGTTTCCCAGTGTGTAGGGTGGTGCCAGCCACCTGGAGGCACCTGCTGAATAAATGTGTGTTGACTGGATGGGTAAACGAGTTCATCCTTATCTATTTTAGGTTTTAAGTTTGGTTTGGGGTTTGACAATCTCCCCAAATTTGCCAAAAACATTTTCCCTTAATTTCTAGTCTCATGTCTGTTAAGAAGGAAATTAAATCCAGATGTTTCTGAATCATCCACCCTCAACTCATTAGAGTTTGGTGTTCTAAGAGCTGAGTTATAGAGCTTTTCTGTTAGTAAAACAGTGTCCAGAGAAGGAAATAAGCAACCTCCGAGGAAAAAAAAGGATTAAAAGTGTGAACATTTCCAAATTGTATCTCCAGTTGATATTTTGACAAGAGTTGGTGAAGGGTGTCATGGTACTCAATATCTCCTACCAAGACACAGCAACCTCTTGTGCAGTACCCTGCTAAAACAACTCACATTCTCTAATGGTAATGAGATCTTGTGCCTCAGTCTTGTATCCTCAGACAATGCCAGAGTAGGTTGCCCTCTCTCATCCTCAGTATTGACTTTAGTTAATAGGTTTCTTCTGAAGCAGAAGTCTGGTGGGAATGTGAAGACATGTTGTCATCCAGTAACAGATCTTTCAAGACAACATCTGGAAGCAGAGCTAGTCTGTTTGGGAATCACCAACCCAGCTTTTTGCTTGTTTTGTTTATTTTTGTTTCTATCATGTGTGTGTTTCAGTACAGATTTGTGAATGAATATGAGCTTCCAAACAAGACAGATTTGTTTTTCGATTCCACTTCTACTATTTAGTGGTAGTGTTTTCTTGGGGGCATTAAATACATGCTCTGAGCCTGTTTATTTGTAAAAATTGAATCAAAATGGTATAGCGAGTTGTTACAATGATGAAATGAGGTTTTATGTAAAGGGCCTGCCAAAATGCCCAGTATATATTAGAAATATTAGAAAACATAGAAAATAAAAGAAAAATAATGGGGGGAAAGAGGAAGGGAATGAGGAATAGAGGGAGTGAGGGAAGGAAAGAGAAAGGGAAGGGAAGAGGGAAGGAAAGAGGACGAGAAGATGGAAGGGAGAGAAAAGGGAAGCAAGGGAGGAAGGAAGGAAGAGAGGAAGGAAGAGAGGAAAAAAGGAGGAAGGAAGGAAGGAAGAGAGGAAGGAGTCAACCATTCATAAATTTTCTAAGAATTTATCAACTTTTGCAAGCTGGTATGGGGCAGTACCTTTATACGACTGAAGAAATGCTACAAAAGGCCACAGTTATTGAGAAAATAAACATTGATTAGTCAACCTATGACTATAGCAGATTAGAAATATAGCTTAAACTCAAATTAAGTCCACAAATACTAATTTGTGTACCCTTTTTTTAAAAAAAGAGTGCTGTACATAAAGTTGGACTATGTGATAGGCTCAGAAAATTTTATTGTACTCTTTGAATCTGGTATTTGGGGGCCCCAGGATTTATAAGAAAAAGCTGAAGATGAATGAATAGTATTTTCTGAGGAAAAGAATTAGGGCTGGACTTAGGAGCACCTTGTAGGCTCCACGTAGTATCTGCCAGACCTTTTTTTTTTTTGAACAACAAACTATTGGACTGATAAGTTGAATTTCACTCTTAGGGATATGCTGAGTTTTCAAACAGTTTCTCCAGGATAAAATACAATACAGTCTCAAGAAGTGTTAAAAGGTAAATTGAGGCACAATAAAATTTTAAAATTGAGTTTATTTGAGCCAACAAAATTTAATGAATTGGGTAGCTCCAGATCAGAAGTTGCTTGTGGGTTCCATCATGGGAATCCGAGGGAAAGGCTTTTACAGGATGAATATGGAAATAAAGCAAAGAAAATATTTGATAGATTACCATTATACAGTTACCTTATTTGGTCTCTACTGCTATCAGGTTCCCAGTTACGTAAGTGAGTTGGTGGCTTCTGACTGGTTAGCTTTCAGTTTCCTTATCATTTTTCTTTCATATAATTGATAAGAAAATGCCCAACCTGGGCTGGGCACAGTGACTCGCACCTGTAATCCCAGGACTTTGGGAGGCCAAGGCAGGTGAATAACCTGAGGTCAGCAGTTTGAGACCAGCCTAGCCAACATGGTGAAACCCCATCTTTACTAAAAATATAAAATGAGATGGGCGTGGTGGTGCATGCCTGTAGTCACAGCTACTCGGAAGGCTGAGGCAGGAGAATCACCTGAACCCAGGTGGCGGAGGTTGCAGTGAGCCAAGATTGCACCACTGCACTCCAGCCTGGGCAACAAGAGTGAAATTCCATCTCAAAAAACAAAACAAAACAAACAAACAAAAGATCCCCTATTTATTTTTCACTTATGTTTGCAAACCAGAGGTAAGGTCACTTGTGAGGTCTAATTGGCTTTGCCTGCTCTGAAGGATTCTTCAGGTCTGTTCTCCATTTTAATTTACTCTAATAGAAAGGATTATACTTTGATCATCACTTATTAATATCTCAGTGTTTGATTTGTTTATTTCACAATCAATTCTTTGGCAATAATCTCAGGGAATGAAGCATTGGGCAGGTAAGTTTTAAGATGGGGCCAAGAGTCAAAATTATCACAGATCCTGGGTTAATAGAAGGAAGTTTTAGTCTGAGTAAATTGTGGCTCTGGTGGGTCCTAATCCACCAAGAAGCAGTGAGAGGACCTGGGTCCAGGGCATAAGGGCATGTGCCAGGAGTGGTGGTTTGTGAACAGGTTTTATATGATAATACTTGAATTTTTAAGTTTTGCTTTTTTTTTTTTTTTTTACTTTACATTTTTAGTTAAAAAGAAAGAAACATATCTTTAATGTTTGTGTAATGTTGGGCAAATCACTTATCTATTCTGATTCAGTTAACTCACCTATAAAAAGAGAGCATGATATTAGTGAATTTTTGTGAGTTTTCAATGTGGTAACATAAGCACCTGGGACAAGATGAGATATTAGCTCAAATACCATCTATCTGATTGTTTTCTTAGCTTCCTTTCTCCTTCATATCTTTTCTCTGCAGGGAGCAAATGAAAAGACATGAAGGTGTTTCATAATGGAGATATGGGACGAGTAAGTGCCAGGTGTGTGTATGTGTGCATGCATGTGTTTTAGTGAGTCAAAATCTGAAAATCTGGTTTCAACCCTGCCGGCAGAGGAATGCTTTTATTACAAGCATATGGTTTTATTTACTTTCTTAAGAGGTACTTGCTAGAAAACTCTTGACCCCTCCTTTAGAGCCCATTTCAGATGCTGCATCTTTAATGAGGCTATGTCTAAGTCTCCCAGCAGAAACTGGCCTTCCACTCCACTGTATTTCTCAGCTTCTTTACCTTCTGCTCTAAGCATACATCTTACATTGCCTTGTGATGTAATCTTATTGGGCTTGGGTTTGTGAGTTTGACCTTTTGCTTGTAAGAAGCACAGGCCACCCTTGGATTACCTAAGATCATACAATGATATTATAAGAAAAGGTATGGCCTTAAGAAAAGCAGGGAGCTCAACCAGGTCTCACAGGAACCAGGAGCATCCCCACAGTCAGGCCTCCAGGAAGGATAGAGATGTTCCCACCTTTAGGTTTCAGAGGGACAGAAACACTTTCAGGAACCAGCAGGTTACTTGTGATCCCAGCAAGCTTATTGTACAGATCCCAGGGCCATTCTTCGCATAGACAGTGTGCACACCTGGTCAGCCAAACAGCCTTGCCGGTGCCTGTGCCTCTCCTGTGGGGTCTCTGAGCCTGGACTGTCTTCACTCTAACTCAACCACTCCTCTATTTCTCCACTGCTGTTGGCTTATTTCAAAGGGAGAAAATTTGTTGGTCACAGTGGTCACCATCATACCCACTGGCCAGCCTTTCTATGCCACCTGCAGTCTGCTGGACGATTGTCCTTGAGTTACATATCAACTCCAAGCAAACATATACACTCCAATCACCCATGGCCAAGATGTTGGGTTCACACTTGGCACTAGCAAGATTTCTTATGGGAGAGGGATGTGTCTGTTTGGGAATCCCAACAAAGGCAGCTGGGGCATGGCAAGTGTCTAAAGCAAGGACTCCCCAGTGGACTCTCTTATCTCCATTACTGCTCTCTAAATTTTTTTAACAAGATGAGCAAACTGTTTCTTGTTCATCTCTGAATCCCCTGCGGCAACTAATAGGTACTGAACACTTTTAAAATCCGATTGAGGTTGGCGCGGTGGCTTACGCTTGTAATCCCAGCACTTTGGGAGGCTGGGGCAGGTGGATCACAAGGTCAGGAGATCAAGACCACCGTGGCCAACATGGTGAAACCCTGTCTCTACTAAAAATACAAAAATTAGCTGGGCGTGGCAGCACGCGCCTATAGTCCCAGCTACTTGGGAGGCTGAGGCAGGAGAATTGCTTGAACCTGGGAGGCGGAGGCTGCAGTGTGCCGAGATCATGCCGCTGCACTCCAGCCTGGGCGACAAAGCGAGACTCCATCTCAAAATAAATAAATAAATAAATAAATAAATAAATAAATAAATAAATAAATAAATAAAATCCGATTGAACTGCATTTTTTCTGGATTCATTTTTCATAATTCTGACTCTGGTTTGAAAAGGGTGTATTTGTGGATGTGATGTGGGGTTGGGGAGTACAGAGAGAATGAGGCACACTAGAAAGGTAGTATAATCTTTTGCAGAAAATAAAATGGCAAGCAAGCAGTCTGGGTCCAGTTTAAAAACTAATTTTAATAAGATGCCTTTGGGACTTCTATCTAGAGAAAACTTTAAGTAGAAATATCACATATTCCTTTGTTTGTTTCTTACACACCTGTGGAATATATTGAAAGTCATGGCCCAATTTGTATACTTAGAATTGTTTTCAGTTGAAGCCCATTTATTTTACAAATAGAGTATACAGGTATTTGATATTCACCTTCTCAACCTACTTCCTGAAGAGTTATCTTGAATGTGGTCAGAAGAAGATGATAAAATGGGAAAGACTCCTGATAAAGAAAGGTTGGTATACTGGTATATTCTAAATCATTGTTGGCTTGAGCTCTCAGCCATTGTTGGTCAAACTCCTTGTATTAGTCACGCTGCTAATAAAGACATACCCAAGACTGGGTAATTTATAAAGGAAAGAGATTTAACGGACTCACAGTTCCACATGGCTGGGGAGGCCTCACAATCATAGCAAAAGGCAAAGGAGAAGCAAAGGTATGTCTTACCTGGTGGTACGCAAGACAGTGTAAGTAGGGGAACTCTTCTTTATAAAACCACCAGATCTTGTGAGACTTATTTATTATCATGAGAACAGCAGGAGAAAGACCCACCCCCATGATTCAATTACCTCCCACCAGGTCCCTCACACGACATGTGGAAATTATGGGGAGCTACAATTCAAGATGAGATTTGGATGGGCACACAGCCAAATCATATCATCCCTCTAGTGTGATGAATGGGAAAAAGCACAAGCGCCCATAACCATACTTGTATCTATGTTTGTTGTATCAATGCTTATCATGCTGCATCATAACATCAGTTCACACATCTTCAATCACACTTATCTGTGTTGTTCATCTTAATACCCCCATCAAAATGGTGGCTACGTGACAAGATTCAATAAATCTTTACTAAATCAATGAATCTTCAAATACACAAATGCACTCACAAATGAATGAATGAAAGTGCTAGGTCACCACTGATACTATTGTACTTACCCATCAGCTTCTTAGTTTCATGGACTTTGATCTGATTTGCTTCTCTACTCTTAACTATTCACACTGAGGTGGCCACATCTAACCAATACAATTATAGGACACCGAATTACATTGGAATTTTAGATACTCAATGAAAAAATTTTAGTATAAGTTTGTTCCACATGAAAGTGTTATTTATCTGCAACTGAAATCTGAGAGTCTTTTATTGTAACTGGCAACCCTAATAGACACCAATAGCCCCAATCTTTTAAGTCTGTTTTCATGCCATAGCTCTCCCTATACCCACCTCTCTCTTTCCCCATCCCACTGCACCCCTAGCAGTCACCATGCTGATCACAGTGGGCTGGGCTCAGCTGGAATGTCAGTCAAAACGAATCTTGCTCTAATGGAAGGAGATTCAGGCCTTCCACACAGCCTGATAGTGGATAGGGTCTCTAAAGGGCTTCCTAAAGAAAACAGGAGCTGCCAGGGAATGCAGGGGCACCCTGATCAAGAACACTTGCCTCTTTTGTCTAAAATAAAGAAAAGAGCTATTCAGGAACCAAATTGATTGAAATTGAGGGAAATTGCCAGACCATTGATAATTGCAGTGAAAGGGCAGTGGTCACTCTGACTGATTGCCTCTTCAGAGGAAGCTGCACACCATCAACCAATCATGGGCATTAGTGAGCAGTAACCTCTTAGTGACCCACAGCTCCTCCCTTGGGAAGCGTGTCACACAAGCCTTTAAAGCCAGGCCAAGGCATTTTCCGCACCATATTTACCTTTAATTCCCAAACCTAGAGGGACTGAAAATCATTCAGTCTCTAAATGTCTTTCATATGTTTAAGAGATGAATAGAAATGGCCTCTACCTCAACAGCTTTCTCCGTTCACCAGCCTTTGAAATACAATAGGCGAGTGAGACCTTGTGGCCCCCATACATCCCTGGGCCTCTGGCTACCCACCTTCCTGCACCCCAATCAGGCCCATCAGAAATGCTGCCTCTGTCCAACACCGTGAAAACCTGAGCACTTGTCTGGTTTGTATGTTTTTCTTACACCCTTTCACAGTGGCATTTTGACAAAGATAGATCATCTTCTCTGTTTTGAAAGAAATCTGTGTCAATTGAACGGAAGAACTTTGACCTGGGACCTGAGAAACTGGGAGTGGTCCCAGCTCCGCCGCAGCCACATTGTTGTGTGGTTTCAGGCAAGGTGTCGAGCGTTTCCAGAGTTCAACTTTCTCACTGAGAAAATAGCAATGTCAGACTCAGTCCACAGGTCACTAACTGAAAACCTTAGGAACTCAGACAAAATGCTGCATGTTAGTATGTAATTTTTTCCTTTTTAATTTTTTTTTAAATATACAGATGGGACTTGCTATGTCGCCCAGGCTGATCGTGGACTCCTGGCTTCAAGCGATCCTTCCACTTCCACCTTCCAAAGTGCTGGTTTTACAGGCACGAGCCACCATGCCTGGCTGAGTTTCTAAGTAATACACTTAAAGTAACGTATTTTAAAATATTGCTTTTTCTTTGGAGTCACCCCTGGAAAGTCATATTTGAAATCAGTAATCTGTATTGTAAATAAGCTCTCAGAATGATTCTAAAGATTAGACAGGTCTGGAAATAACTAAAGGAAAAGGTCACCAGTCTTCTGCCTCTTTTCCTACTTAGCATTTCAGAGTAGAAAAACTGAGTATTTTTGTTGTTGTTGTTCTACCTATTCCTAGAAGCCTGGAGGCTGTATATATAAGACAGTAAGTGAAACAAGGCCACCAAGGATGTTTAAAAGGTCAAAAGGATCTATACAAGGAAGGGAAGAGGGGGTGCCTTCTGTCCCCCAACCAGGAAACCCCACACACTTGATAAAAGGGCACTTCCTCAGACCAGAAGGCTGGAGTGAGTTTAGCCTGCGCTTTGGCAAAGGAGGCTTTGTTTGCTAGAAGAAGGGTAGACTTGTGATTAAAATCAGGCCTGGAAGAACAGTTCTAAATGTGGATTCCTTGTGATTACAGATCACCAGCCATTTAGGAATCCAAATCTCTGTTCCCTATAAATACTTCCCCTTGGAAAACAGGGCTAGTTTGCTTTGCTCCCAGGAAACTGGATTCTGGCTCCAGAGGAACTACCAAACTATTTACGTGATGTTGAGTGTTTCACTACCTCATTCAATACTTCTGATTCCTCATTTGTAAATTAGGAGGTTGGTTGACATGTGTAAGGTTCTTTCAAGGTGTAAAAAAAAAAAAAAAAAAAAATGCAAAATGATTTTAAAACTTATGTAGAGATTATTTAGATAACATAATTAAAAATATGTAAATATCAGTTAATAGTTTCTGGTGACAAAAAAAGACACAAGCTTAGTATATAAATAAGAAAAAGACTGCACAAATTGTGGCATATCCACGCAAGGAATATTATTCAGATATGTAAAAAAGTTAGTTTTATTTATATCTGTTAACCTCGAGGGATGTCCATGATGTCTTCTAAAAGTGAGATATTTAACAAAGAAATTAAGCACATCATAGACAATTGTATATGAATTTGATGTTTCTAATAAAAAACACCAAAAACATATGTCTATATGTTTTGCAAGAACATTGAAAACAGATTCATTCATAGATACCCATCAAGCTGTTAATATTGGTTTCCTGGGGGAAAAGGATAGTGTGAGGAAACATTATTAGCTATTCTTTTCACAGCTGCAAACTGCTTCACTGGTTATAGGGAGGGCAGGTTTCTTTTGTGTTTTCCAAAAAATAAATCAGGCTGGGCACAGCAGCTCACGCCTGTAATCCCAGCACTTTAGGAGGCCAAGGCAGACAGATCATGAGGTCAGGCATCTGAGACCAGCCTGACCAACATGGTGAAACCCTGTCTATACTAAAAATACAAAAATTAGACAAGCATTGGGGAGCACACCTGCAATCCCATCTACTCAGGAGGCTGCGGCAGGAGAATTGCTTGAACCCAGGAGGTGGAGGTTGCAGTGAGCTGAGATCACGCCACTGCGTTCCAGCCTGGGCTACAGAGCAAGAATTTGTCTAGAAAGAGGGGAGGGGAGGGGAGGGGAGGGGATAGTCTTAGCTCTTCTTCTGAGGAAGGCACATGTAGTGTGAGATGGAAGCTACAAATACTATCTACAAACGCTATTAGAAAACATTCCTGGGGGCGGAGCAAGATGGCCGAATAGGAACAGTTCCAGTCTCCAGTTCCCAGCACAACTGACACAGAAGACAGGTGATTTCTGCATTTTCAACTGAGGTACTGGGGTCATCTCACTAGGGAGTGCCGGACAATCGGTGCTGGTCAGCTACTGCAGCCTGACCAGCAAGAGCTGAAGCAGGGCGAGGCATCGCCTCACCTGGGAAGCGCAAGGGGGAAGGGAATCCCTTTTCCTAGCCAGGGGAACTGAGACACACAACACCTGGAAAATTGGGTAACTCCCACTCCAATACTGCACTTTACCAAGGGTCTTAGCAAACGGGCACACCAGGAGATTATATCCCACACCTGGCCGGGAGGGTCCCATGCCCACGGAGCCTCCCTCATTGCTAGCACAGCAGTCTGCGAACTAAAGGCAAGGCAGCAGGGAGGCTGAGGGAGGGGTGCCGCCATTGCTGAGGCTTAAGTAGGTAAACAAAGCCGCTGGGAAGCTCGAACTGGGTGGAGCTCACAGCAGCTCAAGGGGGCCTGCCTGTCTCTGTAGACTCCACCTCTGGGGACAGGGCATAGCTAAACAACAACAACAACAAAAAAGCAGCAGAAAACTCTGCAGACGCAAATGACTCTGTCTGACAGCTTTGAAGAGAGCAGTGGATCTCCCAACACGGAGGTTGAGATCTGAGAATGGACAGACTGCCTGCTCAAGTGGGTCCCTGACCCCTGAGTAGCCTAACTGGGAGACATCCCCCACTAGGGGCAGACTGACACCCCACACCTCACATGGTGGAGTACACCCCTGAGAGGAAGCTTCCAAAGCAAGAATCAGACAGGAACACCCGCTGTTCAGCAATATTCTATCTTCTGCAGCCTCTGTTGCTGATACCCAGGCAAACAGCATCTGGAGTGGACCTCAAGCAATCTCCAACAGAACTACAGCTGAGGGTCCTGACTATTAGAAGGAAAACTAACAAACAGGAAGGACACCCACACCAAAACCCCATCAGTACGTCACCATCATCAAAGACCAGAGGCAGATAAAACCACAAAGATGGGGAAAAAGCAGGGCAGAAAAGCTGGAAATTCAAAAAGTAAGAGCACATCTCCCCCTCCAAAGGAACAAAGCTCATCGCCAGCAATGGATGAAAGCTGGATGGAGAATGACTTTGACGAGATGAGAGAGGAAGGCTTCAGTCCATCAAACTTCTCAGAGCTAAAGGAGGAATTACATACCCAGCGCAAAGAAACTAAAAATCTTGAAAAAAGAGTGGAAGAATTGATAACTAGAATAATTAATGCAGAGAGGGCCATAAATGAACTGACAGAGATGAAAACCATGACACGAGAAATACGTGACAAATGCACGAGCTTCAGTAACCGACTTGATCAACTGGAAGAAAGAGTATCAGCGATTGAGGATCAAATGAATGAAATGAAGTGAGAAGAGAAATCTAAAGAAAAAAGAAGAAAAAGAAATGAACAAAGCCTGCAAGAAGTATGGGATTATGTAAAAAGACCAAATCTACATCTGATTGGGGTGCCTGAAAGTGAGGGGGAAAATGGAACCAAGTTGGAAAACACTCTTCAGGATATCATCCAGGAGAACTTCCCCAACCTAGCAGGGTTGGCCAACATTCAAATTCAGGAAATACAGAGAACGCCACAAAGATACTCCTCGAGAAGAGCAACTCCAAGACACATAGTGTGGGATATAATCTCCTGGTGTGCCCGTTTGCTAAGACCCTTGGTAAAGTGCAGTTTTGGGGTGGGAGTTACCCAATTTTCCAGGTGTTGTGTGTCTCAGTTCCCCTGGCTAGGAAAAGGGATTCCCTTCCCCCTTGCCAGATTCACCAAAGTTGAAATGAAGGAAAAACTCTTAAGGGCAGTCAGAGAGAAAGGTCGGGTTACACACAAAGGGAAGCCCATCAGACTAACAGCAGATCTCTCAGCAGAAACTCTACAAGCCAGAAGAGAGTGGGGGCCAATATTCAACATTCTTAAAAGAATTTTAAACCCAGAATTTCATATCCAGCCAAACTAAGTTTCATAAGTGAAGGAGAAATAAAATCCTTTACAGATAAGCAAATGCTTAGAGATTTTGTCACCACCAGGCCTGCCTTACAAGAGACCCTGAAGGAAGCACTAAACATGGAAAGGAACAACCAGTACCAGCCATTGCAAAAACATGCCAAAATGTAAAGACCATCGAGGCTAGGAAGAAACTGCATCAACTAACTAGCAAAATAACCAGTTAATATCATAATGGCAGGATCAAGTTCATACATAACAATATTAACTTTAAATGTAAATGGACTAAATGGTCCAATTAAAAGACACAGACTGGCAAACTGGATAAAGAGTCAAGACCCATCAGTTTGCTGTATTCAGGAGACCCATCTCACATGCAGAGACACACATAGGCTCAAAATAAAGGGATGGAGGAAGATCTACCAAGCATATGGGGAACAAGAAAAAAGCAGGGGTTGCAACACTAAACCATCAAAGATCAAAAGAGACAAAGAAGGCCATTACATAATGGTAAAGGGATCAATTCAACAAGAAGAGCTAACTATCCTAAATATATATGCACCCAATACAGAAGCACGCAGATTCATAAAGGAAGTCCTTGGAGACTTACAAAGAGACTTAGACTCCCATAAAATAATAATGGGAGACTTCAACACTCCACTGTCAACATTAGACAGATCAACGAGACAGAACTCTCCACCCCAATCAACAGAATATACATTCTTCTCAGCACCACATCGCACTTATTCCAAAATTGACCACATAATTGGAAGTAAAGCACTCCTCAGCAAATGTACAAAAACAGAAATTATAACAAACTGTCTCTCAGACCACAGTGCAATCAAACTAGAACTTAGGACTAAGAAATTCAATCAAAACCGCTCAACTACATGGAAACTGAATAACCTGCTCCTGAACGACTACTGGGTACATAACGAAATGAAGGCAGAAATAAAGATGTTCTTTGAAACCAATGAGAACAAAGATACAACATACCAGAATCTCTGGGACACATTTAAAGCAGTGTGTAGAGGGAAATTTATAGCACTAAATGTCCACAAGAGAAAGCTGGAAAGATCTAAAATTGACACTCTAACACTAGAGAAGAAAGAGGAAACACATTCAAAAGCTAGGAGAAGGCAAGAAATAACGAAGATCAGAGCAGAACTGAAGGAGATAGAGACACAAAAAACCCTCCAAAAAATCAATGAATCCAGGAGTTGGTTTTTTGAAAAGATCAGCAAAATTGATATACCGCTAGCAAGACTAATAAAGAAGAAAAGAGAGAAGAATCAAATAGACGCAATAAAAAATGATAAAGGGGATATCACCACGGACCCCACAGAAATACAAACTACCATCAGAGAATACTATAAACACCTCTATGCAAATCAACTAGAAAATCTAGAAGAAATGGATAATTTCCTGGACACTCACACTCTCCCAAGACTAAAGCAGGAAGAAGCTGAATCCCTGAATAGACCAATAGCAGGCTCTGAAATTGAGGCAATAATTAATAGCCTACTAACCAAAAAAAGTCCACGACCAGATGGATTCACAGCTGAATTCTACCAGAGGTACAAGGAGGAGCTGGTACCATTCCTTCTGAAACTATTCCAATCAATAGAAAAAGAGGGAATCCTCCCGAACTCATTTTATGAGGCCAACATCATCCTGATACCAAAGCCTGGCAGAGACACAACAAGAAAAGAGAATTTTAGACCAATATCCCTGATGAACATCGATGCAAAAATCCTCAATAAAATACTGGCAAACCGGATCCAGCAGCACATCAAAAAGCTTATCCACCATGATCATGTGGGCTTCATCCCTGGGATGCAAGTCTGGTTCAACATACGCAAATCAATAAACATAATCCAGCATATAAACAGAACTAAAGACAAAAACCACATGATTATCTCAATAGATGCAGAAAAGGCCTTTGACAAAATTCAACAGCCCTTCATGCTAAAACTGCTCAATAAATTAGGTCTTGATGGAATGTATCTCAAAATAATAAGAGCTATTTATGACAAACCCACAGCCAATATCATACTGAAAGGTCAAAAACTGGAAAAATTCCCTTTGAAAACTGGTACAAGACAGGGATGCCCTCTCTCACCACTCCTATTCAACATAGTGTTGGAAGTTCTGGCTAGGGCAATCAGGCAAGAGAAAGAATCAAGGGTATTCAGTTAGGAAAAGAAGAAGTCAAGTTGTCCCTGTTTGCAGATGACATGATTGTATATTTAGAAAACCCCATTGTCTCAGCCCAAAATCTCCTTACGCTGATAAGAAACTTCAGCAAAGTCTCAGGATACAAAATTAATGTGCAAAAATCACAAGCATTCTTATACACCAGTAACAGACAAACAGACAGCCAAATCAGGAATGAACTTCCATTCACAATTGCTTCAAAGAGAATACCTAGGAATCCAACTTACAAGGGATGTAAAGGACCTCTTCAAGGAGAACTACACACCACTGCTCAGTGAAATCAAAGAGGACACAAACAAATGGAAGAACATACCATGCTCATGGATAGGAAGAATCAATATTGTGAAAATGGCCATACTGCCCAAGGTAATTTATAGATTCAATGCCATCGCCATCAAGCTACCAATGAGTTTCTTCACAGAATTGGAAAAAACTGCTTTAAAGTTCATATGGAACCAAAAAAGAGTTCACATTGCCAAGACAATCCTAAGCCAAAAGAACAAAGCTGGAGGCATCACGCTACTTGACTTCAAACTATACTACAAGGCTACAGTAACCAAAACAGCACGGTACTGGTACCAAAACAGAGATATAGACCAATGGAACAGAACAGAGTCCTCAGAAATAATACCACACATCTACAGCCATCTGATCTTTGACAAACCTGAGAAAAACAAGAAATGGGGAAAAGATTCCCTATTTAATAAATGGTGCTGGGAAAATTGGCTAGCCATAAGTAGAAAGCTGAAACTGGATCCTTTCCTTACTCTTTATATGAAAATTAATTCAAGATGGATTAGAGACTTAAATGTTAGACCTAATACCATAAAAATGCTAGAAGAAAACCTAGGTAATACCATTGAGGACATAGGCATGGGCAAGGACTTCATGGCTAAAACACCAAAAGCAATGGCAACAAAACCAATATTGACAAATGGGATCTAATTAAACTAAAGAGCTTCTGCACAGCAAAAGAAACTACCATCAGAGTGAACAGGCAACCTACAGAATGGGAGAAAATTTTTGCAATCTACTCATCTGACAAAGGGCTAATATCCAGAACCTACAAAGAACTCAAACAAATTTACAAGAAAAAAACAAACAACCCCATCAAAAGTAGGCAAAGGATATGAACAGACATTTCTCAAAAGAAGACATTCATACAGCCAACAGACACATGAAAAAATGCTCATCATCACTGGCCATCAGAGAAATGCAAATCAAAACCACAATGAGATACCATCTCACACCAGTTAGAATGGCAATCATTAAAAAGTCAGGAAGCAACAGGTGCTGGAGAGGATGTGGAGAAATAGGAACACTTTTACACTGTTGGAGGGATTGTAAACTAGTTCAACCATTATGGAAAATAGTATGGCGATTCCTCAAGGTTCTAGAACTAGAAGTACCATATGACCCAGCCATCCCACTACTGGGTATATACCCAAAGGATTATAAATCATGCTGCTATAAAGACACATGCACACATATGTTTATTGCGGCACTATTCACAATAGCAAAGACTTGGAATCAACCCAAATGTCCATCAGTGACAGACTGGATTAAGAAAATGTGGCACATATACACCATGGAATACTATGCAGCCACAAAAAAGGATGAGTTTGTGTCCTTTGTAGGGACATGGATGCAGCTGGAAACCATCATTCTCAGCAATCTATCGCAAGAACAGAAAACCAAACACCGCATGTTCTTACTTATAGGTGGGAACTGAACAATGAGATCATTTGGACTCGGGAAGGGGAACATCACACACTGGGGCCTATCATGGGGACGGGGGAGGGGGGAGGGATTGCATTGGGAGTTATACCTGGTGTAAATGATGAGTTGATGGGTGCTGACGAGTTGATGGGTGCAGCACACCAACATGGCACAAGTATCCATATGTAACAAACCTGCACGTTATGCACATGTACCCTAGAACTTAAAGTATAATAATAATAATAATAATCATAATAATCATAATCATAAAGAAAACATTCCCACAAAGCTAGGTGTCTCTTTGGGGGCACATTCTCCATCTCCCCTCTCACTGCCCCGGGTCTCCCTATCTCTTGACAGGATTGCTGCCTCAGCCCTTGTTTGCTTTCAGCCTATTCACGCATTCTGCACATTGCTGCCAATGAAATATTTCTCCTGCTGCCATCTTATCATCCCACTTCCTTTTTTGAAAATTTTCAGTGGTCCCCCAGTGCTCATAGGATATTCTCTACACTCTTCAGCAAGACAGACTAGGCTTCTCACAATCAAATTCCAAATTTCTTGTTCAATTATATCTACATATTTCCTATTTATTTTCTATGTTTCAGACACATTGAATTGTTTACCACTTGCTGTTCTTTAAAAATCCCTTGATTTTTCACAGTTTAATATTATTCAAATGCTTTTTTTTCTCAACCTGAATTCAGTTTTCCCTATGCATTTCTGGTAAATGTAGACCAACTACATTTTTCCAACTTAAGACCCAATTTAAATATCCTCAGCTGCATAAAGGCTATCTTTAATACCAGCCTCAAGAGGAAGGAATTCATCCATTCTCCCACAACATCCATAGTAAAGTAAATATCTATTCTAAAACATGACAAATCTAGTATAATGATTCATACATTTACCTTTGTCCTTCTAAAATGAGAACTCCATTGCAAATAATATATGCTCAATGAATTTTGAGCATATATTATTTGTAATTTCATTTATTTTATGAAATAATTTTTTAAATTCAGTAGTGAAAACATCAGATCATGAGCTGCAAAGGATACATTTGGTAGTTTAAATTTTGTTTTCAAGTGACCCTAAGTAGTTGATTAAAAATTGACAACATTAAAGGAATACCAATCTGTGCTAATTATTGCCATGTAAATAATTGCCTGTGCTGGTTATTGCTGCCAAAAACTCTTGGAGACCCCTCTCCTCAACCTACTCCACCAAAACACAGTGTAGGCTAGAAGAAACATTGGTTTTGGCACCAAAAGTTTAAGGCTTAAGTCCTAAATCTGTGTCTTGCTGTTTGAAATCTGGCAAGCTCTGAACTTCTCTTAAAATTCATTTGCTTATCTGTTAAATGGGGACAATGAAAAGATGACTTCTTCATAGTGCCCTTGTGAAGCTGAAATAGTAAGATTACTAAAGTTCCACGTGGGGCTGGGTGCAGTGGCTCATGCCTGTAATCCCAACACTTTTGGAGGCTGAGGCGGGTAGATCACTTGAGGTCAGGAGTTCGAGACCAGACTGGCCAACATGGCAAAACCCCGTCTCTACTAAAAATACAAAAATGAGCCCGGCATGGTGGCAGGCACCTGTAATCCCAGCTATTTAGGAGGCTGAGGCAGGAGAATCACTTGAACCTGGGAGGCGGAGGTTGCAGTGAGCTGAGATCATGCCACTGCACTCTAGCCTGGGTAACAGAACGAGGCTCTGTCTCAAAAATAAATAAATAAATAAATAACATAAATAAATAAAAATAAATAAATAAGTTCTACATGAATGTAAGTTGTTATACTTTTAACAGCTACTCCTCCTTTCACAGTATTTGTTTGCTCCTTCATCTGATCATACCCTGGTAGGCAAAATCAGAGAAGCCATCACGGTTGTCATGAGTAAAAGCACAGTGTGCATCTAGCTCATTTAAATACACCTGTTAGATCAAAACGAAGATTTCCCAAACTCAAGAGAGAGTATAACACTGTCAGCTGGAAAGCCCACATCAACAGGAACTATAATCATTAAGAATTTACCATATGCCAGACACCATGATGGTTACACTACATGTTTTATTTATGTTAATAGCCCAATGAGGCAGACACTATAATCAGTCCTATTTTTAAGATAAGAAAACTGAATTATATTGAATTATAATGGGGTAGTTATTCTTTATATAATTTTTTTTTGCAAAATGTCTCATGACCTATTTTAATTGTATTATCTTCTGAATGTACACAATATCCTAGTTCACAAAAATAATCATATACAGCTACAAGTACACACACACACTTTTTCAGCCAGTTAGAGCAAGGCTGCTCCTTTCCATTGCTCCTGTAAATATTATTCCCTTCCACTCTGGGCTGGCAGAGTGGAAGTGAAAGTTGCTGAGCTTTGGAGATGGGCTAATCTTGTTTTCAATCTGGGCGATCAGTCAAATGGATACAATGATATCTGGTTTGCAAGATTATTATAAAAATAGTAATAAAATATGTAAAGTAAAATATCTATAATACATAAAATAAACTATAAAAGGGCCTGGTATATAATATGCATTCAACAGACACTAGCTTCTATTATTAATGTTTCACCATCATACTCTTCAAATAACCCACTCCTCTAAATCAAAAAGCTACTTAGTTTTTATGCAAACAAGAAATCAGAGACCTCTGAAATATACAAATTAGTCAATACATAAAAGATGAGGACTCAATACTTTCAGGTATAGAAAAACTTTCCAAAAGTTATCCTTTTTAATGACATTTCTCAAATGTACTTTGAAATTCTAATGTCCAATCATGACTAAAACTTAATTGGACTATAACTCTGGTCCTAAGACAAAGCAGAAGAATTGTTATATTTCCAATATTAATGGATTGAATAAGAGTTAACAATATAAAGTATATAAAGCATATACCTTTATAAAGGTATATAAAGTCCTTTACAGGTATATAAAGTCCACCAGGAAAAGAGTTTCAAAGATTCATATTATCAATAGGTCTTTTTTTTTTTTTTTTTTTTTTTTTGAGGCAGAGTCTCGCTCTGTCGCCCAGACTGGCAAAGTGCTGGGATTACAGGCTTGAGCCACCGCACCCGGCCAATAGGTCTTTTCTTAACAAACTTTTTTCTTAAATTTTATTTTATTGTCAATGAGTCTTAATGTTTAAAAGTCATCAACTTTTAAAAGTAATCAGAGAGACAGTGAAGTGAATGGAGTACAGTCTCCAATATCTGCCTGGGTTCAAGTCGCACACTTACCATTCTCCACCTACATGAGTAGAAATCAGTTCAATAAAAAAGGAACTCAAGAGAGGGTACAAACAACACTGTCAGCTGGAAAGCCCACATCAACAAGAACTATAATCATTAAGAATTTATCATATGCCAGACACCATGATGGTTACACTACATGTTTTATTTATGTTAAATAGCCCAATGAGGCAGACACTATAAGCAGTCCTATTTTTAAGATGAGAAAACTGAGATCCAGGGTTATAAATATCCTTAATGTCACACAACCCCAAATGACAAACCCATTGGCAAAGCCCATACAGATTGCTGCAATCACTTTCTCATTGGTAATTAAAAATAACTTTAGGATATGATTTGTTGGAATATTTGCCTTTCAAATGTTGGTTGTTCAAATATATGAAAACAAAAAATTGGGAGTTGATGCATTATCAATTTTAACAGAATATCGGTAGCATGACACCTGTAGGCAATACAACTGGCTCTCTTTCTGAAGCATATATTAGAAATATATTTCAGCTTAATAATTGTGTGACAGGGCCAAAGAGCCTTCCTGTGTCATGAGTTTGTCAAAAGAAGAACAGGCTTCGAGTTTAGCACGAGTAATTTCCTCATTTCACATCCAAGAAAACCAAGGTCCAATATAATTGAGTAAGATCCTACCAGTATGGACACACACCTACTTTCATGGCAGAGCTGAAACTTCAATTCAGAACCCCTGATTTGCAGACCAGAAAGTATTCCACTGCACTAAATTGTAGCAAGAAATTACAATGATCTCTTCAGTTTACCAGTTATATATTTTGCCAAGCAAAATTTAGCACAACTCGTATTTATTTGAAGTCCATATTTAATTTTTATTGATTTATTTTGAGATGGAGTTTTGCTCTTGTTGCCCAGGCTGGAGTGCAATGGCACGATCTCAGTTCACGGCAGCCTCCACCTCCCAGCTTCAAGCAGTTCTCCTGCCTCAGCCTCCCAAGTAGCTGAGATTACAGGCACCTGTCACCACACCCACGTAATTTTTTGTAGTTTAGCAGAGACAGAGTTTCGCCATGTTGGCCATACTGGTCTCAAACTCTTGGCCTCAGGTGATCCACCCTCCTTGGCCTCCCAAAGTGCTGGGATTGCAGGCATGAGCCACTGTGCCTGGCCTGAAGTCTGTACTTTTAAATAAAGATGAACTAATTATCTTCTCATTCATATGCCTCACCTCTCCGACTTAAGTAGGAGGGACCGAAAACAGAGAATAATTCTCTGGCCTGTTTGGGTTGTGTCTTCCTACAGTATTTCAGGCCAGTTACATACAGGTCTATCTGAGCAAGTAACACAATATTTCAGAATACTCACAACACCACAATTTCCTGTTCAAATATCAACCTTCTTTGTTAGACTTTGGACCCATGATAAAGCTAGATCATGACTACTGCATTCAGCATCCCCAAGTACTCAGGCACAGTATTCTGGCTAATAGAAGATGGTCAATAGATGTTTGATGAATGAGTGAAGTAAAGTGAGCTCGTGTAAAAATGATATTGGCTGAATGTGATGTCTCACTCTTGTAATCCCAGCACTTTGGGAGGCCAAGGCAGGTGGATCACTTGAGCCTGGAAGTTAGAGACCAACCTGGGGAACATAGTAATATCTCATCCATACAAAATTTTTTTAGTAAAAAAAATTAACTGGGCATGGGGATTTGTACCTGTGGCCCCAGCTACTTGAGAGGTTGAGGTAGGAGCGTTGCTTCAACCCAGGAGGTCAAGGCGGCAGAGAGCTGTGATTGTGCCACTGTTTTCCAGCCTGAGTAACAGAGCAGGATTCTGCCTTGGAACAAAAAAAAAGAATGATATTGTACTGGCCAAGCTAAAAATATGAATGAGTTGTCTCCCCTTCAACTGTTTCTTTACTATTTTATTCATGCCAACCTCATGGCACTTGCCTCAGTCCATGGGTACCCAAATTTCTCATCTAGTAGCAAATCGAAATTCTTTTATGCCAGACACTTTGCCTTTTTTTTTCATTTCCCCTCCCTAAACATACCCATCACCTAATCCCAGCCTAATCCCTGTCACATTCCAGAAGTTCACTATACATTTGTTGAATGAAACTGGGCCTATAATCAAGAGGTTAAACAGAATAATCATTTCAGGACACTTTCAATACTAATATTCTATGATTCTGGAATGCTATAAAGATGTCTGCCAAAATGTCCTCATTTGCTTCTGTATCTTGTTTAGTAAGCCATCTGTGAATTCATACAGCCCTTGGTGTGGATATGCCCAAGGATTTGTATATTCATCTAAACCATCCCTTGGGATAATAAGCTTGGAAATAAATGCTTCCTATACTAATGTGTTCTAAGATGAAATGTATTATACCCAGAGGCCAGCAAGGGCATTTTATAAAATGACACAGTATGATTTATTTTATATTTATGTTATTTATTTTACTTTACTTTTTTCCTAACACTGTATTGTAAGACTGGTAAACACTTTAATTCTTAAACCTAACTAAATATATCTCAAGTTTTGCTATATAGAGGCCAAACTGTATTCTTAAATCAGAGGACTAAATAAAGGATCTGTACATTCTTCAGGGAAGGTCTAATGTGAATCATACTTGCTATAGATCATGCCAGGGTGATACTGGGAGGACAGAGCTCATGATCTAAGTTTTTTTCTCCTGTATGGGAAAGTCAGAAAGCACTGGGCCTCTATAGAGAATTGCTAGAAGTCAGGATGCCCACAAAACTAAATTACTGCCAAAGTAAAACATTCTGTGTTATTTATAAGTGGATGTTGTCGGGTCAGCTAAATCAATTATTCACCATTTGTTCAATTTCGCTTTGTATAAATCTTCATTTTCTCGTATAGCACACTCCTGATTTATTGTGAAGCCATACACAGTCACTAATGAGGACTGAATGCCAAACGCTAAACTGAGGACAGTTGCAAAATGCACAACTTCTGCCCCTCAGCTGGCTTTATTTTTCTGCAGCCCTCCCTTTTCCAAAAGCCATCTCTTGGTCTGATTTTCATATGTCAGTCATAAAGAGAAACACTGTTGCACCAGCAACAAGCAAGAATTGTGTAATATCTTTGCTTTATGATTTTCAAACCTAGAATTCTAGTTGATGCCTATCACTTAGGATACTGGTGATGGTTAAACAAAAGCACAAATAATTCCAGTAATGCTAGTTAACAATGACCATTTCTGTATTGTTTATTATGTGGCAGCAGCTGTGCAAAGCACTTTACATATATCATTTAATCCAGACAACACACTTTGAAGATGTTACTGATACCACTTTACAGTTGAAGAAGCTGAGATTTGGAGATGTTAAGAAGCTTGCCCAAGGTCATAAGGTTTGTATTGTAGAACCAGGTCTCTTGCATATATATCATAGATGCTTGATAAATGGTAATTTTGATTATATCTCTCCTTTCCTTTAATCTACTTTCTTGAGCATGGGTCATTGGACGGTTTTATCTCTCTTGCTACAATTGCTGAGAGCTCTGATTTCAGCAACATCTCTATCCTCGAGCATCTTTTTTGGGTGACCCTTTATTAACAAGATGACTCATTTATAAGAATATTTCTGAACTCTGACCTTGGAATCAATATCTTCTTATCAATCAACTGTGGCAAAGTCTCTGCAGGTAGCTCTGAGTAAGAAAATAAGAAAGAAGAGGAAGCACCTGTGTAATTAAAAAGGACAAGCCCCTTATGAGGCGAAAAGAAGGAATAAGAGAGATGTGGAAATTGATGGAAAATTCAATCCCAAAGATCCAATCTTAGACCAAATAAATTGTTTTGTAGCTCTGAACCTTTAACTGAATCACTTTAATCTCTGAAACTTGCTGAAGAGCTCTGCACAGGGGTGACCCAGGAGACTTGGGTCTTTGCAGGGAACAAAGTTGGTGATTTGGGCCAGGGACGGGCACCTCTCATAGTGGTATTGGGACAATGGTGGTGGGCAGTCCAGTGGATGTACCTCCTGCCTGTCACATCTGCTGTATACAAAAGCTTCTCTACTTATCAACTTCTGGCTTCTAAAAGGGGACGATCATGTGGAATTTTTAAAAATATAGGCTGTAAGGACAAATTTTCCTAGAATCAAATGCTGGCTCCTCCACATACAAGCTGGCATTGGCCAAATCACACAGCTTCTCTAAGCCTCAGTTTTCTCATCTGTAAAACACTGACAAACTTAAATAGTTGTAAACAAAGCGGTGAGTCAGAGTAAAACCCCATCAGCTTTGACCACAACCAACAGATGGCAGGAATAATCGTTGATGTTTTGTTGCATCTTTAGACTTTTGATGAACAACTCTTTTATAAACTGAATTTAGAAAGCCAGTTCATAAAGAAACTTCCATATTAGGGTCTCTAAGGACTTCAATAAATGCATGTTACAGCTGGATCTCAATAGCTAGATATCTATTTTACTGGTTTCCCAACTACGTTCTACTAAGCACTAGAGTGCCACAGGGAGCTACAGAAGTCTTTAGACGTTGGGCCAAGAAGAGATGAAGTGAGTGACAACGAGTCCATGAGGTTCTGACCCTCAATCTCTCTGTTTTTTTAAAAATTGAGATAGAGTATCTCTCTCACACACAGGTGGTAATTCAGTGGCACAATCATGGTTCATTGCAGCCTCAACCTCCAGGCTTAAGTGATCCTCCCATCTCAGCTTCCAAGTGGCTGGGACTCTAGGCATGCACCATCACATCCAGCTATTGTTTTATATATATATATATATATATATATATATATATATATATATATATATATATTTTAAGTTCTGGGATACATGTTCAGAACGTGCAGATTTGATACGTAGGTATACACGTGCCATGATGGTTTGCTGCACACATCAATCCATCATCTACATTAGGTATTTCTCCCAATGTTATCCCTCCTCTAACCCCTGACTCCCCCACAGACCCTGGTGTGTGATGTTCCCCTACCCGTGTCCATGTGTTCTCATTGTTTAACTCAACTTATGACTGAGGACATGCAGTGTTTGGTTTCCTATTCTTATGTTAGTTTGCTGAGAATGATGGTTTCCAGCTTCATCCACGCCCTTGCAAAGGACATGAACTCATCCTTCTTTATGGTTGCATAGTATTCCATGGCATATATGTGCCACATTTTCTTTATCCAGTCTATCATTGATGGGCATTTGGGTTGGTGCCAAGTCTTTGCTATTGTGAACAGTGCTGTAATAAACATACATGTGCATGTGTCTTTATAGTAGAATGATTTATAATCCCTTGGGTATATACCCCGTAACGGGATTACACACAGCTATTTTTTTTTTTTTTAATTTTTAGTAGAAATAGGGTCTTGCCATGTGGTCCAGGCTGGTCTCAAAGTACTGGGCTCAAGTAATCCACCTGCTTCAGCCTCCCAAAGTGCTGGGATCAGAGGCATAAGCCACTGCACCCAGCCTCCATATTTTTTTAAAGCAAATAGTTTTTACTATTGTATATATCATATTTGAGATTCTGAGTAATATTTTAATTGCTTCTAGGAAACTACTGTGTTGTTTGTTTTCACACTGCTATAAAGATACTACCTGAGACTGGGTAATTTATAAAAATAAAATGGTTAATTGACTCATAGTTCTGTATAGCTGGGAAGGCCTCAGGAAACTTACAGCTGTACACTATCATGAGAACAGCATGGGGGAAACCACCCCATGATCCAATCACCTCCCACTAGGACCCTCCCTTGACATGTAGGGATTACAATTCAAGATGAGATTTGTACAGGGACAAAAAGCCTAATCATATCATTCTGCCTCTAGCCCCTCCCAAATCTTTTGTCCCTTTTCATTTCAAAGCCAATCATGCCTTACCAACATCTTAACTCATTCCAGCATTAACTCAAAAGTTTAAGTCCAAAGTCTTATCTGAGACAAGGCATGTCCCTTCTACCTATGAGCCTATAAAATCAAAAACAGGTTTGTTACTGCTAAGATACAATGGGAGTACAGGCATTGGGTAAATGTTCCTGTTCTAAATGGGAGAAATTGGACAAAATAAAGGGACCAAGTTCCCATGCAAGTTCAAAACATGGCAGGGACCTCATTAAATTTTAAAGCTCCCATATAATCTCCTTTGACTTCATGTTTCACATTCAGGATATGCTGATGCAAGGGGTAGGCTCCCAAGGCCTTGGGCAGCTCTATCTCTATGGCTCTGCAGCATACAGCACCTACAGCTGCTTTTGCTAGCTGACATTGAGTGCCCGTGGCTTTTCCAAGTACACAGTGCAAGCTGTCAGTGAATCTACCATTCTGGTGTCAGAAGGATGGTGGCCCTCTTCTCACAGCTCCACTAGGCAGTGTCCCAGTGGGGACTCTGTGAGAGGGCTTAAATTCCACATTTCCCCTCTGCATTGCCCTAGTAGAGGTTCTCCATGAGGGCTCCATTCCTGCAACAAACTTCTTCTTAGACATCCAGATGTTTCCATGCATCTTCTGAAATCTAGGTGGAGGCTCCCAAAGTTCAACTTTTGTGTTCTGCAAACCCACAGGCCCACACCACATGAAAGCTACCAAGGTTTGGGGCTTGTACCCTCTGAAGCCATGGTCTGAACTGTACTTTGGCCCCTTTTAGCTATGGCTGGATCTGGAGCTGCTGGGACTCAGTGTGCCATGTTCCAAGGTTGCATCAAGCAGAGAGCCCTGGGCCCAGCCCACAAAACCATTTTTCCCTCTTAGGCCTTCAGGCCTGCGATGGGAGGTTTCTGTGAAGATCTCTGAAATGCCCAGGAGATATTTTCCCTATTGCCTTGACTATAACATTCAGTTCCATCATTACTTATGCCAATTTCTGCAGCAGGCTTGAGTTTCTCCCCAGAAAATGGGTTTTTCTCTTCTACTGCATAGTCACGCTGCAAATTTTCCAAACTTTTATGTTCTGCTTCCCTTGTAAACATAAGTTCCAATTTCAGATCATCTGTTTGTGAACTCATAACTATATGCTTCAGAAAAAGCCAGATCACCTTTTGAATGCTTTGCTGCTTAGAAATGTCTTCTGCCAGATACTCTAAATCATCTCTCTCAAGTTTAAAGTTCCACAGGTCTCTGTGGCAGGGCGAAAATGCTGCCAGTCTCTCTGCTAAGGTACAGCAAGAGTGACCTTTCCTTTAGTTCCCCAATAAGAACTTCATCTCCATCTGAGATCACATCAGCCTGTACTTCATTGTCCATATCACTATCAGCATTTTTATCAAAACCATTCAACCAGTCTCTAGGAAGTTCCAAATTTTCCCACATTTTCCTGTCTTCTTCTGAGTCCTCTAAACTGCTCGAACCTCTGCCCATTATCCAGTTCCAAAGTTGCTTCCACATTTTTAGGTGTCTTTATAGAAGTGCCCTGCTCTCCCAGTACCAATTTTCTGTATTAGTCTGTTTTCACACTGCTATAAAGATACTACTTGAGACTAGATAATTTATACAGAAAAAATGTTTAATTGACTCACAGTTCTGCATATCTGGGGAAGCCTCAGAAAACTTAACAATCATGGTGGAATGTGAAAGGGAAGCAAAGACCTGCTTCACATGGTGGCAGGAGAGAGATAGATCAAGGGGGGAAGTGCCACACTTTAAAATCGTCAGCTCTTGTGAGAACTCACTATCATGAGAACAGCATGGGGGAAACTGCTCCATGATCCAAGTACCTCCCACCAGGTCCCTCCCTTGACACATGGGAATTATAATTCGAGATGAAATTTGGGTCGGGATAGAGAGACAAACCATATCACTACTATTTATTTAAAAATAGTATTAAGAGAAGAATTTATCCACTCTTAGAGAAGGTTAAGTATCTTGGCCAAGATCATATTAAATAAATTAGGAGTAGAACATATAACAGAGCCTGATGCTGTGCCTAATCCCCATTTCCAGGGCTCTCCTTATGACTCCAAAAAGTGCAGACATTCACATGGCTCAATACTCCAATCCAGGTCATAATTTAACATTGTATGATTCCAGCTCTTTAGCCTTGGTCTGTCAGGGTCTGTTATGTCCCTTCAGAGGTTTACAGGGTCACAGACGGGTTACAAGGAAATAGCCTTGATACATAGCTCTCGGGCTTGGGTCGGATAATATTGAATTGATGATTTTAGGAGAAAAGGGAAGGAAGAATTACAAAAAGCTTGGCGTTGTTCCCTCAGTCTTCTTGGCTTCCTCAGTTGACTCATTTGGGGAACAAAACACAAGAAAAAAAGACAGAATGCTTGCACCTTAGTGTAACAATAAAATGGTCCTTGGGGCAACCTGGGAAGTCAGTGACTAAGTCATGAGACATGAAACGGGGTGAAAGACCAGCACTTTTGTTATTTTTGTAACATTTTTCAAAGCCAGTCTTTTAATCTAGATTTTAAAATTTTACCTACGGCAAATTTAACAAAAGATTGATTAGAAAACAATATAGCAGTTCCTCAAAAAATTAAACACTGAATTACCATGTGTTCCAGCAATTCCACTTCTGGGTTATCTACCCAAAGGAATTAAAGGCAGGGTCTTAAAGAGATATATACACAACCACGTTAACTGCAGCATTATTCACAATATGTCCAAAGGTACAAGCAATGCAAGTGTTTATCAGTAGATGAATGGATAAACAAAATGTGGTATATGTGTACAATAGAATATTACACAGCCTTAAAAGGGAAGGAAATTCTGACACATGCTACAACATAGATAAACATTGAATTCATACTGCTAAGTGAAATAAGCCAGTCACAAAAGGTTAAATGCTATATGTTTCCACTTATATGAAGTACCTAGAGTAATCAAATTCATGGAGACAGAACATAAAATGGTTGTTTCCAGAGACTGGGGAAAGGAGGGATGGTGATTTATGGTTTAACAGGTACAGAGTTAAGGTTTTGCAAGATGAAGAAGTTCTGGAGTTGGACAGTAGTGGAGGTTTCAGAACAATGTGAATGTACATAATACCACTGAACTATATACTTCAAAATAGTTAAAATGTTAAATTCTCTGTTAGGTATATTTTGCCACAATAAAAAAAGAAGATTGGTTCTAGGCAATGTTTTGAGATGCGTATCTGTACTTGGTATTCAACAAAGAAGAAAAATTCAAAAGTCTACACCCATATGTGCTTTGACCTTTAATTTCATTCTGACATCTTCCAGTTAGGACTCTATTATTGAGAGCATAGTAAACAGGATGCCCATTGTGGCAGGAACTGGATTTCTGGGGAAGGATCCTGGATTTAATCTTTTTAGGAAAAATCACATAACTATGATTTATTATTAGCATCTTAATGATGTGAGCTATTTTAAAGAGATAGTGCTTTTCTCAGCAGCCACCTGGAGGGAAGAAGTGGCTCAGACCTCAGAAATTGTCACTTGTGAGTATTCCGGAGACATGGCCTCTTCCTGCCCCTCAGTACACAACAGCTTTCACAGCCCATTGTTTCGGGGATATCTTTTTTTTTTTTTTTTTTTTTTTTTTTTTTTTTTTTTATGGAAAGGACAGAAGAGAAACAAGGGCCCCTTCCTACCAAGGTTTCTGAGAGGTTAAACATGAAGTCAATGTATGTGAAAGTGTTCAGTAAGTGCCTAGCATATGACAGGCACCCAAGGAATTTTCTAGAACTTATGCTGAAATTTTCTACTACGGTCCAGGTATTTTCACATGCATTCATTTATTCAAAAAGGTAATTGAGCATTTACATACTTGGCTTTCTTCAAGTCATGGATGATGAAGGAATAAATAAAATGAAGTCTCTGCTTTCATGGTGTTTACATTTTAGTTGAGGGACAGAGAATATACAAGTTACACACTGTCAGTGGAAGTAAGGGTTACAAAGAAAAATAAGCAAGATGAGAGTGAAGGAGACCAATGGGGGAGGGTGTTGTTTGTTTATTTGTTTAAGCAGGAGAGAGTGTTTGAATCAGATGACATTTGAGCAAAAACCTTGAAAGGAAGCTCAGGAGTTTTGCATATGAATGGATGAATTCCTTTGACCATGAGAGACGGGTCCTCTGGGCAGTGGGAAAGGCAAGTAAACTTCTCTGAGGTAAGGACATTCTGAGAAAGTTTCTGACATTCCATGGAAGCCAATGTAGCTGAAACAGAGTAGGAAAAGGTGTGATTGTTGGAATATGAGGTCAGAGAAGTATGTGTATGTGTGTGCCTATCTTGGGGAGTAGGTGAAGATTATGTAGAGCATGAATCAGAAAATTCTTTCTGCAAAGAGCCAAATAATAAATATTTTACATTCATGGGCCATATGGTCTCTGTTGCAACCACTCAACTGTATTGTTATAGCATGAAAGTAGTCATAGACTAAATGTAAACAAATGGGCAATAAAAAAAAAAAAAAAAAAAAAAAAAAAAAAAAAAACAAGTACAGTCTTATAGACCATGGTGAAAACTTTGTCTTTCACTCTAAGAGGAAACGCTACAAAAGAGTTTTATAGCTTTGGAATCCAGGTGAATTATGAGGAGGCTTTAACAAGAATGAGGGGAGAGATGCTGGTGATTGGCATTCGGAAAGGCGAGGGGGCTATGTTTTGAAAGTAGAGCCAATGTGAGTTGCTGACAGATTTCTCTCTGGGCACTCAAGAGAGGAGTGGAGGATGACAGTCAGCTATATAACCCGGGCAATGGAATAATGAAGCTGCCACTGAAAACTGGAAATCAGTTGTTCATACTTTTGCATGTTAAGTTTGAGATGCCAATAAGCATACAAATGGAGATACCAAGTCAAATGCTGAGTTGGAATTCCCAGGAAAGACTGGAACTAGACACATCGATGTGGGAGTCATTGACATGTGGGTGGGACTGAAAGCAATGGGACTGGATGGAATTATACCAGATGGTAGTTTAGAGCTATTTATCACATAGAGTATATGGTATGCCCTATACAGGAACATGCCATAGTTAAGGTTAAGGCTGTGGAAACAGGTTAGCCTCACAGTAAATTCTGCAGTAGCCACATACTACCTGTGAGATCTTAAGAAATGTAATCTTCATAGAATGCCATCTACTCTACTGTACCCAGCATATCGTAATACCCAATACCTACCAAGATCTCAGAAAATTGTATCATGTCATTACCCTGATTAAAATCTGCAATGATCTCTTTGCTCTTAAAACAAAATTCACAGTCCCTGGCACAGCCTCTAAAGTGCTGCCTGTTCTGGTCCTTTGCTGGTCTCTGCAGCTTCCCCTGCCCTGGTCCCCCTCTAATTCTCAAGGTTCTTCCCACCTGTTCTATGTCTGTTCCACACCCATGTCAAAGTATTTGCTCCAAACTTTCTTGCTGTGGCTCTTACTTATCCTTTAAATTTCATCTTAAATGTTACTTCCTTGTATAGGCTTCCCAGACACCCTAATCAATCTATGTCAGCCTCCCTAGTGTGTTATTTCACAGTGCCCTACTGTTTGCATTCTTGACACTGTCAGCATAATAGGAGATTGTAAAGAGTCAGGCAGCCTGGGTTCAAATCTGGACTTGGTCACCTAGTAGTTGGAAAATCTTGGATAAGTTACTTCACTTCTTGGTCCTTCAGCTCCTTTATCTACAAAATGGGGTGATGACAGTGTATACCTCGGAGGTCTACTGTAGGACTGAATGAAATAACGTATGTAAAACACTTTGACTACCTAGCATATCAAAGGTGCCAATGAGTCTTACCTGTTATTAGAATGATGATCTACATAGCATTGTATGAGTATTGTTTAACACCTGTCTATCACTGTAAATAATAGAATCCCAATGATAGGAACTGTGTCTCTCTTGTGCTCGCCATCCTCATCACTTATCTGACATGCAATGCTCTTGAAATAAATACATGTTATTATCTTTATTATTATCAGCATTATGATCTCATTTTATCCACTCACTAGGTGAGGTAGGAATCATCTTTTTGACAGATGAGCAAATTATGTCTGAGAGAGGCTAAGGAGCCCAAGGTGACACATGCACACTTCTGAGTTGGAATTCCCACACAGATCAGACTCCGGATGCTTGCCATTGTGTTACAATTCGGTTTGGAGAGATTACCTGCACGTCATCTACAAATGGCTGCACGCTAGCCAAAGTGTACAACAGAAAACCCCATCATCTCAGCCAAAAATCACCTTAAGTTGATAAGTAACTTCAGCAAAGTCTCAGGATACAAAATCAATGTGCAAAAATCACAAGCATTCCTATACACCAACAATAGACAAGCAGCCAAATCATGAGTGAACTCCCATTCATAATTGCTACAAAGAGAATAAAATATCTAGGAATACAACTTACAAGGGATGTGAAGGACCTCTTCAAGGAGAACTACAAACCATGCTCAAGGAAATAAGAGAGGACAAAAACAAATGGAAAAACATTCCATGCTCATGGATAGGAAGAATTAATATCGTGAAAATGTTCATACTCCCCAAAGTAATTTATAGATTCAGTGCTATCCCCATCAAACTACCATTGACTTTCTTCACATAATTAGAAAAAATCTACTTTAAATTTCATATGGAACCAAAGAAGAGACTGTATAGCCAAGACAATCATAAGCAAAAAGTTCAAAGCTGAAGGCATCATGCTGACTTCAAACTATACTACCAGGCTACAATAACCAAAACAGCATGATACTGGTACCAAAACAGATATATAGATCAATGGAACAGAACAGAGCCCTCAGAAGTAATGTCACACATCTACAACCATCTGATCTTTGACAAACCTGACAAAAACAAGCATCAGGGAAAGGATTCCGTATTTAATAAATGGTGTTGGGAAAACTAGCTAGCCATATCCAGAAAACTGAAACTGGACCCCTTCCTTACAACTTATACAAAAATTAACTGAAGAGGGATTAAAGACTTAAACCTAAGACCTAAAACCATAAAATCCCTAGAAGAAAACCTAGGCATTACCATTCAGGACATAGACTTCATGACTAAAACACCAAAAGCAATGGCAACAAAACCAATATTGACAAATGGGATCTAATTAAACTAAATAGCTTCTGCATGGCAAAAGAAACTATCATCAGAGTGATCAGGCAACCTATAGAATGGGAGAAAATTTTTGCAATCTATTCATCTGATAAAGGGCTAATATCCAGAATCTACAAAGAACTTTAACAAATTTACAAGAAAAAAGCAAACAAACCCATCAAAAAGTAGGTGAAGGATATGAACAGATACTTCTCAAAAGAAGACATTGATGCAGCCAACAAACATACGAGAAAAGCTCATTATCACTGGTCATTTTGAAATGCAAATCAAAACCACAAAGCAATACTATCTCATGCCAGTTAGAATGGCTATCATTAAAAAGTCACGAAACAACAGATGCTGGAGAGGATGTGAAGAAATAGGAACATTTTTACACTGTTGGTGGGAGTGTAAATTAATTCAACCATTGTGGAAGACAGTGTGGCAATTCACTGAGGATCTAGAACCAGAAATACCATTTGACCCAGCAATCCCATTACTGGATATATACCTAAAGGATTATAAACCATTCTACTATAAAGACACATGCACACATATGTTTATTGCAGCATTGTTCACAATAGCAAAGACTTGTTACCAACCCAAATGCCCATCAATGATAGACTTGATAAAGAAAATGTGGCACACATATACCATGGAATACTATGCAGCCATAAAAAAGGATGAGTTAATTTCCTTTGCAGGGACATGGATGAAGTTGGAAACCATCATTCTCAACAAACTAACACAGGAACAGAAAATCAAATACCGCATGTTGTCACTCATAAGTAGGAGCTGAACAATGAGAACACATGGACACAGGGAGGGGAGCATTGCACACTGGGGTCTGTCACAGGGTAGAGGGCTAGGGGAGGGATAGCATTAGGAGAAATACCTAATATAGGTGACGAGTTGATGGGTGCAGCAAACCACCATGGCACGTATATACTTAAGTAACAAACCTGCACATTATGCACATGTATCCCAGAACTTAAAGTATATATATACATATAAAAAGCCAAAAATAAACAGACAAAACACCCCCTTCATAAAATAGTCCAGCCCACAGCTGCCTGACTGCTTATCTACATGTTCCTATCAATGATGCTTTTCTGACATTTGCCATATTGAGCCCTTAAATACCTCCTTTTGAGAGTTACATTCAATAGAGGAGATAAGTTCATGAAGTCTCATAATTTGAGGGGAATTTAGAGCCCATTGAATAAGCTCCACATCTAATTCTCAAATACCCTCTCTGACACCTCTATCCAGGAGTGCTCCAACCTCTGCTCAGAACATCAGTGGCAATGGAAATAGAGAAAAGTGGATTAAGATTTTAGAGGTAAAAACATTAGGACTTACTGATTTGTAGAATGTGACACGTGAAACAGATCAAGGTGGTAAGAAGGAATCCCAAATTTCTCACCTCAGACACAAGGTTAACAATGGTGCCATTTTGTGACATGTCAGTGAATGATTTGGGCAGAAACAGGTTTGGTAGAGAAGGCCACCATGCCATGGATGTGTTAACTGTATGATGTTTTGAGTTATCAACTGGAGATAAGTCAGCAGCCGTTTTGTCTTTGGAAAACTCATGGAAACTATAAATCTGTTGCTATTATTAAGGGACTGAATTCAATACATTAAAAAGCAATATTATTTACTCCTAAATGTATGAAAAAGAGGCTAGATGTTTAATGTATACACAATTGGAATGAAAATAGTGTATTAGAATATAAAGTATATTCAGAACATGGGTTTTAGAATGAGACAGACCTAGAAGTGCCCTGCCACTTATTCTAATGACCATGGACAATTTATTCTACCTCTATAAATTTCAGTTTCTTTTCTGTAAAGTGGGAATGCTATTATATGCATAGAAAATTGATGAATAGATTATATAATACAAACGACTACATATTATTATTTTAATACTGACCATTATTATTTTTAGCAGTAGGAGGATCATTATTGTTATACCTGAGCGAAAGTTGTGACCTAAAGGGATTCCTAAAAAAAAAAGGGGGGGGGGGGAAGAAATTGGATCAGAAAGTAAGAAAGACTAGGGTATGATTTTAGAGAAGATTCTTAAATCTTTAGAAAAATAGGTCTTAAAAATAAACTCAACCAATAGGGTTGGATTTGAATAGATCTTGTCTAGACCAGAAGTCTGGGATCTCAACTGACTCATATCCTACTTTGGGTGCACTTTGGCCAATTCATGTAACTTATCTTAGCTTGAAACTTCTCGGCTTCAAACCATACAGAAAATTCTCATTGTATCCAGTGTATTGTAGCTTAATTGAGGACAGGGGCATTAACCTACTGGCCAGTGGTTTTCTGGATAGGCTTACAGCATCACAACTTTTAGCAATCCCCTCCATGCATGCCTTCTGCCTCTCAAGATGAAAAGAGGATTCATTTGCATTGTCCTTGGCAGATGCTATAGTAAAGTCTATATTACTCACAATTGGATGGAGAAGGGGAAGGAAATAAAGAGTGTCTGTTTGATTTTAGTTATTATATTATTAGTATATATGTTCCATACATTTTATCAGTTAAACTTTCAAAAGCCTATTGAGGTATCCTTTGAGATAATAAAGCAGCAAGAGTCAAAGATGTTCTTTGTGTCCAAGGCCACAAAGCCAACAGGTGATGAAGCTGTACTCTGAACCCAAGTCTATGTCCTTCAAAATCTTTCCCAATTCCTCTCCTCTACACAACACTGAAAGGTAGATTCTATTTATGCAAGACCTCATAGCCTGAATTCTGGGCCTGAGAACAAGAGTTATTATTATATGCCTATAATTATACATTGCTATAACACTGCCTATAAGAAGTAATTATGTAAAGACAGTGGGGAAAAGCTCCATTCCCTCTCACTTCCCTCTTCTCAGCACCTTTACTAAGACCCTTTAGGGTAAATTCTCTTTCCATGATTCTGTAAGTGGCTCCACACTGAAGCAGGTGATAACAGATGATGGCCTGTAGCAATCATCAGAGGAAGGCACCACCCTTTGGTCTTTAGGGAGGAATAAGGTACCACACTTTTGTTACAGGTGTTAAAAGAAAATTGTTGCCTCAAAACAAAAAGAAAGAGAACAGAGACCTGTGCTGTTTTCACTGGCTTTACACCAGAAAGTGAAAAGGCAATAAGAATTGGAATCAGCACACCCACAATTGGAGGACTTATTTTGTTACTTTCTGGTTGTGTGACCACAGGAAAGCTGGTATATTTTTTTGTGTGTGGTTGTTTCACCTTCGTTCTTTTAATTTTTATTTTATTTCAATAATTTTTTCAGGGTACAGGTGGTTTTTGTTTACATAGATAAGTTCTTTAGTGCTGATTTCTGAGATTTTGGTTCACTGTCGCCTGAGTAGCATACACTGTACCCAATGTTTAGTCTTTTAACCTTCACCCACCTTCCACTCTTCCTGAGTACCCAAAGTCCATGATATCATTCCATTATATGCCTTTGCATCCTTATAGCTGACCTCCCACTTATAAGTGAAAACATAGATATTTGGATTTCCATTTCTGAGTTACTTCATTTAGAGTAATGACCATCCAAGTTTCTGCAAATACCATAATTTTATTCGTTTTATGGCTGAGTAGCATTCCATGGGGTATCCATCCCACATTTTCTTTATTCACTCATTGGTTGATAAGCATTTATGTTGAGTACATATTTTTGAAATTGCAAATTGTGCAGCTATAAACATGCATGTGCATGTGTCTTTTTCACGTAATGACTTACTTTCCTTTGGGTAGATACCCAGTAATGGAATTACTGGATCAGTTCTTTAAGGAATCTCCACACTGCCTGCCATACTGTTGTATGAGTTTACATTCCCAAAAAGCAGGGTCTTTCTTCTCTGAGTCTCAATCAAAATACCAACTTCATGCAGATGCTATGGGGCTTAGGTAAGAATAGGGACATGAAAGGACTCCTAGGTTTAACTATTCACCTTGTTAAAATCACCACACATGGTGTAAAGTGTTGCCAAATATAAATTTAAGAAAATTGAAATGTGGGCCTGGAGGGAACTTCTGAGTCTGACCATCATGGTACCAGGAGGCAGGTACTCAGGTACGTGCTCTCATCTCCAGCTCGGAAGGGTTGTTTTGACCTTGGACAAGATGTAATTCCCATAACCCTCAGCTGCCTCATTTATTTTATTCGTTTTATGGCTGAGTAGCATTCCATGGGGTATCCATCCCACATTTTCTTTATTCACTCATTGGTTGATAAGCATTTATGTTGAGTACATGTTTTTGAAATTGCAAATTGTGCAGCTATTTGTGCCTCTTCTGTTTCCCCACCCCACATGCCATGAGTCCACAAAAGACAACCACTCAAGGCTTTCTCCTGTATCTGAAACTTATAATTATATGAAAAAATCCCAACATTTGTTTCAATCTAAGTCCTTTAGGAGGCACTTATAATTTTTCTCATCACCTAAATAGGTAAAAACATTTGTGGTGCTATTTAACTATTATATCTGTTTGCATTGATTATCTGTCTTGGTTCAAATGTGCAATGAATAGTAGTGTCCAAGAGGCTTATTGGTTTCTTCCTAGTACTATTTCTGCAATTCTGATAAATACCACTAGGTGAAGAAGTCTCAGATTGTAAATCCATCCAAAAACCTTTATTTATTTATGCTGGAATCTGCTTTAATATGAATAATAACTATTTTTAAAATATAACAATATGTATCTATTAGAATAGATTAGTACTCTTCTCTACCAACAGGTCCTATTTCCCAAGCTTGTAAGAAGGTAAATTTGCTTCATTCTCTTTATTCTGACTCATCAAATTTGATTGGTATTTAGAAAAAAGGACAATTAGAGAATAGGTGTCCCTACATGCCCCCCATTATAAAAATCAATTAATTACCCTAAATATTTGAATTATGAATTATGTCTCAAAAATCCATCCATGATAACCAGAAGTACCTGAAGAAAGAGTGGACTTGATTATCTTAGTAATATTACTAACAAACATCAGGGATCATAAAGCAGTTGGTAAATGGTACATGCTCAATAAATGTACTATGAGTCAGGGATTTGCAATGCCTGACCAATGCCTTAAATCTATAAATACTTATCAGGCTCCTACTATATGACAGACAATGTTTATAATGGGGTGAGGTTAAAAACAACCGCCACCACCACCACCACCACCACCACCACAATGGCTTTATGCTTACAGTGTACCGAAGAGATACATATATTAAATAATTTAATAAATAATAATTAATGAAGTCATTGCTATGAAAGAAAATAACAAAAAGCCGTGACAGAGAATGATGAAGAAAGAAATACTTTAGGATGGGTGTCAGAAATGGTGTTTCTGAAAAGGTGGCATCTAAACTGAAACCTCGGCAAGAAGAGGAGGCAAATATGCATGTTCTCTGTGAGGAAAGGATTCTAGGCATAAATAGGAACATGCATGAAATCCACAAGGGAACAAAGAGCTTGGAGTGTTTTAAATAATTTAATTATATCTGCATGACTGAAGCACAAAAAAAACCACAAAGCCATAGAAGAGCACAAAGTATGCTTGAGAAGTAAGCAGGGGCCAGATCATGAAGGGACTTAAACCCATAATAAGGAGGTTATTGTAATGCAAAAGGAAGCTTCTTAAAGATTTTCAGCAGTGAAGTGAAATGAGATAAGTCTTGAAATGACCACTCAGTTCTGCTGCAGTGACTGTATTAGGCTGGCTATGGTAAGTGTAGGAGGCTAATTAGGACAGTGGTTTTTGTTTTTTTGTTTTTTGGTGACTCAAATAAAAAATACAGAATACTTAAAACAGAAACTGTCATGCTCCCAGCAGGAAATAGCATTCTTAAAGAAGGATAGCTTGGGAGGGTTAAATACAGGGATCATGCAAGGCAGGATGTAAGGAAGACACAGAGAGCTGTGCAGTTCCTCGGGGACAAGGACCAGTGGAGAGCCATTACTACACAGGGCACAGAGGCACAAGTGGAGGGAGGGCTAACTAGAACATGGAGACAGAAGGCTGCCTCCTGATGGGAATGACACCTTTTATAGAGGATCCCTGTAAGTCTATGGCCCTCCTGAAAGAAAGGAGCCCATGGAACACACACTCTGACCGCAGTTTTCCTCCTTCTCTCCAATTTCCAGGTAGTACTCTCCACTAGCTAAATCCAATTAGCCGCTCCAAAGGCTGGGGAGTTTATTGATAATAGCATATACCACTCAGTCTGCTAAGGAATCATGCAGGTTGGAGAAGAATGAAAAATGGATCTGGAGGGGAAAATGAAAAATATGCATCCTAGGAGGTACTAGTGGAGATGAAGAGAAATTGATGAATTTAAGATATCCTTGGTATATTAGTCCATTCTTACACTGCTACAAAGAACTACCTGAGACTGGGTAATATATAAAGAAAAGAGGTTTAATTAGACAACATATATAACGAAAAGAGGTTAATTGGCTCCCAGTTCTGTAGGCTCTACAGGGAACATGGCTGAGAGGCCTCAGGAAACTTATAATCATGGTAGAAGGTGAAAGGGAAGCAGGCACATCTTACATGGCCAGAGAAGGAGAATGAGAGAGGAGGAGGAGGTGCTACACACTTTTAAACAACCAGAACCCATGATAACTCACTCACTACCAGGAAAACAGCAAGAGGGAAGTCCATCCCCCATGATCTAATCACCTCCTACCTGACCCCTCCTCCAACAATGGGGATTACAATTTGACATGAGATTTGGGTGGAGACACAAACCCAAACCATATCACTTGGATATAGGATCCTCATGAGGTGCAGATATATTTTATATGGAGAGCAGAAGACAGGGATATACTATGAACTTTACGCTTTTAATTGGAGTCATGAGGTTGGTAATGGTGTCATTTACTGAGATGTGGTAGACTTGAAGTAGAATGGGTTTTTAAGGAGAAGCTCAAGATTCATAGGCATGTTAGTGTGTGATGTTTAAAGGGCATCCAAGTGGAGATAGTGAGTGAGCAGGTGGACAAACTAGACCATATCTCCAAAGATACATCTAGGTTATGGAGATAAATCTGAGAGTTGTCAGCACCTGTATGGTGTTTAATGAAATGATGACTATTATCTAGAGAGAGTGTTTAAGAAGAGGGAAAAAAAGCTTATTTTCACATTCTGAGATCAGATAGAGGAGAGAAAGCTAGCACAGAAGACTGAATAAGTGTAACCAGGGTGGTAGAAAGAAAACTAGGAATGCATGAGGTAACAGAAATATGTTTCAGGGAAGAATGTGCATCAATTGTAATGAATATGCACTTCAAGATTAGTTTTATCAAGTGGAGAGAGTAGAGGCCATATTAGAATGAGGTGTTCAAAAAAGGCCCCAGATACAGATTGCATTGTGTCTTTTCATTTTAACAAGTGAAAAGAAAATAGTGCTGAGATGAAGTAAATAGTTCCTTCATTTAGTTACTAAGAATTTGAACTCAGGTCTGTGATGCCAAGGCCCATGCACTTTCCTTTCTTCTGAGTAATTCTCCAACTCTATGATTCATGCTACACAGGGAGAAGTTTGAAAGGAACTGTCAGGTTCACATCACACCCTAGGTTTGACCTTCTCTCAATTCTAACTCCTGAAGGCAAAAAATGAGGAAAGACTGCTCTCCAAAGGGGAAAAATAACATAAAATAAACGGCAAGATATTAATCTTGAGACCATTTACAGGGAGGTGTTAAGTGGCCCCACTGGCATTAACAGCAATGAGCTTTGAATATCACTTGTACAGCAAGCTGCTTAGCTCTGCAGATAACAAGTCACAGCAGGCCTTCTTGGGTTGCAAATATAGTCACTCTGCCAATTAACTCTTTCCCACATTGCCTTTTATATAACCAGCCGGGAAGCTTTGCTGAGACAGCATGATGTGCTGGAAAACAGCAGTGGCCTGGGAGTTAGAAGAAATGATGTGCAGAAGCAGTAGTGGAAGTAGTAACAGATAGTAGCAATAACAGTAGTAGGAACATTATTGGGAAGCCAGAGCCCTTGGAGGCTCTCTGTTTTCTGAAACAAATGTCTACGTTTTCTAAGCTTAAAAGCAGCCAATGTCATAGACAAGGCGTTGTTCATCTCAAGAAATTTCAATTTGTCTCAGTTGTTCTGTGCATGTTAAAAGAAAATACTCCGTGGCCTTTCCATGTCACTGCCCACCGTCTTTAATTCATCTGTGATGCTATAGCCTAGATTTCTGCAGGGCCAGGTTGTTCTGTGTCCTGTAGAGAGCCACGGACTCATCACCTGGAACCATGAGTTCCAGCAGATGAAATATACGGATCCCATGGATGTCCTTTGCGTGCTTGAACTTCCAGCAACATTTGACTTGCTTATCTTGTCTTCATGAAACATGTTTCCTTTGTCTTTGTGACACCACATTTTTCTGGTTTTCCTTCGACCTCAATGACTATTTTTTTCCTCAATCTATCGTGCTCCTCTTCTTTTCCTCAGCCTATATGTGTTGTGATGTCCTGGGGTCTTCCCTAGGCTCTTTTTACTTTGCTATGTATATTTTCTACACAGAGAACAAGGATGTAATTTATCAGTCAGAACAGGACCATCTTGAGAGTGTGAAAATGCTAAGCCAGGCAATAAGTCCTACAGGATTGTCGATGTCATTTTAGGTGACCACATCCTCTCCATGGTGAAGACTCTTAGATCTTTCTCTACAGATTCCAGACTCACATACTCAGAAGTCAATGTGATGTTATTGCTTGGATTCAAGTAGTCACCTCAATTGTAACATAACCAACACAGGATTCTTCAGTTTATTTTTGCAAATGTGTTTCTTCTTACTCTTTCCTATCCTAGTAAATGGCTCTACCATTCATCTGCCACTCATAAAGCCAAGTGTTATCTTTGCTTTCTCTTTCTCTCCTCTGTCATATTTAATTCATCAGTAATTCCTGCTGATTCCACTACCACATTGGATAAAGCTACCACACCTCCGAATTACATGTCCTAGGAGCATCTTAACTGGTCTTCCTTCTTTGATTATTGGCTGTGTCTAAACTATTGCCCACGCTTTGAATAAAATATATGCTCCTAACTTTAGTAATAAGGTTGTCCATAATTTACCTTCTCCCACTTCTCTGGCACCATTTTCTTTTCCCACTCATCTCATCTGCCTGCCTAGCCTCACATGGCTTCTTTCTATTCCTTGAGCAGCCAAGCCAGACTCTGCCCTCAAGGCTTTGCGGTGACCCTTCCCACTACCTGCCATTCCCTGACCCTCAAGGGGTTTTTTGTTTTTTTTTGTTTTCTCTTTTGAGACAGATTCTCACTCTGTCCCCCAGACTGGAGTGTAGTGACACAATCTCAGCTCACTGCAACCTCTGCCTCCCGGATTCAAGTGATTCTCCTGCCTCAGCCTCCTGAGTAGCTGGGATTATAGGCGCAGGCCACCACACTTGGCTAATTTTTGTATTTTTAGTAGACATGGGGTTTCACCATGTTGGTCAGGCTGGTCTCGAACTCCCGACCTCATGATCTGCCTGCCTTGGCCTCCCAAAGTGTTGGAATTATAGGCATGCGCCACCGCACCCGGCCCGGCTTCTTGACATTCAGAGCTCTGCTTAATATCTCCCTTAGATAGCCTTTCACAACTGGTGTTGCTCATCTGAATCACAGAACACAACATATAATTTTAGTAACTTAGTTCTTGTTGTTCAATTCTTTCAAGGGTTTGTACAAAAGCAGTACCATCCTAGATGCATAAAAATTAACTTATTATGTCCTATATATGCGTCAGAGTAGCTGGACTTAATCTTCTCAGGGAACCTCAGTGGAAAAGGACAAAATATGCTATCTCTCATCACCTATTATTTTTCTTTTCAAAGTAGCTATTACTAGCTGGTATTTCCCTCATTTGTTTATTCCCTAGCTCTTCTCCAATTATAAAATCCCTAAGAGTACAGATTCTGTCCATTTTCTTTCCTGATACATAGTGTGAGTTCAGTAAACATTTGTTAAATGAAAATACAATGAAGTGAGATGGAGAACCCAGGAGCATGAGGACTTCTCTCCACCCCTGTCCAAGGTTGTACCACTTTCCCTTGGCTATACTGCTGATTCTCCCATTTTAATTGTTAATTGTTTTAACACCATCCTGTATATTTCTTTGATAATCCTCATCACAATATTATTTCATGTCATATGTGCTTATTGTCTCTCTCCTCTCTTCAGAATGTGAGCTGCATGTAGAGACCTTATCTCACTTACTGTCCCGTGTATGCCCAATGTCTCACCCAATGACTGGTAGTAGTTTCGTTGTCTCAATAAACGAAAAAGAGGGCAAGTCTTTGAGTAAAAAGACTCTGATCCCGGCTGAGCTTAGCATCCACCTTGCCCTAGACCTCTGAGCTTATAACTCTGCCTATGTGTATATTTTCACACCTGTAAAATTAATACCCATTAAAACTCATATAGGACAAGGAATAAAACATTCTGCATAAAACTACTGAGTGCTATTTTAGTTTGGATTTCTCAGAAGCTGTCTCTGAAACAAGGATTTCAGTGCAACTAAACTAATTTACTTGGCAATTAAGGGTACACTGGTAGGAAAGTGGGGAAAAAGAAGGTAGCCAGTAAAAGATGAACCCTTGAGCCAGCCACCAGGGTGGGCAATGGGAGAAGAGACGCTACCTTAGCACACATCTTCTATACATGTAGGATGAAGATCATAATCTCTACCTTACAAGGCTGCTGGAAGAATTAAATAGCATAATGGACAGAATATATTTAAGCACCTAGCACAGGCCCTGGCACCACAGCTTCCAGAGGGTGAGGCAGAGGGCACATCTGTATTCTTCATTTGGATGCCTAGAACGATTGGACACATAAATACATGTTGGGCTGAAATTTAAGAAGAGGAGAAATGAGTGACAGGATGAGTGGGCATCTGGACCACAGTGATTGTTGGCCTCCTGGCTATTTCCGCAGTGGCCATTTAAAGCCAATGACACAGGGGGAGTGTATCTATTGCATTTAGCAGGCCGGTGTTGTTGGGATTGCGCTCTGGGAGTGCTTACACAACCTGCAATAACGGAGACAGCTGGAAGAGCAGAAATAAGGAGATGCTTCAGATGAACTACCAAATATTTTTTGGATGAAGGAGGTGGGTCCCAAAAGAGATTGGTCTGCTGATATTTGCCTACAGGATGGGATGCCAAGTCAATGTACTCAGATAAATAGATTCAATCCTAGGTACATTATTTGTTTAAAAGTGGTTTGCCTGGTATATTTTAGCACTGTCACATATTGGGCAAAGAGCCAGCTAGAGAAGGTAAATGAAATCATAGCCTCATAGATCTCTAGACTAGAAGTATTTTCAAACAACTGCTTAGAAATATGGTTATAGCCTGGAAAAGAATCAGGGTTTTAGTTACCAAAAGGTTTGGGTACAAACTCTGGCCTTCTACGTGTTAGATGTGAAGCATTAGACAAAACTGTTCAAAGTCTCAGTGTCTATTTTATTAATTTTTAAAGATAGGGTTTTGTTCCATCATCCAGGCTAGAGTACAGTGGTACTATCATGGCTCACTGAAGCCTAGACTTTCCAGGCTCAAGCATTCCTCCCACCTTAGCCTCCCAAGTAGCTGGGATTACAGGTGCATGCCAGAAGGCCTGGCTGATTTTTTGTATTTTTTTGCTAGAGAGGGGGTCTTGCTATGTTGCCTAAGCTGGTCTTGAACTCCTGGACTCAACAGATTCACCCACCTAGGCCTCCTAAAGTGCTGGAATTACAGGCATGAGCCACTATACCTGGCCAAGTCTCAGTGCCTTAACTGGAAACCAAATCCATTTTGGAAGGTTAGCAACACAAGTGCATGTGTGCACTCCCAGAGCAAACTGGAAGCTGTTATGGTTATCTAGTCTAGCCTTTACATTGAGATTGTATAGATAAATCAAGTGAGAAGATCAAGAGTTAAGCTAATTATCTAACTCACACTTATAAGTAAGCAAAATAAGAACAGGGTTCAGCAAACTATTGCTCACAGCCCAAATCCCACCTGCCTGCTTGTTGTTGTACCTGAAGTTTTGTTGGATCACAGCCACACCCATTCATTTCTGTAGTGTCTGTGGCTACTTTTGTGCTATAGCAAGAGTTGAATAGCTGTAATGGAGACCACATGGGCCACAAGCCCAAAATATTTACTATCTAACCCTTTATAAAAAATATTTGTCTTGGAAGGCCGAGGTGGGTGGATCACCTGAGGTCAGGAGTTCGAGACAAGCCTGGCCCACATGGCGAAACCCCGTCTCTACTAAAAATAGAAAAATTAGCTCCGCATGGTGGTGGGTGCCTGTAGTCTCAGCTACTCAGGAGGCTGAGGCAAGAGAATCTCTTGAACCCAGGAGGTGGAGGTTGCAGTGAGCCGAGATCGTACCACTACACTCCAGTCTGGGAGAAAGAGCAGGATTCCATCTCAAAAAATAAAAAAAATAATAATTGTCAACCTCTGAAATATGGGATAAGTGAAATTTACATCATGAGCTATGCTCTTATACCAATCTTGAATGCTTGCATCTTCTGAAGCTAAGAACTTTTTAAAAGATATATGGTGAGAAATATTAGCAGAATCAGTCCTGAGGGCACCCAGATGCCCATCTCTTTCTCCCCATGTTCTTTTTTCTCCTTCTTCCATGTCTATCCCCTCATCATGTCCTCCAGTCCTCTCCTGTCCATCAGTGTATACAACAGGCTCAGCTGCTCACATCAGTGTATACAATGCCCAGTGAGCACAGTGTGGTGTGAACGACCCCAGCCTGTCTTCTGGGAATATCAACTTTGTCAAAAATAATGTAAAATCTTACCATTTTTACCAAAACAAATGAGGAGTTTTTAAGATGAATCTTGAGACTTTCGAGAAATTTCCAGACTGCTTCTGGTCACCCTAACATCCCATCTTGGAAGAACACATTCTGCCTTGGGATTTTTAGAAGAAAATTTGGCAAATATTACTTTGATTGGAACCTGACGTGTCAGAGAGACCTGCATTTGAATCCCTGCTCCACAGCTAACTGGCTGTGTGACTTAACTGCTCTAAGACATTCGCTGCTTCCCATCCTCAACAATGAGAGGTAAAGGTGTTTCCCTAGGAAGGCCGGACACAGTGGCAGAAGCCTGTAATCCCAGCACTTTGGGAGGCCAAGGCAGGCGGATCACGAGGTCAGGAGATCAAGACCATCCTGGCTAACACGGTGAAACTCCGTCTCTACTAAAAGTACAAAAAATTAGCCCGGCGTGATGGTGTGCGCCTGTAGTCCCAGCTACTCGGGAGGCTGAGGCAGGAGAATGGTGTGAACCCTGGAGGCAGAGTTTGCAATGAGCTGAGATCTCGCCACTGCACTCCAGCCTGGGCGACAGAACGAGACTCCATCTCAAAAAAAAAAAAGATGTTTCTCTAGGAAGGATGGTGTAAGTATGAAAAAGACAACTGGGTATCAGAGGTTTTCAAACTTGACTGCAAATGAAAATTAGCTGAGGAACTTTATGGATACCCAAGCCACACCCTCAGACCAATTAAAACAGAATGGATGGGGTTGGAGGGGAGTGGGGACTACAACTGGCACCTTTAAAGGTGCTCCAGGTGATTCTGTTATAAAGCCAGGGCTGAGAAAGGACTGATGGGTATAGAAGTGCTAGCGTGGTGCTGACTCATAATTGATCATGGATAAATGGTAGCTTAAAGTGGGAGTGGGCACATGGCACTCACCCAGGACTGACTACTCTGCTGCAAGTTCCAACTTACCCCAGTGTGACAAATAGCCTAAGGTTAGAGTACTACCCCACCCATATAATATATTTGCATGGCAGAGCCTAATGGTGCCCTTAAATCACATCATGGAGACAGCTGCTGGCACTGCTTGATGCCAACACCAGATCAAAGCTGGTTGCTGCTGCTGGGGCAACTGGGCTTCAGCACTAATGCCATCAATGTACAGGAACCTGTGTCCTTAAAGGGCCTGATGAAGACACTGTCTGCCCCTTGAGGTCCCCAGCAACGTATGGGATGATCTAGAAAGACCTTAGAGCTGGCCAAACTCCCCCTTTCTCCATCTGCCTGCCATGGACACAAAACAAAGTGCGTGTGTGTGTGTGTGTAAATCAACAGACTCCTAACCTTCGAGTCAGAAGGTCTGGCTTCTCTTCATTCTTGGTCTTAGCCTGGGTTTCCAAATAAAGAGCCTGGGTCAGGGCATGTCAAGGTAGTTTATTTGGGAGGTGGTTCTAAGGAACAAGAGTGAAGCACCGCTGAGTGACAGGAAAAAGAAACATGCATGTAGCAATATGCTGTGTGTTGGGCCATTCCTGGGAGTAACTGTGACTCAGTGCCCCCCTCTTTTGAGACATGTCTCAGAACCATCACCCTTGGGGGAATGAAGAGCAGATGCATTTATCCAACAGATCCTGTCCCCCTTTGGTTAGGGTGGCTCCGCCAGCGTTAACCTCTCAGTTCATCCTTTAAAGCTGAGCAACATTCTGCAGTCAGCCAGAGAAGCCCCATGGCAGGAAGAATTACTTGCACAAATACTGTGGAGATTGGCATGGAAATGTTTGCACAGACTGTGGGGCTAGCAGGATGGGCACTTGTGTAAAGAGGTTCTCAATGTGCAGCATGACCACTCACTCCCAGCCACAGAAGCGGTTCCCTGCCCCACGCCAAGTATTTCACACCCATGATCTCTTTCAGTCTTTCTCAAAACCCAAGCAATTGACATCTTTCTTTTCATTTTACAGATGAGGAATCTGGAGCTCAGAGACATCTGTTAACTTAAAGTGGCTGAAGGGGGACTCCAATCAGGGCAGCTCACCTTAGAGTCCTCTGCTGTCCACCACTGAGCTGGGAAATGAAGACTCAGGACATAGTGTTCATCTGGCTGATTCTTGGAGTCCTAGTCTGTAAGACTGTGTCAACAGCCTCTGCCTCCTCTGTAGGATGACCAGATGAAAAATCGATGAAAATTCATTCATACACAGGGGTTTAATGTTTTTTTATTTTCAGGAGGCAAAAACAAACAACAACCCAACCCAACAATAGCCTGGTCCCAGACATCAGAGGATAGGAATAACAGGTTTCAAAGCCACATTCATGACTTGGGCGATTTGCTTGAACAGACAAGCTGCCCCAGGCATCCTGGAGATGAAGTAGGATTCTTCTTGAATTTGGGGGACAGCTGTTCTCTGGAGTTCAAAAAAATCCAAGTTTCACTGGGGGCAGAAGGACAGTTGCTGGGTGTGCCTCTAGTTGTTCTAGAGAAATGAAAGCTTAGAACTACAGTTCCTCTCACAAGAGGTGAAACAGCTTTGCAATTGAAAGAGAGCAATCAGCCGGGAGCAATTATGTTTTCATTATTATTCCCAAGCTTCTCTGTCACAAATCACATTTTCCATCCTGGGGCACGTTGGTGCAGAGCTGCCGATTGCAGTTCCCATCATTCCACCAGCTGACTGCTCCAGCCTGGCCCTGGAAGCAGCAAGCCGGTGGCTCATTAACTGCAATACCTGTGCACAGATTGCAAACCCGGCAGAGCAGATGCTGCATATTTCAGGAAATTCTCCCCCATCTGAAAATGACTAGGAAGTACTTTTTACTATCAAACCCCTGTTGGGATTTTTCTAGAAAGAAAGACCGTGAAGCCCTTGTAGATTTTCCTGTCGACTTGCATTACAGAGCAGCTGAGAGTGCTAAGTCTGGACATTGCCTTGACTTGCAGGCACAAATACAAACACACCCAGGCGCCCCTGGCTTTAAAACTGGGGATTTAAAGTGCTAGACTTGAGAGCGCAGAAGTGCGGCAATGCTCATGCCGCCATCATGTGGCTAGAGGTGAAACTGCACCAGGAGCAGACTCCCAAAGTCCGTAAGGACCAATTCGGCCAGCCTGCCTGCATCCCATCCTTCCTACTTTCCTCCCTCCCTTCCTTTGAAACAGCTGCTGAAGAAGTCTAGTGAATTAAAAAAAAAAAAAAAAAAAAAAAAATATTTGAGTTAGGTACCACTGTTTGCATACCCCGTTCCTGGGGCTTTATAAAACCCCCGCATGGTAGCGCAAACAGTGGTCAAATGAATTTGAGTGGGAATTCAACGCACTCTTGCTTTCTCTTGGTTAATATAGGTTAGCTGAATTCAATGTCAAAATTGAGCAGCTCGTTTTTAAAAAGAGATGATTCCCACAGAACTTTGTGGACTTTACATATAGAGGACAAAGAACAAATTAAACGTTCACTTATTGCTTTGAATAAAAATTAGTGTTTTAGAAAAAGAGAGGGAGGGAGACTTAAAACTATGCCCCCAGTCGTCGTTCTGTTAGGTTGCCTATCTTTTCGTTCTTAATTTGTAGAAACTCCTTGCATCCTGACTCCTTGCATCCTGGGGATAATATCCTCTTGTGCATCATATGAGTTGCAAATACTTTCTAATAATTATTTGGCTTATTTCTTTATGGGATCTCTTTCCAATTTAAAAAATTATTAATTTAATGTACTTGAAGCTGCTAATATTTTTTTTACAGCTTCTGTGTTTTCTATCTTGCTTAGAAAGACTGCCTCCACCTCAAAGTATAAAAATAGTCTTTAATACTATTTTTAATAATGATGTTATGTTTAGTTCATGTAGGTTTTTTTATACTCCATTTAAGCTAGCTTCATTTTCATCCAAATGTGGAATCAATGGTCTCGATACCATTAAGAAAATAATAATCTGTCCTTTCCCCACTGAAGTGGCACATTTATCATCGAGTAAGCGCCTATATGTAGCTGGATCCTGTCTGTTCTGCCAACATACCGAATTCATACTTCACTACCATACTGTTTTAATCTGGTAGGATAAGCCCCTACCCTCTTCCTATTTTTCTTTTATAAAATATTCTTAGCCAGTCTTGAACATTGGCTCCTCCATCATATGAGTATGTGTGGTCTGATTTCTTATAACAACCTTGCATTATTTTTGTTAATAAAAGGTCTTCAGTTCTATATCTTTTTTTTTTTTTTTTTTTTTTTTTTTTTGAGACGGAGTCTCGCTCTGTCGCCCAGGCTGGAGTGCAGTGGTGCAATCTCGGCTCACTGCAAGCTCCGCCTCCCAGGTTCACACCATTCTCCTGCCTCAGCCTCCCAAGTAGCTGGGACTTCAGGCACCCGCCACCACGCCCGGCTAAGTTTTTGTATTTTTAGTAGAGACGGGGTTTCACCGTGGTCTCGATCTCCTGACCTCATGATCCACCCGCCTCGGCCTCCCAAAGTGCTGGGATCACAGGCGTGAGCCACCGCACCCGGCCCAGTTCTGTATCTTCTGCAGAGCTTACATTGTTTCTCTGGAGACCTGGTGAAGGAGAGCCACCTCACATCCCTGTTCCTGCTATGGGAAAGGCTAAGTGCTCTCTCTCAACCTGCTAGAGGGACTCTGATTGGCCCATACAGAGAGTCTCAGAGAGTTGAAACACAGCTGCCAGATGTCCACCCTTATTAGTGAGCAGTTAAGTGGGGGTGGTTGTGAGATGAGCAGAGTTCCCAAAAGGTGTTTACTATGTTCCTTAATCTGAAATTTATTTAAAAATCATGAGTTGATGGCTCTTTATATACTAAAGCTTCAGACCAGGGAATCAAAGGTAAATCAGATTTGCATTCAGAGAGCTATGAACTAGAAGTGCTATGCATATGTGAAAACAAAAGTAGCACCCTTCCAGGCAAAGAAAGTAGTCTGGAAATATACACAGTATTGTAGCAGCCTCCAGAGGGGGCAGTGAAGCCAGGTGAGGCAAGGATGTCATCAAGGAGTGGGAGTGGTGTGAGGCCAGGTAGCAAACCATCCCTTCCTCCACAGGGGAATCAGGCTCATCTCAGTGTTAGAAAGGAGTGTGATTATGCTGTTGTGTGTATACGTGTTTGTATGTCTGCATACGTGTTTGTATGTGTGCATACATGTTTGTATGTGTGTATGTGCACATGTGTGCAAGTTGACCTGATTCTCCTGAGCAGGAAATCTAGCCAAAGGGTGCAGAAGCTGCAGACTTAGGTTGCAGAGAGGGGTTGAAGGGCTCAGGGAGGAAGCGGCTTAGATATATCTTGTTCTTCTTCCCTGACCTCAAGCTGTAAAACAGGCAAACACTTCAGGCAAGCTTTCCGAAAAGACAAAGTTCTCACTGTCCCAGGAAACAAGAGCTTAGACCCTGAATAAAGACTCCACTTCATATGGTACTACCTTCTCCCACCTCTCTCCTGACACACAAATGCTGTTTGTTTAAAAGTTTATCTCAATTGGAGGCTTTAAGGAAGGGCCCCTGGACATGGCCTTAGATCCTGTGTTATGCTTCAGCTGTTTTTTAATGTTTGTCTGTTCACACAGATGAAGTCATGAAGATCACAATCTAAGGCAAAATGATATTTTCTGCAGTCATTATTGTTCTTGGAAACAGAAGAACCGAGTGTGAGAGAATGTGAGGGCTGGAAGGGACCAAGGCAGCCTCCAGTGCCCCACTGGGCTTAATCCCCAAGGGAAATGAGGCCAAGAGCGGTGACATGATTGGCCCAGTTCCCGCAGCTAGTTCCTTCTGCACAGATGTATCTAAAGAACACTTCTCTAGTGGTGCTTCACCGTCACATCATTGTGCAATTAAATGAGGGAGCCTCCTTTTAATAGAATACATTATTTCTCTTCTTCCAAACATAAGGGTCAAGGTTATGTACAATTTGTGTGTGAAAGTGTGCGATATAAAATTCCATTTAGGAGAGTGGAATGCTTCCAAAGCACAAACTATAAATGAGATGGGCTCTTCCACCCCCAGGTCCCACCAAAAAAGGCTTCAAACAAGGGAAGGCTAATTAGGTAGGGAACTTCTCCACGAAGACAGATTTTCCCTAAATACCGTTGTCCACCTGCTTACTCCTCTCCATAGAGGGCCTTCGAGGTCATCTAACTGAAAAGTTTGGGACAAAGGTGAACATTCTACAGTGCTCCCCTTTGTTCCCCTTTATAGGACATAATGGCTTGCAGAGAGCACCTGTGTTCTCTACCAAGGAGGTAAAGGTCCTACCTCAAGGAGAAAGATATTTATGGTGGTTTTGTCTTGTTTTGCTTTTTCCAGCCCTTTCAGTGACTGGGCAGAAAAGCCAGACTAATTCTGGGGATTCTTGGAAAGCCCACTGTAGTCTTAATCTCCAGTGTTTGCTTTGTCAGTAACAAAGCTGGCATTCTGTCCTCCAACTATCAGCCCCCTTGCATCTCTTGGTCTGGCAGGGAAAGAGGTGAAGGGGTGTGTCATGTTCATTCTTGAACCCTTTTGATCATAGAATACCAGTACGCATTAGCAGTAGCTAATTTAAATACTGAGTTGCTTCCACACTGCTTCTGCATATGTTGCCAAGTTGATCTAACAATTTTATGTGAAATGTAAAGTTTTTTATCATAGTTATGTTTCAGAACTCAATACTTTTTTCCTATACCTTGTGTTTTGGACAGAAGCAGGGCCGAATATATGACTGATGTGAACTCCACTTGACCTTCAAAACCAACCCATCTGAAGAGAATATTCCAAGAATCAAGCAAAATATGGGAGGTCAAGGACAATTCATCTGCGTTTCCCCCTTCTCTTGGATTGCCTCTTCTTTCCTCAAGTCTCATAGAATCTGAGAGTTGGAAGTTTCTCAAAGGTCATCTCAAATGCTTTGTAAAATTTGAAGTCCAGCTACAATATGCCCAGTAAGCATTTGTCTAGACTCAAGAGTCCCCATTGCTGGAAAACTGAAATAGTACCAAACGTAGCCCAATCCATTTTGGAACAAATCCACTTGTGAGAAAGTGTTATTTTATTGTTATTTGTTTTACAGCATGCTGTAGGTGGCCTCTTTGAATTCCATCTAAATACAACTTTGTGGGGCAGTACTGCAAATCATCTATTCTAAGATGCATATGTGTTTACATTGTATCTGTGAACATTCGTAACAACTGAAGACACTTCTGATTGTGCTTGGCTGGGCAGCAGACATGACGTTGTTGCTTATGCATGTGTGAGACGGGCTGTTTCAGGTAGTGTGACAGTTCTCTTAATATTTCAGTCAAACTTTTTAAGTGTCTTTGGAATAAGGAAGATAAGCCTTCTATGTCTTAAAAAAATTTTTTTATGGAGATTTTTTGAAAATCATGAAAGCACCAGATTCAAAACGTTCAGAAGGCATCTTGAAAAAAAATCTTGGGAGACACTAGTGGAGGGCTCTAAACAAAGTTGTATTGCAGTCTTCTTGTTAAGGGTAAAATCGATGGGACAGTAGAGCGAAACTGCTCAACTAATGTACCCAATTCATAGACTGTAACAGCTGTTTAGCAAACGAAATATTTGTTGTTGACTTATGATGTGCCACTAAACTCTGCTAAGCCCTTTCCATATTTCATTCTACTTAATCCACACCAAGACCTAATGAGGTAGTTAGCACAGGGCCACTATCCCTTATCCAAAACTTTTGAGGCCAAATTTTGAAATTCATAACTATTTTTATTATTTAAGAAAGAAAATATAGTACATGTGTTATATCTTGTTTAACCCCACCAGTAGGGTCTGGGATAGTATGCTGTAATCAAACACATTAATATTTTGCAACAAAATACATGCATATTCACAAAGAATAGGGTAAAGAAAGATCATAAGTCTCCAGTCTCCAATCTCATGCCAGTTCAGGTCAAAGATGAGTTTGCAATGGCCTTATGAAAATGTTTTCTCTTCTCAGGTATTTGGGGATTTTAGAGATGCAAATTAGTGGTTTGGAATTTGTATTAGTATCTCCATTTTGCTAATAAACAAAGTGAGGCTTTGTAAGTAGTTCCCCCTGATGCACACAGCTCAGAGTGTGGAGTTGGGTCTGAGACAATCAAGGTCTTAACGACCATGCTTGGCTGCTTCAGTGAAGCGCACATCTGCCAGGTGGTTGGGGGTCACTGCCATGGGCCCTGAGTCTTCTCTTCTTTAGACTGATCACCTGCCCATAACTATCTCTAGGCTTCTTGACACAATGGCTCTCCTTTGAACACTCAATGGTTTCTCCTCACTTCTTCTTATACCACTGTAAGTATGAAGTCTCCATGAGGGGAGACTTAACTAACAGTTAATAGAAGAACAGAAAGAACAGAAATGTATGTGGACTTCCACACTCCAACAGCATCTACCACTTGCCCAATGAAGTTTTTTAAAAATAACATTTTCTAAGCAGATGATGTGGCTCTTTTATAGTGCTCATCATTTTAGAGAGAAAAAGATCAAAGATAGAGCCACTGTAGGTTCCAGATCCAAGGTTTGGGAGACCTCCATTACAGTTCTATTGAAATTGCAGTTTTTTCATATAAATTTCCCTGGAGAAAAAATATCATAGGAGTTTTAATAATAATAAAGTACGGGTTCTGTAGCCAGCTTATCTGGTTTGAATCGCATTCTGACACTTCCTAGCTGTGTAACCTTAAGCAAAGTACTCAACCTGTCTGTGCCTCTGTTTTTCTAACAAATGAGGACAACGATGTGACCTGCCTTTGAGAGTTGATATAAGAATTAAATGATTTCACACATGTAAGCTACCACACCAGTTCCTGACCACAGTAAGAACACAGGGAATATGAACTTTTATCATTATTGTCACAGATATTTGCAACCTATGAACCATGCCCTCTCAAAAAGGAAAAGTAGCAGAAAAAAAATAGGGAGTCAGATCTGTGAATCTCTGAAACTCAGGAACTTAAGCATTAGGCTGTTGTGCTTCTCAGCCCAGGAGTCACAATGCCTGGAAATCAATCAGCTTCTGAAATTCTAGAGCCTTTCCCAAAACCACTTCAAGCAGCCAAACCACTTCTTGTCCTGACACAGAATTAGTGACTTGGTGCAATATAAAACAAATACGCATGGCCTTCTCCACGGAGTCTTTTTGGTAAATAATAATGGATTATATCTGTTCCAACACTATCATTATTAGGCATTACTATGGGCAAGAATTTATGTAGTGCTCTCTAGAGAAACAAAGGTGGCTTAGATCATCTTTTTCTTCAAAGATATCACATCCTAGTAGAAGTAACAATATGTAAACACATGCATTAGAATGTCGGATAAGGTATATGTGGAGATACACACATACTATATATGTAGATAGGTAGTATAATATACATACTGCATGTTTATATATAAACATCTCTCTGTGGATAAACATATGCAGAGTGTGTGTGTGTGTATATATATTATATATATATATAAACTACATATAATATGGAAGTTTTAATATGGAAGAGAGAAATTGCCCTGGAACTGTGGTCAACAAACTATGGTCTATAGGAAAACCCTGCCTGCTGCCTTGCTATGGTTTGTAAGCTGAAAATAATGTTTACATTATTGGCTAGTTTCATTTTAAATGAATATATATGTATCTACATAACATCTTTCATTTGTCTCTTCACTGGCAAAGCCTAAAATATCTACTCTTTGGCTCCTTAAGCAAAACTTTGCTGATCCCTGCTCCAGAAGGCTATGAGGGGGTATCATGTGGTTTAGCACAAAGTGAGTACGTTTTGGAGTCAGGCAGGACTGCATTTGAATCCTAATTAATCTGCTTGCTAGTTCTGGGGCTTTGGGCAACCCCAACCTTAGATCTTCCTTCATGGAAAAGGAATAATATTATCTACAACGTAAGATTAATATCAGCACCAGATAATGTTTAATGCACCTGACGCTTTGTCTGTGCTTAATACATGTTTCCTATAACTGTGCCTGAGTTTGTTTACAGAAGATGATTTCTATTTATTTTCTTCTTGACTCCTAGATCTTTAAAAGGGCTATGTCTTGCGCATTTCCATATTCATACTGCCTACTAAGTGAGTGATTAATAAGGAATGAATGACTTGCGTGATCTGCAGAGTCTCTAATGGGATACAAATCCACCTTATTGTGGTCCTTAAAACAGCCCCTAAAGCATGCTGAGAACATACCCCACACTGAGCACATCCCACCCGTCCTTCCCCTACACCCAAGCACACCCCCTTCAAGCCATGCTTGGAAATGTTTCTCGAAGGGCTGAAAAAAAGAGGCCAATCTACAGGCCTAAAGCAAACAAAGGTGATTTCTTTTTTAATTGCCTCACCCAGGTGGAAGTGGGAAGTTGAAATAAAACCAGCATGTTTCATCAATACACATTGCCCTAATGCACAGGCAAGCCCTGGGGGTGAAATGGTTTTGGTAGCTCTAGGGTAAATAAGTTCTGGTTCTTTCTATAGTCTGAGAGAGATTTTAGGAGGATTCCAGCGGAGCAACCTTTTAAATGGGTGTTCACATATCACCACCTTCAGAAAGCCTTTCTTAGCCACTCAGGTCTCACTGATTGTTCTCTCCGCTGAACTCCTAAAGTGGCAGTGGAGCCTAGTGGTTGGGTTCAGGAGACGGAATCAAACCCAGGTTCAAATCCCTCCTCTCCATATACAGGTTTGAGACCTTGCACAACATACCAAGCCTCTTTAAGTCCGTATTTTCTTGTTTAGAAATGTAAATATCAGGCCAGTCACGGTGGCTCATGCCTGTAATCCCAACACTTTGGGAGGCCAAGGCAGGCAGATTTTGGAGTCAGGAGATAGAGGCCATCCTGGCTAACATGGTGAAATGCTGTCTCTATTAAAAATACAAAAAATTAGCTGAGTGTGGTGGCTTATGCCTGTAGTCCCAGCTACTTTGGAGGCTGAGGCAGGAGAATCACTTGAACCTGGAAGGCAGACGTTGCAGTGAGCCAAGATTGCGCTACTGTACTCCAGCCTGGGCGACAGAGCGAGACCTCGTCTCAAAAAAAAAAAAAAAAAAAAAAAAAAAAAAAAAAAAAAAAGTAAATATAGATAGCACCTACCTCATCATAGAGTTGCTTTAAAAATTAAAAGATAATCTGTATGTAAAATACTCAGCTCATTGCTTGACATAAAGCTCATTCCTACAAAACACTGAAAACTATTCATTATTGTTATTTATGGCATTGATAACCTATGTTGCATTTAATAATAGATGTTTCTTATGCTGTAGTTTAAATATTTAATGCATGTTTGTTTTGTTCTTTTGATAGCAATCGCTACATATTGAATTTTCTGTTGTAGTCTCAGAATAATACGTTTTTCAACAAGATATACTTCTCCTTGGCAAAGTTGTGAAGTAGGTGAGAGCAAATGTATAGTATAAAGACAAGAATGTTTCTGAGCCCTCTTTTACCTTCCCTGGCCAGTTGCCTCTCAAGCTACCTCCTCCCCAACTCTGAGTGGAATCTTCTCCCAGGGCTAATCAAGGTTGCAAATCAGCTGCATCCGTGGTAGGGCGATTATACTAGAATATACAGTGGCCCAGTGTAATTCCTTAAATGAAGGAGGAGGCATAAAGTTTACAACCAGGGAGATGACACCATGAGAAAGACTCATTGGGCCCTTGCTGGCTTCGAAAATTGAGAAAGGGGACTATCGGCCTAGGAATGCAGGCAGCCTTTAGAAACTGCAAAGGGCCAGGAAACAATCTGCCCTAGAACCTGCGAAAAGAACCCAGTTCTGGCTGGGTGCGGTGGCTCACGCCTGTAATCCCAGCTCTTTGGGAGGATCACTTTCGGGTGGATCACGAGGTCGGGAGTTCGAGACCAGCCTGGTCAAGACGGTGAAACCCCGTTTCTACTAAAAATACAATAATTAGCCAGGCATGGTGGCAGGCACCTGTAATCCTAGCTACTCAGGGGGCTGAAGCAGAAGAATTCCTTGAACCCAGGAGGCGGAGGTTGCAGTGAGCCGAGATCATGCCACTGTACTCTAGCGACAGAGCAAGACTCCATCTCAGGAAAAAAAAAAAACAAAAACAAAACACACACACACACACACAGTTCTGCCGACATCGTGATTTCAGCCCACTGAGAACCATTTCGGACTTTTGACCTCCAAACCATAAGACAATAAGTTTGTTCCTTAAGCCAATGCTTTTGTGATAATATTACAGCAGCAATAGGAAACGAATACACTGACCCATGAGGTTATAGGATGCCAGAGCCCCCAGGGCAGTGTTGACTTATGGAGATTTTTTTTTTATTATTATTATACTTTAAGTTCTAGGGTACATGTGCATAACGTGCAGGTTTGTTACATATGTATACTTGTGCCATGTTGGTGTGCTGCCTTATGGAGATTTTTCAGGCGGTCTAGAATAGTATAGCCCAAAAGAGAACATGATCTGACTGAAGTCAAGGAGGAGAAAAACAAGCAGAGTCTAAATCTTCATCCTGAGCGCCAAGACAGAATATCAGGATGAAGTGATGAGAACAAGCCCAGGACCTATGAAAGCTCAAGGGCAAGGCTGGATATGACGCAGGGAGCAAGGGGCGTGAGGTTAGGCCTGGCACTCAATGATGGGAGGGAGAAACGCTTGACTATCTCATAAGAGGGCAAGGATATGCCACCTATTTTATAGTTCTGCTGGCTTTTTCACAGGAGGGGACCCAACCATGCTGAGAGCCGTGGTTCTATGTACAATGCACCTCTGTACCTCCTATGACACCTTCCATGGCACCTGATGCCAAATCAGCCCTGAATGTATTAATACGTTGACAGACTGTCCGAAAAAGTCAGTGACTATGGTCAGTATGACGATCTCACCTGTAAGAGGTAGGCTCTATCTACTTGTGAAAGTCCATCTTTTTTCATAATATTCCTAAAATCCCATTTGATGGAAATATTAGGTTGCTGCAAAAACAATTGCAGTTTTTGCCATTACTTTTAAAGGCAAAAACAGCAATATCTTTTGCACAAACCTAATAAATCCAGTGCCAATAACACTGTGTGATAGAACGTTTCCATAAAGTTTTGTGTTAATAAAGCACAGAGGAACAGTAAGTTTTCCTTCCTCCTTTCCTCCCTTCCTTTCCTCTTGCTTTCCTTCATCTCTTCAATGTTCATAGTAACACGAAAAACTTCTAAAAGCCCTAAATACGCCAGAGAATGCAAATTCAACAGAAAAGATGGAACCCAGGGAGATGGTGAGCATGAAAGATGGAGGGAGTATTTTATACAAAATGCTCTTGGCCACCTGGTGGAATGGGACTAGACAACAAAGGAGCAGAAGAAAAAACAAAACAAAACAAAAAAACAAAGGAGTTTTATCACAAACATGGTTTCCAAAGCAACTGCTTAGAAGTCTCTTTCATAAGATTCCAAGTTCCTCTCCATTCCCTCCTAAACACACACACCTCAACTTCAATGCAGGCATTAGAACAAGTTAGGCAGTCATGCAATCTTAGAACTGAAAGGGCCCTCAGAGGTAATTTGCATCCAATCGTTGCTTCTTCCCAACACCCAGAACACCCATCTATACCTGAAGACACTCAGATTCCAAGAGAAAAATCTGTCCCCAGGGCCCATACCCATCAAGCAGCAGAGCTGGACTTGGATGCAGGCGGCTCCACAGCAGACCCCTGCTCTTCCCGTGGTTGCAAAGTGCATGCCTTACTGGAATCACTGCCTTTGGCCAGAGTGCAGTCCAAGGAAGCCCCATAAACCCTTGCTTCTCAGAGGGTGGTCCTTGATCCAGCAGCATCAGCATCAGCTGGGAACTTGTTTAAAATGCTAAATCTGGCTGGCCGCAGTGGCTCCCACCTGTAATCCCAGCAGGGGATTGGGAGGCTGAGGTAGGCAGATCACCTTAAGTCAGGGGTTTGAGGCCAGACTGGCCAACACGGTGAAACCCTGTCTCTACTAAAAATACAAAAATTAAAAAAAAAATAGCTACGTGTGGTAATGCATGCCTGTGATCTCAGCTACGCGGGATGCTGAGGCAGGAGAATCACTTGAACCTGGGAGGCAGAGGTTGCAGTGAGCTGAGATCAGGCCACTGCATTTCAGCTTGAGCGACAGAGCAAGACTCCGTCTCAAAAAATAAATAAATAGGGACACGGATGCAGCTGGAAACCATCATTCTCAGCAAAGTATCACAAGAACAGAAAACCAAACACCACATGTTCTCACTCATAGGTGGGAACTGAACAATGAGATCACTTGGAGTCAGGAAGGGGAACATCACACACCTGGGCCTATCATGGGGCGGGGGAAGCGGGGAGGGATTGCATTGGGAGTTATACCTGATGTAAATGACGAGTTGATGGGTGCTGATGAGTTGATGGGTGCAGCACACCAACATGGCACAAGTATACATATGTAACAAACCTGCATGTTATGCATATGTACCCTAGAACGTAAAGTATAATAATAAAAAAATAAAATAAAATAAAAAATAAAAATAAATAAAATGTCAAATCTCAGGTCCCTCCCCAAACTCTCTCAATTAGCATCAGCCTTTGTGATAAGGCTCCCAGGTGATTCGTGTGTACATTACACTTTGAGAAGCACTGAAATAAACTGTTCTTAATTTGGTACCGATAGCAACAGTTCTCCAGCCGTCTTCTGGCTTAATGGTCCAAAGCTGCGAATTCTCACAGTTCAGAGTGCCCAACAGGTCCATCATAATTACCAATAAATAAGCATTAGAAAGTGGTGCTTCGTCCTCTACACAGAAATCTGTGAACTCCATGGCAGAGGCCTTCATGATTTTTGTTCTCTGCTCAGGAATCAACATTGCTTTTGGTATCTAGGAAGGAAGGAAGAGGTATCTTTTTTAAAAGAAAAAAATAAAATATCATATGACTATAGCTCTTTTGTTAACTTCTGCTTACTTTGCTTTGGCTTTGATTTCATGAAACCAGAACCTCCTATTTACATAGGGTTTACATAAGGTCCATTGTCCTTTTGTGGCACAAAGAGACAGCTTAGATGAAAGAAAAGAGCACTGGGCCCAGAGTTATCCAGATATGGGGTTCACCCAGCTTTTGGATTGCTGTGTGACCCAAAGTAGATCAGTGTGCTTCTCTGAAGTTTTATTTCCTCAACAGTATGGAAATATATTATATTGGCTATGCCAATAATAAGTAATTTATGAGGTTGCGAGAAATCACGTATATGAAAGCTCCTAGCATGTGGCAGATACTCAGTGGGCATGATACAGAAAGGTTGTAATTAGAGCATAAAATGAATACTTTTTGAATATCCGCAATGCCTATAGACACCAGGTATACAACAGTAAATGAGACAGATATATTAATAGTATCCACCCAAGTAGAACGATTGTTCACTGGAAAGCAAGACAAAATAATGATAGCTAACAATGATTGAGTGCTTGCTACATGCCAGGCACTGTTCTAAGGACTTTACATGAATTCACTGATATAATCCTCACCAACATCCTATGGATGCTAGGTACCATCATTAACCCTCTTTCACAGATGAGGAAACTGAGGCGCATGAGGGTTAAGTAACCTGGTCCACAGTTGTATAGAAGCAGCTTAGCATGAGGGAAGTTGGTATTAAGCTTCAGTAAGTGTCTGAGTTCAGATCCCAGGGTCCCTTTCTTACTGGAGAGCCTGGGATCTCAACTCAGACACTTACTGAAGCTCCATACCAACCTGCTTCATACTAAACAGCAACTACATGTATATAAACACATCCTTCAAAAGGAGAAGGCCCAAGAACTAGGAGCGTGCACACCAGGGAGCCCTGGCCAAGCCTGAGGAGTCAGAGGCAGCTCTCAAAGGGGGCAATGAGCAAGCAGTACCCAGATAAAGAAGGGAAAGTTATCCCTGTAGAACAAGTATGGGGGTGAAGACCTGAAATTAACAGGGAACTGACAGCTTAGGTCATTAATATTAAGTAACAGAATTATACTTGGCTGCTAAAGACTGCAGCTCAAACATTAAGTATCCAACAAATACCCTTGGAAAGAAAATATCTCAGACACCACTTCTGTTGTATCCACGTTCTCTTAGTCTTGACCAGCATCAACGTCTATCATTTTTAGAGTAAAATTAGACCACAGGAGAGCAGATAATGAGAAGGCAAAGGAGGGAGGGCTTTGGCACTACATCTGGGCCAGGATCCACTGATGCTCATTTCTGTGTGACCTTGGATGGGTAATTAAAACTACCTTCTAAACCTTAGTTTCTTTATCTGGAAAATGGGATTAAGAATACTTACTTTTTATAGTTGTGGTGAGGATTAAATAAAGCCATGCATGTATGGCCTGGCTCTTGGCAAGGATTCAAGGAATGTCCTTTCCCTTCACCTGTCAGCGTTCAAAGTTAGAAACTGGCACATCGTGCAGGAAGCTGAGACACAGCCTCTAAACACCCAGGTCCTCTCTCTAATCTTGCATCTTTGAGGGTGTTTGGTTTTGTTCCAGTATCTTAACCAGTATTGAGTTATCAGGTTCGGTCATGGAACACTCACAAGACTTTCTTCTCAAAATCATGTGTTTAAGATCATTCAGAGGGATTGATCGAAACTTCAATTTGGATGAATACATCCAAATGTCCTATTAGTAATCTTTCTCATCCACAAAAACAAAAACAAAAAAAAAATAAAACTGGGAAAAAAATTATGAGGAAACAGCTAGTAAAATGAATGAGGATTGCTGTTTTTCTTTTTTTTTTTTCTTCCAGCAATGAACACTGAAGGAATATTTATGACCTCAATTTCCATCAAATTCCAGGAGATACTTTTGGAGTAAAAAAAAAGCCAGATCTTTTCAGGGATACCTAGAGCGTTAGAACCAGAAATCAACTTGAAGAGCATTAGGTCAACCCCTTCATTTTCCAGAGGATGTGAGTGATTTTTAAAGCTGGAATGAAGCTCATACGGGGTTATCGGCAGAATTAGGGCTTGAATTTGGGAGTCCTAAGGCAATCAGGGCAGTACATGTGTGGCAATAGCACTGATCAGCTAAGGAGATTTTCTGCTCAGGACAAGTAACTTAAGTTTCAAAGTTTAAGCAGAGGACTATTGATAACCTGCCAAACTCACTTGTCTGGAGAAGGAAAGTGAAGTTGAAGGTGCTATAAACCAACAAAGCCTCAATTCCACAAATTTAAGAACATATTATCTCTCATAATAGATGCAATAATCCTCATGCGCTTCAGTTTTCATTGACCCTTTTAAGGGATGTCGGTGGAGTTTTCTCAGATTTGCATGTGATTTGCATATTGGTCACACAATCCCCAGCTCAGGTCAATGGGTAATCATAGGCTTGTTCCTGTTCTGGTTCTTGGTCATTAAGCAAGAATGCCAGGTGCCTTAGCCTCTGCCATGGGAAACCATCACCCAGGAAAGTACAGCCATTCTCCAACTGCCTCTTTCCAGCTGAGGACCAAGGCAGCCCTCATAATTCTGATGCCCTCCAGAGGCCTTTCAGAAAACCACGAAAGACTCCCCAATGAATATATCAGCTATGAAAGAAACTTCTGGACCTATTAAGGACATTTGAATTTGGATTGGGCCTTCCATGCCACTAAGAAATTACTGTTAATTTTTATGAATATGATAATTGTATTATTATGTAAGATAATAGCCTTACTTTTTAGATAAGGATCCTGAAGTAATTGAGGTTAAAATATGATATCTGTAATTTGCTTTAAAATATAAACTACTCTAAAATACTAAGCAGGCCGGGTGCCGTGGCTTATGTCTGTAATCCCAGCACTTTGGGAGGCCAAGACAGGCAGATCACTTGGGGTCAGGAGTTCGAGACCAGTCTGGCCAACATGGTGAAACCCCACCTCACAACATCCCTGTGAGGTATGTACTGTTTTTATTCATATTTATAAAGAAACTGATGCCAGAGAGGTTTAACAGGTTGCCCAAACTCACCCCGTTAGGACTGAGGGAACTGAGATTTGAACCCAGGTAGTCTAACAATGGAGTACACTCTGTTGACCATCACACTATTCACACATACTGTTTTGTTTTTAGATTTATTTTTCATACATAGGATCATACTATATGTGACATTTCAGTTTTACTTGAAATATTCCTTGGACTTACTGGATAAGATCTACCTCGGCTTTTAACTCCTGTAAGTCTTTCATAGACAGGACATAGAGATGTACAGAACCATTTCCAAATTGATGGTTATTTAAATTATTTCTAATATTTTGCTGTTATAAATATTGAAATGAACAGCCTTGCCCTTATTTTTTTAGGCTTATATGTATTTGTGTAAGTTTAGATTCTTGCTGAGTCAAATGAAAATACACATTTAAAATTTTGATAAACACTGAAGTAAGATTTTTGCTTTTCAATTTACAATAGAGGTCAGAAGCCAAAAATCCATGTCTTAGGAGGCAGGGAAAGGAAATGAGACTAATACATTGCCTGAGGCATCAGTCCAGTTGGCTTTTCAGCCTCCCATACCGTGATATAAAAATTGAGTTCCCCCCAAAATGAGTTCATGAGTTCAAAAAATGAGTTCATGAGTTCTGAAGTCATAAATGAGTTCAGACCTTATAACTAGAAGCCTTTAGCCTACGTTGACAAAGGTTAAAAGGTTATACTATTGAATATGGCTGTATTTCACAATCAAACTATGATACCAGTAATCGTAACAGTCACTATTTAATGAGCATACACTATGTGCTGGGAACCCTATTAAGGACTTTCACAGCCTCCTTTAATCTTCCTAACCATCCACAATCCTATGAGTGCCTGGAGCCAACTGTGGCTGCCTGGTTAACCCCTTGTTTCCCTTGCAGTTACAGAACAATCCTCACTTCCTTAGGGAAGCCCTTCCTCACTTCCCTGACCAGGGAAAATCCACCTACAATACCCTCTCATAGCACCAAATGCCTCTTCATTAGAATGCTTTCCAGGGGTGGTAATACTATATTGAATATGTGAATCTTTGATTAACCTCTATTTCCCTTTCTAGGCTCCACAAGCGCTGGGATGGTGAGAATTGAACAAGTGACTGAGTGAATGAATTAACCAAGACATGAGTTATGGAGCTAAACATTGACTGGTAGAGACATGTTGGAAGATAAAGATGGGAGAGGAAGGACAGTCCACGCAAGAACATAGTGATCAAAGGAATCAAGATGAAAAAAAAAATGTATAGGTCATGTTTGTAACACAAAGAAGAATGTACAGCGTAGTATGACTAAAACTTCCTGCCTCCACTCATCTCGGTTTACCAGACGAGAGAATAGAATGAAGTTAATCATTTATACCTTAGTTCCTTACTGTAAACTCATCAATATACCACCTATACTAGCAACATATGTGTTTAGAGAAGAACTAAAAGCAAAGGAATGCTGAAATTTCAAGCACTATGACATCAGAATGTGAGAAAAAATTGGAGCACTTCAATCTTTGTAGGCCACATATTGTGGGATACCCACATCTTCCATCTATCAGCACACTAATCCTGTTCTAGCTAATCCTGGATCAGGAGGGAAAAAAAAAAAAAAAAAAAACTCTGATGTTTGAGCTGCAACAATGGGCAGTGTGTTAGTGTGTTACACCAAACACTAGATTAGACATGGTGGTTTCACGAGAATATACAATTTCGGTATGATTCATACCCTTATATTCCCTGAAACTTGACAGAAGCAGATTTTGCACTAACAGCCATGCACAGTGGTGCTCACGTACAATGGCTTATACCTGAAATGACAAAGGAGTAATCTACCTCTAGAAAATGTGACCCCAATCCCCTCAGAGTGCACAGGCTCACTTGGGTTTCCATCGGAGGAATTTAACTCTTAGGGTTTGGAGAAGGGCACTGAGCAAACTGTTGGGAATGCTGCACGTTGTATTAAAACAATAGACTGGCTCTTTTCCTTTGGGTGACATGGTTGTGATTTCCAGAAATAGGATGAATCGTTTGTCTCAAGTAGGTAGTGTTCATTCTAAATTCTTGGTAGATTTCCGGTGGCCTTTTCCAAAATCCATAGAAGACATGTGTATTACAGACAGACACATTTGAGAGGTGCTTCCTGGGGAAAAAAATATCCTAGGTGAACAAGTTCTCCTCTGTATCTTACCCAACTCTCCATCAAAAAAGGCTTCTTCTAAGCCTTTCTTATCTTAAGCCTATGAGGTTAACTATAGGAAGAGGATGAACTAGGTTAATCTTCAGAGAGGAGAAGGGAAGCGATATTATCAATGCTTTAGCCATGTGTATATGCAATTCGGGAATGCTTTGGGTTGTAAATAAAATAATATTGGTCTAACGGTGGCTTATATAAATAGAGTTATGCATCACTTAAGGATGGGAATACATTCTGCAAAATGTGTCATCAGGTGATTTCGTCATTCTGCAAACATCATAGAGTGTGCTTACACAAATCTAGACGGTAGAGCCTCTACAAGCCTAGACTATGGCAGATCCTATTTCTCCTAGGCCTGTGCAGCATGTCACTACACCGAATACTATAGGCAATGGTAACACAAGCGTAATTGTTAGTATATCCAAACATAGAAAAGATACAGTAAAAGTACAGTATTATAATCTTATGGGACCTCTGTCATCTATGCTGTCTGTAGTCAACCAACTCATCCTGATGCAACACATGACCATATTGAATTTTTCTCCCTTATATAAGAATTGTGTAAATAGATTGTCCTGAGTATGTGGCAGGTCAAGGATGTCTATCAGAAACACCTCTTCCTTCCATCTGTCAACTTCACTATTTTTAGTAAATTGGTCTTTTATCCTCTTTGCTATTCCTTTATGGTTATAGAATGGGTCCTAGAGTGGGTCCCATAGCTCCAAGAACCACAACTTTAAATAAAGGTAGGAAGAAAAAGGGAATGAGGTATCTGTCCTTTTTATCTAGAAAAAAAACTTCTCAGTCCACCAGCCAACTTCCCCTTAACTCTCATTGGCCTGAACTGGGTTCTATCATCTCCCTTGCCTATAAGAAAGGCAAAAAATAAAAATAATAAAAAATAAAAATAAAATAAAGGTAGAAAAGGTGTTCATGACTTAGTTCAACTAACCAATCATGATTTGTCACTTGGGATCAAACATATTGCAAATGTTGTTGTTTCCAAAGAAGGTGGAAGTGGGTGTGAAGCAGGTAACTCACACCTCTATCCCGTCAGATCACCATTCTCCACCTTCAGCACCTTGGTCTCAGCCTCTTCTTCCCTCTCCTCTGCTTTTATGGCAAACAGAACATTAAAACTTCTCATTCCTTAAGGCTTAAGTTTTTTTGAGTGAGCTCATCCAGGAAACCATATTGGAAGACTTCAGCCCACAAAAATGATAGCTACCATTGATTAAACGCTTACTATAAACCAGACATTTTGCTATATTTGAATTAGTATTGATAATTCTCACAACAATCCTGCCAAACAGTTAATATCCTCCAAAGTATATAACTTTTTCAGAGTCTCAGAATTGGTTTGCAGTGGAAAATTGGTTTGAACTCCACACCATCTGGAGTACAAAACCTACTCTCTGTCCTAACACACCTGCTCTTTTCTCTACTGAACTCTTAATGGAACTTAGAGTATTACCAATACCTCTATCTTCTCCTGTATTATTCTGTGAAGTATTTATGTGTGTAAATTATACAAAAAGAGTTTCCCTTCCTAGGGGCAGGAAGGTCTTTCAGTTGCCCCAGTCATTTATCTGCAACCATGCCAAACTAACCAAATGAGCTCTATTTATAAGGTTTTACACCCAGTACCTAAAGGGAAAGCTCCTCAGTGAAGACTTGAACTTGATACCCTTGCCTTATCAAAAAATAAAGTCTGCTTGTTAAAACTACGGTGCAGTGGTTCTCAATCCAGGTGTCTAGGGTGGCACCGCGGTGGAGACCAGATATCAATATATTTTTTTAAATCCCTTCCAAGTTTTCATATGCAGCAAACATTGGATTTCCAAGGTAGGACTCAGCCTCTGCCTGTTGACCTAGCAGTTCAGGTGAGTCTAATGATCTGGCTAATCTGTGCAAGGCTGGCCACATAGAAAACCTTTTTGCAGTAATAGCAGAAACTCTTTCTTGGCTCTGATCACGATGAAAAATTACTCTAGTCTTAGGCTTGAGTGTGCCAGCAGGGTAGTGGAGCTTTTGTAAAACACAACAGAACTAACATCTATAGAACCTTTATTACAATGCAAGTCATGATACTAAGAACTTTAAATGGCAAATTTTGTTCTTCCTCACATCACTCTGAGGGGAGCAATCTATTTGTATTACCATACTTTATAGACAAAATAATTTCCTATGGTCACAGAGGAAGGAAACGTGGAACAAGGGGTCCCGTCCAGGAAGTCTGACTCCTTGGTCCCTACCGTTAGCTCTATGCAGTGCTCCCTGCTCTAGATTGCATCTGGGTTCCTCAACAGCATCGTGAAGTAAGCATTAGCTTCTCTACTGAGCCAGAAAAGAGGATGGGAAGTTAGAGGCCAGGATCAGACTGGACCTATGTCTTACAGCAAGGGATCTGATGGAGGAGAAACAAAGACAGACTTTGGAGCTCAGAGGACTTGCAATGCTATGAAGTCAAATAGAACAACCTTCCTACCATGTGTAATCCCTTGCTCTAAGTGCAGAGACTCGATCCTTTCATAAAGCACCAATAGTAATTCTTTCTAGAAGGCATGATACAGTGAAATAACCTTGGACCTCAGGATCTAACAGAGCTTGAATGTCAGCTACAACACCTATACGTGTCCCAAAGGCTAATTATTTTACTTCTGAGCCTCAATATCCTAAATTGTTAAAAGGATAAAAATAAACTCTTCTGTTTCAAATTACTTTGAGAATAAAAGGAGATAATAAACATGGCAGCCTGTAAATAACTGCCTGGCCCTGCTCCCTCAGCGACTGTCATTCAGATCAGCGATCAAAGGGTTAAGAAAGATAGCTTGAGTACAATCATGAAGTTGGGATATTTTATTTCTGAACAAAGGTTCTATAATTTCAGCTCAGCTATGCCCATACCCAGCTCCTCCCCAAGCTCCTGCAGCCGCCTGTGGGATGTGTAAGCAGATCCAGGGCTCTGCAGTAATGCTCTTTGAAAAAGCATTGTGCTCTAATAAGTCACTTTCCTCTCCTCAGGCGAAGTTCACATGAATTAGACTGCAAGGCACTTTATGCAAAACGTGTGACCTTCACAGGCTCTGATTTGCATTGTCATCGTTCCTTTATTCTTCTAAAGTGTCTTCATTTTGCATAATGCTATAATGTTATTCAGGCTTTGCAGTTATCACTATTTCATTGCTCCAATTATAACCATTTTAGGCAAAGCTATAGATAACCTTCAGAAACCCATGCTTGTGTGATCTTTCATTCACAAGGAGGAAGCAATGAAACTGGACTTAAAAAAAAAAAAACCGGAGGTTGCAGTGAGCTGAGATCATGCCACTGCACTCCAGCCTGGCAACAGAGCAAGACTCTGTCTCAAAAAAAAAAAAAAAAAAAAAAAAAAACCAAAAAGCTCATTTTGAGTGGAAATTTAAAACTCCAAGATTAGATTTTTTTTCCCTTCTTGGAGATTAAGAGAGACAGTGGTCTGTGTCTCCCATGAAAATCTGTATTACTAGTTAGTTATTACAGGTAAAGCTTACTATTGGAGCAAGCACAGTCACCTACGCAGAATCACCCAGTGCCATTGAGGCATAATTTGAGTGTTTCTCACCTTACTGAAGATCTCCCTTCCTGCTGTTCCCATAGATCCCACCCCATGGCAGAAACACCACCCCAAGGCCAAGGATTGGAACCAGTTAATGAACAAACGTCTGTTGGAGACATGACATATTACATTATCTGTTTTTTGTGTTAGTGTAAACGAGACTGATCCTTTCTTCCAATTTAAAATTGATTGTAGAAAGACAGAGACACAAATTCTGAGGGATAGAGCTGGAGAGGGAGTAAGGAGATGACCCCAAATGTCAACATTTCCACACTTTGTTAGGGCCCTCGGTTAAAAGTGGATATGCTAAACAGTGGAAGGAAACATTCATTTCTCATATTATTTATCAAATACCTACTATTCACCAGACATCAGATTAAGCAGTAAACAATACAAAATGTACCCATCATCCACAGGGCTTAGCATCCTAATCATGAGATTGCAATGGGCTAGGGAAATAGTAAAGGAATTTTGGTAAATCAGAGAGCTCAAAGTTATATAGAATTATATTACATTTCAATATGGAAAGCATGTGTGGCTCTTTATTTATTATTTTACGCTCCCTCACTCCAACTTGCTAAATATTTAAAGAAAAATACTGAAATTAGTCCCTGCTAACTGCAAAATGAATATTATCAATAGGTAAATAATTTATCTATACTTAGGACCATCTCTTTGAAATCATTGCTATTTTTCTTGGTCTCCTTCTCACCGGCACTTCCCTGGCTGTGGAGGAATACAGCTGGCATGACCCCATGGTACCATATGGAGGGCAGCTTCCCATGCCTAATCTTTGGGTGTGTGTTGGGAGGCATCTCATCAAGTCTGCTTGGTTTTGCTTCACCCTGGCTGTTCAGTGCCATTGATGCTGACGTCCCTGAATAATAAACTCTTCTCAGCCCACTGGAGTCCAATGGCTCTACCACCCCTTTAATCCCTCCACCAAGATCCTCCTCAGTTCTCATTCTGTCCAAGTCCAAAACTTACTCTAGTCCTAGGTTTGAGTATGCCAAAAGGGTAGTATGATCTTTTGTAAAACATAACAGAGCTAACATCTATAGAATCTCTACTATAATTATAGCAAGTCACTATAATGCTAAGAACTTCATGACTAGTTATCTCCTACCTTATACCACTCTTTGAGTGGAACTATCTACTCATATTACCCCATTTTATAGACAAGGAAAAGTCCCTAAGGTCACAAAGTAAGGAAACGTGAAACAAGGCATCCAGTACAGGAAGTCTGAGTCCTTGGTCTCTGCTGTTAGCTCTGTGCAGTGCTTCCTGCTCTAGATTGCATGTGAGTCCCTCAATGGCATTATGAAGTAAGCGCTATCCTCTCTACTAAGGCCAGAAAAGAGGATGGGAAGTTAGAAGCCAGGATCAAGCTGAACCCACGTCTTACAGCAAGGGATCTGATGAAGAAGGGGAAACAAAGACAGCCATTGTATATCAGGAAATTTACAATGCTATGAAGTCAAATTGAAGAACCTTCCTACCTTGTGTAAGCCCTTGCTCTAAGTGCAAGGACTTAATCTTTTCATAAATCACAGATAGTAATTATTTCTAGGTAGTATGACACCATGGAATACAGACCTCTCTGAGTCATGTCACACCCCTCACAGCAACATTGACCCCAGAGGCCATCTCTCAGTGTCTCTTGAAGGATCTCCTCAATCCCACTTTAGTGGGCCCAGTTGCAGTTCCAAGGACTGGAAACCTAGTTTCTCTTCTGCTGTATGTCACCTAAGGAATCTCAGGCCTGCTAATAAAACTATCTCTCTGTGCCAGTCCATCCTCTTAAACCACGCTGGGATCCCATGTGTTGGCTTCTCAGCCTTCTGGTGTACTTTGTGAATGCTTAGTAGGGAGGTGGTCTAGAGCTCTTTGCTCTATGTAGTCCCCCAATGTAGTCAGCACATCACCCCCTAGAGAGCAGGAGATATCACAGGTTACAGCCCTGGCTACCTTTCTCTTCCATCTCTGACATCCTTCTCGGTCCTCTGGGCTCAGAGAGAAGGAGCCTTTCCCTATGTGAGATCCTCCTTCCCCCAAAGAGCACCCAGCCCTCCACTGCCCCTTCTCCGTGTTAAACTAGCAAACAGATGCAGGGAGGCAGAAATGATAAAGTAAAATCAATTGATAGGTACCTAAAAATATTATTCTTTTTATCCTTAAACATCCAGGTTCTCAGTCACCAAATACTGGAGCAGAAATTTTGCTTTCCATTTTGTAGATAAGAAAAGCCAAAATGGAGAAAAATAAAATTGAGGGCATATCCATGCCAATATATCAACACTGCAGGTAAATATCTATCTAGCATCCATCACTTCAGTGACACTATACTTTGGAAATCTCTCAAACTAACTGTATCTTCTATTTTTCCTTTGAGGGAGGCTCTGCTTGTCCCTGCCCCTTAATAAGGGGTGTTTCTCCACGTTCCTTTCCTTGGCAACCTTCTTTTTATTTTTTTCTCTACTATTCTGTGTGTGTGTGCGCGCATGTGTGTGTGTGTGTGTGAGAGAGAGAGAGAATTCACCCACTCTTCACCCACACTCAGAACTTAGCCATAATCTTTAAGTATAGATTCAACACATCTTTATACCTTGCCCACTTTTCTGTCTTCCGAATAGTTCTATTTTAAAGGAATGCTGTTTCCTTAAACTGGGCATTCAGAGAACTGAAGATTGTCTCCATGGCATTGATGTTCTAGTTTCTGTTTAAATCATCCTTTCCTCAAACATCTTACTGTCTCACCATTGGTCTTCATTCAGCAATCCTCATCATGCTCGTTCCCATAGATTCTGCCTTCTTGGCCTTCCAGTTTTATTCACATGTATTCCTCTCTCCATCTCCCCAGCTCCCTTACTTCATACCAGGACCTCACCACTTCTCATTGGAATCCTGCAGTGGGGTCAGGTAGGTGAGATAGAGTATAAAGAAAATAGGTTCAGGCTGGGCACAGTGGCTCATACCTGTAATCCCAACACTTTGGGAGGCCGAGGTGGGTGGATCACTTGTGGTCACGAGTTCGAGACCAGCCTGACTAGTATGGTGAAACACTCATCTCTAAAACAAAAAAATTAAAAATGAAAAAATTAAAAAATTAGCTGGGCATGGTGGCACATGCCTGTAATCTCAGCTACTCAGGAGGCTGAGGCAAGATAATTGCTTGAACCGAGTAGGCAGAGGTTGCAGTGAGCCAAGATCATGCCACTGCACTCCAGCCTGGGTGACAGAGCAAGACTCCATCTCAAAAAAAAGAAAGAAAGAAAGAAAGAAAGAAAGAAAGAAAGAAAGAAAGAAAGAAAGAAAGAAAGAAAGAAAGAAAGAAAGAAAGAAAGAGAAAGAAAGAAAGAAGAAGAAAAGAAAATAGGTTCACATTCCATCTTAGTATCCTGGCATCCTAGATGCTCCAATATCTGACTCCAAACGGAGTTGTTATCTTATCCCCTACACTCTTACACATTCTCCACAGACTTGCTGAATTTGGCACTCATTCTCCTTGGACATGGGCTTTCCTATTATATGACAGGTAACCTATTTTCTGCACTGAATGAGTTTGCCAAACCATTTCACTTTTTGCAATATATCTACCAACCAAGACTGTTTTTAGATAATGCCTCTTTTGTGAACCAATTCTTGATCATTGTCTTGTCTGAAGACCAATAACCCACTGTTTTCTCACCTCTACAACTCCCCCTGAGACAGAAGAATGTGTCTTCACCTTGGTGAAACTTTCTTTAATCCCCAAATCCAGGTTAGGTTAGGGCCTCCCACTATGTTATCTCAGATTTTAGGGGAGACCCCTCATCTCTCTTTGACTTCCTTTTTCTATAGACACCACTGAGAGAAACATACTTGGTTTCTTTCTGTATCCCTGACTTCATTCCCGTGGAAGAAAGACTGAAACATCTTACTTGTGGGTTGGGGATAAGGGGCTTAGTTCATCTTGACTGCTGCTTTTCTTAGCTCCTCCCTGATCCTCTACCTCCAGAAGCTTGACTGACTGCAGGAAGTATCCACTGTGATCTGCTTTCCACCGGGCAACCACAACTTCTTCCTTTCCGGGAAGATTCAACTGTCCCACTCTGCCGGAGTGGGGTAGGCACAGTACATTGAATGTGCTAGGCTGAATTCTAGGCCAAAATATTGTTGGTAAAACCTCTAGGTTACAGATGTGATACTGTATTTCCCAATCCAGTTTCTATCACTAATAGAGCTGCCACGTTGCTGCCGACGATTCTCCCCTCGGCCTTTCCACGGACTCAGGACTTCACAGGGAGGAAAAAGCAGTATCTCAAACCTCCTTTGTGATGACATTCAGTATGATCAATGCCAGTTTCTTTCCCTGTCTCTTCTGTCTAGCTGGTAAATTCCTGTAAGACAGAGACCATGTTCCTTTTCATTTTTGTATCTCTCGTGTCTAGCACAGTATCTAGTTCAATAAATATCTTAACTAAACTGACGGATAGATGAAAACTTTATGCCACCCTTATGGCTCATACTATATCTTATAATAGCAATGCATGAATAAATGGATGAATGACATATGCTTGTATACTGCCTACAGCATATTCTGATTCCTTTCACATGTTGTCTACCAACTCGAACAATCTGCAGCTCACAATTTTGCTGTAGGTCTACTGTGGGAGAACACCTGCAGCTCTTTCTCCACTGCTTTTATTTTCCAAGGCTCAGAACACTGGAATTTTGCCAGGGAGGTACAGAACTGTTCAACCCTATCACCCAGAGCTGAATCATCCACAAAGCATCATAGCATCAAAGCTGATGACAACATCCCACTCACCTATATCGTCTTCGCTTTCTGCTTTTCATTTCTGGCTTCGTAAATTTACTATTCTGTCTCTCGCTGCACTTTAAGCCATACTCGTGTCTTATTCATCCTTTCTTGTCACCAAAAAGCTGACACAGGCATTCAGGAAACTGGTGTTGTCTATAAAAGAAGAAAACCACTTTTTTTTTTTTTTGGTTGAATATTTTCCTTCAAACACATGTCCTCTTTTCCAGATATTTAGTTGTACTATTTTTAGCCTGAATTAGGTGTGCTCCTTTCCAGACTTCATTACTGCAAGCAGAGGGAAATACCCAGAATAGGTCTTCAGTTTTAACTGACTAGCCATTGCCTTATTTATTAATTAACCATCTCTATGGACTGAGTTGGTATTTATAACAAAGGAAGCAATTGCTAAGTTGAACTTGGTTTTCATTTCTAGACTTCTGGACCATGGCCATTTGTACAGGGAAAAAAAGCATCTAACAGTCCCACAAGATTTTAAACTTAAATTATCTTCTTGCATTAATCATTTACTAGTACTAAATAGACACTGTATATGCTTTCTTATTAGTTACTCATTGCTGTTCAACAAATCACTTTGTAATGTCCTGGCTTTAATAACAACCATGTGTTATATCTCATGAACATATAGATCATCTGAGAAGTTCTGCTATTCTGGACTAGGCTTGGTTGATCTTGACTGGACTCACTCATGCATTTGTGGTCAGCTGAGTGTTAGGTAGGCAGCTATGTTCACTGTGGCTGACCTTCTAGCTCGTATGTTTGAGGGTGGCCTGGTGCTGGATGACCTTGGCTGTGCCAATTCAGCAATGCCTTGTCTCATCCTCCAGCACACTTGTCCGGGCTTGGGTCCATGTAGTTGGCAAGTCTCCAAATCCAAGCAAGCTCACTGAAGAGGAGATGCAGAGACCCTCAAGAACTTTGTAGGGGTCTACTTGAGGAACGTTTGCTAACATCCTAGTGATCAAGGAAAAGCAAAATTCTGTCCAAAGGCAGAGGGCAGAGACTACAAATTATAGGATAAGGTCAAGAATAACAAGAAGCCAATAAGTGGGGCTATAGATGCAATTAATTTATCACTTTCCAAACTCTCCTTCTGACTTTGTGTACCTCATAAAAATACACGTATAATGCCCTAATTTAATCCTTCTGGAGATAATACTATCATCATCATGAACAATGACAGCCTTCCTAGAGCACTGACCACTACACTTAAACTACAAAATAAAGGTGATTTCATTGACACAACAACCTATAAAGTAGACAGTAGTATTATTTCACAGCCAGGTGCTTTAACTCCAAACCTCATGGGCTTAAGCATCAGACCAGTCTTCCTACAAAAGCAGTTATGAAATTATGCCCCCTGGAGAGACACATATTATGATGACAGTCTTTTGCCATACTTTGTTCTTATCTCCTAGTAAAAACTCTTTGGCAAAGAGTATATACACCAAGTCTCTTCTTATTGTGCAAATTATTTGAATTTCCCAGGAGTATGTGAGTATACAAGCATATGTGAAACTGAAAGGTGCAATGAAAAATATAATTCAGGGATCATTCACAATAATGGCTCACGAACCATTTTGTGCCAAGTCCTCAGGCCTTTGGAAACTCTCCGAAGCCTCTCAAATTGTTGCTGGGCAACAACAACAGAAATGGAAGGGAGAAGAATGTGCTTCTGGAAGCAGCCCTCAGCCCTTGGCCCAGCTGTTCTAGGCCTGCTTTCAGGGATCCAGGAAGAGAGTGATGAACCTATGCAAACTTAGGGCAAAACTAACCATATTTAACAGTAGGTGAGAATGCAGAAGGGCAAGGGGAGAAGAGATACCCAGTGCTTAATAAAGGAGCTGTCATGTCTCATGGAGGTTGACTTAGGATACACTTTCATATAATAGACCTTCAACAAAATCCTTGAAGTAAAATTCACTTCATCGAACGAAAATGTTATTAGCCTCCGAAATCACCCAGACGGTTCAGAAAGATAGTCATTAGGTTGCTGAGATTTCATCAATAAAGGCTAGTCTATGGGTAGAGAGGGACCTTGTAGACTATATCACAGTGCCTCATTGAAGTTATTTGTCGTGTATGTTTGCTCCATGGCCCCTGGGAGGGCCCCAAGTAACAATCTAGGCCAAGGATTGAAAAATTTTTATGTAAAAGACCAGATGGTAAATATTTTCGGCTTTTCCGGCCATATGATCTGTTGCAACTTTGTACAAAGGCAGCCATAGGCAATACACAAAGTAATGTCTATGTCTGTTTTCCTATAAAACTTTATTTACAAAAACAGATAGTGACCAGATTTGGCCAACAGGCTGGAGTTTTCTGACAGCTGGTCTAAGCAGTCAGGAAGTCTGTGAAGATTTGGGGCATGTAGCTGTAAGCAATAGGTCTGGCTTCTGAGCAGGGTGAAAATACTTTTTAAATAATCTGCGATTGTAATCTGTCCAGCATGGTTAAGAATTAAGTATGTGACAACCGGTGGCCTTATGTGACAACCGATGACAGTCAAGAGAAGACCTCTTTTTCCTAGAGGAACAAGACTGACCACAGAAAAGCCTTGTCTGCTCTCAAATTCAGTGCTTTTTTCAGCCAACCAACACTATAATACTTGGAGATCTAAAGGCACGAAGATGAAATTAAGTCAATTACTTAAGAAGCACTGAACTCAAAGCAAGGAGAGCTGAGGTCCAGTCCCAGCCTTGCTACTTACTATCTGTATGAGTCAGTTATTTTATGACTGTGATCAAGTTTTCCCCAGCTATGAAATAAGGGATTCTGGTGTTTCTCCAAGTGTTATCTGAATCAGAATCATTTAGGTTACTTATCCAAAAGGCAGATTTCTGGGCTCCACCCTAGACCTCTATTGAATTATAATCTCTGAGGTTTGGGGCCTGGTAATATGTATGAACAGCATGAGCTCTGGGGATTTTAAAATCCAGTAAAGTTTCAGACCCACTGGACAAGAAAGATACTGTTCTAGCACTCCTTCCAGTCCAATGTTCTGGCCTCTCTGAAATCTGGTTAAAGTATACCATTTTCTGTTGTTCTCAGGAAGAAATGCCTGTTAACTATAGCATACACATGAAATTCAATGGAGCCTTGTGGAATTTTGGAAAGAATAACCAGCCTCATCTATATCTCTATTTGGAGAAATGGCTTCTTGGCTTGGGCTAATGTGTTATTTGACAATCAGAAGGGGAAAAAGTCATAACTTCACTCCCGTTTCCTCAGGCCAAAATGCAAATTTAAAACTCATTCCGAATGCCTTTCCAGGGAGGTGGCCACAGCTGATGAAAGACCTCATGCTTGTTGCAACAGGCCCTGGTAGCTGAATTTTATCCCTGAAACTGGCATAGCTTCCTTCAGCCCAGCAGAGCAGCTGAAAGGTAAATGGTGCATACACATGTGTGCATGTGTGTATGTATGTATGTGGGGGTGAGAATTATGTATGTATGTGGGGGTGAGAACATGTGTGTATGTGCATGGTGTTTGGTTTGTGGTGTGTGTGTGTAGTATGTTCATGTGGTGTGTATATATGTATATGTCTGGTGTTTGGTGTATCCAATATGGTGTTTGTGTATGCGTATACAGATATATATATATATATGTATTTGTGTTGTGTGTGGTATACGTGGTGCTTTTGTGTTTGTGGCATGCGTATATTGTGGATATATGTGTGCATGGTGTTTGTCATATGTGTATGTTATATGTGTTTGCTATGTATGCGAGTGTGCCTGGTGATTGTGTGGTGTATGTGTGCTCTGTGTATGGTATACGCAGTGTTTGCGTCTGTCTTGGGTGTATGTTGTATGCATATGTAGGAATGTGTGGTGTGCATGGTGTTTATACATGTATGTATATGTTTAGGGAGGGTCGTGGAGGGGGATTGTCAGCCAAGAGAGTCAAGGTTCATAAATTCAATAGGTCCTACTATGTGCCAGCCCCAGGCTAGGTGATGAAAGTACAGAGATAAGTTAGAACAAGTCACTACCCTGGAAAACCTCAGAGCCCAACTTGCAAATTTTCCCAAGTGTTATAAGCCAGGCACTTGCCTCACATCATATTTACAGCAACCCCTTTGAAATAGAGATTGTGATTATTCCCATTTAATATCCTGGGAAGACTGGGACTAAGGAAGGTTAACTATGGAGCACTGTAACAAACCTAAAGAACTTGAACCCAAGCAGGTCAGATTCCAGAGCCCGTGTCATTAGCCTCCATCATCACAGTAGCTAACTTTTACTGAGTGCTTTGCATGCTTCATGATCTCGTGAAGGTTCTCAGGACAACCCCGTGAGTTAGACACTGTTACCATTCCCACTGTGCCAAGAAATGAATGGCCCAAGGCCACAGAGTCAGTTAATGGCAGAGCTAGGATTTGGACCTAGGCAGACTTGCTCCAGGGTGCCTGCTACAAGGATTTTGTTTCTTTGTTTCTTTGTTTCTCAAAGAGAGACAAGCATGGAAATGAATGACAACTCAGGAGATGCTTGTACAAAGCTCAGAGGAAGGAAAAAAAGAACTTTCAAAGGACTCCAGGGAGGGTTTCCTCCAGGAACTGTCATCTATTTTCTTGTACTTACAAACCTGACTCTGGGAGAAATAGCAGAGTCCAAGTTTTGATCGTGACTTTAAAGACCAAGGGAGAGTTTGATGGTTGTAATTTCCTACCTGTTTGATTTGTCCTTGGTTGGACAGGGAGCCAGGAGCCATGTTTTATCTCTTTTTTCCTTTTTTTATTGAACGTAAACTCCCTCAATGTAATGTAAAATGCCTCTACCAGTCACATCTTTTTATAGTGTCCCCTCTTCCCCAGAAGCTAGAGAGTAGTTAAGGGCAGTCAAGTTTGCATAGATGGAAGCAGAGACCAGGGAATATAAAAGGTTTGTATAAGCAGAATAATGGAGACCAGGGAGCAAGGGGCTGGGGCATTGGAGAGAGAGTCTTATTGTATATTTTGTTCCCAGTTCTGCCAGAGTTTCTAGCCTTCTTTCCAAAGCAACTTGGAGATTATTTCATAATACACTCATGAACACACTCATGATTTCACAAAACACTACATGTTTCAGAAACATAGGTCTGACTAAGCTAAAGTCCCAAAAGATAGTTTTACCCTCACAGGCTTGGGTTTAGCAGCACAGGACATTAATGACTGGAACCAGAAGTCTAAAATATGTTGGAATTATATTGTACTTGCTATGTAAAAAAAAAAAAACAAAAAAACTTTGAAAACAAAATGTATAAAAGAATGATCAAACTTAAATATTTGCAGCAACTGCACCGAAGACATTTTAGTAGGCCAAATGAATCAGCTCCTCAAATCACCTGGAGAACGTGAGCGTGTATGGGTTCACGGGTGTGTGTGCACATCACTTCTGGCCACCTTGCATCTGCATACTTCCAGGGTTGGGAGGTCACTGCTTGCCCAGCAAGCTAATCCACTGTTTTGAAGCTCTGATGGTTAGGATGGATTCCTTTTTTGTTGTTGTTGTTGTATAGTTGTTGTTTTGAGAGAGTCTGGCTCTGGAGCCCAGGCTGTAGTGCAATGACGAGATCTCAGCTCACTACAGCCTCCGCCTTCTGGGTTCAAGCGATTTTCCTGCCTCAGCTTCTTGAGTAGCTGTGCACCACCACGCCCGGCTAATTTTTGTATTTTTAGTAGAGATGCGGTTTCGCCATGTTGGCCAAGCTAGTCTTAGAACTCCTGGTGTGCTTCAGCCTCCCGATGTGTTGTGATTACAGGCATGAGCCACAGTGTCTGGCAGGATGGATTCCTCATAATATTCACTATTTGTCCTAGTTCTGACTTCTGAACCTATGCAGAGTCAATTTCAAATACTTTTTAGTGGCTTCAAAACATTTTTGGAAGAAAGACATGAAAAGCAAATATGTATATAAGTAAAATGAAGAAACAAACGGATTTTTCTCCACCTGAGAGCCCACTGATGATCTAATAAATTATTGCCTAATAAACCCCTCTAGGTGATTTCTTTTTATCTGGCTTAAATATCAGTCTTGCTTGTCTTCGGTGCCCATATCCCAAGTCACATGACTCTCTCCCCTGACCCACATGTGTCTTCACACCTGCACACGCGCTGCCAACTGGCGGGCTCAGCAATCCTTGAAAACTCTGATGGATACTGTCCTTAGGTAAAGTGTGATTTCCTCAGGAGACTCCCTTTGGAGTTAACCTTGCTGACTGCTTCAGCCCTGATCCACCACTGTTATAATTGCTTCGTTTCATACTCCTGGACCCCACTCTCTCACTTATAGCTTGGTACAACACCGAGTCTCGTTGCCATTTCTAGACTGTGTCTCTGTCTTAAACCACTCTTCTTAATGATTAAGTCCAGTCCTATCACACTTGTTCTTGGACTGAAGCCTTGATCCCAGGCTCCTAGTTGATGATCCTCCTGACCCCATGACAACAGGCATTTTAACAAACCCAGGTTTCATCTCAATCAAGCAATTAAATGCTTATCAAAGAGGTCAATGTTAGATATGAGTTCTAAATTTCTTTTCAAAAAATTGATATGTCAGTATGTTCAATTCTTTGCCTTCTACTTTTAAACTTAACTTCCTCGTAAAGCAATTTTTTTCAATCACCTACTCCACCCTAACTCACCTGCTCCACCCTACATTCCAATCACCTGCTCCATCCTAACTCATTCAATTACCTTCGACCTGCTCTGCCCTGACTCCCACCAAAGCACTCACCCTGTCATTCTCTTCAAATTAGCCAATCAAAATTAGTTTAGCCTGTGCAGTCTAATGCTAGCCAATAGGAAAACGACACAGCAGCAGGGGCCACATGCGTCAGGGATAAAAACCCCTTCCCCTCCCTTGTCCAAGTGTGCACTCACCATTGCTCCACCCATAAGGGTGTACCCTTCTATATAAAAATAACTTGCCTTTCTAAAAATTAAAAAAATTAAAAAATTAAATTTATATTCAAATACTATTACTTTTGCAACACCAAAACTTTATATATAACACCAAGGACAGACAGATATGGTCAGTAGCTAAAGACTGCCCCATTCCAATGTATACGTATTGAAATTTACTATCTTCTAGCCTTCATTTCTCAAGTTTTTCCTCCAAAATCATCTGAAGTAAACTTCCACATCCTTGGCTGAAATTGACTCACATGGCATCAGTTGCATCTGATGCTTTGCTAGCCTGGCACCCTATCAGAAAAGGAGGTGAATTTGACATCAGCTCTTCTTATATTTATGTAATCCATACCACTTCTTGGTGATCACTGCTTCCTTAAGTGATGAAATTATATATATATATATATATATATATATATATATATATATATATCGATGTATATATATCGATATATAGATACATAATTATTAATTGTAGAGTTTTCTTGGGGGCAAATATCAGACTTAGATGTCCACCGTAGCATTCATCTTTTCTTCCTTAACATTGAATTTGTGCATCTTCAGTCCCCTGAAGTTCACCTCTGCAGTTCCTCTGAGATTACTCACAGTTAGTGGTTTTTTTAATTCTTACCAGGAAAAGCATGAGATTTAGATGTGACTTTCAATCTTGTCTCTTACGGAATAATGTATTCAAGGGGGTGACCATGGGCAAATAATTTACTTTCTTTGTACCACAGTCGCCTCAGCTGTAAAATGGATATAATAATATTTGTCTCCTAGGGTTGTGAGAAAGGAATTCAATTAGCATCCCTAAAGTACCTGATGCAGTGCCTGTGTGTGTTTTCATAAATAGCTATCCTTGCCCCTTGGGAATCAGCTCTTTTTATTTCTGCATCTTGAACTCTGTGCTTCCACCACATTTCCTCACGTCTCCTTGTCTCTGTGTTCTTCCCTTTCCAGATGGAAGATGATTCTCCTTGACAGGGATGACACATTTTACCAGATGAATACAGCTCTGTTTTCTCATTGTCATCTGTCAGCATTTGTTTTCTGCCCTGAGCAATGAGTCTCTTCCTCCCTTACTCTCTTTATTGTGAAAGTAGCTTTTAATGAGTCTCACTCTCACCGCCAGTACCCCTTTTATCCTGAGTGCTTTTTACAACTCTCAGTTTATTCACAAGAACGTATAAAAGGCTTCTTATGTCCAGTATGCACTCAATGTTGAGGACACCGATGAAAAGAGAGACAGGGTCCCTGCTGTCACGCATCTTCTAGTGAGCACTGGTTTCCTGTAGCTGAAGCTGGGTTTAACTTGTACCTCAAATCCTGGGGTGAGTGTAGCACATGATGGAAACAGGATTCCAATCTAGGTGACCTTTCTGCCATATGATGTTGGCACAAAGAACACTTTTTGAGAAGTCTGACCAGCATCAAGGAAATATTATGAAGTGGGCTGTCACGAGGCCCCATGATCCTCCTTCTGACATCACCTGCCTCCATTCAATAGATTATCAACTAATCCTTATTAAATGATTACTGGCTAGGGTAGTTAAGGTGTAACTGATAACAACTAGGGTACGAACCATTTCTGGTGAAAACGGAGTGGCTAATTCATACCTATTTCCAGAGAGAGTGAGAAATGATTTAAGTGTCTGTCCTTCCATCACTTAACAGTAAGCCTTAATTGAACATTTCCACAGCCCTCACGCATTAACCTCTAAATACACTTGAACAAAAGATCCTTGTACTCCATGATTACACATGCTTGTGTGATCCACATCCTCATATGATTACCTTATGAATCCCCTCCCTTCTCTATTCATTCTCCTCGTAGTGAGGTATAAACAGTGCTTTGGAGCAGTGGGTAGGAGAGATGGGCTACTGTCTCGCTCCTGTCACATGGTCACTGTGTGTGACCGTGGGGGACATTGCTGCACCATTTCTTCAACTGTAACATAAAGGAGCAGGCCTCAGAAAACCTTAAAAGAAGGTTCTGCTCTAAAGTTCCAAGTGGTTAATTACCCCAGTTTGAGAGACAATTGGCTGTAAACAGATGTTAGCAATCTGCATCCTGCCCAAACACAGTGAGCTCCGTAGAAAGAGGACAGAGCTCAAGGGGGCTCCCAGGAGGTCTGAGCATTCACCTTCTTGCCTGAGAGTTCACTGACTCATTCAGACAGTATTCCTGGGGAAAAATAGAACTGGACCTATGGCAGGGGGCTTGCAGCCTGGCTCTGTCACTTATGTGCTGTGTGGCTTTAAGGAAGCCATTCACCTCTCTGATCTCTGTTACTTCCTCTGTAAGTCGGGCATAGTGGTATAGCCATTCACAACAGTGGCAAGTCTAGAATTTTCATAAGACTAAAGTACTGATCGGATTTGAAGACAGCCTGGTGGATCTTCCTTGAGTCTGTAATTGTGAAGGTAGCAAGTACAAGCACAGTGAAATTACTTACGTTGCTTGATATTTGAGGTAGCTTTAATGAGGTCACTGAGGTAGGCTGTGTGAGGTCGTGGGACTCAAGGCTCCTCAACTTACCCCCAATGGAACCGTGATTATTCACAGAGCAACTGAGACAATTCAATGTGATTCCATAAACCAAAGCTCCCGGCACGTGCTCAAAGAAATAGAACAACATAGTAGTTTTGCATGTGATCCCGCCTTGTGCCAGGTTAACATAACTGTGCATAACAGTTACGTTAAGCACACATAACTGAAGTCCTTTGCCCTGCAATATGGCACAAGGAAGCAAGCTAGCATTTTATAGGGGCAGCATCTAAAAAACCAATGTAATCCTCTCTTAGGAAATCCAGCCTTAGCTTTTAAAGTTTAAGATCGCTGAGATAATAGAACGTTTCAGACAGTTGCTGCGTGGCTCAGTCAGCACCTGGTTAATGGTGCCTACAGAGTGGAAGAGTCAGGATGTGTTCATCCAGCTTTAACACTTAGAAACTGAATGCGGGCCTGGCACCTAGCAGGCCCTCAACAAATGTTCAGTCAATGAATGGATGAATTAGTAAGTTAATGTATAAATGGAGAAAAAATATTTTACGAGACCAGTGCTGTGAATTTTCAGTTTCACACTTACTCAATCCACAAGGGAGTCAATCCAGAGGCAAAATTCACGGATTCACGTATCTCTCCTGAGATAACACATGTTGAAATGTTATTGGAATAAAATATGTGAAATTTTTGTCATGAGAGTACTTCCAAGTATTTTGATTTTCTTTTCTTCTTCTTCTTTTTTTTTTTTTTTTAACTCTTATTTCAGCCCTGGCAAATCCTACTCAGAGATTAAAAAGAACTTCCAGTTGGGCATAGTGGCTCACGCCTGTAATCCCAGCACTCTGGGAGGCCAAGGCAGGCAGATCACTTGAGGTCAGGAGTTGGTGACTAGAGTGGCCAACATGACGAAACCCTGTCTCTACTAAAAATACAAAAATTAGCTGGGTGTGGTGAGGGGTGCCTGTAATCCCTGCTACTTGGGAGGCTGAGGCAGGAGAATCACTTGAACTCAGGAGGTGGAGGTTGTGGTGAGCCACTGCACTCCAGCCTGGGTGACAGAGTAAAACTCCATCTCAAAAAAAAAAAAAAAGAACTTCCTAAGTAATAGAAGCCTCTTTTCTCAGTTGGGCATGTATCTGCCTAAAGTAAACATGAACATTTTCCCACCTCTGTTGAAACTAGATGTCGCCACATGACACATTCTGCCCAGTGGGGTGTGAGCAACGTGCTGAGGGTGGCTTGCTGTAATGTCCTTAATGGGAAGGAGCTGTTCTTGCCTTCCTTTCTCCTTGGGTGCTGGCTGGAATGGCCAGCCTGGTTAATGAGATGAACTTGGGAATGGAAGCTACGTGTGAAAGAGTAAAAGCTAGGAAGACTTTAGTCCTGAATACGACCCCTTCAGACCTTACCTAAGAGAGGAATAAACCTCCATCTTAAAAACAAACTAAACTGTATTTTGGGGTTTTGCCTGGCACATAGTTGAAGCTAACCCTGACTTATAGAGTAACACTCAGAAACTCTAGAAATGCCATTCACACAACATGATCCAACAACATGAACACTGGGTTAGGAGTCAGCAAACTGAGTTCTGAGCTCTTAGCACTATTTAGTTTGTTGATATTCAACAAGTCATTTCCTTTCTTATGATTCAGTTTTCCATTCAGTAGATACAGGTATTAAATTAGGACTTCCTCTCTGATATTACCATCCTTAATAATTCTTATAAGACTATAGCAGGAGCTACTGTATGAAACATCATATCAAGCTTAAGGATTAGGGGGAAAAAATCTAGTGTTAAACGCAGTCAACAAATATTTGTTGTGCACCTAACTCATGTCAGGTACTGCAGTAGGTACTAGAAATACGGAGGTGAACTAAACAGATACAGCTCCTGCCCCTGTGAAGAATACTATCTAGTTAAAAGGAAAGGCATTAAAAATATTGCTAAATGCAATGGCAATGAAAGCCAAAGTTGACAAATGGGATCTAATTAAACTAAAGAGCTTCTGCACAGCAAAAGAAATTATCAGAGTGAACAGGAAACCTACAGAATGGGAGAAAATTTTTGCAATCTGTTCATCTGACAAAGGGCTAATATCGAGAATCTACAAAGAACTCAAACAAATTCACAAGAAAAAAAAAGTCCATCAAAAGTGGGTGAAGGATATGAACAGACACTTCTCAAAAGAAGACATTTATGCAACCAACAAACATATGAAAAAAGCTCATCATCACTGGTCATTAGAGAAATGCAAATCAAAACCACAATGAGCTACCATCTCACACCAGTTAGAATAGCGATCATTAAAAAGTCAGGAAACAACAGATGCTGGAGAGGATGGGAAGAACTAGAAATACTTTTACACTGTTGGTGGGAGTATAAATTAGTTCAACCATTGTGGAAGACAGTGTGGCAATTCCTCAAGGATCTAGAACCAGAAATACCATTTGACCCAGCAATCCCATTACTGGGTATATACCCAAAGGATTATAAATCATGCTGCTATAAAGACACATGCACACTTATGTTTATTGCAGCACTATTCACAATAGCAAAGACTTGGAACCAACCCAAATGTCCATCAATGATAGACTGGATAAAGAAAATGTGACACATACACACCATGGAATACTATGCAGCCATAAAAAAGGATGAGTTCATGTCCTGTAGAGGGACATGGATGAAGCTGGAAACCATCATTCTCAACAAACTAACACAGGAACAGAAAACCAATCACTGCATGTTCTCATTCATAAGTGGGAGCTGAATAATGAGAACACATGAACACAGGGCGGGGAACATCACACACCGGGGCCTGTGGGGGGTGGGGGACTAGGGAGGGACAGCATTAGGAAAAATACTTAATGTAGACGATGGGTTGATGGGTGCAACAAACCACCATGGCACGTGTATACCGATGTAACAAACCTGCACATTCTGCACATGTATCCCAGAACTTAAAGTATAATAATAAAAAAAATGCTAAATGATTATAAAATGATTTGTATAAAAAAGAAGTGTGGGCCGGGCATGGTGGCTCAAGCCTGTAATCCCAGCACTTTGGGAGGCCGAGACGGGCGGATCACAAGGTCAGGAGCTCGAGACCATCCTGGCTAACACGGTAAAACCCCGTCTCTACTAAAAATACAAAAAACTAGCCGGGCGAGGTGGCGGGCGCCTGTAGTCCCAGCTACTCAGGAGGCTGAGGCAGGAGAATGGCGTAAACCCGGGAGGCGGAGCTTGCAGTGAGCTGAGATCCTGCCACCGCACTCTAGCCTGGGCGACAGAGCAAGACTCCGTCTCAAAAAAAAAAAAAAAAAAAAAAAGAAGTGTGTATGTTATGATACCATGGGTTAGCAGGGCATTACTTGGTTGTGGGAGGAGGGAATCAAAGGAATGCATGCAGGAATGTATATTTAAACTGAAATATGAAAACTGAATGGGGCTTAACTAGGTGAAGAGTAGGAAGAAAAAAGTACTAAAAAATCAACTTACAGGAAGCTTAAGAGTTTCATAAGGACAAGTTGATCAGGCTTATGAAGCCAGAAGAAAAGACTCATGGGTTTACTCTTTCCCAGACCTGACCCTGTTAGAAATTGATACATCCAAGCAAAATTTCCACCCAATCCTGAACACTTCTGCTTTTCAACTCAGGAAGATATTTTTTCTTGAAGTTGCAACACTGAGCATTTTTAGATAATCACCTTTTCATGTGTACTGCAGTTTTCAATTAACTGTTTGCAAAGCAGGGTTCATGTATAATTTTGGGTAATATAGGCAGTAGATAGTACGATCCTCAGTTACAGGGGCAGAAATGGAAACTTGGTGAGATTAAGTTACATTCATGTGGTCAAACAGTTAAGTGGTGGGACCTGAACTTTCTTCATCTTGTGGCCGGTGTTCTAACCATCCCTCTCTTTCTAGGGCAGAGGTCATTTGCCCATATAAAAGTGACTATCAGGAAAGTAACTAATTTTGAAAGAATGTTGGCCAGTTAACCCAATAATGCTAGTTGGAGAGATTACGGTCAAATGATTTCTTCATCCAGGATCATTTTAGAGCATTTTGGAATTCAGATTTTGGGATTTGGGATGGTCAACCTGTACTAACTCTTTCTAGAGGGGTGGCCATGGTTAAACAAGACTGTGCATGGAAAGCAAATAAAACACTGCCTGACACATGCAAGGCCTCTATACCTGTCGTATGGCCCATCCTTCAAGACTGAGAGCTATGGGGGTACTTCCTTCAAACTGCTCAGATCTATTTTTTATATTAACTGTCTTTCTTATGTGTGCCCCTGGGTTATCTCTATCACAGGATTGACGACAATATATTTTTATTGAATAGTTACATTTCTCTTTACCACAGATTGGCTGAGGAGACAGATGCCATATCTTCTCTATATTTGTATTTGCAACACATAGCATAGAACTATTTTTATTTATTTGAGATGGAGTTTCACTCTTGTTGCCCAGGTTGGAGGGCAATGGCCTGATCCTGGCTCACTGCAACCTCTGCCTCCTGGGTTTAAGCGATTCTCCTGCCTCAGCCTCCCGAGTAGCTGGGATTACAGGCATGCGCCACCACACCCAGCTACTTTTCTATTATTAGTAGAGACAGGGTTTCTCCATGTTGGTCAGGCTGGTCTCGAACTTGCAACCTCAGGTGATCTGCCTGCTTCGGCCTCCCAAATTGCTGGGATTACAGGTGTGAGCCACCGCACCCAGCCCGGAACTGGTTTTGTAAAAGCTTAATAATGCTCAATGCACCAGATATAACTTCAGAATCAGCTGTTCTTCAGAGGTTTCTGGCTCTTTTTCACTCCAAACTAGGTAAGTCATTCTGTTTGATTCCTCATAACAGCAACACTTTTGCATTTCACACCTCTATTTACCTTATCAAATCCTTATGTCCCTACTAGACTGGAAGCCCCCTGAAGGAAGCCACTCCATCTGCAGGGCATCTCCCGGTATCTATCTGCTGAAAACATGCATAAACAGATTGCTGAGACTGCTCTGAGAAATGAAGTTACTAGAAATTCAGCAATTGCACTGATAAAACAGTGACACGGCCTTGAGTGGGTGGCCCGGCCTTGCTCATGCTTCCTGCTTCCTCTAGGGCTCTCTGCTTGCACAGCCCAAATACTCTACTCTCTGTGTGGCAAAGCTTTGGAATTTGGCTCTAAAATCAGGGGAAAGGAAGCAGAGGGGCCAGGGAGTCATTTGCAATGACTGTCCTGAGATTCTGCATCATGCGCATGCACTTAGTGACACATCAGGGAACTTTTTTTTCCAGGAGCAAGCTTTTCTCTTCCCCTCCACTTGTGCATATGTTGAAAGATCACACATACGTTTTCAATGAAGTCACTGACGATCATGGGAAGCCAGCAGTAACAGCTGGTGTGTCCGAATTACCCGGAGGCAATTTAATCTTTTGGCCTCACATTGGGAAAGCAGTTTGAGGAAGGTAGGCTCCTTTAAAACAACAACAACAAAACTGAAGATAGAGGACAAGAACAACAAGGAGAAATTGTATGACTTTAGGCAGCTGCTGCTGTTACTAAAAGCTAGGAAAGGAGGCAGGAGGGGCCTGAAGCCTGGGGATGAAAGTGAGGGTTGTTATCAACAGCAGGGTGGCCGAGACTAGTGCTCCTGGGAGAATATCATTTCCTTTGTGGAATGAGATACCAGAAGGCTTCCAACCCCCAGGAAATCAGCCTAGGGCGGTCTGGGATTGAGGATCTTTCTGATCGGTAATGCCTGGACTCATAAACAATGTCAGTATCACCCGTGAGAGATGAGTAACAGGAGAGGCACAATTAGCAGGCCAGAGAATCCTGAAAACAGTCATTAAAGTCTTGAAGGATGTGGGCAGCAGTGTGGTACAGCTGTTGAGCATGTCAATTAGGGATTCAGAGGTAGGGTGGGGGAGAGAATGCCATTCCAAGGAGGCCAGCACTTCTCACCCTGACTGCTAGCACGGCAAGCTACTGTAGCATACAACAGGGCCTCTCCCCCCACCGCCCCCTCGACTGAAAAAAGCAAGAGAGAGAAGAGGATCAAGAGGTCCCAGATATGAATTTCCTGCTGCACTTAGAGAGCTACATGTTTAGCCAAGATTTCAAGATCAGATTTTTGTACATCAGTTATTAAAAGAAACCATCCTTCAAAAGTAAAGTTTAGTTTTCCCTGAAACTGGAACATTTGCTTAATCAGAAGGAATAGTGCACCAGGGGAAATGACCATCTCTGCTATTACAAGTAATGGGATTGAAAATTTCCTATCATAATTTACTCATTAGTCCAAAAAGCTTTCTTATATCACAGTCACAAAGATAAATAATATCTAGTTCCTGACCTTGAAAAATGCACCAGTAATATGGTAGAAAAAGCCACATAAACAGGTAATTACAATACAATGGAGCATGCGCTACAGTGGACGTGGGTGCCCACTGAAGATGGGAAGGATCAGGCTGGGCTGGGCCTGGAAGGCTGAGAACAGGAGGGCAGAGAGCAGCAATAAGGAAACGGAGGGTAAAGCTAACGAGGTGCAGAGCAGTGTCCTTGCTGTGTTTTTTGCATATAAACTTGTGCGGTCCTTCACTGCTTCTTAAACATATGATAATTGGTACTTTTCTCCTTTCCTGAAATTTTTCAACCTTCTTTCATTTTTTCTCTCAACAACCTTCCATTCCGATTTTACTCATTCTTGCCATATGCTTCCTGCCTGTGAATGTCAGTGCCGGTGTCACTCCTGATGTGTGGAACGCCCTCCCAGGATTTTAAGTGTCTCAGTCCACCAATCATTCCAATCTTCTACTTTGCCTCTTGATATGGTTTGGCTGTGTCCCCACCCAAATTTCATCTTGAATTGTAGCTCCTATAATCCCCACGTGTCATGGAAGGGACCCGGAAGGAAGTAACTGAATCACAGGGGCAGGGTTTGACTGTGTTGTTCTCATGATAGTGAATAAGTCTCATGAGATCTGATGGTTTTATAAAGGGGAGTTCCCCCACACACACTCTTCTTGGCTGCCACCATGTAAGATGTGCCTTTGCTTACTCTTCACCTTCCGCCATGATTGTGAGACCTCCACAGTCATGAGGAATGGTGAGTCCATTAAACTTCTTTCCTTTCTAAATTACTCAGTCTTGGATATTTATTCATAGCAATATGAGAATGGATGAATACAATTTCCTATCTCTAAAACCTCCCTTCTGAACTCATGTGGCAAAGGTTTTTGCCTTTATTTATTTTTGCTTGACAATGAACAAGAGAAAATATTAGGTAGCTGAGGAAGTTAATACAGAATAGGGTTCCTATTTCTTTGCAAATATTTCCAGGAAAGTGACATAACCAGGGCTTTGAAACAAACTAGCTTTTCATTACTATTGCCTCATTGAATACTCAAATCATTTTTACTTGAGGCATACAATAAAGAGCTGCATATTGGGTGGCAGTACTTTTTGACTTCAGGATGTTTTAGAACATGTTCAACATGTTCCCCCTAATATCAGGAACAAGGCCAAGACATCCACCCTCTCTGTTCTTATTCAACACAGTGATGAAAGTGATGAAAGTTCAAGCAAGAAAGTTCAAGCACAAGATCAAGACAGAAAATCATTCGCATTTCTATACACTAACAACAAACATTTGGAAACAAGTTAAAAGCACAATACCATTGGCAATTATACCAAAGAAAGTGAAATACTACAGTGAAAATCTGACAGAAGATGTAGAGGATCTCCCTTCTGAAAATGACAGGGGATCTCCCTTCTGAAAATGACAGGGGATCTCCCTTCTGGAAACGACAGGGGATCTCCCTTCTGAAAATGACAGGGGCCTTTTCTGAACTAGTGAAAGTTCCTTTCGGCTGTTCTCTCAAAATACTTTTATCTCTCAAAATATTTCCCTTTTAGAAATTCATCGCCACCCCCACAAACCACCACCATCTTTTTGAGTTGGTCACTTATATGGTCCAACCAGTGATGACACAGGGTTGGGACCATGACTCATACTGATCAATCACAGTGTACCATTTCCCTGGCCATAGGGATTGGTTTAGACATGAGGACATGACACAGGCCAGACAAAATCCTGAAGCCATTGACAAAAATGACCATCTGGTTTATCTGAATCTGCTAACAGCATGTGAAGAACTGGGTTGTAATCTTGGACAGCATATGGAGATTTAAGTGAGAATAAGCTAACACAGAAAAGCAGGAGGAAAGAGGGAGAGAGAAAGAGAGACGAAATGAATGTTTTGTCTTTGAATCCAGCTATGTTCAAAACTAGAGCCACTTTCTTGAACTTCCCAGATATGTAAATCTTTTAACTCTGCCTTTTGTTAAGTTGATTTCCATTAAGTTTGTGGAGCTTGTAAGAAAAAAACATTTTTTCAAATAGAATTGAATAGATATATATCACACTGATGTTAATAACGTCTTAAATGAAAACAGGTTTATCAGAGTAAAGTGAAAAAAATGGGTTATATAGTAAAAAAAGAAAATGAAAAAAGACAACTGAGACAATACATGATGAAAAAAGGCTCAATTTGCCAGGGTAAAAGTAGCAATCCTAAATATATATATATATATATGCACCAAACAACAGAGCTTCAAAATAAATGAAGCAAAAACTGGTAGAGTTGAAAGAAGAAACAAACAATTCCAAAATTATACTTAGGGACTCTGACATCCAACTCATGGCAAATAACAAAATGACTGCATAGAAAACCAGCAAGGACATACAGAAAAATGACCTCAACTTGAGAAAGAAATCTGCAACACGCCTACATGCTTAAAGGTGAAAGACTCAACATGTTCCCCCTAATATCAGGAACAAGGCCAAGACATCCACCCTCTCTGTTCTTATTCAACACAGTGATGAAAGTGATGAAAGTTCAAGCAAGCACAATAAAGAAAGAAACATAAATAAATAAAAGGCATACAGATTGGAAACGAAAAATTAAATATCCCAAGTAATCTACCAAAAATAAAAATTCTCCTAGAACCACACAGAGCACAAGATCAAGACAGAAAATCATTTGCATTTCTATACACTAACAACAAACATTTGGAAACAAGTTAAAAGCACAATACCATTGGCAATTATACCAAAGAAAGTGAAATACTACAGTGAAAATCTGACAGAAGATGTAGAGGATCTCCCTTCTGAAAATGACAGGGGATCTCCCTTCTGAAAATGACAGGGGCCTTTTCTGAACTAGTGAAAGTTCCTTTCGGCTGTTCTCATGTCCGTCTAGAATTTTTCCCGTTTCCTGCCTGAATTCCTGGATTCTCGGATGATTCTTGTCTTCCTGTCCGAATTAAGAGATGTCAAATGAGGACCATGATAAAGCCAGTTGTAAGTTTTCTGATGTCTACACCAAGAAACTCACACTTAGTGGGATGTCTGCTCTCAGGTGGAACCAAACCGGTTAACCAGTTAGGAGATACCTAGAGCATAGTCTTCAACACCTGGGAGGATGAGAGACAAGCAGAGATCTTGGTTAGTAAAAGGGTTCAAAATCTATTTGTGAAATCAATGGTTATTCACTTAATTAGAAATAAATATGTAAATAAATGGAATTCTATTGAGTATCTAAGTAAGACCCAGTTATGGCACATGTTCTATTTTCTCTTTAGTTTTTATTTTAGTTTCCGCTATACATATGCAGGCTGGTCCTATAGATAAACTGTGTGTTACAGGAGTTTGGTATACATATTATGTTGTCACCCAGGTAGTAAGCATAGTGCCTGACAGGTGGTTTTTTGATCCTCACCCTCCTCCCATCCTCCATCCTCAGGTAGGCCCCGGTGTCTACTGTTCCCTTCCTATCTGTTTTATTTTAAGCACTTTTGTATCTTAGCAAGTTGAATCCTCATACCAGTTGTGTTAGTCGAACATCATTATCCTCATAATATACATGAAGGAGCCAAAACCTAGAGATACTAAATAACTATTTGAAAACAACAAAGCTAATAGAGCCTGGATTTGCACCCATACCTCTGACTCCAAAATGTATACTCTTAACCAATATGGTACCCTGCCTCCCCAAATTCTCAGAACATCTCATTCTGGTGTAGCCATGATTACCAAAGCAGGAAATAGCATGTAAAGTCAACAAATATAAATCAAATATCTTCAGTGAAGGAGAGACTGAATGAGCCACATCTTAAAAATATGGAAATATATGCAAGCCTCATTTGCTAGAATAAACTTTGAGTAATGCTGAGTAAGCCAAACACTTTGGAAGTACTGGCAACAAAATAAGCAATTATATGCTAAAAGGACAGAGGTCATTAAATGCTAAAGGAAGAAAAAAAAGTATAAGCTTTTTCTTGCTTCCTCTGGACAAAACTGGGGTCAGTCCGTAGAAGCTGCAAGGAGAGAGTTCTCAGCTCATAGTCTGAGAAATTCTCAAGCAAGAATTTACAAAATTATGTCTTACAAAAGGTTTTTTCAATAATTATCTAACAAAATTACAATTTCTCTAATAAAACATTCTTTTGGAGAAAAATTAGAAAACACCACAATACAGAAAAGATGGAACCCAAATCTTTCATCACTCCACTACACGAAGGCAATAACTGTTAGCATTTAGGTTTTTCAGAAAGAGGAACATTCTCAATGTCAAAATGGTCCAGTGAAGGGTAATTGCTTTCAAAGGTAGTGAGTTCTCTGTCACTAGAGGTATGTAAGCAAAGACCAGGTGGCTAGTGGATAGGGGCTAGTGTAGATGGATGCAGCCATAAAGTGGGCAGAAAGTGGATCTGGACTGAAAGACATTTAAGAATGCTTCCAACTTTGAAACTACAGAAATCTATATGATCCAGGAAGAAAGCAGAACCAGGTCTGGTTTATTTATCAAGGATTATTTGGAATCTAGAACAGATTCTAGCACATGGTAGGTGCTCAGTAAACATATATTAAATGAAAATGAAAGAATAAAGGAAGGAAGAGGGAGAGAGAAGTAGGAAAGATGGAAAGGAAGGAGAAGAGAGGAATGCCTGATTAGGGAGCAGGTTCCAGATTCAAGCCCCATTCACTCATAGATCCTCAGCCATTCATTTAGCTCCCGCCATGTGCCAAGCACTATCCTGGTTACAGGCATTTGAGATGCAGTCCCCTAGCTCAGTGTTCACTTTGGGGTCCCTATTCAGTCTGACAGTCTAAAACGGGCCTTGTCTATGGGTGTGGTGGTGGTTGGGGAAGTTTGTCTCCATGAGGCTTGGGGCCCAGCAATCATTACAGGAAAGAGACATGTTTGGAAAATGACAGGTGGTTGGAACACCTGTGCTGTGTGATGCACAGAGGTGTCTGTGTAGGGGGGTGGGCACGTGTCAGCAGACACAAAAAGACCCTTGGAGTCATTTCTCCCTCTATTGGGTGAGTGGAAGACACAAACCATTTTTCCAGGCTAGAAGCTCCCTTACACCCCCAAATCCTCCCTTCCAAATTCTCCCTTGAGTCCCAGCAGCAGAACTGCATTCTGTGTGGCAGAGCGGATCCAGTGGCACTTTGCACTTACAAGTAATTTCAATTTTATCAGACCAGCTGGGGCTTGTTTTTGAGTCTGTGAAAAGATAGGAAGTGCTCAAACAGGAAGCTGGGATAAGGTTACACTGACAGATCTGTGATTTTTGCCCATGACTTTAGGGCTGAGGAATGTTCTGCTGCAAAACGGCACTGCTACAACCAAGTTGAAAACACACACAAATATACACACACACACATGATTACACCGATTTGGCTGTTTGGAGCTGGTTCTGACTCAAAGTTTATGTTATCTTTGTCCTGTCCTGAGAAAAGCTCCTTTAGTCATATAGGCTTTCCCCCTACCTTAGTTTGGCCTTCAGGATCCGCTTTTAAGGCCCCAAGCTCAAATCTCAGTTAATGGGATCTTAATGCCCACAGTTTTCCAGAAATCTTGAATCTTCCCTTTCCCGCTGCTCACATATTCAACACTCAACAAGCACAGCATGTTTGTCTCTGAAACGGTTCTTAGATGCATGATCTACTCCCCCTAAGGATACTCAGGGCCTCAGGTCAGATCCTCACCATCTCTTGTCTGCACTGATGCTCCTCTGCCTTGAATTGTCTCCTTGACTCAGTCTCTGCCCGAAAACCTTTCTCCATCTTGCTGCCAGTGTAACCTTCCTAGGGCACAAATTTGACGAAGTTATTTCCCTGCTTAGATATTCCTGGTGGTTCCTTACCCTTAGTCATGCCGCTCCAAGCAATGTCTGCGGATGGGCACCAGCCTGTGAACTTTGTTCCTGTCCCTGAGAGGTAAGTGCAAAAGTAGAGAGAGCATTTGGAAGTGTATATGGACATTTGACATCGCCATATTATCCAAATGTGTCATGTGTGGTGAGTAGACCGGTGTCATTAAGTAGAGTCTACCCAGGGTGTTGTGGAGCTCACATGGAGAGTCATCTGTGGGGCCAACTCTATACTCTTAATCGGTGCACAGTTGGGGTAAGAACAACAACGACAACTGGTCCTGTACCACAGACAGTGTGAGAAGCACAGCTCTACAGGATACAATCCAAAGACTTCACCCCAAATCCTTCCCGACCCAGTCTGTGTCCGTGGTTCTTCCAGTATCTCCTGAAACTCCTCCTATACTTTCCTCCATCTGTGAAGCTGCTTGGCAGTCCTCCAGACAATATGTACATGTGAATTCTTCCCGGAACGTCCTTCCCTGCAGCCCTTTTCTCATGTTCTTACACATCTTTCACGTCTCATTGCAGCTCTGCTAGAACGGCCTCTGTGAAGTCATTTCTGATGCCATCTCTAAGTCTCCAACACAAATACCGCCTCCTTGTGTCCTTCCACATTATCTAGTTCATTACTGTGGCAACTTCAAATGGCATGAATAAGACAAAATCCCTTCTATCGAATGGTCTCTAGCCTATTTCTCTCACGAATACTTTTCTCATGAATTTTCTGTGCTGTGTCTCCTTAAAGAGACTGTGTATTAAACAGCTTTGTGTCTATAAGGCCCTCATGCTGTGAGCACAGGCAGAACTCAAGGAAGGATACAAGGAATGAAACATTTGGGATTCATTGTGACAATGAAGGTTGAGACATAAAAAGAGGTTCCGGAAAATCTTTGATCCTCTCAGTCTGTCTGGGCTTTCATTTCTTCTTTTACCACAGGTGGGATTGGAGTTGTGGACACCCATCATTCCATTGAAGCTCAAATATTCAACTCTACAGCCAGGGAATTTACATTACCAGAACCTCTCCCCTCCAGAAACCCCTAGAAGACGGCCCGATTTCTCAGACTCTACACACAAAAGTAGCAACCACAGAGATGCACATGCCTCCATTTCCTGAGACTTTTCTTTGGATCTTTCTTATGTCGCATCCCTTTAGGGATGGTGCCCTTTCATCTGCATTCACAATGCCCTGGAGTCAGGTCATTTAGATAGAAAGAAATGGAAGAATTTCAAATTTGGACTTTTTATTTTCTAGTGAATTGTTCAGGTGCTTAAGGCTACAAGAAAACATGGCCTAAGTCCCCAGGCTTGGCAAAGGGCATCCTACAATCATCGACACCTAAAACAAGAGATCTCAAGTTAAACACGTTAAGTAGAAAATAGGCTGTCATTATGGGTAAGTGGGCAAAATTGCCCCCATTAAACCTACTGAATTGAGGATCGTGTTCTTCCTTTTCTCTCCTTCCTACTCTCTATATCAGATTGCACAGAAATGTGGGTGGAATATTTATTGTCCTTTGGGTTTTCAGATAGTTCTGAGTCTCCTGTCCCCCACTAGATTTCACTGCAGCAGCAAATTCTTTTCAGACCTGATTCAACATCCAGTTCTTCATTTGGAGTACACTATTTCTACCTGACCAAATTCTTTCTTACCTCACATTGGAAACATTGCTAAATTGTTTTAATTCATAGACAAGTGCTCATTCTCCATGGCATCACCCTCCCAGAAAAGTGGGCCAAATACTGAGAGCACAGTCTCCCTTGTAAGCCTTGCTGGTGTTGCTTCCTTTTGTCCAGAACAAGCGTCCCAAAACCCTCTGTGCCTGGCTAGGTCAGACTCACCCTTCATGTCTCACATTAGATCCCACTGCCCTGGGCCCCCTACGTGTTCCCAAAACTGGGGCAGATTACTTTTTTTTTTTCCTGCTCCCATTCTACCCTTGAAAACCAACCTTTGGAAGAGAAGTGACAGTAATGCGAAGGGCAACTTATCTCTACCTTGGTCCTGAGCAGAGCAAATGCCCTAATTTTGACGTCTTCCTCTCTCAATTCAGTTTCATGTAAGAAAGGTTTTCAAATGAGCAAAGATTGAAGAAGCTGACATTTTTATTGCCGCAAACAAACAATTCTTCTCAGAAATACTCATTTGAGTCAGAAATATCTAACAGCATGGTCAAAAATACTACAAGAATAATTGCAAAGGAGTTATTTACCTCTCTGGAATGTCCCAGTTAGGCATAAGCCTTAACAAATGCAGCTGGGGATGTTTTCTAAGACCCTGTGACATGCACTTCACAGGATGTCAGCACTGCTTTATAATAGCTCCCTCCCCCTAAACACACACACACATGCACACACACTTTCCATGAATTTGACTGGTGGTTCTTGATTAGCGATTCTTTAGACTGAGACCACAAGAAAGACTGAATCTGCTATTAGTGTGTGGGGCTAGTCTCCCTGGCAGAGGTTTCTGTCCCTGCAGAACGCCACTGCGTCTGTTCTCCTGTTTCAGATTCCTTTCGCTTAATTGACAGGCCAGCTTCCCTCCTCCCCCTTCTCTGGTGCCATATTCACGCGCCTGCAGCACATATTAGTGTTTCCAAAGCAGTGTTCCCAGCAGGAGTTCCCACAGGGGGATACACACCCAGGAGGAAGGAGATAAAGGTCTAAAAACTCGGCTTTAATCGCATTTGAATTTGGGAAACTTGTTTTGATTAACAAGTAACGCTGTAACGGCGTATCTCTTACAATTTAATGAAAAGAGGTTTTTCTCCCTCCTTAAGAAAGTGAAAGAGGGAGTCAGATAACTCCGTGACACTTCCCTCCACCCACCCCCAAGCAATAATTTGATTCATGCAGGCTGAGAAATTTGATGCCAAGACTGACGGGGGTGGGGGTACACACACGCACACAAAAAAACAATTTCAAAGGGCTCTGGCGCCCTCTGCTGGTAATTGGTGCTGAGACCAGCACCATAGGATAGAATTCGTCCTTACTGAACGTTGAAGTTGACCTATTCCACTTCACTCACTTTAAAGACCAGGACGCTGGGATTGAAAGAGCCTCACTCAGTAACATCATGTGGCTTGTTAATAGAAACTGTACTGTGATCCAAAGGACACACTTTCATGTGAGAAACTCCCTCTTTTAAATATTGTTTCCTTACTAGCTGTGTTCTTGAACAAGTTATCGACCTTTCTTCAAAAAAAGTACCCTTCTTCAAAAGATACTTACTTGACACATCTATCTTGGGCACCATCATCATCCTGTGGATCACCAGGGTTGCTTGGATAATTGCGTTGTCTAGGCTGGTGAGCTCCCCTTCTTTTCCACAGTTCCATGGGTTTGGTTAATGAGAAGATGGGTTGCAGATGGCAGTTTGTTGGTTAAAGTTACATAAATAGCTGCTCCTGCATACATCTGGTCTGTGCTCATATTTACTGCAAATTGTAATCCATATAACTGTAGGACTAACTAAAATGTAGATGTGGTGTGTATTAGTCCATTTTCATGCTGCTGGTAAAGATATATACCCAAGACTGGGGTAGTTTATAACGAAAAAGAGGTTTAATGGACTCACATTTCCACGTGGGTGGGGAGACCTCCCAATCATGGCGGCAGCAGAAAATGAGAACCAAGTGAAAGGGGTTTCCCCTTATAAAACATCAGCTCTGGTGAGACTTATTCGCTACCATGAGAACAGCATGGGGGAATCGCCCCCATGATTCAATTACCTCCCACCGGGTCCCTCCCACAACAACGTAAGAGGGAGCTACAGTTCAAGCTGAGATTTGGGTGGGGACACAGCCAAACCATATCAGGTTGTTAATTACCAGCCCTTCTTACAAATTTACTAGGACACTACCTTCTTCCATTTGACTGAATGGTCCCTCCTCTTTCTCTTTCTCTGCCTAATTCAGCACCATCACATTTCAGGTTTACACCTGATCTGCCACTTTTCATTTCAGAGCTAATAAGCTAATTACCAGAAGTTTGTGGAATTTCTTTATGTAAATGTGCATATTTACCTTTAATTTGTAGTATTTTGGTACTATCAAAATCTGGATGAATTCAGACATTCTGAAAGGTCTTTTAGTGTAAACTTGCTCTGATAAATTCCTTCTGCCTGTGGAAGCCATTATAAAAATGTTTGGCCCTGATAAGAAGCATTTTATAGACTTCTCTGACTTTAGGCAGGAAAAGTACAATGGTGAGATTGGATATTGCTTGGAAAACTCTTTCCCATTGTATGGAATCCTTTTCCTCAATTATACAGTTATTCGTTAAGTGTCAGTTATATGTGGACTAGAAGACACAGGGAGTAAGAGAGACTGGTTACTGACTCCATAAAGCTTATATCCAGCAGAAAAAATAAAGGTTATTGATCAAGTATTGCTTACTTCCTCTTTGCCACCACAAACCATTTTACTAATTGCAATGGCTGTACTTAGAAGTTGACTCTAAGATGTTTCTCTGGGATTTTACTATAAAATGAGTGTTAAAATATGCACGTTTTTGACATTATTTTGCATACACACACAAAAGCAAGTTGCAAATTGTACAGAGCTATAGAAATATAAGCTATTAATGTCCCAGATGTTTTGATGCCCAGCTCATAATCTTTTAACCACACTGAAAGGCTTTAAGCTTTAGTGTTTATAGCATTGGCCAGAGGAGATAATCAAAACATGAGTCTTCTCATGCCTCAGTCCCTGCAGTTTCTGATTCAGTAGGTTTGAAGTCAGATCCAAGATTCTGATGTGTGTAGCCCATAGACAACACTTTTAAAAATACCTTGTTTCAGCCTGCAGGTTTTTTGTATATCAATTCAGTCATACTTTATAAACTATTATTATGAGAGATACACAGATGCTTACTGGAGACCTTCTGTGTGCCAGGCACTCTGCATGGTGCTTTCCCACGGTGGTTTAGCACAGTGGCCAAGAGCAAAAAGCGTTCAATCCCAGCTCACTTTAGTCTCTCTGGGTTCAATCTCAGCTCACTTTAATCTCTTTGTTGCCACTGTGTCATCACTGAAAAGAAGATAATAGTGGTAGCTTCATCATGAAGTAATTGTGATGATAAGATGGGTTGACAGGGCTGAGCGTGGTGGCTGGTGGCTCACGCCTATAATCCCAGCACTTTGGGAGGCCGAAGCAGGTGGATCATGAGGTCAGGAGATTGAGACCATCCTGGCCAACATGGTGAAATCTAAAAAAAAAGTTAGCCAGGTGTGGTGGTGCATGTCTGTAGTCCCAGCTACTCGGGAGGCTGAAGCAGGGTAATCGCTTGAAACCAGGAGGTGGAGGTGGTAGTGAGCTGAGATCGCACCACTGCACTCCAGCCTGGTGACAGAGTGAGACTCCGTCTCAAAAAGGAAAAAAAAAATAGATGGATTGACACATGTAAAGCATTTAGCATAGGATCAAGAAAATGAAGGTGGATAATTTTATGTATGTAATGGGAACATCCATGAGTTTCATGCTACCTTTAGGTGCTAATGGCAGCATTGATATCTAAAGGTAACATGGAAACTCATCTATTGCTTGATATTTGGTGAACTTGAATAGAGCACTGGCTGTTTGATCAAGTACACAGAACCAGTAAGCAATACTGCTGGGACCAAATTATGACTGAAATCGTAAACCCAAAGCCTCTTTTGAAACATACAGACTCTACACTCTTTACTCCCAATGAGCTTTCTAGCAAATCAAGGCATTACTCATGAAAGAGTAACGATGAAAGCATTTTGTAGTGCATGCCAAAGTAGGTGAGAGAGAATAGTAAGTTCTGTATCAGTTAGAAAAGGCAGCTCCATAGAGACCTTGGAAGATGTGTCCATTGCCTAGTGAATGGAACGATGTCTAAAGACCTTACGTTAGCTACAAACCCAAGTTTCCAGACACTCTGGATTCAGTGAGAACAAAATGGGAATGTTTAGCTTCTACAGTAATAAGGGGGAGAACAAATTGTTCTCTGGACTGTGCCAGGTGTTATGCGATGAGAAGTGAAGCCAGCATATTCTGCAACGTGTTTCCACACTTGAGTGCGATCTGCCTCATCTGGGTTCAGACAGAGGCTTTTGTCCTAGAAGTGAAAGGGAAAGCCCCCTTATTGCAAATAAAGCTCATTGTGTCCCCCTTTATCACCATGGGAAATGGGGTTCTCAAGTAAATCACATTACTGGTTAAAAACCACATTACTGGTTAAAAAATATGTATGCATTCCTCAACCATGGTAAAGAAAACAATTCATAGTGATATGGAAGCGGGGAAGGGAAGTGCTGGGAAGGGAAGAACCTGGTCCCTTTAAATGATACAGAAGTGGGCGGGGAAGTGCTGAGTAGAGGAGGACTGGGTCCCCTTGGCCTGTGCCCACTGACCTCTGTAAGGACAGGAGTTTTTGTTTTGCTGCCCAAATGTTGCATTTCCCAAGACCTCCCCTGGCCTGCCACACCCCCGTCCTGTGCCTATAGAAACCCGGAGACCCTAAAAAGCAGACACACAGGCAGCTGGATGTCCAGAGCAACCTACCAACAGGCGCCAGCAAGCCAGCAGGCCACCGAACGGCAGAACAACTCAAGAGTTTGGTCGGGGCAGTCAAAGGAGAGCCCAGGTCGCTGAGCAGCCTGACTCCAGGGAAAACCATCTCCTTTGTGCCTCCCCCATCTGCTGAGAGCTACTTCCACTCACTAAAACCTTGCACTAATTCTCCAAGCCCACATGCGATCCGATTCTTCCGGTACACCAAGGCAAGAACCTCGGGATACAGAAATCCCTCTGTCCTTGCGATAAGGCAGGGGTCTAATGGAGGGGACTAACACAAGCTGCCTATGGATGGCGAAACTAAAAGAGCACCCTGTAACACACGCCCACAGGGCTTCAGCTGTAAACATTCACCCCTAGACTGCTGTGGGGTCAGAGCCCCACAGCCTGCCTGTCTGCATACTCCCTTAAAGGTCCAAGCAGTGGGGCACCAAAGAAGCCAGCCACACCCACATCATGCGCCCTGCCAGGGGTAAAAGGGAACTCTTCCTGTTTCAATAGTACAGCCATTTGATCCAGTGAGCTATAAAACCCAGGGTAACTGGTTTTATTTCTGAACTTTCTTTATGTTCCGTAGTTTGACAAGTGCTCTATGGGACAGATGATGGCTTGAATGTAGCAACATTTTCTTACATTTTCGTATCACTCAGCACCAAAAAAATTTTGCTTTTCGTAGTAATGGTCTCTTACTTAAAAAATAAATATGCAAATTGTTTAAATTGGATGTTCCCATGATAGGGCAGTGAGATTACGTCGTGAACAGTAGTAAGACTTGGCATTCACATCTGTCTGATGAGGGCGCGTTAAATATTCTTTCCATAGTTGAACTTGTTCCCCTAAGGAGTAAAGTTCTACACCAGAATAGATGTTAAACCCCCCAGCTTCAGTTTCTCTCTAATGAAACAGCAAATACACGTTTTTCATTTTCATTCATATCCAAATCAATTATCACTTCCTGTAGAACATTCTACTGCTTTTTTTGTCTGCCAGCTCTCTTACACATTACTTTCTTTCATAATCTTTATTGCATCCAGATGTCACAATCACGATTTGTTTAGCAGTTAGCAATTATGATGGCCATGACTGAATTTACACCGTAATCATGCAAGAAGCTGATGTTCCAGTGTACGCCAAAAGTTATCTAACTTTATAGACAAAAAGGCAAGAAACAGAATACTTTGAACACCAAGTGTGAGGCATCAAAGGACTTTCTCTGGTTTTTCACAAGGTGATAGAGAATTTTAGCTCCTAAGGAGGGAGAACAATAAAAGGGGCTCTTACCCCAGTTGGTTAGAAGGAATTCTCTTAAACTTAGTTGACAAGAATGAAGTGTTATCCTCTGGGCAACCTGATACAGAGAAGACATTTCTGAAATCAGGAAAATGTTCATAGTTTTGCCCACCCAATTAAATATCAGTACACTACCATGGAGTTAAGGAGGATGCCCAAGAGGACAGAGATCCATCCCCTACATGCTCGTATTTGAGAGATGGATATAGGAGTGTGTGTGTCTGTGTTGATGTGTAGGTGTTGATGTGTGTGTACATATAGGTGTGTATGTGTGTGCATGTGTGTGTTAGACTAGATAATGGCTACACTGAGACAGTATAGCAGGTAATGGCTATGTGTTCTGACAATTTAGATATAGTGCAATTATCAGAAAATGGGGGGAAATGGGGAAAGCATATGAAAAGTAGAATAAACTTGCTAGTGACCTTATGCAATATTTGGCATAAAAGAGTGTTACTTCAGTTTAGATGCTGAGAAAAAGAAGAGGGTACTAGCTAACTTAAATGGTGTCATAGAGGAAAATAATATACAATAATGAAGAAAAGGAAGACACTAAGGTATGATGTAAAAATATGAGTGAAAGATCATTATGATCAAAGACCACAAATAAATAAACCTTTCTAAATAATAAAAGACTTATCAAAAGAGAGCAAATAAAATAAATAAGATATTCAGACTTTAATATATAAAGATAATTATATATTACACATATTCAAATAAGCACAATATGTATAATTTATAATAAATATATTTTAGATGTAACACATACAAATATGTTACATTTATTACATATTTAAATATTCCTATATGCACATATATATAATATAATGTAATATCTGAACTGAGACCAAACATATCATCATATTATTAGGTCAATACATTTAATGTGTTTACCTATTAAAAAGAAAATATTTTAAGCATAGTTAAGAAAGCAAAATACAATATTGTGCTGTATATAAGAAGCATACTTAAAGCACGGAGATTCAGAAAGGTTAAAAATTAAAGAATGGTACATCCAGACAATGGAACATTATTTGGTGCTACAAAGAAACGAAAAGACATGGAAGAAACTTCAGTGCATACTATTAAATGAAAGAAGCCAACCTGAAAAGGCTGTATACTCTATGAGTCCAACTAGATGACGTTCTGGAAAAGGCAAAACTACGGAGACAGTAAAATGATCAGTGGTTGCCAGGGGTTGTGGGTAGGGAAGGCTAAAATAGCAGAACACAAAGAGTATTTCAGGCAATAAAACAACTCTGTGGCTGGGCACGGTGGCTCACGCCTGTAATTCCAGCACTTTGAGAGGCTGAGGTGGGTGGATCACCGGAGATTGGGAGTTCAAGACAAGCCTGACCAACATGGAGAAACCCCGTCTCTACTAAAAATAAAAACCAACTGTGTGTGGTGGTGCATGCCTGTCATCCCAGCTACTCAGGAGGCTGAGACAGGGGAATCACTTGAACCCGGGAGGTGGAGGTTGTGGTGAGCCAAGACCACGCCATTGCATGCAAGCCTGGGCAACAAGAGCCAAACTCCATTTCAAAAAACCAACAAACGAAACAATTCTATATGACACTGTAATTGTAGAGACATATCATTATTCATTTGTCACATGCATAGATTGTACAACACTAAGAGTGATCCCTGGTGGAGTCTGGGTGATAATGATGCGTTCATGTAGTAGTAGGGATGTTGATAATGGGGGAGGCTGTATGGGTGGGGTGGGGTGGAGTGGGGAGTGTCGGGGGGTATATGAGAAATCTGTACCTTTCGCTCAATTTTGCTGTGAACCTAAAACTGCTCTAAAAATGAAGCCTATTAAAAATTAAGATAAAAATAAATACAAAAATAGTAAAAAGCAAAACTAAGCTAATGCAAAATATAAAAATGAAGGAGAGAAAGGGTCACGATCTTGATCATTAACAAGATAGAATTTACACCCAAAAGCATTAAAAGTCACTTTATAGTGCTAAAGGCAACAGTTTACTATAAAGCAATTGCGGCTGTTAGAATTTGCTTACCTGATAACAGAGTAATATATTTCATAAATCACTGTGTAAATGAGATAAAAAAAACACACAGACATAGACTAATAGCTGAAGACTTTAACACACATATCTTAAGCAAAGACAGATGAAGCAGACTAAAAATTAGCAAGTATATCTAAGACTTAATCAACTGTTTCTCATGCTGCTTGTATCCCAACTCAAAGCTCTCCATCTCTCCTCTAATTTCAGTCACATGGGTGGTACACAGTTCCTGATGGGCTTTGACTGAACTCCTGCTGGTACTATCTTGCCTCAAGCATGTATCTGCAACGGTATTTCACTTTCTGCCCCAGGGATTCTACATCCAGACACTAGTAAGAGCCCAGTGCAAGCACATCTGCACAGCTAAAAAGCACTGCTTCTAAGGGTAATCCTCAACATTGCAGCTAATTAGCACTTACCCAGCAATATGCATTGTAAATACTCATAGAAGCCGGGTGAGCATTGAACCCCATTTCCCCAAGTGGCACTCTCAATAACACATTCTTACATTGATTATTTCTCCTTCATCCACTCCTTCTAGTCCTTCACTCCTGTTTCCAGGGATGATCTTGTACATAGGTTACACACACACAAAACCTTATCTTGGAGTTGGCTCTAGGAGGATCTAAATAAAGATAAATGTATAGCCAATAAAGTAATCTCTCGGTCTGTGTGTGTGTGTGCGTGCATGTGCGTGTGTGTGTGTGTGCCTGTGTATATAACATACATAGTCTACCAACAAGGCATATGCTTTTTTAAAAAGTACACATGGAGCATTTGCAAAAATTAAAGACATCTTAATTCCCAAGTAAAACCTCTATAAATCCTAAAAAATTGAAATAATAATAAGTGCATTCTCTGATAACAATACAATAAAACTAAAAAACTAGTAAAATAGCTAAAATCCTCTTCTATCTAGAATTTATAAAAAATATGCTATAAACAATTTTTAATTCAAAGGGGAAGATAAAATTTCAACATTTCTGAAAAATGATTATAATGATTGCATGATGTTATCTCTATGAGATAAAGCAGTTATCAGAGACTGTATAGTATATTTATAACAATAAAAAGCAAAAAATTTAAAAATAACATACTCAACTCAGAAAGTTGAAAAGAAAACCACCAAACATGCGGAAGGAAATAATAAATATTAAATCATATTATAATGAGTTAGAAAAAATTATGGTGAAACTTATAAAGAAATAAACCTAAATGCTGGTTCTTTTGTAAAGCAACAAAAATAACAAAAAATAGATAAACAACCAACTAATCCAAATGAGAAAAAGAGTAAATATAAATATACAAAATTAGAAATAAAAGCCATCAAAATAGAAAAATTTTTTAAATCATTGTAATTACTTTGCAAAATCCAAATGGAATACATAATTTTTAGAAAATATAATTAACTGAAATTGACCTCAGTGAAGGCATAGTCTAAAAACTTTAATATTTATGAGCAGTAGATAATATAGTTAGGGTTTCTCATGAAAAGCACCAGCTCCAGATAGTTTCACAGGAGAATTTTTCTAAATCTTTAAAGCTCAGATCAACCCAATGCTATTAAAAAGAGAAACAAAAAATTTAAAATTAGTTTTGAAGGAAAGCAATACGATCCACAAATTTGATAAACATTATACAATAAAAGGAATCTAGAGAAGAGTCTAAATTCTAAATGTTGATGCAAAATGTTAAAATATTTGCAAACATAACTTATTAGCACATTAACAAATAGTGCGTCATGACCAAGGGTGATTTATTCCGGTAATTAAAGATGGCTTAACATTAAGAAACTCATTAATATAATCTATCATATTAATAGGGCTATGGAGAAAAACATTATTAGATATAGAATAGTATTTTGAAAAAATTGAACACATTTATATTTAAAATATTCAATGAGACAAGAATTCAGGAATATTTAATGATAAAATTAAGATACAATCATCTTACTTAATGGAGGAAACATTAAATTCAGTCCCATTAAAGTCATGACCAAAAAAGATGGCTATAATCTCTATTACTTTTAACACTATTGTTGAAGTACTAGCCAATGAAATTAGAAAAAAGAATGCAATTAGAGGCATCAAAGTTGGAATTGAAAAGGTAAAACTATCTCTTTTTGTAGAAGCTATGATTGTGTATTTGGGAAAATCTAAAAGAAGTAATAGGAAAACTACCAAAACGTATAGCCAACTTTTAGAAGAGAAGCATAAACTAGAATTAACCAACAAAATCAATATATGTCCTCCATATACATAAAAAGAACAATTAGAAATTATAATGGAAAGAAATGCCCATTGTAGATAGTAAATAAAATTAAAAATAAATAAAATAAAATATTTATAAATTTAGGAAGAAATGTTTCAAATTACATAAAAAAATTATAAAATGCTATTGAAAGTTTAAAAACTATGACTTGAAGAAAATATACTCTGTATTTTGACAGAAAGATGTAATACCTTTAAAAAAAATTGGTTCTTTCAAGTTAATTTATAAATTTAAAGCAAGTCTGATAAAAACGCTACCTTTTTCTGGAAGTAAGTACCCTATTATCCATGCCTCCTTACGTTTATGCCTTTGTATGATCTGCCCCCTTAAGTGTGGGTGAGAATTGTGATTTGCTTCTGAACAAAATGGTGAAGCACGGATGATGGGATGTCACTAAATGACTACGTTTCATTATGTAAGACTGTCTAGCAGACATATTCTAAAGAGTATCCTTGATAAGTTGATAGAGTAAATTGTTATGTTAGGAAAGGCCACATGGAAATATTCCTAGATGCTTCTAGAAACCGTGGGTGGCCCCTAGTTGCTGAAAGCAGTCTCCAGGAAATAGTCTGTAAAAAGTCAGGGTCCTCCAGTCCTACAAACAAAGAAATGAATGCTGTCAAAACTGGAGTGAGCGTGGAAGCAGATTCCTCCCCAGTCAAGATTCCAGATGAGAATGCAGCTCAGGCAATACCTTAACTGTAGCCTTGTAAGACCATATGCAGAGGACTGAGCTAAGCCATGCCCAGATTTCTAACCACAGAAGCTGTAGAAAATAAATATGTGTTGTTTTAAGCCAGCAAGTTTGTGGTAATTTTATTTTTTTATTCTTTATTATATCTATCTATCTATCTATCTATCTATCTATCTATCTATCTATCTATCTAGATATCTTTAGAGATAGAGTCGTGCTCCGTCGCCCAGGCTGGAGTGCAATGGCACCATCTCAGCTCACTGCAAGCTCTGCCTCCTGGGTTCACGCCATTCTCCTGCCTCAGCCTCCCGAGTAGCTGAGACTACAAGCGCCTACCACCATCCCCAGCTAATTTTTGTATTTTTGGTAGAGATGAGGTTTCACCATGTTAGCCAGGATGGTCTCAATTTCCTGACCTTATGATCCACCCACCTCGGCCTTCCAAAGTGGTTTGTGGTAATTTTTATATAACCATAATGGATAATGAATGCAAATAAACAATGAACTCTGAACAGAAATAAATAAATATTGTAAGTATTGGATGAACTAGCTCAGCAGACATTTAAATACAAAGCCTCTATAATGAAAAGGTTGTTCTGGCACTTGAATAGGTAGACATACCAATGGAACCCAGTAGAAAATTTAGAAATAGATCTGATTGCATATGACTTTTAATAATATTTTCAAAAAGCAGCATCTCAAGTATGATAACTGGGTAAACATTTTTAAAAGTTAAAATTGTATTATTAAAAACAGGATAATTATAAATTTATAAAACTTTTAAGGATAAGAATGAAACTCTAAAAAAAGAATTAAACTTCTATAAGTATGAGAAGAAAATGTGGGTGAAGTTTTTCCCCATTCACTAACGGGGAAAAATTTCCCAACTATACCTCAGTATCCAGCAGTAATAAGGAAAATAACTAATCAATTGGGTTAAATAAAAATGTAAAACCTGTGTATGACAAAATACAGTAAACCAAGTAAAAAACCTGGAAAGCATATTTGCCATGTATGTTATGAAGAAACTGATCCTTTTCTTTATTATATAAAAAACTTTTAAGATAAATAAGTAAAAGGCCAAAACCTTATGATTTTTTTTAAGTAGGGCCAGAGATACAAAGTGTTCACGCAAAAAAGGAAAGTAAATGGCTTTTAAGTACATAAAAGGATTCTTAATTTTACTCATATGAAGAGAAATAAAAGTTAAAACTACACTGGCTGACAAGACAGGCTGTGAAAAAACAATCTCATCCATTGCCTGTAGAAATTAAAAATATTTCAATTACTATGAAGGAGAATTTGGTAATATCTAAGAAAATTACATGTGCACTTAATTTTTGTCCCAGCTATCCCACTTCTAGAAATATGTTTCAAACACACTTTGACAAAATGTTACTCAAGGCTAGGTAGCTCACTGTAACACTTCAGCCTTCCCTGTGTCCACATGACTCCTTCATGAGTGGAGCAGTTCTCCACCTTTGCACCTTTGACAATGAGCTTGACCATGGGCTTGACTAGGAGGCATGTTTGCATATTAGCATGCGATTGGAAGTGACAGTGTATAAGTTCCAAAGCTGGACCTTAAGGACTGTAAACAATTAGTGACCTTTTAAATATTCACTGAGTTGTAGTTAGTTGTTTGGTTACTTTGCACTTTTGTAGCAAAAACTGATACAAAGGGAGCATTATTTATAACAGCAAGTAACTAGAAACAACCTAAATGTCCATAAGGACACTTGGGACAAACCGTACTATGGACAAACTACACAAAGGATTATTAGGCTTTATGTTTAATTTGTTTTTAATAGTAAGGACAATGGATGCAACTAGATTAAGTTAAAATGATTGTGAGCAATTATTTCTTTTGAGAATCTTCCATTAAATGTTCTTCTAATATAGAACATTTAATTTTTTCATAATATTTTTGTCATTAATCAAGGAACTAATTCCAAATTACTGCTTTGACTAGACCACTACTTTTAGTGCTAGTAAATCAGAAAGTGTGAATATCAAATTTGGATTCTTATTCAGAGGAGAATCATGAGTTGCCATGAGCCGAGAGTCTTAACCTTTTCTCATCCAAAGTGATCTCATTTTCTTAATGGCTAACATGTATGAATGAGTAAGGAGGGACTGTTGTGGGTGCATATTGCTGTATGTAGCTGCTGACTCCGCTTCCCTCTCTGATTGCTGTGGGGGTATCAGACATGAGTTCTAAGTCCTGCTTCCCCATTTCCCAAAAATTTGAATTATGACCAACTTAACTTTTGTAAAATTCAGGTTTCTTATCCATCAAACAGTTAATAATACCTACCATGAAGAGCTGCTGTGAGGATGAAAAGAAGGAACAAACATAAGAATTCTACACAGTGCTTGGAAGAACACGAGTGCCCACATACCTTGTTGTTTTCTGCCTCTATCTCCTATTATTGAAATTGTGGAAACATGCATATAAATGTGTACTGTGAACTCTCCTAATAATAGTACAATTCAAGATTTTCACTAACATTATGAGTAAGCTTATATAAAATTATTATAATTATTACTGAAACATAAACAAATTAAAACAAAAATTCTTGGTAACTCATGGACATCATTATAAGAAACCACAATTGTATACTAAAGGTTCAAAGTTAGCATTGCATTAAATGACTCTCCTGTTTAATCTAGGTGTATATGCTGAATTTGATTTTCAAGTATGTAACATTTTCATTATCCACTCATTGGTTGATGGGCACTTAGGCTGGTTCATATCTTTGCAACTGTGAATTGTACTGCAATAAACATATATGCAGGAGTCTTTTTGTTACAATGATTTATTTTCCTTTGAGTAGATTCCCAGTAATGGGATTGCTGGACTGAATGGTGGATCTACTTTTAGTTCTTTAAGAAATCTCTGTATTGTTTTCCGCAGAGACTGTACTAGTTTACATTCTCACCAGCAGTGAATAAGTATTCCCTTTTTACCACATCCATGCCAACATCTGATGGTGTTTGACTTTTTAATAATGGTCATTCTTGGCAGGAGTAAAGTGGTATCTCATTGTGGTTTCAATTTGCATTTCCCTGATGATTAGTGATGTTTCATGCTTGTTGGATATGTTTGTATCTTCTTGTGAGAAATATCTATGAGTGTCATTGGCCAACTTTTGATGGGATTACTTGTTTCTTTGGCTAATGGCAGGCCAGTGGATTTGACATATACCACAGTCAAGCAGACTTTGTAAGAGTCATCAAGAACCAGAAGGAAAATCCTCATAATACATAGGGAATTTATTAGAATACTAAGAAGGGTCTTGTCTTAGGACTGAGGATGATGAATTCTAGCAGACTTCCTCTATAAAGGGATAGGCAGTGGACATTTTAGGCTTTGAAGACTACATAGAGTCTCTGTTGCATATTCTTTTTTCTTTTATAATAATTTAAAAATGTAAAAGCTATTCTTGGCTTGTAGATAGTACAAAAAATGGTACTTGACCTACACTAAACACCGCTTTGGTTCTACCTAACTAAACTTAAAAGCAAAACCCAAAAGGATCAAGTTATGTCAAAGCTATTAACTGGGTCATAGAACAAAGTTCAATAATATTTATAGAAATACAAATATATCAGTACTTGTCTTAATTTGTTTAGTTGCTATTTTAAAAAATACCATAAACTGGATGGCTTATAAACAATAGACATTTATTTCTCACAGTTCTGCAGACTAAGAAGTCCAAGATCAAGGTGCTGGCAGACTTAGTGTCTAGTGAAGTCACACTTCCTGATTCATAGAAATGGCAACTTCTCGCCATGTTCTCACACGGGGAAGGGCAAGGCAGTTCTCCGGTGTCTCTTTTATAAGGATGCTAATCCCATTCTTGAGGCTCTGCCTTCATAATCTAGTTGCTTCCCAAAGTTCTCACCTTCTAAAACCGTCACATTGGGCATTAGGTTTCCATACATGAATAGGATGGTGGGGTGGGGGTGGTAGTTAAAAATATTAAGACCATAGCGGTACTCTATCAGGTAAAATTCACAATGTTTGATATCCAGTAAAAATTGCCAGGCATTCAAAAAGCAGCAAAATACAAACCATAGTGAAGATAAAAATTAATCAAAACCAAGAAATGGAACAAATGAAATAACTTATTCCCATAACGTGAGCCATCCTGACCCGAGTTGTGGCTCACAGCTCTGGCATTGAGCTCTATTTCTGTTGTTTATTAGATATTTTCTCTCTCTTGAATTTAAGATCAGCACCATTTCCAATAATTTTCTTGTAAAATCTACCTAAGATTTTCTATGCACTTGTAGCAGTAAAGCAGATCTTTCAAGACACCTGCATCCACCGTAGTGCTTGAAGGGCTTGATTCATTTTTTTGTTTAATCAACACACCTCAGTCTTTGAGAATCCTGAAGGGCAAAGATTTGTCCTGATCCTTCAGCAAACTAGAATTTCCATTGTCTCAGGGAACGTCAGTAACGACCAACAGAGAAAGCAAAGAATAGCTGTGTGTCCAATATAACCACTAGATGGTGCAACGCCTTCATATTTCCTCAACAGTAAAACCCAGAGGTGAATTTAGTCCATTACAAGGAACACTTTACCAGATAGCTATCCTAATTTGTCATTCCACTTGCCTGCCTTACTTGCCAATGATCTTGTGAGAAGGAACTGAGTCGAATACAGTTTTGCTTTGCTTAGCTTGAAAGGGAGTTTTTAAATTTAATTTTTTATTTTTCTGTGTTGATGCTGTGCTGAGAGTTTGCATATTTGAAAATCAAACCATAAGAGGAATTCTAATTCCCCACTCCCCACCCCTAAGCATGAGCTGCTCACCTGCCTCATAACCCCTGCCCCACATTTCAGCATTCTTCAAGGCCCCAGTTTTCTCTTCTACAATAAGCATTCACTGACCTTTCCAGTCCACTATCATCTCTTTTTCCCAAATTCCAATTTTTTCCCCTAAATCCCCAGTATTTTTGCTTTGCTCTTTACTAAATGGTACAGTGTAACATTGGCAAAGTTGCTTTACCTATTTGAGGCTCAGTTTTCCCTCTATCTAATGGAAACAGCCATAATATATCATTCATGAAATTATTATGTTTGAATAAAATAATACGTGTAAAGCAATTAGCACAGTGCCCAACACACAGTAAATTCTCGTAAATATATTTACTTACCAGTCTTTGATAATATAGCGAGTATCATTTTTCACCATTTTGTGCTTCAGTTATGCACTCAGTAAATATTCCTTGAACATGAATGACTTGCCAAGCATCTGCTTGCTGCCAGAAATGGAGCAGTGAAGAAGATTTACAGGATCCACACCCACACGTGCCTTACAGTAGAGCAAAGGAGAGGGAGAGAAATCATTCTAGTAAGCTCTACAATAGAGGAAGTCCAGGGAGCTATGGAAGCATGCAGCAGAATTAACTTGTCTTGTCAGGTAGAATTAAGAAAGGCCTCTTCAAGGACGTATCATCTAAACTGATGCCGATGAAAAGAGTGGTTGGGTAAAGGAGAGAAGTGAGATGAGATTTCTGTACAGGCTATGACAGCCCAAAGGCAAAGACTAGGGTTTGGCAGTCGTGGCTTTGAAATACTTTTGATGAAAATTTACAGTAAAAATTATATTTTACATCATAATATGTACACAGACACCCCCACACAAAACTAAGACAATACTTACTCAAATAGTACTTAACTGGACTGCAAAAAAATGCTTTCTAAGGTTTTCTATTCTCTTTTATTAAAAAGTATTGGCTTCAGGACATGTGTCTTGGCAAACATTTCTTGAGTAAGACTTCGAAAGTACAGTCAACAAAAGCAAAAATGGATAAATGGGATCACATCAAACTACAAAGCTTCTGCATAGAAAAGGAAACAGCAAAGGAAAGAGAGTAAAGGAAACATGGCTAAGGAAACAAAGTGAAATAACAGCCTACAAAATGGAAGAAAATACTTGCAGATTATTCAACGGACAAGGGATTAATAACCAGAGTATATAAGGAACCCAAATAGCTCAATAGCAAAAAGCAAACAAACAAACAAAAAAACCCAAAACAACAATAAACAAATAATCAATTTACAAAATGGTCAAAAGATTTGAACAGACGTTTCTCTAAAGAAGACATACAAATGACCAACAGGTATGCGAAAAAATGCTCAACATCACTAATCATCAAAGAAATGCAAACAAAATCACAAGAAGATATTATTTCAGCCCATTAAATGGCCACTATCAAAACTACAAATAATAACAGATGCTGTTGAGGATGTGGAGAGAGGGAAATGTTTGTACACTGTTGGTGACAATGTGAATTAGTGCAACCACTATGGAAAACTCCATGGAGGTTCCTCAAAAAGCTTAAAAATAGAGCTACCATATGATCTAGCAATCTCACTGCCAGGTACATATGCAAAAGAAAGAAAATCAGTATATTGAAGAGATAGCTGCATTCCTATGTTTATTGCAACACTATCCATGATTGCCAAGATACGGAATCAACCTGTCTCTCTCAATGGACAAATGGATAACAAAAATGTGGTGTACATACATGACGGAATATTATTCAGCCATGAAGGTAAATGAAATCCTGTCCTGGATTTCATTGAGAATAAGTTCCTGTCCTGGGTGTAAAAATATTGTTAAAAGGAATAAGATTTAGTGTGTGGAAGTACAATAGGGCAACTATAATATAACATCAGTTAACTATAAGTTTATTATAAATTTGAACTATAAGTTTAACTATAAGTTAACAGTAATTTATTGCATATTTCAAAAATAACTAGAGTAGATTTGGAATGTTCCAAACATAAAGAAATGATCAATTATATTTTTGTTTTTTTTGTTTCTGTTTTTGTTTTTGAGATGGAGTCTCGCTCTCTCACCCAGGCTGTAGTGCAATGGCACAATCTCAGCTCACTGCAACCTCCGCCTCCCAGGTTCAAGTGATTCTCCTGCCTCAGCCTCCTGAGTAGCTGGGATTACAGGCATGCATCACCACACCCAGATAAGTTTTGTATTTTTAGTAGAGATGGGGTTTCGCCATATTGGTCAGGCTTGTCTCAAACTCCTGACCTCGTGATCTGCCCTTCTGGGCCTCCCAAAGTGCTGGGATTACAGGCGTGAACCACCGTGCCCAGACAGAAATGATAAATTTTTGAGGTGATGAATATCCCAATTGCTCTGATTTCTTCATTACATATTGTATGCTTGCATTAAAATACTACATGTACCATAAATATATATAAATATTGTGTATCCATAAAAAAATTTTAAATCATTTTTTTTAAAGTATTGGTTGTACCTCATCACAGAGCACTAAAATACATGAAATAGAAGCAGGTAGAAATGAAGAAAGAAATAAACAATTTAATAATAACACTTGGAAACTATAACAATCTGCTTTCATTAATGGATAGAATAACTAGGCAGCAGACCAACAGATAAATGGAAGATGAAGAATACAAATCTTCATCTTCAACTGGTCCTAACAAACATCTATAGAACACACAATCATCAACATCAAACTATATATCCTTCTCATGTGCACATAAACATTCTCCAGGAATGACCATATTCTAGCCACCTCCCCCCAAATAAGCCTCAATAAATCTTAAAGGAATTAAATTTAAATTTGATTCTGAGAACTACAGGAAGAAATTGGAAACCAATAATGAAAAGGAACATGAACAACTGGAAATTATGTGGAAATTTAACAACACATTCCCATGTAACCAACTGATCAAAGAAAAATTACATGGGGAATTAGGAAATAGTTTGAAATTAATGAATATGAAGATACAACATAACCAGAACATATGGAATGCAGCTAAAGCAGTGCTTAGACAGAAATTTAGAGCCATAATTGCCTGTATTAAAATAATAAGAAGATCTCAAATCAATAACCTAACTTTCCACCTTAAGATACTGGAAAAATAAGATCAAATTAAACCTAAATCAAGTGGAAGGAAGAAACTAATAAAGATTTCAGCATTACTTAATGGGTACAATGTGTATTATTTGAGTGATGCATACCATAAAAGCCTGACTTCACCAGCATGTAATCTATGCATGTAACAAAATTTCACTTGTAACCCATAAATTTATACAAGTAAAAAATAGAGCATACGTTTGAAATAAAAAATATGAAACAGTAGAACCAAAAGTTGGTTCTTTGAAAAGATAAGCAAAATTGACAAACCTTCAGCAAGATTGACCAAAAAGAAAAGAGAAGGCTCAAATTACTAAAATCAGAAACGAAGGAACATTACTACCAACCTTACAGAAATAAAAACATTTGTAGAATGATACCGTGAACAACTGTATGCCAATATGTTAGACAAATTAGATGAAAGAGAGAAATTTCTGAAATTGACTCAGTATGAAAAAGATAAACTGAATAGGCCCGTAACAAATAAAGAGAATGAATTACTAATTAAAAAACAAAACAAACACAACAGCAATGACAACAAAACTACCACAAAAATAGCTTAGGCTCAGATGCCTTCAACGTTAAATTCCACCAAACATTTATAGAAAAATTAATATAAATACTTCATAAACTCTTCCAAAAATAACAGAAGAGGGAACACTTCCCAACTCATTCTGTGAGGCCAAAACTTCCCTAATATCAGAATCAGACAAAAATATTACAAGAAAAGGAAACTGTAAATCAATATATCTATGAATAGGTATGCAGAATTCCTCAGCAAAATAGTAGCAAATGGAAGCCAGCAACATGTTTTAAACAGTGTGTATGACAACCAAGTGAGACTTATACCAGAAATGCAGCATGGGCTTAATATGTAAATTAATCAATTAATGTAACATATCATATCAATAGAATAAAAAACAAAAACCACATGATCATTTCAATAGCTATAGAAACAGTATTTGACAAAATCCAACATCTGTTCGTGATAAAAACACACAAAAAATAGGAATAGAAGGGAACTTCTGCGATCTAATATAGGACATCTATAAAATCCCACAGTTAATATTTGCTGTGAAAATCTGGTTGATTGCTATGTGGCATTGCAGTGGCACGATCTCGGCTCACTGCAAGCTCCGCCTCCCGGGTTCACGTCATTCTCCTGCCTCAGCCTCCCGAGTGGCTGGGACTACAGGCGCCCGCCACCACGCTCGGCTAACTTTTTGTACTTTTAGTACATAAAGATGGGGTTTCACTGTGTTAGCTAGGATGGTCTCGATCTCATGACCTCGTGATCTGCCTGCCTCGGCCTCCCAAAGTGTTGGGATTACAGGCGTGAACCACCGCGCCTGACCGCATTATACTCTTTAAAGGATGAATTAGGATAAGGAAAAGCAGTCAGAAAAACATACAGCATCTTTAGAAAACACTGAGCGCCTCTTGGCTGAGCATAGTGTGAGTCAAGAAGAACACAGGATTCGAACCTTGAGTGACAAGGTGACAAGTGGATATTTAATTAGATGAGCCCCGAGAGTCATTGAAGCTTTCGGAGTGGGAGAGTATGCAGGGATTTGTGTCTTAGGAAAATGTATCTATCAGTATCTGGCATGAAGCAGATACTCAACAAACGTTCATTAGATAAATGGCAGCAAAGTAAAATATGCTTTGAAAAAATAGAAACATTGAGTAGAGAATCCAATTAAGAGGCTGTAATGCACTATCAGTTACATATCCAAATCCCATCTCCCCACCCCATTCCTCTCAAATCAATCCTCAGTTTCATTCTGGCTTCCTCACTCTTCTATGCAGCCAGGTACTGAAGACGAGGTTAGCCCAAGCCTCAGGAACTGGATCCTGCTTGGCCAAGATAGTTCCAGAGGTCCTTCCGAGAATTGGATTAAGCATGGATTAAGCATCAACACGTGTTAGAGTTTTGACCTGTGGAGACATATGGGAGTTTTGCTAATAATAATAATAATAAAATAAAAAAAGAAACACATAGAAGAGAGGACCAGTCAGTGGGCAAGTCTGACCCATGAGATATAAAGAACTGAGAGATTGCAGAGAAGCTGAGCTGCAGTCTTACCGTTATGCCTAGAACCACTACGGATGTGTTTAAATTTTAGAGAAAATAAATTTTCTTATCATTTTAGCCAGGAGCATCAAGGTTTCATAGTACTTAAAAGCCAAAAGCTTGTTGATGAATAAAGAGACCATCAGAACTATCCAGGCAAATGGTAATTAAGGCTTGAGCTAAGATGTTGACCTCAGGAAAAGAAAAAGTTGAACGAATTCGAGAAGCAATTTAGGCATAGAATAGGACTGTCAGACTTAGCAAATAAAAACACGGGGCACGCAGTTAAATTTGAATATCTCCCCTGCAACGTTTGAAACACACTTACATGAAATTATTATTTGTTGCTTCTCTGGAATTCAAATTTAACTATTTTATCTAGCTGCCTGAGTGCAGAGCTTTCAAGACTTTTAACCACTGATTTGATGCGAGAAAACAAAGGCAAAAAGAAGTTACAGAAGCCTTTGGAGTTTTAAGCTTGAGTCATTGGGAGTCCCGCGAGTCCATACCACTAAATAAGAAAAGGAAGTCAGGATATTTTGTGGAGTGGGTAAAGGTTTAATTGGAAGTGTATGGTGGGTGAGATGATTAACAAGTTACCTTAAAATAGCAGTTCTCAACCAGGGGTGATTTTGGCCCCCAGTGGACATTGGGCAATGTCTGGAGACATTTTTGGGTGTCACAACACAGGGGAGGGATTGCCACTGGTGTCTAGCGGATAAAGGCCGGGATGCTGCTAAACATCTCACAGTGCACACGACAGTGCCTTGTGACAAAGAATTGTCGCATCCAAAATGTCAATAGTGGTGAGGTTGAGAAACCCTGTTTTAGAGTATGGGGTGAAAAAAAGAGATATTTTTAGGATGTTAATAAAGACTGCATTGGACTTTAATAATCTAGTTTTACTCTCTGTTTAGCAAGTATTTAATCAGCATCCAATATGTAGCAGGCTGTTTACCAGGAACATAAAGAGGAATAAGATATAGATATAGTATGGGCTTTCTAGAAACTCAGCCCATCAGGGGAAATGAATGTGTAAAAGTTTCTGAATAAAAGCTTGCAATAAGTACACTGAAGCAAAACAACTTTATCTACATTTGAGAAAATATGCCATATGTTTGCTGTATCCCACAAACATGCACCCCAGAGCATTAATCTGAAAAATGCCAAAAGGGTCTAGTCTAGGGAATAGCAGATCTTTTTTAACACAAGCAAAACATCATGTTGATAACAGTAAAGGCTACGGGAACGTGCCTTAACCCTAGTGTAGAAAGCACTATTGACTGTTTTCTATGTTCAAGAGCAAAGAAAGAAACACCTTGTAATGGTTAATATCAGATGTCAACTTGACTGGATCAAGGGATGCCTAGATGACTGATGAAGTGTTATTCTGGGTGTGTCTGTGAAGGTGTTTCCAGAGGTGATTGACATGGGAGTCAGTGAAATGAGAAAGACCTGCCCTCAATGTGAACAGGCAGTATCCAGTTGGCTGGGGGCCCCTCTAAAAGAAAGCAGGCAGAAGAGAGATACTCTTTTTCTTCTCCTTCCCTTGATATCAGACTCCAGGGTATTTGGCTTCTTGACTCCGGGATTTGAATCCATGGTCTCCTGGGGCTCTCAGGCCCTTAACCTCAGACTGGGACTCCACTGTCCACTTACCCAGTTCTGAGGTTTTGGACTTGCCCTGAGCCATGCTACAGGCTTTCCTGGGAGCCACACTACTGGCCTCTCTGGTTCTCCATCTTGCAGACAGCCTATCATCTCTATGACTTTGCCTCTGTGATTATGTGAGCCAATACCCCCAATAGATCTCCTTTCCATATATATCTATTGGTTCTGTTTCTTTGGAGAACTCTGACTCATACACACCTATTGGTGCCTAACATCCTCCTAGAGGACTTCATATTTCAGCTCATTTACTCACCATAGAAACAGTATGAAGTGACTGTTACTATTACCACAGGCATTTCACAGGTGAGAAATTTGAGGCTCTCAGAAATTATGTAATGTGTAAAATGTGTGTTTTGGGCTCCCAGTACTCCCTTTTCAGATTGCTTCCCTTTTTCTTTATTTCATTCCTTTTTAGATTTTATTGTGTGTGTGTCTTCTTTTTAAACTCACCTTAGTTGAGCTGGTGCTCTTAATTGCAAAGATAATTGTTGGGGCAAACAGAATTAAAATTGTGCAGAGCTACACATCTACACAATATAGTACTGTTCAGCACTATAAAGAAATGAGCTATGAAGTCATGAAAATACATGGAGGAAACCTGCAAATTACTAAGTGAAAGAAGCCAATCTGAAAAGGCTACATATTGTAGACTCCAACTTTACAATATTCTGGAAAAAGACAAAACTATGAAATAGTAAAAGATCAGTGGATTTCCAGCATCAAGGAGGAGGAAGAAATGAATAGATGGAGTAAAGAGGATTTTCAGGGCAGTGAAACTACGCTGTTTCATATTATAATGGTCCATACATGTGATTATACATTTGCCCAAATCCATATGTATTAGTCCATTATCACACAGCTATAAAGATACTAACCGATACTGGGTAATTTATAAACAAAGGAGGTTTATTTGACTCACAGTTTAATGTGGCTGGGGAGGCCTCAGGATACTTATAACTATGGTGGAAGGAGAAGGGGAAGCAAGGACCTTCTTCACATGGCAGCATGAGAGAGAATTGCAAGCAGGGTAAATGCCAGATGCTTATAAAGCCATCAGATCTCATGAGAACTCACTCACTATCATGAGATCAGTGTGGGGGAAATCATCCCCATGATCCAATCACCTCCCTTCCTTGACATGTGGGGATTACAATTCGAGATGAGATTTGGGTGGGGACATAAAGCCAAACCATATCACCATAGAACATGCAACCCTAGTTTAAGAGATAATTCACATTAGGGTTCACTCAGTTCATGTTAGGGTTCGCTCACCTAACAGTGAACCCCTGTGTGAACTATTGACTTTGGGTAATAATGATGTGTCAATGTAGGTTCATCAGTTGTAACAAATGTACCTCTCTGGTGCAGAATGTTGATGGTAGGGGAAGCCATCACGTGTGGTTCTTGGTACTTTCTGCCTAAATTTGCTATGAACCTAAGACTGCTGTAAAAAGTAAAGTCTATTAAAAATAAAATTAAATTAAAAGGCTACTGGGGAGTTCTGTTAAAAAAAAAAAAAAGTGAAACTGCGAGTATCCTGGGGTGGTTTTTACCTCAGGCTGTTGGTGCTCTGCATTTGCCTGTGTTTATTGGTGACAGCTCAGCCCTCTTTGTGTTCTGAAAGGAAGTGACCCCTTGAGATTCCTATCTGTTCATTCTCTCTGGAAACATAATGCTAAGGGTCAGTCTGGTGGAACATGGGCAAGCTGCGGACCTTACATTCTCCTGGTTAATTGGTGAACGGCTCACGCAAGGTACTTTAATCAACTAAGCCTCAGTCTCCTAATCTGTAAAATGGGATTGACAGTGAAAATTGTATTTAATTATTCATTTACTGTCCAGTTCTTCTGCCAGAAAGGAAGATCCACAGAGACAGGGACAGTGTCTCTTTTATTCAGTCTCATTACTGCTTCCACAATGCTGGAATTTAATGGGCATTAAATAATATTGTATTAGATAAATGGATGAAGGAATACATACAGGAAACATAATGTGTGGCCTGCAGGGTGGTTGTGAAGCCTGAAGGAGCCAGTGTATGGGAAGTGTCTGGCACATTTGAGGTTGCCCCTTTCCCTGGCCTTGTGAATTTATCTTTTCACCTAAAGCAATCCTCAGCAACCACTGGGAGAATCATCCCTGGCAACCGAGAACAACAATAGACATCTAAACAGAGAGAGAATTCAGGGGTACAACTGACCCAGAGAAATGAAAGAAAGGAGACACCTGCTCCATTTCCCCTTAACAACATTTACAGAAGTAGGTCTTTGTCTTTCCTAATTGCACATTGGGGAAAAGCAGTATCAATTTAAATGTAACACGTTTCAACCAAGGGATTGGCTATTTCTGTCTCAGGTCTAACATAATGATTCCCAAGAAACTTCAAACCTACTGATTCAATTATTTGAGGAAAATTTCTGAAGTTGAGATAGGGCATTATGCTAGGTTTCATTATCATTTTCCTCTATCCAGAGGAAGACAGGAGTGAGAAATGGAGCCAGCAGCGTTTTCTGGAAGAAAAGAGAACTATGTCTCGTTCTGGTTCTGTCAACAACAAGTTGTGTATACTTGGGCAGGTCCTGTCTCCTCTTTGGGCTTCGACTTCCAGATTCCCAATATCTGGAAATTAGCCATATCAGTGATTCTTCAGCCTACATGTTCAGAATAAAACATGGGATTAATATTCAGATACAATTTTATATTTTGGAAAAAGTCACTACTTTTAAATCACAAACTGTATCTTAATTGGTGGAAGCAGATGGCAAATACAGTGATTACAAATGAGGCTTATTTTCAGGTACTACTGCCTCGCAATCCCAAAGAAAATATATCCTAATTTTGAGATGAATGTGTGTGTGTGTGTGTGTGTGTGTGTATGGTGCATGGGAGTGATTTTTATTGTTTATCACAATATGTAATAGAGTTATAGTGAAGAAACACTGATTATATGATTCTTTTATCATTTCCAGGTTTCAGATTAAAGGACCCTATTTAAATGAGTAAGATGATGATGATAATTTCAAATATTGGGTTGTTTGGTATATGCAAGGTATTGTGCAAAACACTTTATTTAAAACTTCATGCCTACCTCTCAATGGCCACTAAATAAATTGACAGAGAACATCTCAATTACATTCTGCATCATTTCTCTCCTGGGATTTTCGAGGCTGTGAACGTTATTACTTATTAAACTTCCAAGTCAATTTCCACATAATAAGATATTGCTTTTCACCATAAAGACCCAACTTAATGGATCAATAATGGAATAACTTCAGTTTAAAGTTATCACGAGGGAACTGAAAATTATACTTCAACGTCCTCTGTACCTATTTTCTTATATAAGGGAAGGAAATTAGCATTCATGGACTTCCTAGAATGTACCATTTTCTTTTGATTTAATATTTTGAATAGCTTATGTTACTGACACATAGTAGGTGCTCAAGCAATACTTACTGAATTAATGAAGAAATTAATCAGTTAATTTTAGTCACCATTTTATAGATGAGGAAACTGTGGTCAAAGATTAAATAAGTGCCCCAAGGAAATGGAGGCAGGATGCAGTGGAGCTGGGATTCAGGTGTGCCTAATGCCAAGCCCTAGCTCCCCGCTTTCCCCATTCTCCCTCTTGTTTTCTAGAATCTGTCCTGGACTTCTCAACAGCATAGTGCATAGTACATGGTCCCCATGTGGCTTTTCTTTTTTTTTTTTTCTTTTTTTTTTTTAAGCTAAAATCACCTTCAAAATTTGAGTCACCTGTACACCAAAACAATGCTATAATCTGCAAAAAGAGATATGCAGAGATGACAGGATAGTGAGAGAAGTGAGAAGAAAAACAAGTGAAATGTAGATTACTATTGATCACTTCAGCTGGAGCTCTAACTATACCTTACCTCCTTTTCATTTCCCCACCCACCCCGTTTTTTAACCTTGGTGATACTCTTGAGTAAAAATAATCCTTTATGGGCAGTGTGTAGCTTCAAGTATTGAGGATGGTGTTGGTCAGAAACCAATAAAAACAAAATTAATCTATCGAATGCCAGGGACAAGAGGTTGAATCCATTAAATAATGTGATACCTTTCGTGAAAAGGCCAACATTTTATTGGCAATCTGGCAGTAACATTCTCATAAGACCTCATGAAAATCAAACATCATCCATCTCTGGATATAGAACATTTTAACGGCTTTAATTATTATACAAAAGTCAGCAATAAAAATATATTACTGGCTTTGAAGAAGAAAAATGGAAGCTTATAGGGGTGATCCAGTTATTTAGGAGACAGAGAATAAATCCCATTCTTTCTCATTTTTCAACATTTGTCATTCTGTTTTTGTCATAAAAGAAAGTATGAAATAAGTCACAGAACTACTTTTAATTATTTTATTTTGAAATTTTGTAATTTTCTGATGGTGAATTCAAGTATAAAATAATGTTTAGAAAATACAGATTGTTGTAAATAAGAGAATAAAACCAACCACAGTGCAATCATTCAGAGGTAACCATTGTTAGAATGTTTTTTATGCAATAGAAATTTGAGCAGCAAATATTGACTAAGCAATTAAAGAAGAGAAAATTCCAATAAGTGTTAAAAAATAATAAACTATCCTCAACTCCACTGGTTGTTGGGGAAATGCAAACTAAAAGAAAACAAAACAAAAACAAATTGAAAAAAGGAGAGACATGGTTAAAGAAAGTGTTAGAAAACTGGAACATAAAGTCAAGGAAATTATATAAACTGCAGCACAGAGTGAAGAAAATATAAAATAAGTAAAACATCTGCTAGCTAGAAAATATAGAACAGAGCCTCTCTTTCTCTCCCTTATGCTTTCCTTTTTCTCTCCCTCCTGCTTTCCTTTTCCTTAACTTACCTTTTCTGAATAATGTAGCTGAAAAGCCATCAGTTGGGACAAACCAAGGTAAGCAGTAGATTGGGGGAGTGAGAAATTGCACATAATGTTAGAACTAAGCAGGGTGAGAAGGCATTCGTGCAGGGGGAAAGGGAACTCGATATTGATAAGGAAAGCCCAAGCAGAGTGAAGAAGACATGCCCATTAAGGGGCAGTCCAGCATGTGGTGTTAGAGCCTGAGCAGGATTCAGCCATCTTTGCAAAAACGTGACTCAATGTTAGAACTTACGCTTACAGGTAGGTGGAGGTGGGGATGGGAGATTGTTTACATACCCAGAGATTGATGAAATAAGTTTATTAAAAACAATAAGAAAAAGAATCTTACTGTTGGAAATGGTAGTTATAAATACAAAACGAGAGAAAATTGGAGTAGAACATGGGCTATGGAATTGGAATTAAAACATCAATGGTGTGTTATTTTTCTTTTGCTGCCTTAACAAATTATCACATACTTTATGATTTACAACAACACAAATTTATTATTTTACACTTCTGAAAGTTAGAAATCTAACATAGGTCTTACTGAGCTAAAATCAAGGTGTTGGCAGGGGTGCATTTCTTTATGAAAACGTCAAGATGTCACTTTTTTCCATGCCTTTTTCAGCTTCTAGAGGCTGCGTGGGTGCCTTAGATTGTGCCCTCTTCCTCCATCTTCAAAGCCAGCAATGACAGGTGAGGCACGCTCACATTCCATCACTACCTTCCTTTTTCACTTTTAAGGCCCCTTGTAATTCCATTAAATGTACCTGGATAATTCTGGAAAAACTTCCTATTTTTAAGAGCAGCTGATTAGCAAGCTTAATTCCATCTACTACCTTAAGTCTCTTTTGCCACATAAGGTAACTAACATGTTTACAGGTTTTAGGAATTAGAATATGGGCATCTTTGGAGAGCCATTATTCTGCCTACTACAGATATATATTTTTGATTTTCAGTATGTATAGATAGAAAAGTAAATATATATTTAAATGTGTGTATTTGTACATATGTGTGCATGTGAATACACACATATTATTCCCTTGTTCTGTCTACTGGGAAATCCTGGGGCTAATGACACTCCAGTAGTAATGAGAACATGTGAAAGGGCCCAGAGCATGACTTCTAAATAACATTCTTCACTGTAAAGAATGAGAACACATGGACACAGAGAGGGGAACAACACACACTGGGGCCTGTCAGGGAAGGGGCAGGGGAGGGAGAGCATTAGGAAAAATAGCTAATGCATGCTGGGCTTAATACCTAGGTGATGGGTTGATAGGTGCAGCAAATCACCATGGAACACGTCTCCATACGTAACATACCTGCACATCCTGCACATGTACCCCAGAACTTAAAAATAATTTTTTTTAAAAAAAAGAATGAGGGTTCATTGGAGAAATGGCTGATTCGGAGTTGAATCATGAAAAAATACGATGGGCCTGAAACATCTTTTGATGCCAGAAAGTGAGGAAAGACACAAAGAAGGATGGGATGTACCAAAAAGACACAGAAGCCAACTTGAAGGGATGCCCACTGGCTAAATTAAAGACAACTGGAGCATTAAAATAAATAATGGTAGTAGCGCATTGTCATACATTGAATAAAATAGGAAGCTATGAATCCACATAGATATTAATAAGCATGTGAACATATGGAAAGTTTGGGGAGGAATGAGATATTTACGTAGTTCTAAATTACTCCCCCACAAAATACATATTAATTATAAAGGAAACTTCACTCTGGAGAGGAAGATAATACCATATTAATGAAATAAGCAAAATGTGAATCAAGAGTAAAATAACAAATAGAAATTGGACATTATTTAACAGAAGTCAAGAAAACAAAGAACAGAGCATTTTTCCTGTGATATTCCTGCCAAAGATGCAGAATATGAATCCAATCATAAATTTTTCATACTTGGCTATAATGATAAAAACTCGGATTTGAAAAGCTCGACAAATCATAAATGAAGAGAAATAAAAATTTGACTATGAGCATATTATCAATAAAAACAATAGAAATCAGAAGAGAAGACAATATCTTAAAATTGTTTACTCATGTAAACTCTACTTGAAGGATAAGAATAAAATAAAGACATTGAGAAAAACACAAAATAAATTGCCACAAAAAAATCTTTACTAAGAATAAATGACAAAGAAATCAAAATATGAAGAAACCTCAATGAAATGAGTCTGAAATTGAAAATCTTCTACATAAAAACCTCTAGGACTAAATGGCTTCACTGATGAATTCTGTCAAAGATTCAGAGAATAACACCAATCTTAGACAAACTCTTCCAGATAATGAAGAAGGAAACATTTCCCAGCTCATTTTCTGAGGCCCATATCATTCTGAATTCAAAATTTCAAAGGCCATTAAAAGAGAACTGTAGATCAATATTCTTCAAGAACATAATATAAAAATCCTTTTTAAAAGTTAATAAATCAAATCCAACCACATAGAAAAAGAGAGAATATACTATGATCAAGATTTTTTTGACAAGAAATTCAAAATTCATTAAAAATCTGAAAACAAATCAACGTACTTCATCATAATAATAGAATAAAGATAAACAACCACATCATTATATCAATGGTGTGGAAAAAGCATTTTAAAATATTCAACACCATTTTATGACAGAAACACTCAGCAAACTAAAAATAGAAGGAAACTTACTCAATTTAAGAACATCTGTTTAAAACCTAGAACTATCACAATATTTAACATCATACTTTAAGCCCAATATTTGATCACAAACAAGGCAAGACAATTCACTCTCACCACTTCTATTTAAAATTATATTGGAAGTCCAATGCCACCACCAACACAAAAAAATCAAACCCACATAGATTAGAAGAATAGAAGCAAAACAGTCCTCATTTTCCAGCTATATAACCATGCATGCAAAAAAGCCTTGAAAATCTACATATACTAGAATAATAAATGCTAGCATTCATTTGTATTGAATGCAGGATTCAATACCAATCTACAAAAATCAATTACATCTCTATATTCTATTAATGTGTGATTAGAAAATAAATATTTTAAACTTCATTTATAATAGTATTAAAAATCCTTAGTGGAAAATTTAATAAAAATGCCTAACACTTATACAACAAAAGCTTCAAAACATTGCAAATAAAAAGTAATAAGGACCTAAACAAATGCAGAGATTACTATTGGAATAGCCAACACTGTCTAGATGGCATTCCTTTACATACTGATTGAGAGATTCAACGTAATTCCAATAAAAATTCTAACAAGATTGATTTTACTTGCTAAGCTTATTTAAAAATGTACACGAAAAGGAAGAGATCTAGACTAGCTGTCTTCGTCTGTTTGGGCTGCCATAACAAAATGCTGTCAACCTGGCAGCTTGTAAACAACAAATTTATTTCTCATACTTCTGGAGACAATAGGCAAATTCAGTGTCTGGTGAGGGTTGCCTTCTGGTTCATAGAAATGGCACCTTCTCCCTGTGTCCTCCTATGGTGGATGGGATAATCAGCTCTGTGGGGTCTCTTTTATAAGGGTGTCAATTCCATTCATGAAGGTTCCCTTTCAAAATGAGATCACCTCCCCAAGGCTCCACCTCTCAATACCATCACATTAGTGATTAGACTTTCAACACAGGAATTTTAGGAGGATACAAACATTCAGACCACAGCACTTACCAAAATAATTTTGGAAAAAAATTTAAAACTCATACAACGTGATTTCAAGGCAATATAAAGCTATATTAATCAGGACAGAGAGATACTGAAGTAAAGATAGATCCATAAATCAATGGAAAGTTCAGAAATAGACCTGCACTTATATGGAAAATTGATTTTCAACTAAGTGCCAAGTTATTTAAAGAGTGGAAAGTGCGCGTTTCCAAAAACGGTGATGAAACTGCTGTGTATATGTACCAAAATAAAAAGAAAAATCATGCAATTCCTTCACACCATACACACAAATTTTAAATGAATCAGGGACCTAAACGTATAAGCTAAAACTATAACACTTAGAGAGGAAAACATGGAAGAAATCATTTGAACACTAGCTTAAGAAAATATTTCTTGGACGAACACAGAGTGTATAGACATTGCTGGTATGAAAAAAAGTGGCACAGCCATTTTGTAAACAGTACAGCAGTATGTTAAAAGGTCAGCCCTGCACTTACCATATATCCTAGGTATTTACCTAAGAGAAATGGAAATGTATGCACACACAAACTCTTTTATGTGAATATTCATAGCAGCATTATTCATAATAGCCCCAGACTGAAAACAGCAAATCCAAATGCTACCAACTAATCAAATGGTAAAGATGAACAAATTTCATATATTATATTATGAAATACCACTTACCAATAAAAAGAAATGAAATGCCGTGGTCAATCCCAAAACAGTGCTAAGTGAAAAAAGTCAAATCTAAGACTATACACTCTATCTTCCATTAGAAGGAAATCTTTAAAAAGGCAAAACTACAGGAATGAAAATCAGATCAGTGTTTGCCATAGGGCTGGGAGTGAAGTCTCGCAATGAAACTTCTTTAAGGTGAGAGAATTGTTCTGTATCTCGATTACGGTGGAGGTTACAGTGCTGTATATAATTCCCCAAATTGACAAAACTGTTCACTTAAGATGGATGGACTTTACTCTATGTAGATAATACCTTAATAAAATAAACTTTTAAAATGTGTTAAATTGCATTCTTATATCACAATAGACACAAAATTCTGTTTTAGATGTTTGTAGACTCTAATATGAAAGATAAACTTTGACAGTAAGATACAATAATATGTTCTTTTCTGATCCAGGAAATGAAGCATTATTTTTGGAACACAAAAAGCACTAGCCATAAATGCAAAGATTAGTACATTCAGTTTTGTCAAAATTAAAAATGTATAGTCATTGAAAACAAAGTAAACAACTTGCCCTGGTTTGCCTGGGGCTTTCCACGTTTTAGCAGTTTATAATCCTGTGTCCCAAGAAATCCCTCAGTCTCAAACAAACTGGAACAGTGAGTAACTCTATCAAAAATCATTAAACAAAGTGAAGACAACCCCCAACTGTTAACCAGTATTTTCCACAGGCATAAAAGACAAATAATTCTCTAGAATATTAGCAGGTAAAAGATGGCAAATATCTTATTGATAAATTCACAGAAGCCTTAAACGGACACTTCCAACAAGAGGGTACATGAAAGGCGAAGAATCATAAAAGGATGTTCTTTCCAGTCTCTCTTTTTTAAAAATCTGGAAAATGAAAAAAGTGAGAAACTGTAGTGATAGACCATTAGAAACCAACATGTTTTTCCAGAAATGTTTAGAACCTGAGGGCACCAAGTATAAGAAAGAATTTGGGGAAATAAACACTTGTATAAAACTTTAACACAGGCCGGGTACGGTGGCTCACGCCTGTAATCCCAGCACTTTGGGAGGCTGAGACAGGTGGATCACAAAGTCAGGAGTTCGAGACCAGTCTGGCCAATATGTTGAAACCCTGTCTCTACTAAAAAATACAAAAAATTAGCTGAGCGTGGTGGCAGGCGCCTGTAGTCCCAGTTACTCGAGAGGCTGAGGCAGAAGAATCGCTTGAACCCAGGACACCGAGGTTCCAGTGAGCTGAGATCGTGCCACTGGGCTCTAACCTGGGTGACAGAGTGAGACTCCATCTCAAAAAAAAAAAAAAAACAAAATAAAAAAAAAAGCCTCTAATATATAAACGGATGAAAAAATCCAGTAGAAAAGAATTTGCTAAATAAAATTATGAAGTGAAAATTGTGTATATCCTATAAACTAGTAACCTTACCCCTAATTATGGAGTTGTAGAGACATGGAGCATGTATATCAATTGATATTCAGAGGAATCTTTATGGTAGTCTTGATGCTAGTAGAAATAAAGAGAAGGAAAAATAGAAGCAGCATAAATGTCCATTGAAAGAAGATGGATAAATGAATTAAACATATCCACACAGTGAAATACTGTTCAGCTGTGAAAATGAGAATCATAGCTATGATTTTCAACATGGATTTTAAAAACAATATGAAAAAAATCAAGTTGTAAAAGAACACCTACAATGGGATACAGTTTTTTCAAGTTCAAAACCAAGGAAAACAAAGAATTATTAATTTATGGATATATGTATGTGGCAATATTATTAAGAAAATACAAGAATTTAATTTTTATTTATTACACTACTAAAATAAAAATGATAATAGCATCAAGTGCTAGTAAAGATGTAGAGAGGCCGGGCGCGGTGGCTCAAGCCTGTAATCCCAGCACTTTGGGAGGCCGAGACGGGTGGATCACGAGGTCAGGAGATTGAGACCATCCTGGCTAACACGGTGAAACCTCGTCTCTACTAAAAAAATACAAAAAAACTAGCCGGGCGATGTGGCGGGCGCCTGTAGTCCCAGTTACTCGGGAGGCTGAGGCAGGAGAATGGTGTAAACCCAGGAGGCAGAACTTGCAGTGAGCTGAGATCCGGCCACTGCACTCCAGCCTGGGCCACACAGTGAGACTCCGTCTCAAAAAAAAAAAAAAAAAAGATGTAGAGAAATGGGCATATTTACCAGGAGAGAATGTCGTTGCCACAATATTGAAAAGTAATGATTTTCATGATGATATATACTAAAATAAAAAGTAATGATTTTAGTGATGCTACCTACTCAAGTCAAAATAAATATATGTCCTTGAACTCAGAAATTTTATGTATTGGAATTTATGCCATAAAAATATAATTGCTTCTAAGTAAATATGTTTGTGCAAAGATGCATCATTAATTGTGTTAAAAACAAAATGGAAGCAAATGAAATATCCATCAATAGAAAAGTAAATAAATCAATGGTGGCATATTACTCTGCAAAAGTATCCAGCTAATTGAAAGGCTGAGTTAGACTTTGAGAGATAGTTATTTAATTCTTTTAGATGAGAATAAAAAATTGCAAAAAGTGTAAATATGATCTTGCTTTTGTAAATAATTTATTTGTAAAATAAATAACTCAAGTCCTAAGCATTTGTGCATTGGTATGTATATACTTGTTTTGTTGTGGGGAAAGAAATGAATTAATGCACATCAACTTGCTAATATTTCTTACCTTAGGAATGGAAATAAAAATGGAATGGGAAGAGATGATTACTTTTTAAATACAACTTTGCATTGTTCTACTGGTTTAAAAGAGGGTATGTTACTTTGGTAATATAAAAAACTTCAAACAAAAATATTTTTTCAAATAGTTTATCTCTTTTAGGGAAATTTTGGAATGTTTAGTTTCCAAAATGTGTTCCAGATAATTGTATTTGAGGATACATTTAAATAATTATCTTAGCTAAATGATGCTACATTACTTAATAATTTTACTTGTGATATGAATTTTTAAGAGAAGGATTTCACTTGTAGAATTTCTTAAACATTTGACCACTTGGAATCTCAAGAACTATAGCACCATAAAACGAATTTTCTGAAATAAAGTCCTAAACCTACATCCCAGACATAACTGCTCTCAACCTGAAGTACAGTTCTTTCTAATCTTTTTGCTAGCATCTTTACTTCGTGTAGATCACATGGTACAAATAATTTTACTTCCTTTTTCTTCTTAATGTTATGTCATGAACATTGTTCTGATCAGTGTACATATTTTTATGGACATCAGTGATAAGTTAGTTGCAATTCCGGTATAAATGTTTGTGGAAAATGTAACCAACACAATCCTAAATTGGTAATGCAAGATAGTAAAGAATATGATTAATGCGCAAATAGTGTGCTTGTGTGGTTCACACTAAAGGTTTTAAAAGGGATGACCAAAAAGGATGGATGTCTCGAGGTAAGAGGAAAGACGTTGTGCAGAGAAGGGATTTGAGCAAAGGATGGAAAGACTAGAACACAAGATCAAGGCAGCCCTAGCCAGGATGAGAGCGAGCACATATAACCTGAAAAATAAATAAGCATGCTCCAGGTAGGAGGTATAGATTTCAGTAAAGAGTGACCTGACTGGTTAATGCAGGAGTTCACAAAGGCTTAAGGGTAAGATCCAATTCTTAAGCATTCTGTATAAATAAGTGATGCTAGTCATTGTGTTGCAGAGAGATCTGGAATGTGGTCATTGAGACCTACAATAAAAAGATGTATGTTTTCTGCATACACTGAGTTATCTTCACTGCTCCACGACAATTCTCCTGTTCATGGACGTGCCCATCTCTTGAAAAGTGGAAGCCACTGTGAGGATTTAATTGAAAAATGCATAAGCCATTAGGGAATAATAGTAAGTACTGACATTTTTAGAGTAATTTACAAATCCCTCATACATGTATTATCTAATTTTATCTGTTCAACCAACTTGTGAGAGTTAAGGATTGCTTTCTTAACTTAATAAATAAAAAAAATTAAGACTCAGAGAGCTTGAGTGGTTGGTCCAAAGTCACAACATTAATTAGTGAATGAGCTGGGATTCGCACCCAGATGTGCTATCTTTTGCTCTTTCTGCTCGACTATATTCATTCTTCGGCATTGTTACCTTGATGATAAAGACACAGGATATTGGTATGTTTATGTTGTTATGTGTTGAGTCTTCATATTTTTAAATTCGAATTTATTTTATAGTCATCTCTTCATATAATTATTTTTTCCAACAAGGATCCATGGGCAGCACGTCTCTAAGCTGTTGGAGAGCTGTGAATATATTTCTATTGTCACATGCATGAAAAAGAACTGGGACATGTGTAAAGATTTTTGGGTCACAACCTTCTTCTCTTCAAACTCATGAGCTGTCACTCCTCTTCATGCTGGCTTTTGATAGTGAAGAAGTCTGCGTCAGACTGATTTGTGCTTTTTGTTAGTAGCCTGTTTTGTTTGTTTCTCTCCTTTTTTCCTTAACTGAGAGTGCTTGTCAAAATTTCCTTTATCCTGGTACATCAATACTGCTGGAATACGTCTTTTTTCACTGATTTCATCAAAGAAGCAAGAGCACTTCTGTCATTACTTTCTAATCTAATTTCCTATGAGGATCTTTTAAAATTATGTCTCTTTTGCTCACGTTGCAGTTGCTTCAGTTTTTTTTTTTTCCTTTGTGAACTTTTGCACCTTTAGAGCAGACCTCCCCTCCTTGTCCTTCATATTTATTTCTGTTGTGGTTTTCTCACTTGTGTTTTCTTTAGCATTCCAGAATAACTTCTCAGTTAATTCTCTATTTATTTAATGAATATTTATTGAGTGCTACTCTATGCCATTGATCGTTCTAAGTGTTGGGGATACAACAGAGAACAAGAGAAACAAACAAAAATACCTGTCTTTGTGGAGCTTACAAAAGAAAATAGAGCTATGGATAATATTTTAGAAAGTGCCAAATACTTTGGAGATAAATAGAGTGAAAGTGAGGGTCAGAAGAGGGAAACTGAACTTTTATATAGGGTGAGAAAAGAAGATCTTACTAAGAAGGAAATATTTGAGTAAAAACCTCAGGTAGCTGAGAGAGTGAGGGAAATGGATACATCAAAGAGTATCCCAGACAGAATAAGCAGCAAGTGCAATGGTCCTGAGACAGGAGAATACTGGTATGTTCCAGGAAGACCCTGGCCAGAGTGAGTGAGAGAGAGTAGTAGGAAATGAGGCCAGCGAGGAATCAAAAGCCAGATAAGGAAAGGCCACATTAGTAAGAGTGAAACGTTTGGCTTTTGTACTGAGTAAGAATGAAAGGCAGTGAAGAGTTTTGAGTAGATGAATAACATGAGCGAATTTGATTTTTTACAGAATTACTCTGCTTTCTGTGCATAGGGCCAAGGGCAGAAAGAGACACATAAGTGAGAAGGCTATTCCGTCATCTTCATGAGAAATGATGATGACTTCAACCGGAATGGTAGAGCCATGGGGCTGGATATTTCCTGTTGTTCACAGTGAGATTTCTGATGAATTGGATGTGGAAACATAGATGTCTGTAGTGGGAAACTGGAAGAACAGGGTTACATTTTAACATGGTAAAAACTCTGGGAGAAGTAGGGAAAGGAGACCAGAAATACCATTTAAAACATAATATTTATGTAATTTTTTTGGTCTGGCTTCTTTTGCTCAAGCATTTATTTGTGACATTCATACTTGTTAACAAATGTAGCCATAGTTCGTTTATTTTCACTGATCTGTGGCAGGGAAAGTTTTCCAAAAAGTTCAGAAAACTTTTCCTGTAAAGAAGACACTAAAGATTTTTGGATTTGCAGACCTGAGGGCCATTAGCCATAGGCAATATGTAAAAGAATAAGCATGGCTGTATTTCAACAAAATGTGTATACAAAATAGTAGGCCACATTTGACCCACAGGCTGTAATCTACTGATCCCTGATCTATACTATTCTGTTGTGCAACTAGGTCATGGTTTGTTGTCATATATTTGTTTGTTTGTTTTTAGAGACGGGGTCTCAGGTCTCACTCTGTCACCTAGGCTGGAATGCACTGGTGCAATCATAGCTCACTGTAACCTCCAACTCCTGGGCTCAAGTCATCCTCTGGCCTCAGCCTTCTTAATAGTTAGGACTACAGGTGAGCACCACCACACCTGGCTTCTTCCCTTCCCCTCCCGTCCCCTCCCGTCTCCTTCCGTCCCCTCCCATCCTCTCCCCCCTCCCCTCCCCTCCCATCCCCTCCCCTCCCATTCCCGTCCCCCTCTTCATGACTTCCCCTCCCGCTCCCTTCCTCTTCCCCTCCCCTCCCCTCCCCTCCTCTCCCCTCTCCTCTCCTCTTCTTTCCTTTTGTTTTCTTAGAGATAGGGTCTCTCTATGTTGCCCAGGCTGGTCTCAAACTTCTGGCCTCAAGCCATCCTCCTACCTCAGCCTCCCAAAGCTCTGGAATTACAGGCATGAGCCATTGCACCCACATCATTTCATTGTTGATGGGCTTTTGGGTTGTTTCAGTTTAGGGTATTACAAATATTGCTTCTAAGAACCTTCTTGAATATGTCTTCTGTTGTGCATGTGCTCACATATCTATTAGGTGTTTGTAAAGAAATGGAATTGCTGGGGTCATAAAGCATGACACTCTTCAGTTTTGATAATGTTATACTTGTAAAAATTAAAGAAAGAGGAAAGAAACATGAAAGGTGGCTCGCTAGTCAAGACAGTTTTATTTTAGAGAAAGCAAACTTGAGAGGAGCTTCTGGCCAAGTTAGATCAGAGGCCCACTCTCTTACACACTTAAGAGTTTTTAAGGATTCAGGGTGGGAGAGTTTATCAGAGGCTTGGATTGCTTCTGTATCCTTTTGTTGTGCTTATCTGGGAGGGAGAGTTGTGTGTTTGTTCCCATACATTTTTCTGCAGTTGCAGGAGTACACCTGAATCTGCTTTTAGCTTCCCTATCTTAGCTCACCTAAAGAAAAAGGAACGTGCTTACTAAGGTCCACTGTTTTACTGGGGTGCATTGTATGAGGGTGAAGTTTGGCAGTTACCCAGTAGACTTTCTCCCAAACTCCCTCTGTGCCTGAGCTGTTTTATCTGTGTTTTAATGTCTGCTCTTTCTGGCTGCTTGTAGTTAGAAGAGAAAGGATTTTCTTAAAATGCATGAAACTGGAAAGGGAGCTGGAATGTAAAGTGGCAGTGTTTGTCCAGGATGACAGTGCTTCTGCTCTGTTAATACTGTTTTCCAAAATCATTCTGTGCTTTAACTTCCAAATCTGTGTATGAGAGATCCTGTTGTTCCACAATCTCACCAACAATTGGCTACTGTCACCCTTTTAATTTTAATATTCTAATGAGTGTTTAGTGACATGTCATTTTGGTTTCAAGTTCCATTACTTGATTATTGATGAAGATTAACACTTTTACATGTTTATTGGCTGCAGAAGTTTTCTTTCACATGGGACTGGTTAAAAAATTTTTGTTCATATTCCTAAAGCTATGTGTTCTCATTATTTGATAGTGTTTTATAGATTATGGTTATACGTAACAATTACATTTCCCTGTACATTTATTCTTTTTGATGTTATTATTCATTCTAGTGTTTCAGAACTGCCATATAACATATCTTCTTTCTGCACTGAAGAACTGTTCTTAGTGTTTGTATTGGTGCAAATTCTGCTGGTGATATATTTCCTTCATTTTTGCTTATTTGAAAAGATCTTAAATTTACCTTAATTCTTGGAGGGACTTTTTTCCTAAGTATGTTTTTTTCTTTTTTCTTTTCTTTTCTTCTTTTCTTTTCTTTTCTTTTCTTTTTTTTTTTTTTTTTTGAGATGGAGTCTCACTCTTACCCAGGCTGGAGTGCAGTGGTGCAGTCTCAGCTCATCTCACTGCAACCTCCGCCTCCTGGGTTCAAGCAATTCTCCTACCTCAGCCTCCTGAGTAGCTGGGATTACAGGCATACACCACCATGCCCATATACTTTTTGTATTTTTAGTAGAGACGGGGTTTCACTATGTTGGCCAGGCTGGTCTCGAACTCCTGACCTAAGGTGATCTGCCGTCCTTGGCCTCCCAAAGTGCTAGGATTATAGGCGTGAGTCACCAACCCCAGTGCTAAGTATGGAATTTCAGATTGGCTATCGTTTCCTTTCAGTACTTTGAAGATATTATTCCTTCATATTCTGCTTTCTTTGTTTCTACTGATAAATAGGCTGTTTTATTGCTGGTTATCTGAAGCTAATATGTCTGCCCTCACTTCACTTTGTTTTTAAGATTTTAATTTTTGCCCTTAGTGTTCAGCAGTCATGTTATCATGGTCCTAGGTGTGGTTTGCTTTATATTAATCTTGCATGAGATTTAGACATTTCCTGAATCTGTACTTTAATTTATTTTGTCATTTCAAGACAATTCTTCTTGTTTTTTGGCCCTTCCCCTCCCTCTCCTTTCCTTCTGGGTCTCCAATTACATGTGCATAAGGCTTTTTTGCTAGATTCTCTATGTATGCTGTACATTGTTCTGGATTTTCCATTCTTTTGTCTTTACAAGCTTTATTTTGGATATAATAAAATATAATAAAACTTGGGGGTTTATCCTCTAGTTAACTAATTCTACTTTTGGCTTAGTCTAATCTGCTCTTTAACTCTTTAACACATAATACATTAAGTTATTTATAGTTACTATATATTTTTCATGCCTACAATTTTAATTTGGTTTCTTTTTATAGTTTTCAAATCCCTGTAAAAATTATCAATCCTATATTTATGTTCTTAAACATATTTAACAGAGTTGTTTATTTGTTTTATCTGTGATGACAGCTTTATTATATTTATCACCTCTGCATCCATTTTTGTTGTTCATTGTTTCTTTTGATTTTATATCATGTTATTTTACTCCATAAAATCCTGTTAATTTTCTATTGAGCACTGAATAGTCTAAGTAAAAGTATATTCAAAAATTCAGCCTTAGGAAGTTTACTTTCTTCTAAAGAAGATGGAAACCTGGAGGATCAACTCAGAAATAACTTAATCTAGTATCAGTTATTTAAAAACCCAAAACTCAGCTTCAATTCCTATGCAGGTTGATATATTGACCTTTATTCGTAGGATGTAGCCCTTATAGTCATATTCTGAGACCTGAATGGAGTACTACACATCACTAGCAAGTACTGAAGTCATATATATTTTTTTTGTTTCCAACCCATGAGGCTGTTGAAATCTCATCTCAGCTTCCCTACCCCTAATCTGCCTTTTGACCAACTGAGAGGATTTCAGAAAGAAAAATGGCTCTAAAGGCCAAACCTATCTCTCAAGATTTTGTTATATTCTTTAATGTTGGCCTTTTAATTCTTTATCTCCTCACTGGCCCTAAAATTCATTCAAATAAATGTGCAAATACTTTTGGTTCTAAACATTTTGCCCATTCTTTGAAAGATTTTTTTCAACACAAGGTTAGTCTGAATTTCATAGTCTGCCATTCAGGAAGCAGAATTTCTGACTTTTCCTCCTATTTTTTTTTCTATTTTGGGCAATTATTTTAATTGTGCTATTGCAGTGTTTTCCGTTTCTTAGCCATCTTTTACTTCACTAATCTGTATATTGTCATCTCATCCTAGTATCTTTTCTCCTGGCCAGTTCTTCCTTAAGGGACTCTGCCTTTGTTTCAGAGAGGCAAGGTTTTCTCACATCCTGCTGAAAATACCATGCTGTTTTCTCAAACATCCATAAGGTTTTTATTCTTCTGAGTTTTCAGGATAATGTTCTCTTCCTTTTATCTCAAACTTTGTCCCCCAATGTATTCAAATTGGCCTCTCTGGTGTTGTTGTTGTTGTTGTTGGTGTTGTTGCTGTTGTTGTAGACGTTCTTTCAGACTTGTTGACAGAGTTTATAGATCACTATTAATTGCTTTCTGTCAGCTACAGTGGTCAGCTGTAGACAGGTCTATAGCTGAGTGGCAGGTTTATTTGTACAACTCTTAGACCAATTATCAAGCAGCTGTCACTGAATAAGTTTGAATCAGCTAAAATTATATTTTCTTTGAAGGTATAAAACAGCAAACATCGGAAGCCCCGGTATACGTACTCTATCACAGTTCTTCCTGTTTCTGCCTTTCCCCTCCTACTCATAATACCACCTAGAGGATTTTCCCTCTAGTATGCACCACTACAGAGTGTTTGTGTGTGTGTTTAAGATACTCCAACTTTGACAATTTTTTTTTGTTGTTGTTGTTTTGAGACAGAATCTTGCTCTGTTGCAGAGGCTGGAGTGCAGTGGTGCCATCTCGGCTCACTGCAAACTCCACCTCCCAGGTTCAAGCGATCCTCCTTCCTCAGCCTCCCAAGTAGCTGGGATTACAGGCACATGCCACCAAGCCCAGCTAATTGTTTAAATATTTTTTCATAAAGACAGGGTTTCACCATGTTGACCAGGCTGGTCTCGAGTTTCTGACCTCAGTTTATCTGCCCGCCTTGGCCTCCCAAATTGCTAGATTACAGGCATGAGCCCCTGCGCCTTGCCGACAATTTTATTAACTTCAAAGCCCCATATTTCTTATCAGTAAAATGGGGATAATAATATAACTGCTTTTGTAGGACCATTAATTGAGATAGTCAATGTAAATGTATTAGCATAGCATCGACTTAAATAAATGTTAGCTATTAGCAGCAGCAGTAAGAAGTAGTACCAACATTACTGCTATTAATTTGCTGCAACCTGCCTATCAGCCTTATTCCAATCTGCTGCATTCAGATAGAGACGATTTGATGAGAATGTTGGTGTTTGGGGAGTGGAACAGTTTGTTGGCTCTTTGTAAACCAGTATTCATTGCAGTAAAGAGATCGACATTAAATTTTCTGATAGGTGTAGTTTTATATGCGTGTTAAGCACTGGACAATGGAGGAAGTACTAGGCAGTCTCATATACCTGTGGGTATCAAATACATAGTAAAAATGAGTGCAGTAGGCCAAGTGTAATTAAAAGAGCTGATAGAAACTGGCAAATCTTAGCGTGCCCGGTATTTTGTAGGTAGCTGTACTTTAGTTCCAGTTAATTGATAGTGTGTTGAAATGTAGGTTGAGTGATTTCTCCAGATGATGGTCATTGAGATTTTTAAGTGAAATAGGCTTTCATGTTTATGTGAATGCATTTTCTAAAGGATTTCGGAGATCAATCAAAATCTGTATGAGCTGTATGTGGCCCATGTTCTGTGCCTGTATGACCTCTAACCTATAAGATAAAGCCCACATCTTATCAATAGCAGCCCATGACCTGTGCTATGGTTTAAATGCATTTGTCCTTCAAAATTCATGTTAAAACTTAAACTCCAATGTGATAGTATTAAGAGGTGGAGCCTTTAGGTGGTGATAAATTCATGAGGGCAAAGCTCTTGTGGATGGGATGAGTGTCCTTATAAAAGGGCTAGAAGAAACTACCTAGGCCTTTGTGCCCTTCTGCCATGTGAGGATACAGTAACATGGCACTAACTTGGAAGCAGGGAGCAGCCATCACCAGATGTCAGCTCTGCTGGTACTTTGAGTGTCCAACCTCTAGAACTGTAAGGAATATGCTTCTGTTCTAATACATCACCCAGTCTCAGGCATTTTGTTATAGCAGCAGGAACTGACTAAGGCAACCTACCTTCAGAAATCTGCTTCAGAGTTATCTTTCACCTCTTATTGACTTTTTGTTTATACTCTGTTAATATCAAAGGGCTTTAAAGAATCCCCTCACTGTCTTCTAAGCCTCCAGTTTGTCATAGTGACCCTAAATAATTTTCGTATTATTCGGGGCATACAGACGTCATTATACATGAAGCACAGTTTTAAGACATCTGTTTTTCATCACCCCCCTTCAACCATTAACTTCTTGAAGCTGAAACCCATGTCCTCTCCATCTCTCCCCTCAGTGACTGACACACAGTTGGCCCTCAGATAACATGTGTTGAAATAAACTGAATTTATTGAAGGAATGTGGTAACTGTTATGATCAGTTTTTGCACAAGGACAGATGGGGCATTGAGGGCATGAAAGCAAACACTTAATACGTAGCCTTCTCTTTACTCATCTTTTTTATGTCTGAAGAACTAAAGATTTGTAAGACCCCCAAAGGCAAAATATGCTTGAGGCACTTCCAGTAGGATTATTTCCCTGTATTATACCATTCAAATAGCAATGACAAAATTGGCATAATAGCAACCACAACTATAATTTATTTAAGTGGTTGTGAAACAATGTTCTTTACTAAGCAGTTTATAGAAAATAAGTTTTTAATATTCATGCCATCTATATAAGGCACATATTGTTATTGTTTCCATTTACCAGATAAACACTTTGAGGCTTACAGAGATTTCTTATGATACTACAACTAAAAACTGGTGGTTCCAGTACCCAAACCCAAGTCTAACCCCTCTCCTCTTTATGCCACCTCACCAGTGACCAGCAACAGCAGTGACCTCTGGATGATTTTCTGTCCTAACAAACTTGAACCCAGAAAGAATCCACACTTTTTGCAGTTTTCCCCATAACAGTTTTAAAAAGGTAAAGGACCAGAACAAGATCAGAGGCACTCTGGATAAAAAATACTGCATTTCATGGCTCGGATTGTGCCTCTAAGCATGCTTTTGGTATACAGAACCTTTTAGAAAAAGAGGCACTCTAATGAATTGACTGGTTTTTGAGAAATCACTTCTCTCTGCCTGAGAATAGAGAATAAAGCAAGGACCCTGGAGTCATGTATTCTTGAGTTCAAATCCCCACACTGTCACTTTGTGACCTTCTATGAATCGACTGTATTCTTTCAGGTTTATTTGCCTTATATATGAAATAGAAATGATAATGCTCTGCTGGACTCACAGGTTTATTATGAAAATCAAATGACAAACTGTGGGAAAGAGCTTTTGAAACTGTAGAGCACTATACACACAGAAAGAATGGTTATTATTCTGCTGAAATGGCATTCCCCAAATCATTTTTTATGAAAGTAGAAATTTGGGGCAGGGGCTGGGGATGCACTGTGTGTAGTGGCCCTGCTTTGGTAACAGTATAGTGATTTAAGCAGTCAGCAAATCAGTGGAAACCAGGCTATCAAAGCTAGATATATACATTATATTACATAGATTTCTGCTTTGACAGGGACTTATAATCTCACCTTGTAATAAAGCAATACAGATTTTATTAAAATACAAGTCAATGAGCAATAAAAAGCAAGAAGGAAACAATAAAAAAAGATATTGGTCACAAAAGCAGACCTCTATGGAGATGAAGGGAAGAAATCCAGTATGCTTTTTATTAATACACAGCTCCTACCCAAACTCATCTTTACAACAACCTCAAGCCAAGTAGACATGATTTTCATCATATTTTTGTCCGTACAATAGAGAGGAAATTTCCACTCAACTGTCAAGTGATGCTAAGGAAAGCAGGCTGAGATTTCTCTTTCCCTCAGGCATTATGTGTATCAAACCCACAATCTCTGATTTAAAGCTATCCTTTGTCCGACAATCTGTTTTATAAAACAAAACCAATATCTCTTACTCTCCCATGTTCCTTTTACCAGGAAATAAACAACTCATTTGTTATCAATTTATTTATCATAGATTTACTCTGGGAGAATGCCTGGGACTTTGGGGCTCGGTGCTACTGAGTTAGCAGATGTGATTTTGATAGTATTTCATAGCAGGAGAGAGCCTGCCTCACGAAGAACCCCCTTGCTGTCTATTAATTAATAACTAGTGGATGGTTCTGTGCAATAAAGAAGCCAGTAGATAATTGAGAAACACACCAGTAGGTGACAGAATATGCTCATTAAGAAAGAGAAATGCAATTTGAGATGTTTAAAAGGGAATAATAATGGTAATAATGATTATACTAATAATGATAATAAAAATAAGTACTTATTGAATACTTATTGGGCACCGTCCTAAGCATTCACATACGTCATTTAATTCTCACAAAAACCTGTGAGGTACGCCATATTATTTTGATTGTACAAATGAAGAAACTGAAGCAGAAAGAGGTTAAGGCAATCCCCAAAGCTTGACAACTGCAAAGAGGAAGAGAACCTACAAAGTTTAATTTAAAAAGAATCATATGGCTGGGCATGGTGGCTCATACCTGTAATCCCAAAATTTTGGGAAGCCAAGGCAGGAGGGTCATTCGAGACCCTCAAGACCAGCCTTGGTAGCAGGTAACATAGTGAGACCCCATCTCTACAAAAAATAAAATAAATTAGCTGGGTGTGGTGACAAGCACCTGAAGTTCCAGCTACTCAGGAGGCTGAGGCAGAAGGGTCCCTTGAGACCAGGAGTTGGAGGTTGCAGTGAGCAATGATTACATCACTCATCACTATACTCCAGCCTAAACAGTAGATTGAGACCCTGCCTTAAGAAAAGAAATTAATCATTTTTCTTCAAATAATCTCCTGATGTTATCAGCCTTTGTTTGCCATAAAGACACAGAAATAAAGAAAACATTATTCTCGACTTCCAACGGCTACTTTCTAACTAATACGCTGTCTTGCTTTTGTTGACCTGATTCTATTTTCCAGGTCACGAGCTCATGTTTCACTCACTGACCACCTTCTACTTCCTGGGTCATAGTTCTAACTTTATTTTACTGACCCACTTCAGCTTCCTAGATCAAGAGCTTATCTGCATTCACTGACCTTGTTCTGCTTCCTGGGTCATTAACTCACATCTCCTCACTGACCTTGATTTTGGTCCTTGGTTCTCCTTACTAGAATATGGACATATTTGGACCTCAAAAATAAAAATGCAAAAACATGAAATATTACCTTCATGGTTGTTGCTTTGTAAGCAATACCAAGAATGGAGGAAGCTTTTGTCTGTTTGAAATCTTTTTATCCTGAAAGTAACAAAGCATTAGGGAACCTGGCATTTAGACTGAGGCGACAAAGAGTCTTTTGAGAATTATTTTCTCTGAAGATAAGAAAAAAGTGTTACAACTGTGAATTCAGATCCTGCAACTGTCACAGTACAAGCAGTTCAGCCTAAAAACAGTAAATACAGAATACCCCTCTGAATCTGTCTTTTTTTAAAATTGAGATTTCCATATATGAGCCTTTTTTCTTTAATAATAAATAAGACACTTCTGTGTCTTATTAGCTTCTGCCTATTAATTCTCTGAATTTAAGATAGATATGCAATACAAGAATGGTAAAAGCAGCAGAAGTAATGTTTTGTTTAAAAAAATTTTGGAATTCAGCTTAGCATTAAAAAGCATAAGCTGTTAATGACACTCTTACCAGCCACTGCTGGGTAGCTGAGACTCAAGATCAGAAACACGTAGGTCACATACCAACTTAGCTCTTTGAGCCTTTGTTTCCCCTCCATAAATGTGGAAAAAAGTACAAAACTCTCAGTATCTCTTCAAGAACAAAAATATATATGAATACTTATATATATATTCATACATGAGTCTAATATATAATTATATATAATTTTTATTGTTTTTTATTATATATATTTTTACTTTATTATATGTTCTTTTTTACTTGATTATATATTATATATATATTCATATAGATATATGAATAGCTAAATTTTATTGACAGCTTACTAGGTGCCAGCACTGTGCTAAGGTTTTAAGGTGTGTACATCAACTGAGGTTTCAAACTGGAAGCGCATGACATGTTTTTTTTGGTTTTTTTTTTTTGGATGTTGGCATGTTTTTTAACCACTAGCTGTTTCATTATTTTAAAATTAGTTGTCATCAATTAAAAATGGGGGAATTTTACCATGTATTTTTGCCATTTCTGCCTTTCTGATTGCTTCCTCTTTTTTAAATGGCAAAGCTGAGTAACAAATGCCTATGTTCGGTTACACACATGCTCTGCAATATCCTCCAGGTCCCATTCTGCCCTGTTATATGGCACATAGCTCATGTCACCAATGATACTATCTTCTTATCCCCTGTAGACTTTTGGATTTGCCACAGCTGCATCACAACCTAATTCTTGAAAAGGCCCTATAAGGTAAGTATTATCTTTTGTTAGAATATACAAATAAAATCTATTTTTAAAAGAAGTTTTTCAACTAATGCTAGTTAACTTTCTCCTTCACTTCTTATCTGAAAAATTTGATTGGGTTTCAACGTGGACGGGAAGGCTTATTCTTAAAAGTTTAATTAAATACAGCTGAAAATAGAGGCTCTTTGGGAGAAGCTTTCATTTGAAGAACCATAAACTGCTATTCAAAGGAAATTCAAATGCAAACATAAATCCACCAAATGTCCACTCCTGCTATTAAACGTAGATGAGCCACATCATTATCTGATTTCAACCAAAGGGCCTATTAAGGCGAAAATGTTTTAAGAATTAGAATAGGTTTTGAGCTGGAATTTGGTTACTGCCAAAAGAATAGCACCTTCTAAGAAAAAAGCATGGGGACTAATTTTGGAGATGGATTGTAAATTATTTATGGAACCTTTGAAAAAGGTCGGCTTCACCAGGGCCCCCTGGGAAATGCAATACTGCTATTCCAGATGCTCCTTCCTCAGGATGCCTGCTCTTTATCAGCATCCCTGTCTCCATGGTGATAGGTAAGTGCTCATCCCTCCACCTCCCTCCCCAGTCTTTACCACCCACAGCAAACCTTAACAGGATGAAGAGCCCTCTGGGGGCCATGCACTGCAGCTTCAAGACATAAACAACTCCATGGGTGGTTGCCATGGCAGTTCTTCATCCACATTCTATTTACCCCAAGGTACACTGGCGACGCACTTAAGCGCATCGAAACAAGAACTGATACATTTCAATAAATCACTCCAGCCAGGTGGTCACCATGCTAGTGTACTGAGAAGCTGGGGTCACAAGGCAACCCTGTCCATCATTCATCTTTAGAAACAATGCCAACCTTGGAGTCCATCCCAGGCATGGAGTGCTTCTCCAGTTTTATACGAGGAATGAAAAGAATGCCAGGAAAATTCAGATTTGGATTCAGGCAAACCTAGGGCTGATGTCTGCTTCCTTTACTTAGCAGCTGTGGGGACCTGGTCAAATCAGTTTACCTTTCTAACAAAGGTTTGCTCGTGTACAAAACGCAAGTAACACTATATACCTCAAAATTGTTGTGAATATTAAAGGAAGTTTATATATGGATAGTGACCAACATATAATGGCAATAATAATTGGTAATATTATTTTTATGATGGGAGGGGATCTATAATGGGGTGGATAGTCATTAAATAATTAAAAGATAAGGTCTTCCAAAGTAAAGATCCCATTCCATTTCTCTCCTCCACCCAACCATGTAACATACACATGTGACTAGTAGCAGCAACTTGTACTCAAGATCTGCCTGCAGCTAGAGTGGAGGTATATACCACCCGTGTGGTTCACAGTTTAGTTCCTCCATCAGGTACTCTGCTGAAGTCTAGCATGCATTCTCTTCCACAGAGTGGACATCTTGTCCCCATATTCTCAATAACATCTTGTCCCCATATCCTCAATAATAATAATAATCTAATCAAGTTTCAAAATTGTGTTGAACACAGATGTGAGACTCAGCTTGGATTCACTCTCCTCCAAAGAAAATACATGTCATTTTCAGAATCAAGCTTGTCTTAGTCTTCTTGTCAATGCCTTATCACCAACTGTATTAGTCCATTCTTGCACTACTATAAAGAACCACCTGAGACTGGGTAATTTACAAAGAAAATAGATTTAATTGGCTCATGTTCCACAGGCTGTACAGAAAGCATGGGGAGGCCTCAGGAAACTTTCAATCATGGCGGAAGGGAAAGGAGGAGCAGTACATCTCATGGTCTGAGCAGGAGGAAGGTTGGGGGCAGGGTTTACACAATGAGATCTTGAGAAAACTCACTCACTATTGCCACAACAACACCAAGGGGGATGGTATTAAACCACAAGAAACTGGCCCCATGATCCACACCGCCCACTAGGCCACACCTCCAACAATGGGGATTACAATTCAACATAAGATTTGGGCAGGGACACAGATCCAAACCATATCAACACTGTTCTTTATTTTCCTGATCCTAGAATTTGAATATTTTCTCTGCCAACAAAACTCAAAGTGGAGTAAGCATCATCATTCCCACCCTAACGTGAAAACTGATGTTCACAAAAGTCATGTGACTCATCCAAGGCCGCACAGTTTGTGAGTGGCAGAGCTGAACTGCACACAGGTTGTCTGAGCCCTACTCTTACTCCAGTACTCATCACACTGCACAACCGTGCCTCTTATAATAATCTGTTAATTTTTTTTTTACATTGCAAAAGTGCTATTGATACCTTTAGAATTAGTCTCACTTTCAAAAGGCACAGTTATTTCAGGTAATGTTATAAAGAAATCTCATGGTAATTGAAGTGGTTGAATTCTTTTAGCAATTAGTCATCAGTGATCAAGCCTGACAAATCAGTTGTTCTTTTTTAATCACAGCCTTCGTGCCATAATCGGAGGGATGACCTACTTAACCATGGAAATATTGGCTTCATTCGAGTTAACATTGCTGGTAATATGCATGTATGTGTTTAATTCCATTTTTGATCCAAACTGCTTGAATTATATCTGTCTATAGTAGGTTCTACTATAGACAGGGATTCAGAATTGGAGCAATTCTTGGTTACAACTCATTATTTTACAGATGTCTCTTTTATAGCAGTCTTTTCATCTTTGGCAGAGGTTTCACAACTTTCTCCAACCTTCGGGATGGAAATTAGCCAAATTTCCTACAAACTCTTAGGAGCTACATGGCTTAAGAGAAAGGCTGAATGTGAAAATGTTTCTGATGTCTCACTTAGAGTTTCCAATTCCCTCTTGGAATCTTTGTGCAAATGACCCAGGAAAGATATGCTTTTCTTTAACATGAAAAATGATATTTCTGGTTTTAATAAACTTTATTTATTTTGACTTTTATTTTAAAATTTAGATATTAGAATAACATATAAAAATTATTTCATTGCAGGTACACAAGTTCAACCTCTCAAAAAAAGAATCCCTGTTTGTAATCCTATTCTTTTCTTACAGCCAGTGTTCCATCTTCATGATCCTGTTTCTAGCCTCTAGCCAAACATCAGTTGTTCTGTGTGTGGGTGTGTGTGTTTCATTTATAATGCTTTATTGAAGCATTATACTTCAATAAAGTATTATGTGATCATAATGTTATCATGAAATAATATATTAATTTAGATGCCACTAACTTGGAATTTATGCTCTTTGATACACGAGTTGCAATTCTTAGTTGAAATTATAAACGTAAAAGAGAGTGAGGTGCTAAAATTATAAGTTTCAAAATATTTTTAAAAACTTTATCATCAATCCTTTGACTATAAAAACATGTAAGTAACATGATCCTTATCAATTTATGAAAGCCATTTTCAAAATCTCCTTATGAGCATTATTCTGTAAGTTGACACACTGAATTATTGTTATATTATGCCAAACCATAAAACTGGGTGCCTATGTAATACAAATCACACTGTAAGAAGTAGCTTTCCCTCAAGTTCTGAATTAATGAAGTTTACACATGAGTTTTTCTAGCAGTTTTTGAAATTTTGATTCAAAAAATATTTAGCAGACAGAGGTTTTATGCTATTGTTCATACGTTTATATGCAATCCAAGAAAGCTACAACATAGATTCATACTACATATTTATAAACTGATAAAATCTATGTAAGCTTTACAATCTATTGATATAATCTAGGCTAACCCAGGGCTTCTCAGCCTTGGTGCTATTGACATGATGGTCTGGATAATCTTTTATGTTAGTGGGGCTGTCCTGTGCGTTGTAGGATATTTAGCAGCATCCCTGTCCCATACATACAAATTGCTAGTACCAACTCGACCTCCTTTGTGACAACCGAAAATTTCTCCAGACATGACTAAATGTCTCCTGGGGGAAGAATATTCCCTAGTTAAGAACCATGGGGCAATTCAATAAATGGGGCTCACAAAGCACTTCTTTATTAAAAAAAAAAATAACTACGTTTAGTCTAACTCATTAGCTCAGCTGTTTAGAGTATAGTGCTAATGAGTTCAAGGTCAGAAGATTGATCCTTATGAGGCTTAACACATTCATTCAACCGGCATTGAATTGAGTGGTCTGCAATTACTTTGCACCATGCAAGGTCCAGAGAGAAATGCCAGAAAAACATAAAAAAAGCAGCCAGTGCTCTCCAGGAGTTTGTGATCCTACATGGTGAATGAAAAACAAAACAAAACAAAAGGCCAAATTAATGGTAGAGTCAGTCAGAGGATGACTAGTGTGACACCAGGGATTGAAAAAAGCCGTGTAAACACTGAAGCGTGAAAAGAATGTGGTCGGGCAGAGAAGAAACAGGGTTGGCTCCTCCCAGAAAGGAGACAATTATTTATAGCAAAAATTGTCTTCACTAAGCAGCACACTAAATACTTTGTTATATCCTGGAAATCTTCTATATATGACAGAAGTTAAGTTCTGTCACTAGAATCTTGTCACTAGAATCTGTCACAGACCTTGGCTACTTGAAGGATTTAAATCCTCCCTTCGCCTATTTCACTGGATGGCCAAGATACTCATCCTCTTTACATATTCATTTTCTGTGTATCAAATGGGAATAAACATAAGATACAGCTGTTTTCAGGCCAAAAACAGACAATAAATGAAAACCAATTAGTATAGTCTCTATACAAATAATAAACAATAGTGAATATGTTTTATTCTTCTTATTTATATTATTGTTTTTCATTTATGTGGGCATTTAAACCCAGGCCTGTCTGCCTTTGAGCTGTTCTCTCTATGATTTGCTATCTTTCTAGAGTGTAGGAGTCCCTGTTGGAATGCAGTGGGAGCTCCGTGACCTCCCTGGTGGAAGACAGTGGGCTATATAGTGAGGAACTTGCACTATTCACCAGCAACAGCAGCTACTTCGAGATTTGGAGCATTGCTCACCTAAGACCCAAGAAAAAGCCAGTGTAGCTGCATACAACAAAAGAGAGAAAGGAAATGTGGAATTCCTCATTGGAAGAGGAAAAGGAACCAAATCTGGCAAACTTTCCTAAGTGACAATAAGAACTTGAATTTTATCTTGAGGTCAATGGGATGCTATGGAAGGATTTTCAACAGAGCAGTGTCAAAATCAAATTTACCCTCTGAAAAGATCACCCTAGCTATTTGAAGGATAGAGAATAAATTGGATTATGACAAGCCTAGAAGCAGCAAAGTCAATGGAAAAGCTAAGTGACAAATAACAGTGGCCTGGCCTTTGCTGGTAATAGAAAGTAGAAACAAGTAGATGGCATTTGAAGTAGATGGAAGCAAAAGAAGATACTTCTGTTGCTCGAATTGATAGGAAGTTGTGTTTGCCTGTTTTCACACTGCTATACATAACTACCTGAGACTGGGCAATTTATGAAGACAGGAGGTTTAATTGACTCATAATTCTGCAGGCTGTACAGGAAGCATAGTTGGGGAGGCCTCAGGAAACGTACAATCATTGCAGAAGGGCAAAAGGCAAGCAAGTGCCTTCTTCACATGGCAGAGTAGGAGAGAGAGAGAAGGGTGAAGTACTACACACCTTTTTTTTGTTTTTTGGTTCATCATAGGCTATAATTTATTTTTATTATTTTATTTTTTTTATTATACTTTAAGTTCTAGGGTACATGTGCATAACGTGCAGGTTTGTTACATATGTATATTTGTGCCATGTTGGTGTGCTGCACCCATCAACTCGTCAGCACCCATCAATTCATCATTTATATCATGTATAACTCCCCAATGCAATCCCTCCCCCCTCCCCTCCCCATGATAGGCCCCAGTGTGTGATGTTCCCCTTCCCGAGTCCAAGTGATCTCATTGTTCAGTTCCCACCTATGAGTGAGAACATGCGGTGTTTGGTTTTCTCTTCTTGTGATAGTTTGCTAAGAATGATGGTTTCCAGCTGCATCCATGTCCCTACAAAGGACGCAAACTCATCCTTTTTTATGGCTGCATAGTATTCCATGGTGTATATGTGCCACATTTTCTTAATCCAGTCTGTCACAGATGGACATTTGGGTTGATTCCAAGTCTTTGCTATTGTGAATAGTGCCGCAATAAACATACGTGTGCATGTGTCTTTGTAGTAGAATAATTTATAATCCTTTGGGTATATACCCAGTAGTGGGATGGCTGGGTCATATGGTACATCTAGTTCTAGATCCTTGAGGAATTGCCATACTGTTTTCCATAATGGTTGAACTAGTTTACAATCCCACCAACAGTGTAAAAGTGTTCCTATTTCTCCACATCCTCTCCAACAACTGTTGTTTCCTGATTTTTTAATGATTGCCATTCTAACTGGTGTGAGATGATATCTCATTGTGGTTTTGATTTGCATTTCTCTGATGGCGAGTGATGATGAGCATTTTTTCATGTGTCTGTTGGCTGTATGAATGTCTTCTTTTGAGAAATGTCTGTTCATATCCTTTGCCCACTTTTTGATGGGGTTGTTTGTTTTTTTCTTGTATATTTGTTTGAGTTCTTTGTAGATTCTGGATATTAGCCCTTTGTCAGATGAGTAGATTGCAAACATTTTCTCCCATTCTGTAGGTTGCCTGTTCACTCTGATGGTAGGTTCTTTTGCTGTGCAGAAGCTCTTTAGTTTAATTAGATCCCATTTACCAATTTTGGCTTTTGCTGCCGTTGCTTTTGGTGTTTTAGACATGAAGTCCTTGCCCATGCCTATGTCCTGAATGGTACTACCTAGATTTTCTTCTAGGGTTTTTATGGTATTAGGTCTAACATTTAAGTCTCTAATCCATCTTGAATTAATCTTCGTATAAGGAGTAAGGAAAGGATCCAGTTTCAGCTTTCTACTTATGGCTAGCCAATTTTCCCAGCACCATTTATTAAATAGGGAATCCTTTCCCCATTTCTTGTTTCTCTCAGGTTTGTCAAAGATCAGATGGCTGTAGATGTGTGGTATTATTTCTGAGGACTCTGTTCTGTTCCATTGGTCTATATCTCTGTTTTGGTACCAGTACCATGCTGTTTTGGTTACTGTAGCCTTGTAGTATAGTTTGAAGTCAGGTAGCGTGACGCCTCCAGCTTTGTCCTTTTGACTTAGGATTGTCTTGGCAATGCGGGCTCTTTTTTGGTTCCATATGAACTTTAAAGCAGTTTTTTCCAATTCTGTGAAGAAACTCATTGGTAGCTTGATGGGGATGGCATTGAATCTATAAATAACCTTGGGCAGTATGGCCATTTTCACGATATTGATTCTTCCTATCCATGAGCATGGTATGTTCTTCCATTTGTTTGTGTCCTCTTTGATTTCACTGAGCAGTGGTTTGTAGTTCTCCTTGAAGACGTCCTTTACATCCCTTGTAAGTTGAATTCCTAGGTATTTTATTCTCTTTGAAGCAATTGTGAATGGAAGTTCATTCCTGATTTGGCTCTCTGCTTGTCTGATACTGGTGTATAACAATGCTTGTGATTTTTGCACATTAATTTTGTATCCTGAGACTTTGCTGAAGTTGCTTATCAGCTTAAGGAGATTTTGGGCTGAGACAATGGGGTTTTCTAAATATACAATCATGTCATCTGCAAACAGGGACAATTTGACTTCTTCTTTTCCTAACTGAATACCCTCGATTTCTTTCTCTTGCCTGATTGCCCTAGCCAGAACTTCCAGCACTATATTGAATAGGAGTGGTGAGAGAGGGCATCCCTGTCTTGTACCAGTTTTCAAAGGGAATTTTTCCAGTTTTTGCCCATTCAGTATGATATTAGCTGTGGGTTTGTCATAAATAGGTCTTATTATTTTGAAGTACATTCCATCAATACCGAATTTATTGAGCGTTTTTAGCATGAAGGGCTGTTGAATTTTGTCAAAAGCCTTTTCTGCATCTATTGAGATAATCATGTGGTTCTTGACTTTGGTTCTGTTTATATGCTGGATTATGTTTATTGATTTGCGAATGTTGAACCAGCCTTCCATCCCAGGGATGAAGCCCACTTGATCATGGTGGATAAGCTTTTTGATGTGCTGCTGAATCCGGTTTGCCAGTATTTTATTAAGGATTTTTGCATCAATGTTCATCAGGGATATTGGTCTAAAATTCTCTTTTCTTGTTGTGTCTCTGCCAGGCTTTGGTATCAGGATGATGTCGGCCTCATAAAATGAGTTCGGGAGGATTCCCTCTTTTTCTATTGATTGGAATAGTTTCAGAAGGAATGGTACCAGCTCCTCCTTGTACCTCTGGTAGAATTCAGCTGTGAATCCATCTGGTCCTGGACTTTTTTTGGTGGGTAGGCTATTAATTATTGCCTCAATTTCAGAGCCTGCTATTGGTCTATTCAGGGATTCAACTTCTTCCTGGTTTAGTCTTGGGAGAGTGTAAGTATCCAGGAAATTATCCATTTCTTCTAGATTTTCTAGTTGATTTGCGTAGAGGTGTTTATAGTATTCTCTGATGGTAGTTTGTATTTCTGTGGGGTCGGTGGTGATATCCCCTTTATCTTTTTTATTGCATCTATTTGATTCCTCTCTCTTTTCTTCTTTATTAGTCTTGCTAGCGGTCTGTCAATTTTGTTGATCTTTTCAAAAAACCAACTCCTGGATTCATTGATTTTTTGGAGGGTTTTTTGTGTCTCTATCTCCTTCAGTTCTGCTCTGATCTTAGTTATTTCCTGCCTTCTGCTAGCTTTTGAATGTGTTTGCTCTTGCCTCTCTAGTTCTTTTCATTGTGATGTTAGAGTGTCAATTCTAGATCTTTCCTGCTTTCTCTTGTGGGCATTTAGTGCTATAAATTTCCCTCTACACACTGCTTTAAATGTGTCCCAGAGATTCTGGTATGTTGTATCTTTGTTCTCATTGGTTTCAAAGAACATCTTTATTTCTGCCTTCATTTCATTATGTACCCAGTAGTCATTCAGGAGCAGGTTGTTCAGTTTCCATGGAGTTGAGCGGTTTTGATTGAGTTTCTTAGTCCTGAGTTCTAGTTTGATTGCACTGTGCTCTGAGAGACAGTTTGTTATAATTTCTGTTCTTTTACATTTGCTGAGGAGTGCTTTACTTCCAATTATGTGGTCAATTTTGGAATAAGTGCGATGTGGTGCTGAGAGGAATGTATATTCTGTTGATTTGGGGTGGAGAGTTCTATAGATGTCTATTAGGTCCGCTTGGTGCAGAGATGAGTTCAATTCCTGGATATCCTTGTTAACTTTCTGTCTCGTTGATCTGTCTAATGTTGACAGTGGAGTGTTGAAGTCTCCCACTATTATTGTATGGGAGTTTAAGTCTCTTTATAAGTCTCTAAGGACTTGCTTTATGAATCTGGGTGCTCCTGTATTGGGTGCATATATATTTAGGATAGTTAGCTCTTCCTGTTGAATGGATCCCTTTACCATTATGTAATGGCCTTCTTTGTCTCTTTTGATCTTTGATGGTTTAAAGTCTGTTTTATCAGAGACTAGGATTGCAACCTCAGCTTTTTTTGTTCTCCATTTGCTTGGTAGATCTTCGTCCATCCCTTTATTTTGAGCCTATGTATGTCTCTGCATGTGAGATGGGTCTCCTGAATACAGCAGACTGATGGGTCTTGACTCTTTATCCAGTTTGCCAGTCTGTATCTTTTTATTGGAGCATTTAGTCCATTTACATTTAAGGTTAATATTGTTATGTGTGAAGTTGATCCTGCCATTATGATATTAACTGGTTATTTTGCTCGTTAGTTGATGCAGTTTCTTCCTAGCCTCGATGGTCTTTACATTTTGGCATGTTTTTGCAATGGCTGGTACCAGTTGTTCCTTTCCATGTTTAGGGCTTCCTTCAGGGTCTCTTGTAAGGCAGGCCTGGTGGTGACAAAATCTCTAAGCATTTGCTTATCTGTAAAGGATTTTATTTCTCCTTCACTTATGAAACTTAGTTTGGCTGGATATGAAATTCTGGGTTGAAAATTCTTTTCTTTAAGAACGTTGAATATTGGTCCCCACTCTCTTCTGGCTTGTAGAGTTTCTGCCGAGAGATCTGCTGTTAGTCTGATGGGCTTCCCTTTGTGGGTAACCCGACCTTTCTCTCTGGCTGCCCTTAAGATTTTTTCCTTCATTTCAACTTTGGTGAATCTGGCAATTATGTGTCTTGGAGTTGCTCTTCTGGAGGAGTATCTTTGTGGCGTTCTCTGTATTTCCTGAATTTGAATGTTGGCCTGCCCTACTAGGTTGGGGAAGTTCTCCTGGATGATATCCTGAAGAGTGTTTTCCAACTTGGATCCATTTTCCCCCTCACTTTCAGGCACCCCAATCAGACGTAGATTTGGTCTTTTTACATAATCCCATACTTCTTGTAGGCTTTGTTCATTTCTTTTTCTTCTTTTTTCTTTTGGTTTCTCTTCTCGCTTCATTTCATTCATTTGATCCTCAATCGCTGATACTCTTTCTTCCAGTTGATCGAGTCGGTTACTGAAGCTTGTGCATTTGTCACGTATTTCTCGTGTCATGGTTTTCATCTCTGTCATTTCGTTTATGACCTTCTCTGCATTAATTAGTCTAGCTGTCAATTCTTCCACTCTTTTTTCAAGATTTTTAGTTTCTTTGCGCTGGGTACGTAATTCCTCCTTTAGCTCTGAGAAGTTTGATGGACTGAAGCCTTCTTCTCTCATCTCTTCAAAGTCATTCTCTGACCAGCTTCGATCCACTGCTGGCGATGGGCTGCGCTCCTTTGCAGGGGGAGATGCGATCTTATTTTTTGAATTTCCAGCTTTTCTGTCCTGCTTTTTCCCCATCTTTGTGGTTTTATCTGTCTCTGGTCTTTGATGATGGTGACGTACTGATGGGGTTTTGGTATAGGTGTCCTTCCTGTTTGATAGTTTTCCTTCTGACAGTCAGGACCCTCAGCTATAGGTCTGTTGGAGATTGCTTGAGGTCCACTCCAGACCCTGTTTGTCTGGGTATCAGCAGCAGAGGTTGCAGAAGATAGAATATTGCTGAACAGCAAGTGTACCTGTCTGATTCTTACTTTGGAAGCTTCCTCTCAGGGGTGTACTTCACCTTGTGAGGTGTGGGGTGTCAGACTGCCCCTAGTGGGGGATGTCTCCCAGTTAGGCTACTCAGGGGTCAGTGACCCACTTGAGCAGGCAGTCTGTCCGTTCTCAGTTCTCAACCTCCGTGTTGCGAGATCCACTGCTCTCTTCAAAGCTGTCAGACAGAGTCGTTCGCGTCTGCTCAGGCCTCTGCTACTTCCCCTGTTGTTTTTTTAGCTGAGTCCTGCTCCCAGAGGTGGAGTCTATAGAGTCAGGCAGGTTTCCTTGAGCTGCTGTGAGCTCCACCCAGTTCAAGCTTCCCAGCGGCTTTGTTTACCTACTTAAGCCTCAGCAATGGCGGGCGCCCCTCCCCCAGCCTTGCTGCTGCCTTGCGGTTAGATCGCCGCAGACTGCTGTGTTAACAATGAGGGTGGCTCCGTGGGCGTGGGACCCTCCCGGCCAGGTGAGGGATATATTCTTCTGGTGTGCCCGTTTGCTTAAAGCGCGGTATTGTGGTGGGAGTTACCCGATTTTCCAGGTGTTGTGTGTCTCAGTTCCCCTGGCTAGGAAAAGGGATTCCCTTCCCCCTTGTGCTCCCCAGGTGAGGCGATGCCTCGCCCTGCTTCAGCTCTCGCTGGTCAGGCTGCAGCAGCTGACCAGCACCGATTGTCCGGCACTCCCTAGTGAGACGACCCCAGTACCTCAGTTGAAAATGCAGAAATCACCGGTCTTCTGTGTCACTCACGCTGGGAGTTGGAGACTAAGTACTACACACTTTTAAACAACCAGATCTCATGAGAACAGCAAGGGGAATATCCACCCCCATGATCCAGTCGCCTCCCACCAGATCCCTCCCCCAACATTAGGAATTACAATTTCACATGAGATGTGGGTGGAGACACAGAGCCAAACCATATATGAAGTCCTTCAGCTAAGCAAGTGGCAAAATACAGGTATTACTTTTTACCCTAGTTCATAGCTGCCTTCTCTTCTAACCTAGACAGCTATAAGCCACCAAACACTGACAGAACGAGAATATCTACATGTATAAGTTAGTGTCACATCCCAAAAATCAGTAAAAGAACTCAAATTTTATGGTCTTTGGATTTTTGCTGAGAATAGTAAATGTCTATGGAAAGAATGAATGGATGATATTGGGTTAATTACATCCATCTCTGTATATAAAGAAAAGCATGACTTGCCTGGAGTGTGATCTTTACTTTCATGTACTCCATTAGCATTTAGCATTTACCAGGTTATCTGTCTCTTTCCGGAAAACTTCGAATAAGTGTATGTTTTAAAACTATACTGAGATACTCTTGGTTTGACATCTAGTACACTGCTATCATAAAATAAAATGGCAGCTGCTGAACGCTTTCCTATAAGCACATCTTTCATTAACTTCTAATGGATTCACTTATATATTCAACAAATATTTGAGCTAGTACTCTATGTCATGTGTTGCACTCAATGCTGGTCATAAAATGAAAAGAAGATAGACTACTATGCTCAATCATAGTCTAGAGAGGATTTATAGTTTATAGTCTAGAGAGGATTCAAATGAGTAAGCAAGCAATTTCAAAGAAGTCAACAATTGGTTTAAAGGAGTAAGTATAAGGTACTGGAGGAGGAGCTAATACAGAAGTACAAACCTGAGGATAATTAGGACTAGTCTGGAAATGGTGAATCAGGAGGAAAAATATTCCATGTGGAGGTCAGAATATATGCAAATGTCCAGAGACGAATGTTAAAATGGCATGTTCCAAATACCTTAGAATGGCTGGAATGGAGAACTTTACAAGTGGTGAACCCCCAGGCACAATGTTACAAAGGAATCTATAGTCCATGCTAAATTGTTGGCTTGATTCATCTAAATGGCAAGAAGGAGTTATGAAAGAATTTTAGGCTGGGGATTCACATGATCAAGTATGACATTTAGAAAGACTCCTTTGACTACAGGGGTTTTCCTGAGTAGGAGTGGAGAGACCAAGTGAAAAAGACCAGGAAAATTAATTGAAAGTTGTTTGTGTTATTCTGGACTGGCAATTATGCATTCAAAGAAAACTGAGTATGAACGGATAGGAGTAGACAGATTTTTAAGTTTATTTAGTTGACAGAATGGACAGGTCTTGATGATTGATTGGATGTCATGGGTAAGTCGCAAGAGATGTCAAAGACTGCCCAGGTTTCTGACTGAAGACACAAAATGCTTGATGGTGCCATGAAGTTTGCGAATATGAGAGAAAGGGTTAGAAATGGCAAAAGACATGATAATAAGTTGTACTTTGGACATGTTAAGTTTCAACTATCTACAGATTATTTAAGTAAAGATTGCTACCAGGTAGTTGGATTCACTATATTCACAGGAGAGTTCTGAGCCAGACTTGGAGATTTTGTTGGTACCGGCATACTCTGCAGTAACAATTTTGATTGGATATGGCCCAAGAACAGACAAGTCAGGGAAATGTGACAGTATTGTGTGAATTAGCCCTTCACAGCAATCCTGGGGCTGTTATAATTTATCTCTACAATCAATGATATGCTAAGCAAACAGTGTCCGAAGGGTCATTTCAGTGACTTTGTGGCATTAATCTATAATTAGGCTTCCACTAATTCTGGTTTACATGATTCAAATCTGCAGGCAATATGCCAATCAATGTCTATATATCGAACGCCCCATATATGTTCAGCCCAATTATCTGAACCTTCTTCAGACTTCTGGATATGGTGACCAGAAGTAGGAGGAATTTGCAGAATAAATTACAGTCCTAGACATAAAGAAGCAGCAAGTATAAATTTTTTTAATTCAAGATGGCTTGGTACCAAATAGCAAGGGTGGTACAGAAACCAAGAGATAATGCGAAGGTTGAGAGCCTGGTCAAACAGGATAGAACAAGTGCAAAGTCAGGAGGACAGGATCAGCCCAAGGCAATTAAAGTGCTTAAGCCTCTACAGCTTGACTTCATCGTTTATCACGTACATAGTGCTTGGATGGGCCAAATTAGCTTCAAAAGTGCAAGGTGTGATAGACAGCATTTTGCATATTTATTTTAGTTTGATTTCTTCACAATTCTAGAACCTTATTCTAACCACTTCGAGTTAAGGTAACATTTTTCACTTGTGGTCATTTCCCCGTTTTCTAAATCTTTTATGAAAGAATTCCTGAAATAATTATAAGTAGATACTACTTATGAATACTTACTCTGTGTCACTGAATGGGCATTTTGTATGCTTTGTTCCATTTAATCCTCACAACAATCTTACAGAGTAAGTTTTGATTTATTATTGAGCTTGTTTTACAGTTAAGGAGAGTAAGTCTTTGAGAAATGTATTCATTTTCTCATTTGAAAATATTTATTAAATGTTTCTGGGTGGTTATCCTCACTAGAACTGATAGATAAATTATATATATTCATGGCAGAATACTATGAAATAATGAAAATGAATAAATTACTGCTACATGCAATAATATAGAAAAATCTTGCAAATGTTATGAGTAAAAAAAAAGTTTTATCAAAAATAATATATACTGTATGAGTCTACTCTTTTAAAGTTCCAAACAAGGTAAAATGAATCAATGATAGCAGGAAACAGCATAATGGTTACCACTGGGAAGGAAGGAGGGCTGTGACTGGAAGGGGGCACTCTTGGTGAAGAGTGGGTCTAATAGTGAAAGAGTTTTATAGTTCAGAACATGGTGTGAGAGAATCATTTATTACGTGCCTACTGTGTATCGGTGATATGGTTTGGATGTGTGTCCCCTCCAAATCTTGTGTTAAAATGTGTTGGAGGTAGGGACTGGTGGGAGGCATTTGGCCTCATGAATGGCTTGGTGCCCTCCTCAAGGTAATGAGTGGTGATAAGTTTATGCAAGATCTGGTTGTTAAAAACAGTGGGATATCCCCCATCTCTCTCTTTCTCTCTCTGTCTCTGGACATGTGATGTGCTGCTCCCTCTTCACCTTCTGCCATGACTGTAAGCTTCCTGAGACCTCACCAGAAGTAGATGCCAGCAGTATGCTTTCTGTACAGCCTGCAGAACCATGAGCCAAAATAAACCTCTTCTTTATAAATCACCCAGTCTCAGGTGTTCCTTTACAGTAATGCAAGATGGATTAATACAACTTAAGCCTTAGTGTTGTGTGATTCACATGCATAATAAGCTCTTTAAGTCCATTTCCCCCATTTTTAAGTGAGGAGATTGAGATTCCTGTTGTAACAGGAAAGAATGACAAAATTCAAATGCTGCCTGAAAGACTTTTTTTATTCTATCTTTGCTTTCCTCTGAAAACTTGCTGTAGTTTACACTCTGCCTCCCAGCCTTCTTTCAGTTGACCAAAGTCACCATTCTGCTGACCCCAGGACTTTTGTACATGCTGTTTCATCAGTCTGAACTGCTAGTCTCTCTTTTCATTTATTATCTCCTGTTTCTCCTTTAGACCTCAGCTCAAGGACACTCCTCAGGGAAGCTTTCCCTGCCTTCGCAATACCAGTCAGTTCCCTTGTTCATGGTTTAAAGGACCATGTCCCTTTCCTGACAAGCCCTGAGCTCAGGATATAATTACATCTTGATTAGCAGGATTAATCGTTTAAAGTTTTTCACCCTTAGTAAATCATAAACACTGTAGGACGACCTACCATGTATTTCTTTGTAGACATCAGCATGTACTATAGTATACACATACTACCATACCGTGGGGGCCAAGCATAGACCTAGCACATGGTAAACATCCCATAAATATTTATCAAATAAAAGAAAAAGGCCATTTCCTCAAGATTACACAGTTAGTTCATCTATATGTACACTATATCATCAAAACCCTATAACAACTGAGTTACTTTTAATTATTTTGTAAGTTATATAAATGAGGGCAGGAAAAATTAAGTTATTAATTTTTATCTAAGATCCAACAACTCGTTGATTAGTACCAAAACTACAGCTCAACATTCCTAGTTCTATGTCTACTTTCTTTTGAAACTCTTAATGTTGTGTGACTTTCTCTTTGTCCTCCCCTAATGTCCTCCATTCTGATAATTTATATAAATGCCCAGATAGTAAGTCCATATGCTAACATTAATATAAGCTCAATGAACTAACCAGAAAAATAGTTCGCCATAAAAATATAATTTAATATACTAAAACCATAACTAAAAATATTACTTCGATCTGGCAACTGCACTTATCATCTCTGCAGAGTGCATGTTTCTTTATATCCTGCATATTTTCCTTCAAAGAAAATTGAGAACTGCTATTGAATTGTGCCAGAAAGAATCATAGCTGTGTTGAACATTCTACAAACATTCCTTTAAAAGCATGTATCATCTTGACATTTTATTTAGATATATCTTTTAAAGAAGCAATTGCTTCTATGCTGTAAGCTGACAGAAAGCAACTGTAGTTTCTCTTTAAAATCTTCTGGGCCCCCAGAGGGGACTGACAATTCAAATCACAGCTATACAGCAACCGCTTACATGTATGGCTTCCCTGTGGCAAAGTTCTTAGTTACGCCCATGGATCATATTATTCCAAGTCAGTTGATACCTCTTTGAACGCTATTGCCTATGTTTCTACAACTAAATTTAAAGATCAGCCTTTTCAGTTGTACTATACAGATTCTCACTTTTTTCTTGATTATTTCTGCTCTTACTTTTTGCCTTTGTCTTTATGTTCCTACATGTTCAGGTACAGAATATGAGCAGAAAGTTCCAAAGCTAGTAAATGAAAAATGCTTTCCATGGGCTCAAAATGCAATAATGCTCTAGTGTTTTCTGGAGGTTTTTTTTCCTCATTAATCCAGCTTTGATCTTTAAGTAATAATCCACTGAAGAATGTAGCTGAATGTGGACCACACCGATTTATCTTTCTTTACTCCCTAAAGTTAATTGATCATCTCTAAAGTCAGAACACCATTCACCCAAAATTCTACTGAGAGAAAGGCAATATATTATCACTTAACCAAAGGACTTTAAAAAGAAGTTGCCCTTTGGGAAAAAAAAAAAAAAAGGAACATAAGGGGAGATTTGAAATAATGATAATGAGAAGTTTTTAGCTTTGGACTTGGAAAATAAACTGATGAGCAAGAGCAAAAAACATAAGTAAAAATGGTCATGAACATTCCTGTGAATTTCAGGGAACAGGGCAGGCAGTTTAATAAGAAGTTAGGAGCACAGGCTACCTTCATTGGTTTGTTCATTTATTAGTCAGTGACACAGAGTCACACTAGTTAAAAGGACAGACACCACAGCCACATGTACTGGAACCAAATCCCAGCTCCACCACTGACAAGCTGTGAAGTCTTCAGCAAGTGACTTAACATCTCTGGTTTCAGTTTATTCATCTGTAAAATGGATGTGCTAATGGTATCTATTTCATGAGGTTGCTAGGAAAGTTTAATGAGTCAACATAGATAAGATAATTAAAATCCTGCTTGGCACATCATGAGTCCAATATAAGTTTTGCTTTTCTTATTTTGTTTTGTTTTGTTTCCTGGTGCATCTGCTGTATTCCAGTTCCCACACTGGCTACTAAATTTTACACAGGGAACAAAACAATATTTCTCATTTTGTAAACCACCGTAAATACTATAGTGGAATAGAGAGTTGTGAGAGAAAATAATGGGGTTGTGAGGGAATCTGATTTATTGAATGGTGAGAAAATACCTCTCTGGAAGACGTGTTGCTGGATCTGAAAACTGAAGTTTGAGGGGATAAAGAAGAGAGACAAAATGCCCAATTAGAGGAAACAGCACGTGCAGGGCCCTGGTTAAAGAGCATTAGCCCCTTTTGAAGAACTGATGGAAGGTTCGTGTGTCAGAGACACAGTGAGCTTGTAGAAGTGTGGGAGATGAGGCTGGAGGCACAGGGAGGGGCCAGGCCATTAGGGCCACATAGACCATGTTTTGTTTAAGAACAATGAGAAGCTATTAAAGGATTTTATGCAGAAGAGGGCTATAACCAGATTTTTAAAAATTAATAGAGTCCATTTTTGAGCAGTTTTGGTTTACAGGAAAATTGCATAGAAAAGTACAGAGAATTTCTGTATACCTCTTCTCCTTTGACCTGTACACAGTTTCCCCTATTATAACATCTTGCTGTAGTGTGGTACATTTGTTACAGTTGATACACCACTACTGTTACAATATTATCAACTGAGGTCTTTAGTTTATGTTAGGGTTCATTTCTGTGTTGTACAGTTCCATGGGTTTTGGCAAATACATAATTTCATGTATCTGCCATTATAATATCATAGAGAATCATTCCTCCACTGAATACAATTTTTACTTAAAAAGGAAAAAAAAGTCTACCTTTGAAAAGTATATGGAAAATGTAGTTGGGGTAAGGGTGGTGATAAGAAACACCTAAAGGCCGGGTGTGGTGGCTCACACCTGTAATCCCAGCACTTTGGGAAGCCGAGGTGGCTGATTTGTCTGAGCTCAGGAGTCCGAGACCAGCCTGGGCAACATGGTGAAACCCTGTCTCTACTAAAATACAAATAATTAGCCAGTCGTGGTGTTGTCTATCTGTAGTCCCAGCTACCGTGGAGGCGAAAGCATGAGAATTGCTTGAACCCCGGAGACAGAGGTTGCAGTAACCTTGAGTGGTTACTGCTACAATCTTGACAAGGAATGGTAGGTGGTAACTTAGGCTAGGATAGAGGCATGGAAATCAGAAGAATGGATATATTCAGGATAGATTTTTAGTAGTGGGTTTCAGGGTGGATATATTAATCATGATAGACTAACATCTCTACATATGAACCTTAAAATCTCAGTAGCTTCTCATAAGAGAAATGTATTTCCTGCTTAATAATAGAAAAAAAAGATAGAAATATATCTCCAATGTACATTAGCAATGGGGGTTTGCCTTAGGCTGTCATCTAGGGAACCATGCCATCTTGCAGCACAGTGCAACCTCGGGACCTTGACCTCGCTCCTCAAGCCCTCTCCACTGATATGGAGACAGATTGGGAGTGTGTAGGACCATGGGAGATACACATCACCTCCACCCACATTCTATTGGCTAAGATTCAGTCTTATGGTCTTTAATTGCCAGGAATTTGGGGAAATGTAGTCCATTTGTGGGTCTAGGAGAAATGGTATGTGGAGTTTGAGAAACACATAGCAGTCTCTACACAGGGTAAAGGAGAGGTTGGTGTCAGCAGTGACTCCTGAATTTCTAATTTGAGCTATTTGATTTACATAGGTGCTGAGATTAAGATTAGAGAAGAATCAGAACTGGGGGAGAGAAGGTATAGAGATCAGAGTTTGGTTTTGTATCCCAGATCTGATCTTTGACCGTGTTTCCTTAGTCAATATATTTAATATTTTATGTTTTGGTTTCCTCATCTATAATATAGAGATAAAAATGGTCCTCATAAAGTGTTATAAAGACTTTATGAAATCATCCATGCAAAGCACTCAGCATGGTACTTGATGCATTCCACGCATTCAAAAACTCTTAGTTGCTGGCATTATCATCATCATTTTCATCATTCTTGAGCATTATATTGAATATAGGGAGATATGTGATATGAAATCCCACACTTTTCTTCCTGAAATATGGAACTTCCTGGTATCTTCTCATCCTGCAGATTGCCCCTTGATATGACAGGCCACACAAAGACACTTAAGCCTAAAGAGCTCACTTGTAAATTTTACTAAATTCATTGTCATTTTGAGTGGCCCAACTTCAGAGTTGTATGCTACCTCTCATGACATAATTGGGAGAATGGTAGTGGAAGGAATTAAGGGCATGAGAAGTGTGCCTTTGGAGAAGGGTTATGACTATGACTTCACCCAACAAGAATTTTGCACAGGATCCGTGTGCCAATAATTTATTTGCTTTCGCACTACTCTGCTCTCAACATTTCTGATCTCACCTGTACTCCAAGGCTCAGATAAAAAATCAAACCCTTTGATGGATAGTTATTGATTTTTTGTAGCCATTCTGCAAATAATACTTTTTTTTGTTCAGTTTTGTTTTGTTTTTTTTGGAACTAGAACCCACTTTCCTATTTGAAAAATGCCCCTCACTCTCAGTTCACGAGCTGTAGAGCACAGCATGAAACCAAGCCTAAGGCAAGGAAGGTAGTCTATCGTTCCATCATAGCAATTCCCAAGGGGTGGACATTTGACCAAATTGGCCAAATCCCTGGTGAATCTTAGGATTTGTCTGCAACCCAGCTGGAAACATCTTTCTTTTTGCTGAACTTGCACCTGGGAGGATATTGGAGTGAGCAGAGAGATTGTCTGAGAATAGAGCCATCACAGAGGAGGCAAAGCTGAAAAGCAAGAGAGAAACACCATCTTAGGTGTATGACAAATGGGTCAAAATATTCCCTCTTTCCATGAAGCTACACCTCTTCATGGAATATTAATAATGAAAGCCCATATCTTCTATTTTTTTTCTTAAGCCCTTTTTAATTCAGTTCTCTGTCGCTAGTAACTAAAAAACCTTAACTGACACATGCTCCATGAAGTCTTTCCAGATCCTCTCAAATAGAGTGGATTTCTCTCTCCTCTTACCACATTTCTTTTTGTATATTCTTATAGCATTTGTTCCTGTACCTGTCATGTGGAATTTAGCACTTTCTATCATGAATCACAATTACTTATGCATCCATCTAACCCCCCAACTAGAATTTAATATTTTTTAAGAAAATTAATCATTTCTAATTTGTCCCTAAATTCCCCAACATCCATAATTCTTATTAAAGGACCAGGAAATGGTGTAGGGATGAACAATGTGGACTATATCTTGGTTGATTCCCTAATTTTTGTGTCAATGGATCGCAAATTGAAATCCTAGAACCCCTGAGCAGGTGTGATTCATTGAGAGCTCATCAAATGTATGTGCACCCTTGCAGGGCGCAGTGGCTCCCACTTATATTCCCAACAATTTGGGAGGCTGAGGTGGGTTGATCACTTGAGGTCAGGAGTTTGAGAGCAGCCTGGCCAACATAACGAAACCCTGTTTCTACTAAAAATACAAAAATTAGCCAGGAGTGGTGGCACACACCTGTAATCCCAGCTACTCGAGTGGCTGAGGCATGATAATTACTTGAACCCAGCAGGCACAGGTTGCAGTCAGCCAGGATTGCATTACTGCATTCCAACCTGGGTGACGGAGCGAGACTCTGTCTCAAAAAAAAAAAAAAAGAAACTAAAAATTATGTGCACATTAAGCATTACATAACAAATTAAATCATTAATGTGCCTCACAAAAAAATGCTGTAAAAACAATTATATAATCTATTGTTTGCTAATTAACATATGGAATTTGATTTTAATCTATTACTAAATTCATGACAAATATTTTTCAATATATATTCTCTCAATGAGCTCCTACATAGCTAGACACATACCTCAATTGAGGCCTTACAATAAGCCAGACACTGTGTTAAGTAAGCACTTTAGATACATCACATCACATTAGCCTCTTTGCATGTGTCACTCTTTTACAAAGTCTTCTGCGGGTTCCCGCTGCCTATAGCAGTGCTTCCCAAACTTCACATCAAAACACTAGTAGAAAAGTCAGAATTTCATATGGCTCATTGTGGTCAAGGGACAAAGATGCTTGCAAACTAGAGGCAACCTGTAATGAGGTGTGACTCTTCTTGGTCCTAATCAGTCACCGTGAAGACTGAGGGGATGATTAACTTGTCACAACTTAAACATGTTCACAGCACTGCAGTATGTCATAGGCTAGTGAATAATTTCCAGGTCCAAAGCAATCAATACATCTTCAAGATCACATGCCTGCCCATCCTTCAGCCCCAACACACACAGACACACACAGAAGCACACAGAAGTGTGCGTATTTGCTACCCTACTGTGGTATCAGATTATCAGGATAATTATTATATCCTAATATATCATATTAAATCCTAATTATTATTAGAATAATTTTCATGCTAATAATATTATACCCTAATAATTATATCTTAAATATTATATATCTTATATATAATAGGATATATGTAATATAGGATGTATTAGGATATACTATGCTTTGGGATATATTAGGATATAATAATTATCCTAATAATCTGATACCACAATAGGGTATCACACCTTAAAAATAATAATGTAGAGAAATGTAAAACAAGGTTATTTTATTTTCAAGTGAGAAAACTGAGACACAGAGAGCTTAATGTGCCCAAGGTCAAGATTTGAACCCAGACAAATAGAAATCTAAAGTTAGCAAACTTACTCATCGCTCTATGCAGATTGTTACTGCAATTTGAATTGAGTTTCATTCTCTTCATTGACTTTGTACTAGTTAAAAAATATGACTTAATAAGATAATTTTTAGATTAGCCACCATTTTCCTAGTGCCTTTTAATTTAGAGCTGTGCAAGTAATGGCTTAAATGATCTTGAACCTGCTGTTACTTGACTCCAGGTGAATATCCCTCTGACGTGCACTTCTGCTACTTTCAAGTATTATCCTGTTTGGAGTGCCTTTGTGGCTTTGCTCTTCACGGCAGTTGCTTCTAGAAATTATTGTATTATATGATTTCTTTTTTTTTTTTTTTTTTTTTTGAGACGGAGTCTTGCTCTGCCGCCCAGGCTGGAGTGCAGTGGCGCGATCTCAGCTCACTGCAAGCTCCGCCTCCCGGGTTGACGCCATTCTCCTGTCTCAGCCTCCCGAGTAGCTGGGACTACAGGCGCCCGCCTCGTCGCCCGGCTGGTTTTTTGTATTTTTTAGTAGAGACGGGGTTTCACCGTATTAGCCAGGATGGTCTCGATCTCCTGACCTCGTGATCCGCCCGTCTCGGCCTCCCAAAGTGCTGGGATTACAGGCTTGAGCCACCGCGCCCGGCCGTATTATATGATTTCAATCAAAATTATATACAAGAGGGACAGTGTGTATACTTGGGTGTAAGAAGAGCAGCCTGAAATGGGAGAGTGGGCAGCAGAACATGAATTCCTTTTATCCAACACCATTCCATTGATGGACCACATTACTCCAGAGTTAAAGTATCAGGAGGCAGCAGAAATAATTAAGTTATACAGCATTAATCTGATACAAATAGCTGTTTGTCAGAATCTTGGAAATGCTGATTGATTACACTTTGGTCTTTGTATTAGTCCATTTTCATGCTGCTGATAAAGACATACCCAAGACTGGGCAATTTACAAAAGAAAGAGGTTTAATTGGACTTAACAGTCATGTGGCTGGGGAAGCCTTGCAATCATGGTGGAAGGCTAGGAGGAGCAAGTCACGTCTTACATGGATGGCAGCAAGCAAGGAGAGAATGGGAGCCAAGCAAAATAGGTTTCCCCTTATCAAACCTTCAGATCTCGTGAGACTTATTCATTTCTAAAAGAGCAGTATGGGAGAAACCACCCCATGATTTGATTATCACCCACCTGGTCCTGCCTACAACACATGAGAATTATGGGAGTACAATTCAAGATAAGATTTGGGTGGAGACACAGAGCCAAACCATATCAGTTTTCCTCTGATAAAAAGCTTTTTTCTTATAAGAAAGAGCAATGATGTCTGTCAGTCTGTCAGACTCTACTTTTTTTCTCCTTCCACCTCTCCTAAAATTACCCATTATCACTGGAAGCCTAAAGTTGTTTAAAATAACAATTTCTTAATTGACTTTAATATCCAAAATCAACATGGCAAAAATTTATTTTTATTTGACAAATAAAAATTATATATATTTACAGGGGCTATTGTGATATTTTGATATATGCACACATTGTGGGATGAGTACATCAAGCTAATTAACATATCCATCACCTCAAATACTTATCATTTGTCTTGTGGTAAGAACATTTAAAATTTACTATCTAGCGATTTTCAAAATATTATTATTAACCATGATTATCATGGTTTGTATTAAGTCTCCAGAATTTATTCCTCCTACCTAAATTAAATCTGTATCCTTTGAACAACATCCTCCCATTTCCCCTCCTACCTCCAGCACCTGTTAACCACCATCCTAGTCTCTATGTTTATAGATTTGACTTTTTAGATTCCACATATAAGTGAGATCATGTTGTATTTGTCTTCCTGTTGTCTTATTTCACTTAGCATAAAGTCCTGCAGAATAACCAATGTTTTTGCAAATGACAGCATTTTTTGTGATGTAGCACACACAAAGCATGGCACAGTGGAATCATCACTAGGGAAAACATGAGTATAAGGTGCTCTCTCTCTATGTATATATATGTGTGTGTGTGTATGTGTGTGTGTGTGTATGTGCTCCCATGATCCATGATTCAATTATTACCCACCTGGTCCCTCCTGCAACACTATATATATATATCTTATTAATGAAGATTACTAAGCAATGGAACAAATGTTACATTTAGCTGGTTGATGGATGCCTCTCTTCTTTTATTCTAGTAAGATGTTTCATCCCTGAGTCATGAGAAGGGAGCACACCCCAGGTGATGACCAAAGAGGCTACTGTTTGTTATGATTAAGATAATACACCACGAAAGCTGATTTTCTGAGTTCAGTCTTGGATCTGCCATATATTAGTGTGATCTTAGACAATTACTTAACTCCTATGTCTCTGCTTTCTCAGCTGGAAAATGCTACTAAGAGTACCCATGTCATAGGGTTGTTACAGGGTCAAATGCATTAATTCAAGAAAAGAACTAAGAACTGAACTTGATTTTAAAAAGTCAAAAACAAGTATTGATGATGACGTGGAGAAAAAGGAACTCTTATATACTGTTGGTGGGAATGTAAATTGTTACAGCCATTATGGAAAATAGTACGGAGATTCCTTATAAAAAATAAAAATAGGCCAGGCACAGTGGCTCACACCTGTAACCCCAGCACTTTGGGAGGCTGAGGTGGACAGATCACGAGGTCAGGAGTTCGAGACCAGCCTGGCCAACATGGATTGGATTTCAAAGAAGAAAAAGAGAAGTAGATTCTCTCTACTGCTCCTTGTGAATGCCACCACCATCTCATTGTGCCAGCTAGAAACCTGCAACTGCAATTTTTGAAGCTATCTACATCTCCCATAATTAATCCATGACAAAGTGCGATTAATTTAACTTCTTGATTTTTCTTGAATTTACCTACTTTTCTTCATCTTCACTGTCACTATAGGGAAGTTATTCATTACAGTTTTTCACAGGGGACCCTGCAGAGGTCAGCCAAATAGTTGAGGCAGTGGTCACAGGTTGAAAGAAGCCCCCAACTGGGTTTCACGATATAACTTCCCGGAGGAACAAACTCCCTTGGCCAGGGCCAGGGTCAGGAAAAGTGAAAAGCAGCCTGCAGCCATGAGTGCAGGAGCTGGAAATCCAGGTTTTCAGCAGATGGGGAGGGACATGACCCGAAAGCCACAGTTGCTATTTCCATGGGGCAAGTGTATGCCCAGGGCACTTGTGAATTCTGAGTGCAGGCTACCTGGAACATAGCCCATTGCTGCTAGTGGAGCACTGTGAGAATGGATCTGCCTTGCCAGATGCATGGGATCTGTGTGGGGCTTACTTCCGCCTGCTACTCACCACTCCCTACACGAACTCTTCTGTGTAGCAGAGGCAGCAACATTCCCCTATGGAACATCAACCCAGTGGCCTGAGAACTGCCACCATCCCCTGACATCCACAGAGGCTGCTGCTTGACCTGCATGTGGAAATTCAGAGTGCAAACCTGCCTGACCCAGCCCCTCCCTGGCTTTGCCCTACCACCCTCCCTGGTAGCTTAACACAAAGGACAGAAACTTTCAGGAGCTTTGTGGCCCCACTCATTGCCTGAGAAACCAGAGTACTTCCCCTGGGCAACAAAAGGCAAGCAAAAGTCTCATTGCTACTACCACAGCTGCAGCTCCTTTGTAAGCGCCACCTCCTTGCTGGAGGCCAAACAACACAGTCCATTGCAGCATCTCCTGGTAGAATAGCACTGTACCCAGGAAGGAGAAAACAGCTGCACAATCTCAGCTATCACTACTGCCTGCACCACCTGCACCACTCTGGCTGAACAGGTGGTCTTGAGTCTGTCCAAATGACCATGGTGTTCGAGAAAGCCAACACACTAAGTCTATCAATAACGAAGAAATCTCCCATAGTCTACATCACTCCACTGCCATCCCCATTAGAGCCAGTGATGTTACCCACTGCTGGGAGACTTGAGGAAAAGTCACATCACCAGATACCTTGAAGATATTCCCAAGCACCAGCCTGGAGAGTGGCAACTTCACTGAGTGGTTAGACCCAGAGGAGCAACAACACTCATAGTAGTCTGGCCCCCAGGGACTTTCACTCCTAGAAGGAGTGTGCCACATCAAGGGAACACCCAATGGGTCAAAATAATCTAGATGGCAGGCCATGAGCACCAGCTCTTTCTTCTGGTGGGAAGTTTCCTTCAGCAGAGGCAGTTGCAGTGCTGGCTCAGCAAGGAAAGTCTGCAGCGGTAACCCAACAGTCAGACAGCCCTGGTGCACACAAAGGGTCTTAGAGAAGGGGATGGCTTTCCCCTCTTGTCCACCACTGCAAGCACAGTTGGAGGTTCTCTCACAGAAGGCTGGCATGGATTCAACTATAGGCAGCCTTTCTGGAACACATCAGGGTGACTGCATCCCCACAGGAGGAGCACCCTCCAAGTTCGGGCTTGCATAAGAGACAGTCACAATTCTTCTATACTTGGAACATCAATATTCCTACAGATGAAAAGAGGTGCCTGTCTGAGCTGCATAGCCAGAGCACTGGGAAAGGAGTGTGTCTGAGGGGTGTATAACTTTCCTCCTCACCTGACAGGGGAGCTGAGGTGACTCCAACCCTTCCCCCTGATAAGACCTCAGTGCAACTCACCAAGAGCTCCTCTAGCCACCTTTGCTGATGTTAGGACCTCTGCCCATCACTGGATAATTCATTTACCAACCTGCTTCAGCCACAACTGGTTCCTACGCAGGGACACCTTCCTTACTGGCCTGAAGCCTGAACCATCAAACCAGTAAATAAAATATTGGGGGAAAATAAATAAACAAACAAATAAACAAATGCATTCCAACCCCATAGGAAACAGTAAACTTACACACAGAGCACATTGCTACTACAACCAGCACATGTGAAAGTCATCATACAAAGATTCTTTATAGGCTGGGCATGGTGGCTAGCACCTGTAATCCCAGCACTTTGGGAGACCAAGGCGGGGGAATCACTTGAGGCCAGGGGTTCGAGATCAGCCTGGCCAACACAGTGAAATTCTGCCTCTACTAAAAATAAAAAAAAAAAGAATTAGGTGGGTGTGGTGGCATGCACCCATAGTCTCAGCTACTTGGGAGGCTGAGGTTTCAGGGAGCCAAGATCACCCCACTGAATGCCAGCCTGGGCAACAGAGCAAGACTCTGTCTCAAAAAAAAAAAACAAAAACAAAAACAAAACAAAACAAAAACAAAAACAAAAACAGAAAAACTCCAAAAATCAGAGACTCTCTATAACCAAGGAACTCTTACAGAGCCTTCATCCCTGAAAGCACCAAGAACCAAGTTAGGCTAGAATTAACTGTACGCACTAAAGTCACATTCTTAAGGGGAAAAGAGAAACTTAAAAACAGACAAAAGAAACACAATCAAATCAAACATAAATTCAAGAATAATTAGAAGAAATAGTCTAGCCTAATGAGAATGAACCAGAAAAGTAACTTGGTAATATGACAATACAGTGTGCTATAACACTCCCAAAAGATCACACTGTCTCTCCAGCAATGGATCCTAACCATAATGAAACCTTAGGAATACCAGTTAAGAAATTCAAAATGTCAATTATTAAGCTACCCAAGAAGATATTATAGCCGGGTGTGGTGGCTCACGCCTGTAATCCCAGTACTTTGGGAGGCCAAGGCGGATAGATCACAAGGTCAGGAGATAGAGACCATCCTGGCTAACATGGTGAAACCCCATCTCTACTAAAAACAGAAAAAATTGGCTGGGAGTGGTGGCAGGCACTTGTAGTCCCAGTTACTCCAGAGGCTGAGGCAGGAGAATGGCATAAACCTGGGAGGCAGAGCTTGCAGTGAGCCAAGATCACACCACTGCACTCCATCCTGGGCGACAGAGCAAGACTCTGTCTCAAAAAAGAAGAAGAAGATATTAGAGAAAGGTGAAAAACATCATAGAGAAATTTAAAAAGCAGTTCAGGACATGAATTAAGAATTTTCTAGAGATGGATATAATAAAGAAAAACTAATCAGAACTTCTGGAAATGAAAGACACACTTAGAGAACTACAAAGTGCAGTGGAAAGTTTAAACAATAGACTAGACTGAGTAGAAATATGAATTTCAGAGCTTGAAGATAAGACTTTTAAATTAAATCAATAAGACAAAAATTTTTTTAAAAGAATGAACAAAATCTCCAAGAAATATGATATTATGTAAACTGGCCAAGCCAAAGATAATTGATGTTCTTGAGGGAGAAGAGAAAACAGTAAGTCTGGAAAACTTATTTGAGGGAATAATTAAGATAAATTTCCCTGGCCTGGATAGAGATCTAGGTATTCAAATCCAAGAAGCTCAAATAACTCCTGGAAATTCATCACAAAAAGATTTCCACCAAGGTGGCATATAGTCATCAGATTGTCTAAATTCTAAGAGTAGTATGACAAAAGCATCAGGTAACTTACAAAGGAAAATTTATCAGACTAACAGCACACTTCTCAGCAGAAATCTTACAAGCCAGAAGGGATTGAGGTCCTATGTTCAACCTCCATAAACAGAATAACTGTCAGCCAAGAAGTTTGTATCCAATAAAACCAAGTTTCATAAATGAAAAAGAAATAAGGTCATTTTCAAACAGACAAATGCTAAGGAAATTTGTCATTACCATATCAGCACTACAAAAACAATACTAAAAGGAGTTCTAAATTTTGAAACAAAAGCCCATTATGCACCAATATAGAACTTCTTGAAAGCTTAAAGCTCACAGAGTCTATAAAACAATAACACAACCAAAAAAAAAAAAAAACCTATCTAGGTAACAATTAATATCATAAAATAATAATACCTTGCATCTCCATATTAACATTAAATATAAATGGCCTAAATGCTCCCCTTAAAATATACAGAATGGCAGAATAGATAAAAAATTGAAAACCAAATATCTGCTATCTTCAAGAGACTCACCTAGCATAAAAGGATTCATGCAAAATGAAGGTAATGAAATGAAAAAAGATATTCCACATCAATGGAAACCAAAAGTCAGCAGGAGTAGCTCTTTTTATATCAGACAAAACAGACTTCAAAGCAACAGAAAAAAAAAGTCACTATATCACTATATACAATGATAAAAGGATCGATCCAACAAGAAACTATTAAAATCCTAAATTTACATTCGCCTAACACTGGAACTCCCATATTTATAAAACAATTACTGCTAGACCTAAGAGATGAGATAGACAGCAATACTATACTAGTGGGAGACTGCAGTACACCACTGAAGGCACCAGACAGATCTTCAAGACAGAAAGTCAACAAAGAAACAATGGATTTAAATGATATGCTAGAAGAAATTAACTTAATGGATATTTACAGGATATTCTACCCAAGAATTGCAGAATATACATTATTCTCATCAGCACATAGAACGTTCTCCAAGATAGACCATGTGATAGGCCACAAAACAAATCTCAATAAATTTAAGTAAACTGAAATCATATAAAGTATCTTCTCAGGACAACAGTGGAATAAAACTAGAGGTCAACTCCAAAAGGAATTCTCAGATACAAACAACTATACAAATACATGGAAATCAAGGAAATTTAAAAATTCTTTGAATTGAATAATACTGATGAAAATTATCAAAACCTCTGGGATACAGCAAAAGCCATGCTAAGAGGAAAGTTTATAGAGCTAAATGCCTATATCAAAAGATCAGAAAGAGCACAAATTGACAACCTAATGTCACACCTCAAGGTACTAGAGAAACAAGAAAAAATGAAACCCAAAGCTAGAAGAAGAAAATACATAACAAAGATCAGAGCAGAACTAAATAAAATTCAAACAAAAAAATACAAAAGATCAATGAAACAAAAAGCTGATTCTTTGAAAATATAAGCAAAATAGATAGACCATTAGCTAGGTTAACAAGAAAAGAAGAGGAAAGATCCAAATGAGAAATTGGATTCAATTAGAAATGAAAGTGGAGACATTACAACCAACACCATAGGAATATAAAAGTTTATTTGAGACTACTATGATTACCTTTATGCACCCAAAGTAGAAAACTTAGAGGAAACAGATAAATTCCTGGAGACATATAACCCTCCTAGATGAAATCAGGAAGACATAGAAACCCCAAACAGACCAATAATAAGCAGCAAGACTGAATCAGTAATTTTAAAATTGCCAACAATAAAAAGCCCAGGACCAGATGGATTCACAGCTGAATTCTAGCCGACATTCAAAGAATTGGTACAAATCCTACTGAAACTATTTCAAAAGATTGAGAAAGAGGGAATTCCTGCTAAATCATTCTATGGGGCCATTATCACCCTGATACCCAAACCAGGAAAGCACATAACAACAAAAAAGAAAATTACAGACCACTTTCCCTGTTGAACATAGATGCAAAAATTCTCAACTAAATATTAGTTAACCAAATCCAACAGCACGTTTCAAAGAGCATGATCAATTGGGCTGCATCCCAGGGATTCAAGGATACTTTAACATACACAAGTCAATAAATGTGATACATCACATAAACAAAATTAAAAACAAAACTAAAAACCGTATAATCATCTCAATAGATGCAGAAAAAGTATTTGTCAAAATCCACCATCCCTTTATGATAAAAACTCTCAACAAACTGGGCATAGAAAGGACTTACCTCAAAATAATAAAAGTCATTTATGAAAAAGCTATAGTCAACACCATAATAAACGGGGAAATGTTGAAAATATTTTTACTGCGAACAGGAACAAGACAATAATGCCAACTTTCACCACTCCTATTCAACATAGTTCTGGAAGTCCTAGCCAGAGCAATTAAGCAAGAGAAGGAAATTACAGGCATCCAAATTGGAAAAGAGGAAGTCATTGTTTACAAGAGGAAGTCATTGTTTACAAGAGGAAGTCATTGTTTACAAAAGTGTCATTGTTTACAGGTGATATGATCGTATTCCAAGAAAATCCTAAAGACTCCTCCAAAAGACTCCTAGATTTAATAAACGAATTCAGTAAAGTCTCAGGTTACAAAATCAATGTACACAAATCAGTAGCACTGCTATACACCAATGATGACCAAGGTGAGAATCATACTAAGAACTAATCCCTTTTACAACAGCTGAAAAAAAAAAAAAAACACCTAGGACCTAGGACTATACTTAACCAAAGAGCTGAAAGATCTCTACAAGGAGAACTACAAAACACTGCTGAAAGAAATCATAGGTGACACAAACAAACGGAAACACACTGCATGCTCATGAATTGGAAGAATCAATATTGTGAAAATGACCATACTGCCTCAAACAATCTACAGATTCAATGTAATTTCCATCAAAATACCAACATCATTTTTTCAAGGAACTAGAAAAAAACAATGCTAAAATTCATATGGGACCAAAAAGAGCCCAAATAGCCAAAGCAATCCTAAGCAAAAAGAGAAAACCTGGAGGCATCACATTACTAAACTTCAAATTATACTACAAGGCTGTAGTTACCAAAACATCGTGGTACTGGTATGAAAGTAGGCACAAAGACCAACAGAACAGAATAGAGGACCCAGAAATAAACCAAATGCACACAGCTAACTGATCTTCAACAAAGCATACAAAAACATAAGTTGGGGAATGGACATCCTATTTAATAAACGGTGCTGGAAAAACCAGCAAGCCACGTGTAGAAGACTGAAGCTGCATCCCTATCTCTTATCTTACACAAAAATCAACTCAAGATGGATCAAAGACTTAAATCTAAGAGTGGAAATCATAAAAATTCTGGAAGAGAACCCTGGAAAAACTCTTCTAGACATTGACATAGGCAAAGGATTTATGACTAAGACCCCAAAAGCAAATGTACAAAAGCAAAAACAAATAAATGGAACCTGATTAAACTAAAGAGCATCTTCACAGCAAAATAAATAATAATTAGAGTAAACAGACAACCCACTAAATGGAACAAAATATTTGCAAACGACACATCCAACAAAGGACTATTATCCAGAATATATAAGGCACTCAAACACATCAGCAAGAAAATAACAATCTCATCAAAAGGTAGGCAAAGGACACGAAAAGATATTTCTCAAAAGAAGATGTACAAATGGCCAACGAACATATGGAAAAAATGCTCAACATAATAAATCGTAAGGAAAATGGAAATTAAAATTGCAATGAGATACCACTTTATGCCTGCACGAATAGCCATTATTAAAACATCAAAAATCAATAGATGTTGGTGTGGATGTGAGGAATAGGGAATGCTTACACACTGGTGATGAGAGTGTAAATTAGTACAACCTCTATGGAAAATAGTATGGAGATTCTTTAAAGAGCTAAAAGTAGATGTATCATCCAATCTAGCAATCCCACTCTGGATATTTACCTGAAGGAAAAGAAGTCATTATATGAAAAAGACACGTACACACATATGTTTACAGCCACGCAATTCACAATTGTAAAGATGTGGAACAAACATAAATGCACATTGACTAATGAGTGAATAAAGAAAATGTGGTATACATACACCATGGAATACTACTCAGCCAAAAAAATGAACAAAACAATGTCTTTTACAGCAAGTTGGATGGACCGAAAGCCATTATTCCAAGTGAAGTAACATGGGAGTGGAAAATCACTCATTTATAACTGGGAGCTAAGCTATGAGTATGCAAAGGCATACAGAGAGATATATAATAGATTTTAGAGACTCAGAAGGAGGAGGGTGGAAGGTGGGGTAGGAATAAAAAAACTAGACATTAGGAACAGTGTACACTACTTGGTGACAGGTGCACTAAAGTCTCAGAATTCACCACTATATAACTCATCCATGTAATAACAACAACAACAAAAAAAAACCACTTTTACCCCAAAAGCTATTGAAATATATATTTTTTAAAAATTACACACACACACACAGATTGGATGGCAGTAATGTATCATCATTAATTTTAATTTTGATGGCTATGTTTTATTACATAAGAGAATACCCTGTGCATAGAAAATATGGGAAACATGCAATAAAAACTTCAAGAGTGATAAGGCATAGGATGGAAAACTCTCATATGATTTAGGAAAAACATCTTTGTTCTGTACCTGCATCTTTGCTGTAATTTTGAGAAACTTCCAAAATGAAAGTACTGATAATACATACATAAACTATGTTTGGGAAGACATGCCAGGATAGCCATATCCTATGGGAAGAGGACAGGTGTCCATCATGGAAGAAAAACTCATTTTCTCCTGCATATCTTTTATACTATTGAGATACCGAATATTGTACATTTAAAATTATATTTATAAAAATGATTACATGGGAACATTTTATGAATATTAAAAATAAAATGCATGCATGCTCATTATCTGAATTTGGGAAATTTTGAAAATCATCCCATAGTGCTATGTCATATGCAGTGTTGAATATTTTTAAAATTAATGTTATTTTCATCCTACCTAAAACTTTTAAGCATAAAACAAATAAATGAAATTAATCCCCTTCTTCAATCTGCACCTTTATGCTATTTTATTTGAAGTGTTAGCACTCGCTACTACTATATGATAAAATATATGATTTTTCTTTGTTTTCTGTAGCGCCTGCACTCAAATCTTGGCCCCTCCCATAAGACTGAAAGACTTCGTTTTATTCCCTGCTGAGACTTTGGTGTCCAGTGCTATGACTGGCACATACTAAGCACTCAGTAAATATATGCATAAGAAGATAAATTTGAAGGGAATGAATCTTGTTTACTTTTATGCTTCAGAATCTATTAGGTAGAGTTATTTCCTGGCCTGAAAAAAGACTTAAGTACTTACTACATGCCCAGCACTGTGCTAAGAACTTTACAAATATTCTCTAATTTAATGATCATCATTGACCATATGAAAATGTCTATGACCATGCACAGGTGGCATCGTGAGGCTTAGAAATGAGCAAATTGACTAAGACCACACAGTTGGCACTAAGGAACCTGAAATTTAAACACGTGCCTCACCAGCCCTAATCCCTGTGGCAGCTACATCAGCAGCAGAAGATACTGGCCCCTTTGCCTTGTCCCTGGCTCAGATTTTTATTACCTCTCCTCTGCACTCCTGCAGTGAATGAAGGCTTAGCTCTCCTCTTGGCCTCCTACCCATTCTATAAGTTTTTTTTCAGATTATACTTCAAAAGAATTCCCATAATGCCTCTACCCTGCCCAGTCATTCTCTGGGGCTGCCTATCAGGTAGAGAAGAATTACCCAAACCTTGTAGAACATTTGGTCCCCAAGAGGAGAAAGTAGGAATTTCTTTTTCCCAAATAAATAAGAAGGGGAAGTAAGCATTGCAATGAAAGAGGAGTGTTGAAGATAAAGGTTTTTAAATGGTCATTCATTTGGCAAATAGATTGCATGACTAAGGTACTAGGTATGTCACTGGGGTATAGCTATAGATAATGAGAGGTGGGTGTAGGGTGCTGAGATAAAATGTGAGAGTTGAGATGTGCAGCTGGACTTAGTAAATCTCTGCAAAATGCGTACAAGGAAGAGTGAAGTGGGGCTGGCGAATAGAAGGCAGGCTTGAGATATTACTACGGAGAAGGCTAATTGAGGGAAATCATATTCAAGACAGTAAGTTAATTTGAGGAATTAAATAAAGAGAGCTAACATTTATAAGATATCCAGCAAAGGGCCTGGCACATAGTAAAAACTCAGTGAACTGCGTATCTTAATAATAATACTTCAATTTTAAAGTATTGAAATGTGTAAACATAAATGAAAAAACATCCCAGAAGTAGAAATACATCTTGATTTATGTGCATTTATACACAACATCTTCAATCACCTTCCCAAACAGTGCCAATCTCGGAAAACATTTCAAAATATTAGTATTTCTTGAGAGAGGTTAATAAATAAGCATTCTTCTCTCGTTCTTTCAGAATCTGTAGCTCTTTTGATTTTTATTTGGTTTCACTTTCCATAAGGGGTTTCCAGCCTAAAACTGAAAGTGTCATCAGGGGTTTTACAAAACAAATTGAGTTTCCCAACCTAGAGATGGTCTAAGGTTGCTCCCAATGTCCTTCGTTCTCTTATTTTTCTCTTACCTGCTGGTTAATGCCTTTCTGCCAATGTAAGAAATTATCCCTCTGTTACCCATGGTGCTGCCAGTTACGCTCCGAAACCTAGACCTACTAAACACCTAAAGTGAAATAGCAAAGAAAATTTGATACCAAATTACATATCTATATGTACCCACTGCTCCCCAAAAAGGCCTTACCTACCATCACCTACCCTGTCAGGCAAGCCTGTGTAAATTAAAAACAATGTTCATTAAACAAATACAAATTGAGGGCTTGCTGTACAGCCTGCACTGTGTTGGGAGCTTACCATAACAATCAGAGGTAATATCATAATTCCATAGACCCACCCCAGAGATATGTGTTGAGATCATACTCGAATGCTGAGAAATATATCAGATTGTAAAGCTCTTTAAAGTGAGGAATCCCAGCATTCTCCAGATATCCTAAAACAGAACTTGACCAAACCTATTAGTCACAAGTTTGAAATGTCAACTTCAAAAATTGATTTGAAGGTCGGGCACAGTGGTTCTTGCCTGTAATCCCCACATTTTGGGGAGCCGAAGTGGGCAGATCACTGAAGGTCGGGAGTTCAAGACCAGCCTGGCTAACATGGTGAAACTCTGTCTTTACTACAAATATAAAAATCAGCCAGGAATGGTGGCAGCTGTCTGTAGTGCCAGCCTGCTTGGGAGGCTGAGGCAGGAGAATTGCTTGAACCTGGGAGGCAGAGGTTGCAGCGAGCCAAGATCATGCCACTGTACTCCAGCCCGGGTGACACTACAAGACTCTGTCTCAAAAAATAATAATAAGATAAATAATAACAATAATAAGTTGATTTGACAGAATATGTCCTGGTGATTTTCTTCCTTTACTATACACAGACTCTTCCTTACACACACTCTGCATTGTTAGAAACCTTTGACCCTGCTCATGGCCTTCTCTGTACTTACTCTGCTTGAATGCATGCCAGCTAACTTGTTGACTAGACATCCTAGTTTTCAAGCTTGTTCCACCCTGAGTGAAAATAATCCAGATAGCTTAGTGGCTGGAATTCGATACACCTGAGTTCAAGGTCTGGCTTTGCCACTTCATGGTTGTGTGACAAGACGTTACTCAATCATACATAGGCAAACGCTGTTAAAAAGGACACTGAGGCAGAAATAAATTTTAAAAAGGGAAAAAATAGAAAAAAATCAATGAGTCTAAGGTTTTTTTTTTTTTGGAAAATGTAAACAAAATCGACAAACTCTTAGGTGAAACTACTTAAGAAAAATAATACATAAAAATACATAAAACCAGAAAAATGAAAAAGGAGACATTGCAACTGATAACCACAGAAACATAAAAAGATTATGAGACTACTATAAACAATTATCTTCCAACAAACTGTATAGCCTGGGGAAAATGGACAAACATGCAATCTACTATGACTAAATCATAATGAAATAGAAAGTCTGAACTGACCTATACCAGCAGGGAGATTAAATCAGAATAAAAAAAAACTCCCACCTCCTTAAAGAAAAGCCACGAATCAGATGACTTCACTGGTGAATTCCACCAAACATTTAAAGAAAAGTTAATTCTAATCATTCTCCAACTCTTTAAACATTTGAAGACAAGGCAACACTTGCAAACCCATTTAATGAGTCAGGAATTACCCTGATACCAAAGCCAGACCAAAACACCAGAAGAAAAGAAAACTATAGGTCAATATCCGTGATGAATATTGATGCAAAAATTCTCAACAAAATTCTACCAAACCTAATCCAATAGCAAATTCAAAGGATCATGCACCATGACCAAGTGGTATTTATCTCTGGAAAGCAAGAATGGTTCAACATAAGAAAATCAATTAATGTGATACACCAACTTAACAGAATAAAGGGAAAAATATCATATGATCATCTTGGTAAATGCAGAATAACACTGACAAAATTCAGCACCCTTTCATGATAGAACTCAACAAACTACAAATGGTAAGTAACTTAACATAATAAAGGCTACATGTGAAAAGTCTAGAGCTACCATCATACTTAGTGGTAAGTAACTAGAAGCTTTTCCTCTAAGATGAGGAACAAGACATGGATGACCACTCTTACCACTTCTATTCAGTGTAGTACTGGAAGTCCTAGTCAGAGGAATTGGGCAAAAATAAAATAATAAAAGGCATTCAATTCAGAAAGGAGGAATCGATATTGTCACCACTAGGAAACGACATGATCTTAAATGTAGAAAACGCTAAAGACTCCAGAAAAACAAAAAAAACCCAAAACTGTTTAAACTAGTAAACAAATTCAGTGAAGGTGCAGGATACAAAACAATAAAAAAAATTAGTTACACTTCTTTTTTCTTTTCTTTCTTTCTTTTTTTTTTTTTTTTTTTGAAACGGAGTCTTGCTCTGTCGCCCAGGCTGGAATGCGGTGGTACAATCTCGGCTCACTGCAACCTCCACCTCCCGGGTTCAAGCAATTCTCCTGCCTCAGCCTCCTGAGTAGCTGGGATTACAGGCTCCCACCACCACACCTGGCTAATTTATTTTGGATTTTAGTAGAGATAGGGTTTCACCGTGTTGCCCAGGCTGGTCTCAAATTCCTGAATTTCAAGTAATCCGCCTGCCTCGACCTCCCAAAGTGCTAAGATTACAGACGTGAGCCACCGCGCCCGGCCAAAAATTAGTTACATTTCTATACACTAACAGTGAGCTACCTGAATATAAAATCAAGAAAATAACCTCATTTAAAATAGCACCAAGAATAACAAAATACTTAGGAATAAATTTGACCAAGGAGGTTAAAGATTTGCATAATAAAAACTGTAAAACATTGATGAAAGAAGACACAATAAAATGAAAAGGCATTCAGTGTTCATGGATTGGAAGACTTAATATTGTCAATAACTCCATCCTACCCAAAATAATCTACAGATTCAATGCAATTCCTATCAATATCACATAGAATTTTTCACAGAAATAGAAAAAAAAAATACTAAAGTTTGGTTCATTCTATTCATATGGAATGACCACCAGTGGGAAATCTCATTGTCATTAAGGTGATAAATGATGAAGACCTTGGACATAATAATCACAACAGGAATGGAAAGGAGGGAGCTAAGATAAAGCATACTTAAGAAAGTTAACCGACAAGATTTGGTGACTTGATTAGATGTAGTTGGTGAAATAGAGGTGAGTCTTGAATTCTTTGGGACTCTGATGTAGGGGACTTAGGTAGATGGCAAATCATTTCACTTGCATACAAAACACAGAAGAGTAAATGGGGAAGGATAATTTGTTCATTTGTAGACATGTTGAGGTTAAGATATGTTGAGTAACATCCAAGTAGACAGTTGATAGAAGAATCTAGATCTCACAATAGAGTTTCAAGTTAGAGATAAGCATTTTGGAAATCACTGAAATGCAAGTGAAAATGAATAAATGGGAGGAGATATGCTTGTCCAGGAAGACACGTAGAACAGAAAGCCAAGGATGGAATTTTTGGGAATACCAACATTTTTGTCATAAACATCTGTGATTTTATGACTTATGGTTTCTACTTCTGTTACATCAAAATGTTACAGTTTTCCATAAGGTGTGAGATTTAAAATATTTTTGTTTTTAGGCTCCAGAATATCTTATTTTATAAGAAGATCCAAATAAAATGTAGAACTGAATATGTGGAAATTCTCATTTACAGCAATCTCTTTCATAGAGAGACATACAATGTCATGATTTACTCCTCCTCTCTGCTTCTTTCTCCTATCCACTGATCTCAGTAACAAGCACCATCTCTTAACCAGTTACTCAGGCCAGAAAACTGGGAGCTGGAATTGGCATCTCCTTCTCCCTGTGCTTTGTCTCTAATGAATCATCAAGTTGAATCTGTTTTTCTTGAATCTCTCAACTTTTGCCCATGCCACGTAACCCAAGTCATCCTGTTCATGTCTAATCGTCTCCTAACTTGGCTCCCACAGCCTCTCTAGTTTCCTTTCAGGCTATTCTCTACACTGCAGCTATAGTCAAAATCTAAAAATCTAAATCTGATATATTTTTAAAGTAACCCCTCACTTACAACACTTTCATAGATTTCCAACACTTACAATAAAGGTAAAAACTCTTATGCCTTCCAAAGGCTCCTTGTGGTATGATACAAGCTCATTTCTTTCCATCCTAAATAGACATATTTTGTTTTTTCATCTCTGGATTCCAGCTATTCTAGGCACTTTCTCAAAAATACCACACTCTTTCTCACTCCAATATATGGGTGAATTCACCTAGTAATGTCTTACCAACCTTCAGATCTCAGCTTAAATGCTACTTCCTTGAGGAAGACTTCCCCAGTTCTACCATCTCCTTGTTGTACATTGTCAAGCATACAAACTTTCTCTACTATATCAATTCAGACAATAGTGGTTTATTAATTCATCAATTATGTAACAATTTGTTCAGTCTTTTTCTTCTCAGATGGCAATGGTTTGAATGTGTCCCCTCTAAGATTCAGGGGTTGCCAATGTGACAGTATTAACAGGTAGAGCCCTTAAGAGGATATCAATCCGTAAGTATTTCTCCCTCAAATGAGATTATAGGCCCCTAAAAAAGAGCTTGACATAGGAAGTTACTTCTCTCTTGCCCTTTAACCTTTCACCACATGATAATGCAGCAAGAAAATCCTCATCAGAGGCTTGGACTTCCCAGCCTCCAGAAGCGTGATTAAATAAATTTCTGTCATTTGTAAATTACCCAGTCTCAGGCATTTTGCTATGGCAGCACAAAATGGACCAAGACACCAGAACTATTTCATGAGGGAAGAAATAAAAGGTGCGGGGCGGGGGGAGAGGGAATTAAAAATAAGGTTCCTATATAGAGAGAAAGCGACAGCTGCTTGCATGCTTTTTGGCCTTGAAGTCACTCAGACACTGGGTTCCAAGGAGTAATTTTTCAAAAAGGATAAATTTGGACTCATTTCTGTTGGTTTACTCGAGCTATTATTTAGGACATTAAAAACTTTTTTTAAAAAAAAAATGAGGTTATTTGATCAATTAGGATTGTCACCAAGGCCTCACACAGAACTGTCCCTGACCCACCACGTTCATTGTCTTTCTGTTCCTACAACCGTTTTGCTAAGAATTTCAGAGGTAATTATTTTGCAAGACATGGTGGAAGATCCCTGAACTAAAAGTAGACACTTGGCAGTGTCCACAGTGACATTGACAGTGAACCCCTAACCTCTTCCACCAGCATCATAAACTATATGGGCTCCACAGCCAGCCTGCCCTAGCTGGATCCCAGCTCTGCCTCTTAATAAATACCCAATCTTGGCCAAATTAGTTTATTTCTCAAAGCTTCAATATCTCAGTCTTAAAAAGGAATTTAATTATAGTTTCTACCTCATTATATTGTGATTAAGATTATACAATAAAACATTTTAAAATCACTTAGAACCATGCCTGGTATATGACAAGGCTATGTAAGTGTGATAATGATGATGATGGATTATAATGACATTCTATACACATAAGGTGGACTCCTCTTCCGTAATTCATTTGTTGCTCTTTGGGAACTACTTTTGTTCTTTAAATCTGCCCTGGGAATTCTATTTAACCCAAATTTTTTGGAGTCACATAATGAGAGGAAGAGGCTATAAAATAATTACCCAGTTTTGTTAATAATAGAAAGAATAAAACAAGTGTTTAATAAAGTCTAATCAGGGCCTATATATCATCATAAGTATAACTCAAATCATTCTCACAGCAGTGCTAAGATGGGAAGACTGAGCCTTACAAGTTTTGGTAAATTTGGCCAAGTTCACCCATCTGGAAGAGGCAGAGTTAACAACAAAATCTGTTTCTGACTCTAGAGGTATCATTCTTAACACCTGCCTTAAGTTGTTAGTATCATTCCACATCCAGGGATAGCTTTGGGATAAAGAACATGAGGAACAAAGGCAAAAGATGTAAACAAAACTCCATGCTTCTTTTCCAGTTTAGAGCAAGGCCAAGCCAGATGGAAATGGCATGCTGGAGGTGTGTATGCCTGTACCTACCTGCTCTGCTGTTGTTCTACCCTAGATCCCAACTCAGCATCTAGGCCTTCTTACTTTCCTAAGGTATCTGATAGACATATTCAAGCGGAATTTAAGCTTTCTTAGGATCAGCAAAGTACCAATTGTTGCTTAAATATATTGCTATGGAAATTCAGACATTGTTACTCTGAGCCCATTTCTTCCTGTCTACCGGCATTGGCTCATAACACTGGTGGAATGCAATTAGCATATATTGAAGGACATTATGTAAAATACATTTTGCTGCTGCACCCAGATTCCCTTATCAGGGCCAACTCACCCAGCCTTTAGCTGTTGGTAATATTAGCATGAAGAATTCACAGCTCTGTTCTTCACTGGGAATTGATGTTGTCCATAAGAAACTGCCTCACGTAAGGTTACACTCCCTCCCAGGGAACTGTCTATAGTCAATGAGTGGCTGGTATGGAAATACACACACCTGGTCGACTTGCCTAAATTTATGTCAACTCTGAAGGGTCTGCCTAAGCTCCTGAACTTCCTATAGAAATTTTTCTGTGGTCTCAATTACAAACACCGAGGAATTAATCTTTCTTCCTGAGATGCAATATTGGTTTTGATTTACTAATTTGTCCAGGGAGAGGGGAGGTCATAAACTTCCACTCACCTTTTTCCAGCATGACAGCTCTTACACCACAGGTCAAGAAAGAAGTATGACATTTTGGAACACTACACAGTCATAAAAAATAAATAATAGACTCTGCCAGGTACGGTGGCTCACATCTGTAATCCCAGCACTTTGGGAGGCCGAGGTGGAAGGATCATCTGAGGTCAGGAGTTTGAGGCCAGCCTGGCCAACATGGTGAAACCTCATCTTTACTAAAAATACAAAAATTAGCCTAGTGTGGTGGCTAATGTAGTGTACCTGTAGTCCCAGCTACTCGAGAGGCTGAGGTAGGAGAATCGCTTGAACCCAGGAGATGGTGGTTGCAGTGAGCCAAGATTGTGCCACTACACTCCAGCCTGGGCAATAGAGTGAGACTCTGTCTCAAAATAATAATAATAATGATAATAATAATGAAATCATGTTCTTTGCAGAAACATGGATGCAGCTGGAGGCCACTATCCTAAGCAAACAAATGAAGGAACAGAGAACCAAATACTGCCTGTTCTCATCCATAAGTGGGAGCCAAACATTGGTATTCAAGAATATAAAGATGCCAACAAAAGACACTGGGGACTACTAGAGGTGGGGAAGAAGGAAGTAAAGCAAGGGTTGAAAAACTATGTATTGGGTACTATGCTCACTACCTGGGTGATGGGATCAATTGTACTCCAAACCTCAGCATCATACAATATACCCAGGTAACATTGCAATTATACATTCTGAGATGGATAGGTCCATGAAGATAAACCCAGGCTAAGACTTCATATAAAGTCTGGTCCTCATATGTTTTCACTGTAATAATAAACTGTGATCGTACTATATGCTGCAATATGTCTAACAGCCCTCAGAAGTTCTGGATATTCCAATTTCTTCAATGTACACTTACTCAAGTAAAGGCCGTAGGTCCCTATACTGTGGAACTAAGGGAATCATTACTGTATACACTTACTCTGATGTTGGAATATCTGTCCTTGGAGGACCTGGCCTCTCCTTCAGCTAATGTAGTCTAAGACTGAGAACTGGCTCAGGACCAGAAATGCGGCAAAGAACCATTACTTTTAATTGGTGGAGTTGTCTTCAGTCTTCTGATTATCCATTCATGATTTACTATAACTGTATAAATTAAGAAACTCACTTGTCAACTGATCACTCTTGCCACTAGGAGCACTGTGTTCTATTAACCATCACATATCTCTCTATCGGTCAGGTTCCCTTGGCTACCTCTCTGATAGTAATTACATTTACCTTGCCCCTTAAGCTTAAGTGCTATTAACTGGCTTCTTCTATTTGGGGATACTTCAATATTGATTGATATTAAGGAGTCCAGTTCTGTAACAGCACCTCCTAATGAGAACTTTAACTTTTAGAAGACAGACACCTTTGAGCTTGTCAGTGATGCTGGTGCCCCTATCACTAGCATGTTTCTTATTACTTTGGTAAGTAGGATGAGCTCTAAGCCTTCCTGAAAATCATAATAAACTAGTTGGTTTGCTGGTATAGGGAGATATATTCTCATATGCTCATTTATTTGACCCTTTTTGACCTCTTATTCCAAGTCTACCATTTTGTGGGGACTACTTGCAGCAGAGAAATATATACCACTCAAAGAGCACCTCTTGGTGTGTTAATGGACTCTAATAGAGACCATGCATCTAATCATGGGATATCGACTGACCATATGGCTAGAGATGCCTCTCATGAGCTGGGTTCCATCAGATTGACTCACCAAGACCTAAGTGCATGAGGGTCAACAGTGATCCACCATAAGATGGGATGTTATATCCAGGATTGGGACAAATACGTTCATAAGGTACAAGCAAGCTCCAAGAAGATGCGGCCCATTTTCCCATGTTAGCCACCACTGTTACACTGGTGTCTTTTCATCAGTTCAAACTTTATGACCAGCTGACAAAGGAGGAAAAGGGCCAAGCTTGGTTCAGTGATGGGTTGGCTTGGTATGTGGAATAATGAAAATGGATTAGTGCTGAACTCAAAACCCATTGAGGGGTGCCACTGAGAATAGTAATGAGGTTAAGTAGCCCAATGAGCAGAGCTTTAGTCAATGAACCTGGACATCCACTTTGTATTAGAAGAGAAGTGGCCTGAAGTAAGGAAATACATGGACATGTAGGAAAGCAAATGGAATAGCTGGTGTGCCAGGGATCTGGAAGGAGAAAGATTAGAAGATTAGAGCCTAAGTTGTCCGGAGAAGAGGCATGAGAATGGGGACTCTGCCAGGGAGCAGGATATGAGATTATCTTTTAATTGCAGGTTATTGCCTATGACAGCATTCACCATAGAAGTGGCACTTAATAACCAAATAGACAAAAATGACTTGACCAGTTGACATCAGCATGCCTCTGTCACGGATATTAAAAGAAATTGAGAATACTCAGCCTCTAAATCCTGCTAGATAAGCAAGTTGTTTCTCTGTTTAAGTTGAACTCCTTATACTGCCTTATATCTACGTTGCATTGTACAATTTCCTACACTGCTCCTGTTCATTTCTCACTCCAGAGAGTAGAGGCCTGCAAACTCCAGTCCTCATGTTTGGAACATGGTGAGATCTTGTAAAGCTCACATTGTAGCTTTGAAGCCTGGCAGTCCTATCCTTTGTCTCTTTATTTACAAGCAAAATCACCTTGAACCCATTGGTTTACCTCTCCAAAACTTAGAGAGATGATAATACCCACCCATAGGTAGTCACAAGGACTAAAAGAAATAATGTTTTTTAAAGGCTTAGTGCAGGGCCTGTCACAAAGCTGATTTTGAAAAAGGGTTAGATGCTGTCCCTGCAGTCAGAACTCCACAATCTGATCTCTCCAGCTCTTGCTATCCATCTAGAACTCTTGCTTTCACTTTGATCAGACAACCAGATACCTTTTTGTCTTAGTCTGTTCAGTCTGCTATAACAAAATATTATAAACTGGGTAGCTTATGAGCAAGACAAATGTCTTTTTCACAGTAGAGTTCTGGAAGCTGAGACGTTTAAGATCAAGGTGCTGGTAGATTCAGTGTCTGGTGAGGGTCTCCTCTCTGATTAATAAAGGGCATCTTCTCATTGTGTGCTCACATGACTGAAGGGACAAGACAGCTTTCTTGGGCCTCTTTTATAAAGGCATTAATCCCTTTCATGATAGCTCCACCCATGACCTGCTCACTTCTCAAAAGTCCCACCTCCTAATACCCTAATACCTTGGGGGTTACAATACCAAAATACAAATCTTGAGGGGATGCAAACATTCAGACCATAGCACTTTTAAAAATGATTTTACACCCAGACTAGCAAAGAGACTTCATCTTCAATCTACTTCTGCTCCCCAGGTGATGACTCTCAGAGGGCTGTGCTGAAATATGTTCTAAGGAGGCATCCACCAGCCGGTGCCTCACGACTTTGATTTATACCTCATTTTTTCTATGACTCCCTAGAGCACCTCTAAAGATCCCTAGAGTGAAAGCACTTTGAAATCTACTGGCCTAGGGCAATTGTTACAAGCACATCACAAAGAGAACTTACTTAATGAAAGGTCTGAAAAATATATATCATTTAACAAAGCAATTAAAGACATTATCCAAGACCGTGCCACCTGGGCTCCTGTGGCCTACACCAGCAAACGTAATAACATTATTACAATTATACATCCACCATCAGGCCCCACATGTGGGTTAATAAAGAAATGTTAATGCAAAAAAAAGACAACAGCTCAAAAATGTAGAGGGTGAGACTAATAATGACCGACTAATATATCCCTGTCAACAAACCACATTCTACAAACTAGTAAAACCAACAATAACTTATTGTGAGAGCTAACCTCACAGAATTGTTTTATTGGTTTATTTTCCCCATAAGGTGGGAAAACAGACCAACAAAACTAAAGACCAAAAATAGGGGGAAGGGTTAACTCTGCTGCTAACTAGCAATGTTAAGTAAAAATATTCTCATTGACCAAAAAAATGTGAAAATTATTTTCTCATATGTCTAGCCTTTTCACTAGAGCTGGAAAAATGATATAACCTCTGTTTCCTAGTTTTCCATCTTATTTTAAAGATGGAAGAAACAGTAAAAGAGAAAGAGGCTTGGGAAATAAGGGGAGTGTTCATTTCTCAAAGCAGATGCTGACGCCATGATTCTTTAATCTGGTAAATGTACTTAAGCAAATGTAGAAACAAAGAGAAATTCAAAACACAGCCAGTGAACAGTTAGTAAACAGAGTAGATTTCACATAAACTGTGAATCAACAAATACGATGAAGTTTCTAATATTTGGTCTGAGAACTATACTGTCTACTAAGGGGAATATAAAATAGAGTGCTAAATACATTATTTACTCTCGATCAATCCTCAAAAAAAATTCTATGAAGTAGATACTCAAAGATAAGTTAGCTTAGTTTTAAGGCATTTTAACCATCCACTAGAATGCTTTGGTTGTAAGTAACTGAAGCCCCTATTCAAACTCCATTGATAAGGAAATATTCATTATTGCCTGCAACTGAGAGTATAGTGGCTGAGCTCTCCCTAGGTGTCATACAAGGACCTAAGTGCCAGCTTCATCTCATATCTGTACCCCCGGATGTTCACACACATGGGTCATGGTGACGATCTGAACTACATGTTTCCTTTTTCCTGTCCAGCATGGGGAAGAACCCTCCTTCCTCCTGGGTATGAACTGTCTGTTCTCTTCAAGATGTCTAGGACAACGTAGGTTATAAGATGACTCCTAAATCAATAGCTGCTGCTCAAGGACATATGTGATAGAATGCTAACAATAAGGGCCATTCCCAGAGCTGGAAATGATACTGTTTTCCTCTGAGTCATGACAGATGCATATGTGAACGAACACTGGGTGCTTGTAGGTGGGAGGAAGGGGGATGAAGGCTAAGTAGGCAATCAGTGAGTACGCTATATTTGCCCAAAGTCAAATGGTTGACAAATGGCAGAGTCAGCATTGAACAAATTAAATATATTATAAAACTATAGACTGATTTCTGCAACTTAGGAAACCACTTGCCATATCACCAGATAAATCTTTTTTTTTTTTTTAGATAGAGTCTCGCTCTGTCGCCCACGCTGAATTGCAGTGGCGTGATCTGGGCTCACTGTGACCTCCAGCCCCCGGTTCAAGTGATTCTCCTACCTCAGCCTCCCGAGTAGCTGGGACTACAGGTGCATGCCACCACACATGGCTAATTTTTGTATTTTTAGTAGAGACAGGGTTTCACCATGTTAGCCAGGCTGATCTTGAACTCCTGACCTCAGATGATCCACCACCTCGGCCTCCCAAAGTTCTGGGAGTACAGGTGTGAGCCACCAGGCCCAGCCAATAATTCTTTCCCAAAGTGCTGGGAGAACAGGCATGAGCCACCACACTCAGTCGATAATTCTTTTCTTTACAATCCAGGAATCAGTTTGTACAACTACACCTTCAGAGCTGCGTGAGAACCATATTTACCAAACAAAAAAATTAAGTTACTTGTTCCAGAGTAATGCACTTATCAAAATAACTAAATGCAACATTTGAAGTCCAGAAAGTCAGAGGATATCCAGGGCACATGCATGCTATGCCCATAGAAACCTTTGAAGGAAAGTCATTTGTGTTATAAATATATAATAACAATATCTGTACAACAATAAATATTGATGTGACATTTAGTTCATCTTATTATTATCATTTGTTCATGGGAAAGCAACTCTGTTGTACTTAAAAACTGCAAAAGGTATAGAAAGCAAATATAATTTTTTTAGTGACTAGTGGTAAACAAAACACCTCAGTCTGATAAGCTTTCTCTAATTTCTTCTGTCTGCTACTGATAATGGTCTGTATTTAATGCTGCCCCAGTGTCTGGTGTCTCTAAAATATTTAACACTGGAACAAAGATGAGCTGGCTAGTTACTAGGCTCTTTTCAGTTGAGCGCCTGATCCCAAAATATTCACTCCTCATCTAGGGTTATACCAGCTCCATGGAGATAAATATCCTCCTTTCACAAAGCATTTTTGTTCCACGGGGAAAAAAGATGGATGGTGGCAGCCCAGGATACCACGTCTGCCTAGAGGATTAGTTCCAGTTTACTATGCAGAAGGAAATATGCCAGACAATTCAACTCTTGGAGCATCTCCCAACCCTCTCTCTGCTTGGGGCCACTATCATAAACCTGCTGCTCCCAGCTAGGCCACTAAGTCCATTAGGGTCCTTTTTTCCCCTGGGTAAACAGAATTCTTTCCCACTTTCTTTCTCTGAGTAGGTGTTTTGTGGGTGAAAGATTTTAATATATAATGTAGACTTTTAAATTGAATTGAAAATGCTGACATGAGACACACAGAAATAGAGAATGACCAGGCTTACGGCTGCCTTAAGTGTTTCTATAATACCACAGTCCCCTTCTTTTTTATTCTTCCTGCCCTCATTCATGGCCACTTACATCACCTTCATCTGAAGTGTCACAGATTCTTGCCCTTCTCATCTCAAATTCAACTGCAAATTTAATTTTGTAAACATCTCCTTGCTGATTACCTCCCTGTTCAAAAACCTTCATTGTAGTGTACGCCCATTGGCTACAAAAGACCTTCTCAATCAAAGATTGGCAAACTTGCTCCATAAATGATCAGATAGCCAATATCCTTAGCTTTGGGGGCCAGATGATGCCTGTTTGCAACTACTCAACTCTGTCTTCTGCCGTTGTAGTGCTGAAGCAGCTGGAGACAACATATTAAAAAACGGGTTGACTATGTTCAGACAAAACTTTATTTATGAACACTGAAATTTGAATTTCATAAAATGTTCATATTCTTTTTATTTTTTCCCAACTTTTTTTTTTTTTTTTTTTTTGAGACGGAGTCTCGCTCTGTCGCCCAGGCTGGAGTGCAGTGGCCGGATCTCAGCTCACTGTAAGCTCCACCTCCCGGGTTTATGCCGTTCTCCTGCCTCAGCCTCCCAAGTAGCTGGGACTACAGGCACCCTCCACCATGCCCGGCTAGTTTTTTTGTTTTGTATTTTTTTAGTAGAGACAGGGTTTCACTGTGTTAGCCAGGATGGTCTCGATCTCCTGACCTCGTGATCCGCCCGTCTTGGCCTCCCAAAGTGCTGGGAATACAGGCTTGAGCCACGGCGCCAGGCCCCAACTTTTAAAAAATATAACAACCCATCTTAGGTCATGAGCCATACTAAAACAGGTGGCAGGTTGGGTTTGACCTATAGGCCATCATTTGGAAACTTCCAGGTCTAACATCCTTTAGTCCAACATTCAAATTAATACACCTTAACAATCCAGCCATTTTTTTTAGCTTTAGTTCTCACTGTTCCTGCTACACCATTATGCCACTCCTAAGAAATGAAGCCACTTTGTTCCCTTAATGTACTGTGTGCTCTCCTATCTCTGCTCTTTTCATAATGCCATTTCTTCCATCCAGCTTCAAGACCCAGTTTAAGTGGCACTTCTTTCATGAAACTTTTCCTTCAAAGAATCTTTTCATGCTTTATAATAGCAATTTCTACCCAGCTCTGCATTAAGCAATTTGCATACATTTTGCCCTTTAAACCTTAGACTGTGAAATAGGTGCTACTGGAACCATTTTACACACAGGAAATTGAGATTCAGCGTGATTGTGTACTCAATGTCATAATAAATGTCCAAGCCAGGATTTTATCTCAGATATTTTGGACCCCAAAACCTATGCACTGCCTTTTAAACTCCAAGTACACCAAACAGGCTAGATTCTATGTGTACTTCTTTTATGAGGCTGATTTTATTTCTTCCCACTGTTAGAAGTATTTGTGTGTGAACATCTTCATCTCTTTGTCTGCAGTCCAGAATTCTCTAAGGCACAGTTCATCTTTTTCATTTTTGGATCCTCAGAGGGATTTGTATAGAATAGGTGCTTAATACACCTTTGTTGATAAAATGAGCATCATTCAATACGTACTTGTAGCAATGAATTCCTATTATTAACTTTTGGATTTGATTCTCTATAATCACTACCCTTGATGATAGAAAAGAAACCTGTCTCTTTTTTTTTCCCAGAAGGCAAACTCAGAGATAAACAGAAAATCAAAACTGGTTCCTGTCAGTCCATACGGAAAGATTTTACTTGTGTTCAAGTAAACACAAGACAGTTACAAATATGAAATGCATTTGGCCAATGTTTTGGATGTTAGCACCTTCTCCTGGGAAAAAAATACTAGAATTGTTGCATTAATGATTTCCTTTAGCATGTGATTTCTCGGATTGGCATATCTTTTATGGGCTTTATAGACCCTTTGATATCAGCAACAATGGCACTGCTGGTTAGCGGGCACAGAAACTGCTCCCAGCCTGGTTTATGACAGGGCCAGCTTCTATCTCTATTGGACACTTGGGTCATTTAGAATGGAACTTTTGCCGGCCATAGTATTTGGCAACAATGACAGACAGAGCAATCAACAACTGCCATCCTCCTGCAATTCAACTTGATAAATCTAAAAAGTGACTGATTCTCCTGTTGCTGACGTTAAGTGCGACAAATCTTTTCCTCCTTTAGATGTGATACCTGTTAGAACTTAGTATATTGGGAAGTGGTATGGCATAATAGCACAGATTCCCAGTTTTGAATGCAAGAACCACCATTCACTCACTCTGTGACTGTCCATGCTTTATATTATGTATCTGGCTTTTGTTTTCATTGCTCGTAAAATGGAGAAAAAATAATATCATCTTCACAGAATTTTAAATAAGGCAGACAGCATTAACAACATCCTCATTACAGTGTCTGGCACATAGTAGGTACTCAATTACTGAAGTTACTTCCTTCTTTCTGTGTTATATTATGTTTTAAAACAAGGACTAGCACTAGTTCATAAGTTAGTTGTGTGAGAATAGGGTTTTATTGCTTCATTTTGTTTTGCATTGTTTACTCTCTCAGGAACATGATTGAAATTTGACTGATGAATTATAATTTGAGTCTATATTAAATGAATAATGAGCCTAAAAGTTAAGACTCCAGATTTTATGTTTATTTTATTCTTAGTTTTATTATATTTTTTTGAGATGGAGTCTTGCTCTGTCACCCAGGCTGGAGTGCAGTGGTGTGATCTCAGCTCATTGCAACCTCTGCCTCCAGGGTTTAAGCGATTCTCCTGCCTCAGCCTCCCAAGTAGCTGGGACTACAGGTGCCCACCACCACACCTGGGTAATTTTTTGTATTTTTAGTAGAGACAAGGTTTCACCATGTTGGCCAGGCTAGTCTCAAACTCCAGACCTCAGATGATCCACCCACCTGGGCCTCCCAAAGTGCTGGGATTACAGGCATGAGCCACTGTGCCTGGACAAGACCCGAGATTTTAAAGTTGAGGTTTTGAGAGCAGACAATAAGTTGTGCTATAGATGTGTTGAAAATCCGTGACTTATAAACACAAAGCAATAGAAATGAAGATTCAAAGGGTGAGAACCATTGCATGCTGCTGCCCTATGGCTCAGGGACCTCAGGTGTAGCTGCTAAGGACCAACCAGGTGTCTTCAACTAACCGTGCCCTGGTGATGATGTTAGAAATCGATCCCCTAGTAGGTTTTTTTCTATCACAATCGCCTCCCTTCTCTCTCTTTCAGGATAAATCATCCAAACCATAGTATTTCATTATTTTTCTCTCAACATTTTACTTCTAGTTATAGCTAAGCTAATATCCCAGGTAAATGTTTTCTTCCATAATTATATCCATTCCCCTTAGCTAATTTAGTCCTCCCCATCTTCTTCATGTTTTTTTCAATGATTTGAAGAACTTCTGTCTCCTTTCTTAGTTTGTTACTTTTCTGAACATCCAAGCAACCTAACTCAAGCTTTCTATAAAGAAAATGTTTAGTGTCCTCAACATATAAACTCACAAATTTGCCCAGGATTCCCTTTTAGAAATCCTATCCTCCATATTTTTATGCTCATATTCAAATAAATGAATTCAATTACTCAAATAAATAAAATTGTACTTCTTCATCAAGACTTGGCCGGGCGCGGTGGCTCAAGCCTGTAATCCCAGCACTTTGGGAGGCCGAGGCGGGCGGATCACAAGGTCAGGAGATCGAGACCATCCTGACTAACACGGTGAAACCCCGTCTCTACTAAAAAGTACAAAAAACTAGCCGGGTGAGGTGGCGGGCGCCTGTAGTCCCAGCTACTCGGGAGGCTGAGGCAGGAGAATGGCGTGAACCCGGGAGGTGGAGATTGCAGTGAGCTGAGATCCGGCCACTGCACTGCACTCCAGCTTGGGCGACAGAGCAAGACTCCGTCTCAAAAAAAAAAAAAAAAAAAAAAAAGACTTACACATTTTGGTGTTATTTAGTAGTTAGATTCTTAAATTAGCTGATTTGTCTTTGTAGCTATAGTATTTCTGTTTACATCATGTTAGGCAGGTTCATGCTTAACCACCATTCACAATAATATTTATATGAAGACACAGTGTTGAATTTCAATGACCCACATAATTCATTTGAAGGATAGTTGCTGCTTGCATATAAGCTATTAGTTGATTTTAGAAAATTCATAGCTCACTTAGTGTAGTGTAAATCATATAGTTTATTGTTTTGCTTCTTGGAAAACATTTCTGATAGTTATCATGTACTTCAACTGCTGGGATTTTTGCAAGTTTGGAAGTTCACAGGGAATCCGAAGGGCATACCTTCATCAACATTAGCCCACGTGGTTGCCCACAGTTAACAGGTTTTGGGTTAACTAGGAGTGGCTTTTAATTGTTGGAGTTTGGTGAGTGTGAAAAGTCTCCCCTTCAGGTCTTTCTACCAGCTGTCATATTCCCAGAAAGCTAGTCTCTGAGCAAATTTGGTCAGATATTCAAATATTTATTAGTAAAGCTGTAAAAAAAAAAAGTAAGTTAACAAACTGTACTAGCTCAATAACACTTCTGTTCTCTTTTCTTTTATATGCTCTGACAAATTTATTCTGAAGCAGAGTGATTTCATCAATGGATTGCTATAATGCGTTCATGCAATGGCAGAGGCCTTACAACCCATCTGGCCAATTCAGGTTCTTGAACCAGTTCATTTGACCAGTTTAAAAATTATGTCTAACAACTCTCATACTAATTAATAAACTCTCTAGTGTTGATCATTCATGAAGAAAGTTGAATCCTATTTTCAAACCACTTTACTGTGGTATGATTGACAAACAAAAAAAGTGGTATATTTAATTTATACAATTTGACGAGTTTGAAGATAAGTACATACCTGTGAAACCACCACTGCAATGACATAAGTACATCCTTCTAATAGCACCGCTGGTTTGTGGGCTTCTGATTAGGTTTTCAAAGCCTAACTAACTTAGAATGGATGCTTCAATGTTAACCAACTGGAATGAGATTAACACACACACACACACACACACACTCACGCACCACAAATTACAGATATGTAAGACACTTGAAAATTCTAAAATCCAAAATTTAAAAATTCTATACCTTCCTGTCTTTTCACACAGTGGTCTTATGGAGATGCAAGTATAAGAAATGAGAATGGAGCAGATACAGTAACACAGTGTGAGAGCCAGGCCTGAGAAAACTAACAAAAGACTTTGGGTCCTTTTCTGGTGAGAAAATGCTGAAGGTTTTAAGTTGGGAGGAACTCAAAAATGTGTAAAAGTCAATGTTTCTGAAGGGGCATGGGAGAAAGAGCCAAGGATTACTGCCCACAGAAAGCATGGCTAAAAAACAAAATACTTAATTTCAGTGGTCTAAAATTAAGGAAAAGATATGATGTAATGGCTATTTTCCTGCTGTGTGATATTCTTTTAAAAATGAGCATTGTTTAGTCTGGCACAGTGGCACATGCCTGTAATCCCAGTTACTCAGGAGGCTGAGGAGGGAGGATCACTTGAGCCCAGGAGTTTGAGGCCAGCTTGCGAAACATAGTGAGACCCTGTCTCAAAACAAACAAGCAAAAAAAGTGAGTGTTATCTGTCCATTAAGAAAATCATATATGTAAAATCATGACCATACAGAACACACATCCCAATTGCTGTATTTGTTTTTATTTTGACAGTGAAATTTATATTTCTAGTTTTTAAGATGCCAATTTAAGATTGGGTCATACAATTAATGTAAAATGCCACCAGGGTAATTAGTGTCTATGTTTAAAATCATATGACCCTGAAAATTAGGTTTAGAATGTTGTGATTTATCAAAAATAAAGCCAGTATGGTTTAATTTTTAATTATTAAAAAATATTTGATTAGCAAAATGACTTAGTCATTAAGCATAATTTAATAATTAACATGCATTTAAATAAATTATAAATATTTAATCAAATCAATAATTATTTTTAAATCCAACCCATAAGGCAATTAGGTACTTTCTGTTAGCTGCAGAGTCAGAGATCCACACAGAAAGAGCACTACTTCTGTAAAATATGGTGCTATTTAACCTTCATCTATTTATAAACTGGGCTCTGTCAAGAGAACAAAACACATTTAATTACCACCCAATTCTCAAATGCGCTCTACAACATCGCTACCAAGGTTGTTCCAACCTAGGCTTGAACCCCTCCAATGATAGAGATCTCACTTCATCCCAAGCCCTCCAATTCAATCTTTCAAGAGCACTGGCTATTATAAAATCCATCCTTGTTTGCTTTTGCTCAACATACATGTACTGAGGGACTCCTACCATCAGATAATGTCATTGGCTCTGGGACTCAGCATGAGACAAACACCACAAATCTTGTTGCTCCCATGGGACTTAAGTTGTAGTAGGGAAAGTCAGACAGTAAAGATAAGTACATGAATTATCTTTCTAGGTTGGAACAGATATGATCTACTGAAAACAAAACAAAACAAAACAAAACAGTGAAAGGCCATAGGGAGAACTCTGGCATTGAGTAAGCTTCTGGAGAAAGGGAGTAAGCAAGTGAATAACTGGGGAGAGGCAGAACTGGCACAGGAGACAGCAAATGCAAAGACCCCAGGAGGAAATGCGCCTGGAGACTTTAAGAAACACCAGGATGCCCTTGTGGCCAGGGCAGTGCAAGTGTGAAGGAAACACTAGGAGACAAGACCAGAGACGCATCTGGATGCGACTGGGACGAACACAGAGGGACAGGCCATGGTAAGATCAGTCTCCCAGAAACTGCTGAATGTGAAGAATGGAATTGGGGCCCAAACAAAGAAGCCTCCAAAGGAGAAAACTCTGAGGAATGAAAATCGGCCCTCACCTGTGCAGAATCTTTGCTTCCTTAGGTTAAACTAATCTACCTAATTCATTCTCTTGGTTTTCATGTCACCTGGTTTTGCAACCCTCACTATTGTGGAGATTCTCTTCTGAATGTGATTCAGGTTGTCTGTTTCTTCTTTCTGTATGGGGCCTGTAACCAGGTAGAACAATTAGTTAACAAAGAGCAGTCTTTACATGTATCGAGCAATGTGCTCCCACATAGCCCTTAATTGCCCCTGTGGGAACACTTATTCTGGATTATAATGGCTGTTTATTTGTGCATCTCCCACATTAAAGGGGAACTTCTTAATAGCAATGACTTACTCTCTTGTCAAAATTGTAACCCAGAGCCACTAATATCATTGGCTGGCATATGGTTGAATAGCTTCACCTACAGTTGATTTTTTTTTTTTTTTTTTTTTTTGAGACAGAGTCTTGTTCTGTCGCCCAGGCTGGAGTGCAGTGGCCGGACCTCAGCTCACTGCAAGCTCCGCCTCCCGGGTTTACGCCATTCTCCTGCCTCAGCCTCCCGAGTAGCTGGGTCTACAGGCGCCCGCCACCTCGCCCGGCTAGTTTTTTGTATTTTTAGTAGAGACGGGGTTTCACCGTGTTAGCCAGGATGGTCTTGATCTCCTGACCTCATGATCCGCCCATCTCGGCCTCCCAAAGTGCTGGGATTACAGACTTGAGCCACCGCGCCCAGCCTACAGTTGATGTTAGTTGAATATTTATAGATGAAAAACCAGAGGCACAGAAAGGTTAAGAAACTTGCCCAAAGTCACAAAGCTAGAAAATAGAAGAGCTAAAGTATGACCCCAAGCCAGCAGTCTGTCTGAATGGCCTGTTCTCTGACCCTGCTATAGTACATCCCACTGGAACCATTATTTTATTCTTTTGTCTATCTTTTCCACCAGACTCTGAACCACCCTGGCCCAACAGCTATGTTATATTCATTACTGTAACCATCATATCTAGCACAGTGCCTGGAAAAATCAGAGCTCATTGCTGAACAGATGGTGTTTGAGAAAGTTTTGTTCGGTTTTTAATCTTGTTAAATTAATCTAGCTGAGCCATAACTGATGGTATTTACAGAAAGAATGGATTTCATATCATTGATCAAAGCAGAGCAGATGGAACACATTCAGCATGTCATTCAGGTAGGAGAAAATTATCCCCCACTCCCAATAAACATAAAAACACACAGACCACCGCCCAGGGCTTGTCAGTGCCTGTGAGAGCACAGGTGCAGATTCAATTCTCTTATGAATCAGTTTGCTCCAAGATCATTAGGTGAAGTAGGAAAGATGACCCGTTCCAAACTAAACCCCGCAACAAGTTAGATATCTCAAAGGGCACATGAGTGATACATTTGGAAAGAGATTGGTAGATAATTAAGTTTTTTTTTTTTTATTTTTAGAGGATAGGACAATGAATTTTGGGTTGATCTCATCACTCTACGTTAAGTAACCAGTCAATGTGACAAAGTGGAAAAAGCTCAGGCAGGTCTTGGAATCAGAGAACCGAATTTCAATTGTTGCCATGTGAACTTGGGAAAGTCTTTTTAACTCTCACGTACCATGTACTCTCATATCTCTTGTAAAGGTGGATGAAACCTTTGCCCTTCCTGCCTTCCATGGCTACCACGAGAATTCAATGGAATAATGTACATGGCACTGAGGTGCCAAACAAGCCTGCCTCCTGGGCTGTAACCAGAATGCAATTTTGTTTTTGTTTTTTACTACCTCATTAGACTTATTTCATGGAGTTAGTTGTTCTGTCACTGGACGAAAACTTGATCAGTCCCATGGCATTTCTGCCCACTTTAAGCCTGAAATATAGTGTCAGTTCAGTCACTGAAAGTGTCTAGTCGCTGTAATAATCACAGAGTTAACCTTTATTAAAAAGTAAAGCTTCTCTCCACCCTCACAGCTAGGGCCTGTGTCAGGAGATTCCCCTAAACCACCCCTAGTTTCAGTGATTTGATAGTAAGACCTATAAGATTCATCATGTAATGGTACTCATAACTATGACTTACTATGGCAAAGAGGTACAAAACAAAATCAGCAAAGGGAAAAGTGCATGAGGCAAAATCTTGGAAAAATTAGACTCAATTCCCATGACCCTCTCCTAATAGAGTCACATAGGATGAGCTTAGTTCCCCGGTAATGAATTGTAACAACACAGGTGAAAATTTGCTAACCAGGGAAGCTCAGCTCCAGTGTTTTTACTGGAGGCTTATCACATAGGCACCCCCTAATTAACACATACCAAAATTCCAGTCTCCCAGAAATCAAGCATGAGTTCAGCATAAAGCATGTTGTTTGCATAAACAGTTTAGGCACAGTGAGCTACTCTGATTAGTTAGAGAGATAGGAACCCTCTTGAAAGCTGAGTTTTCAGATACTACCCAAGGGCCAGTCTTGTAAGCAGGCCTTTCTAAGGAAACACAGTCAAGCCTGCTATGTGAACTCTGAGGCTGGTGACTTCAGCGCAGAAAGATGTGCATCCTTCTCTTTGTTTTTCCTACCTTCTTCCCAAACATCTAGCTGCAACTGACTATGGAAGAACTGGGGGAGAAAGGAGAGGTGAAAAGAGCAGGAAACTTCTTCCTTTTTTTTTTTTTTGTTTTTTTTTTGTTTAGTTTAGTTTTGTTTTTATCATACTTTAAGTTCTGGTATACATGTGCAGAACATGCAGGTTTGTTACATAGGTATACACGTGTCATGGTGGTTTGCTGCACCTATCAACCCGTCGCCTACATTAGGTATTTCTCCTAATGCTATCCCTCCCCTAGCCCCACACCTCCCGATAGGCCCCAGTGTGTGATGTTCGCCTCCCTGTGTCCATGTGTTCTCATTGTTCAACTCCTACTTATGAGTAAGAACATGTGGTGTTTGGTTTTCTGTTCCTGTGTTAGTTTGCTGAGAATGATGGTTTCCAGCTTCTTCAACCATGTCCCTGCAGAGGACATGAACTCATCCTTTATTATGACTGCATAGTATTCCATGGTGTGTATGTGCCACATTTTCTTTATCCAGTCTATTGCTGATGAGCATTTGGGTTGGTTCCAAGTCTTTGCTATTGTGAACAGTGCTGCAATAAATATACATGTGCAAATGTCTTTATAGCATCATGATTTATAATCCTATGGGTATATACCCAGTAATGGGATTGCTAGGTCAAATGGTATTTCTAGTTCTAGATCCTTGAGGAATCGCCACACTGTCTTCCATAATGGTTGAACTAATTTACACTCCTACCAATGATTTAAAAGCGTTCCTATTTCTCTATATCCTCTCCAGCATCTGTTGTTTCCTGAGCGTTACTGATCACCATTCTAACTGGTGTGAGATGGTATCTCATTGTGGTTTTGATTTGCATTTCTCTAATGACCAGTGTTGATGAACTTTTTCACATATGTTTGTTGGCTGCATAAATGTCTTCTTTTGGGAAGTGCCTATTCATATGCTTTGCCCACTTTTTGATTTTTTTTTTTTTTTCTTGTAAATTTGTTTAAGTTCTTTGTAGATTCTGGATATTAGCCCTTCGTCAGATGGATAGATTGCAAAAATTTCCTCCCATTCTGTAGGTTGCCTGTTAACTCTGATGATAGTTTTTTTTGCTGTTGTTGTGCAGGAGCTCTTTAGTTTAATTGGATCCTATTTGTCAATTTTGGCTTTTGTTGCCATGCTTTTGGTGTTTTAGTCATGAAGTCTTTGCCTATGCCTACGTTGTGAATGGTATTGCCCAGGTTTTCTTCTGAGTTTTTATGGTTTTAGGTCTTACGTTTACGTCTTTAATGCATCTTGAGTTAATTTTTGTATAAGGTGTAAGGAAGGGGTCTAGTTTCAATTTTCTACATATTGCTAGCCAGTTTTTCCAACACTATATAAATAGGGAATCCTTTCCTCATTGCTTGTTTTTGTCAGAATTGTCAAAGATCAGATGGTTGTAGATGTGTGGTGGTATTTCTGAGGCCTCTGTTCTGTTCCATTGGTCTACATATCTCTTTTGGTAACAGTACCAGGCTGTTTTGGTTACTGTAACCTTGTAGTATAGTTTGAAGCATGATGCCTCTGACTTTGTCCTTTTTGCTTAGGATTGTCTTGGCTATATGGCTCTTTTTGGAGTCCATATGAAATTTAAAGTAGTTTTTGCTAATTCTGTGAAGAAAGTCAATGGTAGCTTGATGAGAATAGCATTGAATCTATAAATTACTTTGGGCAGTATGGTCATTTTCACAATATGGATTCTTCCTATCCATGAGCATGGAATGTTTTTCCATTTGTTTGTGTCCTCTGTTATTTCCTTGAGCAGTGGTTTGTAGTTCTCCTTGAAGAAGTCCTTCACATCCCTTGTAAGTTGTATTCCTAGGTATTTTATTCTCTTTGTAGCAATCACGAATGGAAGTTCACTCATGATTTGGCCCTCTGTTTGCCTGTTATTGGTGTATAGGAAAGCTTGTGATTTTTGCGCATGGATTTTGTATCCTGAGACTTTGCTGAAGTTGCTTATCAGCTTAAGGAGATTTGGGGCTGACATGATGGGGTTTTCTAAATATACATTCATGTCATCTGCAAACAGAGACAATTTGACTTCCTCCAGAAACGCAGGAAATTTCTTACTTACCCAGTACTGCTATAACTTTACTGCACACATCTGGGTCTGGCTGGTGTTTAAAGGTTGGCATTGTGTCTCACTGGCATCCTTGTAGGTTCTTCAAAGTTCTTCCCTGGATTAAGTATAACTTCTGTGATGTGGTGACACATTTTTCTTGGCTGGAGGTGGCCCCTCAGCCCCGGAATTTTCAGAGCACTCTACATGGTCTCCCTTGGATCTCCATCACATTACTGAGTAGCCCTCCTGGACAGGATGTAAAAGAGTTGCATGTGAGCTCTCTCTTCTGCTTAGCCCACATCTGGCTCATGCATTTCTAACTGCTAAACACTCTAAGTGTAGACAGTCCATTATGGCCCCCTCACCTTGGCTGCAGTGGCCTGAAGAGCCAGCCAGCTTGACTTTCTCTTAGTTTCCCAGCTTAAAGTCAGTCAGGTATTGCCCCATTGTTCTCCCACTATCAGGAGCTAAGTTAAGCATCAAGCTTTCTGAGTGGTCTTGTTGATGCATTTCTTTTCATTTAATGTAAAAAGTGGAATTCTCTTTTTCCTCACCTTGGGGATTGAGAGGGAAGATGGGGAGGGGAGAGGAAGGAGGAAATGTGAAGGAGCTGATGGTAAACCAGTAGCTTTATCAAGAAAGTTATTTCATAAAGACTCCAGGTATTTCTCTCACGACTCATTTTGATATCTAAAATTCAGATGCAAATCTAAGTTTTAAGTATCCTGAAGTTTGTATAATTTGAAATGAGATTTTTCTTCTTAGCAAAAAAATAAAAGTATAATACAAAACAAGGCACTAAAAGAACATTTTTGAATGATATCATAAATCACAACAAAAAAATTTTTTTAAAGCTGATGAATACTACAACCATTATAAAACTCAAAAATGTGATATCATTATTAACTATCTGATATTCCTCTATTATGCCTTTTCCTGTACTTCTAGCTATAGACTCTTTGATCCCTTCTATAAAGACAACAACTTCGTAACATTTTCAATAGTGTGAAAAGAAAGATAATCCAGTCTTTCTTCTAGCATGGTTGTTTTGGAATTCATTTGTATTATGATAGGTTCAATATTTTTTTCAGCATCATAACACATTATTAGCAATGTCACGTAAACGTCTAGGATTGTTGCCCAAACTGGGAAAGTCTCCACCAAGTTTCTTTCACACAGGAGTTGTAAGATTTGGAAGACATTTCCAAAGACCCAGGCCTGTCGTTTCATTTCCAACTTTTATTTTTGCCTCATCCCATGTGCTTCTGTCCTGGGATCTGCTACCCTGGTTCTGCACCCATGTGAATTGGTGCTATCAGGTCAAGTATTTGTGAAAACCATGCCCACACTCAAACTGTTAGAGAGAATGTAAGCTGTAACACAAATGTGACTTGGAACCACATAATTATATACCAACCCATACTAGGTGTGTCCACAGATCAACTTCTCATTAGTTCAGTGGTTCTCAATGGAGTGAGGGTTCAATTTTATCTCTCTAGGGGATGTTGTCACAACTGTGTGGGTGGGAGAATAGTCGGTTGCTACCAGGATCTAGTAAGTAGAGGTAAGAAATGCTGCTAAACATCCTTCAATGTATAGGACAGTGAACATAGCAAAGAATTACCTGGCCCAAAATGTCAATTGTGCTGAAATTGAGGGGCCTTACTAGCTGGATCCTTCTACCTGGATCTCCAAAAAATGCCCCTAGTCACTATAACAACACCCGATCCTTTGGGAGGTATGAAAGAAAGAAAACTCCAAGTGGAACTAGCCTGTGATCCTAACACATTGCTGTTAGAAGGTATTACTTTTGTAAGTTTTGCAAAAATAAATGATCATGTAATCACATTAAAAGGCTCTCCCAAGGACTTGGAAAAGGAATTGGGAGTTCTAAACCACCCTGATGCTTTCTTTACCTTCAGCAGTTCCAGAGTAAATCCACCTCTGCTAATACGTCTTGTCTTCACATCCCTGCTGAAACGGAGGCAGCAGGAAGAGTCCTTGGTTACCATCTTAATACACATCGAACAGAAACAAACATTTTTTAATGTGTTCTTGTAACAGGCTAGTATATTCTCAATCTTTTAAAGTCTAAAATAGAGAGAGGACACAAACTCACTGTTGGTAGTCTGGGACCTTGCCTGCAGACATAATTTGTTGATTCTCACAGGATTTAAATGTTTTAAATAAGTTTTCAGCCCTTTAACATTAAGATATATGTCACGGAATCCCAGGTGTCAGGGATTTATTGAAAAATTCAGTAGCATGAGGCTCCTACTCCCACCTGGAAACAGGTGAAGCTGGTTTTAGTGTGTATATATTTTTTCAGTTTGCTAAGACCTACCTAGCCCTTTGCCTACACTCCCTGCCTGGCCCTCTAGGTACTTGAATCTGCAAGACTGCTCTGTAGTATCAGTTGACTATGAAGGGCTATGCAAATATTCAATAGCGATATTGCTATTTGTACTTTAACTTTCCATGTAGCCTTTTCTGGATGCTAGACAAACACCCCCTTATTTATCTTGGGTCATTTTTCTTTTCTCACAGGGTCACAAGGTGTGTACTTTAATAAAAGTCATATAATCTCTGCAATTTGTCACATGTTGGACCTTCTAGGAAAAAGCAAAGGGCAAAGGAGAAAAACGTGTTCTCTGTATCCAGTGCAGCAGGGCTAACTAAAAGGTGTCAAGCCTCAAAGAAATGATCTGCAATAAATTGCTTCAGGAAAAGCATGTTTTGAAAGGGCCATGAGATAAAATGTCATATTGATTTGAAAGCCCAAAAGGCCAATTAATCTTGTGAAAATTAATGAACAAAAGTCAAGAAATAATGGCAACACAGAAATGGTAATATGTCTAAAATTAAAATTGTAATTTATCTCTCATTTGAGATAGGGAGATGCTACTCAATCATGTTTAGTGAAAAATTTAAGTGGGCTCTTTTCAAAGCTAGGTCTTCAGGTGCTATTCAAAAACCATCTACGATTCCCCGGAAGGCACAAGGTAGTGTATTAGATGTCAGGAATCAAAAGAGGTAAAACTGTTTGAACATTCTTTATCTCAGAATAAATCTCCAGACTCTGTCCTATCAGTCTCGTTCTTAAATGCAGAATTTCTTATTTAGTTGAAAGATATCAAATCTAGTTTTTTTGTGTGTTTTTTTATTGAAGGAACAGAAACTCAGGGTTACTTGGAAACTGGTTATGATGCCTAATTTTATGTGTCAACTTGGCAAGGCCATGGTGACAAGATATGTGGTGAAACATTATTCTGGATGTTCCTGTTTTCAGATGAGATTAACACTTAAATCTGTGCATTGCCCTTTGAGTAAAGCAGATTGTCCTCTATAAAATGGGTGGGGCTGCATCCAATCAGTTGAAAGCCAGAAGAGAACAAAAGACTGACCTTCTCTGAGCAAGAATTAATTCTGCAGCAAATGATCTTCAAACTTGAACCTTAGCATCGACTCATTCCTAGTTTCCAGCCTCCAACCCACCCTGCAAGTTTTGAACTTGTCAGCCTCATAATCTCATGAACCAATTCCTTAAAATAAATCTCTTTCTATATACAGGTGCATCTTTTTATTGTAGTTTCACTTTATTGCACTTCACAAATACTGCGTTTTTTACAAATTGAAAGTCTGTGAAAACTCTGCATCAAGTAAGTCTATCTGAGCCATTTCTTCAATAGTGTGTGCTCACTTCATGTCTCTGTCACATTTTGATAATTGCTACGATCCTTTGAAACCTTTCCTTTACTATTGTATCTATTGTGGTGATCTGTGATCAGTGATCTTTGATGTCACTATTGTAATTATTTGGGGGCACCATCAGTCACAGCCATTAATAAATGCTGGGTGTTCTCAATGCTCCACAAACCACCGTTCTCCCATCTTTCTTCCTCTTCTTAATTCTGTCTATTCTCTGAGACAGAGCAATATTGAAACTAGACACCTCTCACTTTAAATCAAAAGCTAGAAATGATTAAGTTTAGTGAGGAAGGCCATGTCAAAAGCTAAAATAGGACAAAAGTTATGCCTCTGGATCCCGTTAGTCAAGTTGTTAATGCAAAAGAAAGGTTCTTTTTTTAGAGGGGAATTGTTTAAATGGCTTTATTGAGATATTATGCACATGTCATACAAGGCACTACTTTCAAGTGTAGAATTCCACATTTTTTAGTATATTCACAGAGTTTTCTATCCATTACTATAATCAATTGTAGAAGTTTTGTCACCCAAAAAAAATCCCTTATCCATTAGTAGTCACTCCATATTTCTCTCTAAACCCACTCCCCCCAGCCCTAGGCAGCCACCAATATACTTTCTGTTTCAATAGACTTCCCAGTAGACATTTTATGTAAGTAGAATCATATAATGTGGTCTATTGTGACGAGCTTATTTCACTTAGCACAATGTTTTCAAGATTCTTTATATTGCAACATCTATCAATACTTCATTCCTTTTATGGCTGAATAATATTCCACTGTGTGGATATACCACATTTTATTTATCTATTAATGAGTTGATGGACATTTGGGGTGTCGACTTTTTTGCTGTTATGACTAATGCTGTTATGAACGTTCATATACAAGTTTTTGTATGGGCATATATTTTCATTTATCTTGGGTATATACTTAGGAGTGGAATTTTGGGTTATATCATAACTCTATGTTTAACTTTTTGAAGAATGACAACATGCACTGTTTTACATTCCCACCACTAGTTTATGAGAGAATCAGATTTCTAACACCTTTGCTAACATATTATTATTTGTCATTTTTAATGCAGCCACCCAGGTGGGTGTGAAATAGTATCTCATTGTTTTTTAAATAAATTTCACTTCCATTTCAGATTCATGTGGTACATGTGCAGGCTTGTTATATGAGTACATTGTGTGATGCTGAGGTTTGCATGACAAATAATCCCATCACCCAGGTATTGAGCACAGTACCCAATATGTAGCTTTTTAGCCTTTGTCCTGCTCCCTCTCTAGTAGTCCCCCACTTAGTCCTCAGTTTCTAGTATTCTTTTTTTTATATATCCATGTGTATCCGATGTTTAGCTCCCACTTATAAGTGAAAACATGCAGTATTTGATTTTCCATTCCTGCATTAATTTGCTTAGGATAATGGCTTCCAGCTGCATCTATGTTGCTACAAAAAATATGATTTTGTTCTTTTTCATGGCTATGTAATATTCCGCAGTGTATATGTATCAATACCATATTTTCTTTATTCTATCCACTGTTGATGGGCCCATAGGTTGATGACTTTGCCACTGTCAATAGAGATGTGCTGAACATGAATGCATGTATCCTTTCAGTACAATTTATTTTCCCTCGAGTGTATACAGAGTAATGGGATTACTAGGTTAAATAATATTTCTGTTTTAAGTTCTTTGAGAAACCTCCAAACAGCTTTCCACAGTAGTTGAACTAATTTACATCCCCAACAAGAGTGTATACACATTCACTTTTCTCCATAGACTCACCAGCACCTTATTTTTTGACTTTTTAGTAACAGCCGTTGTGCCCATGTTATCTCACTGCAGTTTTGATTTGCATTTTTCTGATGATTAGTGAAGTATTTTTTCATATGTTTGTTGGATGTTTGTATGTCTTCTCTTGAAGTGTGTCTGTCCATGTCTTTTGCTCACCTTTTAACAGGGTTACTTGGTTTTTGCCCATTTAATTGTTTAAGTATTATAGATTCTAGATATTAGACATTTGTTGATTTGCACAGTTTGCAAATATTTGTGTAGTTTGCAAATATGTTCTCCTATTCTGTAGGTTGTCTGTTTACTCTGTTGATAGTTTCTTTTCCTGTGCAGAAGCTCTTTAGTTTAGTTAGGTCCCACTTGTCAATTTTTGGTTTTGTTACAATTGCTTTTGAAGACTTAGTCATGAATACTTTGTCAAGGCACATGTCCAGAATGGTATTTCCTAGGTTTCCTTCTAGGATTTTTGTAAGTTTGAGGTCTTACATTTAAATCTTTAATCTATCTTGAGTTAATTTTTGAATATGGTGACAGATAGGAAGTCCAGTCTGATTCTTCTTCATACGACTACCCAGGAATCCTAGCATCATTTGTTGTGTAGGGAGTCTTATCTCCATTGCTTACTTTTGTTGACTTTGTTGAAGATCACACGGTTGTAGGTGTACAACTGTATTTCTGCATTTTCTATTCTGTTCCATTCATTGGTCTATGGGTCTGTTTTTGCACCAGTATGGTGCTGTTTTGGTTATTTTAGCCTTATAGTATAGTTTGTAGTTGGGTAATGTGATGCCTCCAGCTTTGTTCATTTTGCTTAGAATTGCTTTCACTATTTAGGCTCTTATTGGGTCCCATAAGAATTTTTAAAAATAGTTTTCTCTAATTCTGTGAAAAAGATAACATTAGTAGTTTGGTAAGAATAGCATTGAATCTGTAGATTGCTTTGGGAAGTATGGCCATTTAAACAATATTGATTCTTCCAATCCATGAGCATGGAATGTTTTTTCATTGCTTTGTGTGTGTCATCTATGATTTCTTTCAGCAGTCTTTTGTAGTTCTCCTTGTATAGATATTTTGCCTGCTTGGTTAGATATATTCTTAGGTATTTTTTGTGGCTATTGTAAATGGGATTGCATTCTTGATTTGGCTCTGGACTGAAAATTATTGATATATAGAAATATTACTGATTTTTGTATATTGATTTTGTGTCCTGAAGTTTTACCAAAGTCATTTGCTAGTTGTAGGAGCCTTTTGGCAGGGTCCTCAGAGTTTTCTAGGTATAGAATCATATTGTCAGCAAAGAGAGAGATAATTTGACATTTTCTTTTCCTATTTGGATTCCTTTTATTTCTTTCTCTTGCCTGATTGCTCTGGCTTGGAATTTCAGTACTACATTGAATAAGGAGTAAGAAGAGTGGGTCTCCTTGTCTTTTTCCTGTTTTAAATGGAAAGGCTTCAAGCTTTTGCCCATTCAGTATGATTTTAGCTATGGGTTTGTCACAGACGGCTCTAATTATTTTGAGGTATGTTCCTTAGATTTCTAGTTCTTGAGGGTTTTTATAAAGAAGGGACATTGGATTTTAATAAAAGCATTTTCTATATTTATTGAGATTATCATATAGTTTTTTAAAAAAATTTTGTTTATGTAGTGATTCACATTTATTTATTTGTGTATGCTGAATCAGGTATAAAGCCTACTTGATCACGGTGAATTAAATTTTTATATGCTACAAGATTTGGTTTGCTGGTATTTTGTTAAGGATTTCTGCATCTATGTTTATTAAGAATATTGGCCTGTAGTTTTCTTTCTTCATTGTGTCTTTGTCATGTTTTGGCACTAAGGTGGTACTGGCTTCATAGAATCAGCTATGGAGAAGTACCTTCTTTATTTTTTGGAATAGTTTCAGTAGAATTGGTACCAGCTCTTCTATGTAAGTCTGGTAGAATGTGGCTATGAATCGGTCTGGTCCAGGGCTTTCTCTGGTTGGTAGGATTTTTATTACTGAGTCAATTTTGGAAGTTATTCTTGGGTCTGTTCAGAGTTTTAATTTCTTCCTGATTCAATCTTGGAAGGTTCTGTGTTTTTAGGAATGTACTTATTTCCTCTAGAATTTCTAGTTTATGTGCATAGAGGTGTTCATAATAGTCTCTGAGGATCTTTTGTATTTCTGTGGGGTCAGTTGTAATGTCACCTTTTGTCATTTCTGATTCTGCTTAGTTGGGTATTCCCACTTTCTGTTTGTTAATCTAGTTAGTGGTCTATCAATCTTGTTTATTTATTTAAAAATAACAGTTTTTGATGCATTGATTCTTTGTGTGGGTTTTGGAGTCACAATTTCTTACAGTTCTACCCTGATTTTTGTGACTTTCATCTTCTTCTGGCTTTGGGGTTAATTTGTTCTTGTTTTTTTAGTTCCACTGGGTATGATGTTACGTTGCTAATTTGAGATCTTTCTGTCTTCTTGATGTAGGCATTCAGCACTATAAACTTTCCTCTTAATACTATTTTTGCTGCATCTCAGAGGTTTTGGTACATTGTATATCTGTTTTATTTATTTCAAATAATTTTTTGATTTCTTCCTTGATTTCATTGTTTGCCCAAAACTCATTCAGGAACAAGTAGTTTAGTTTCCATGTCATTGTGTGGTTTTCCAAGATCTTCTTAGTATTGATTTCTATTAGTTCCATTATTCCCCTGTGTTTCAAGAGTATGATTGGTATGATTTTTATTTGTTTTAATTTATTGAGACTTGTTTTATGGTCAAGCATGTGGTTGATCTTAGAGCATGTTCCATGTGCAGATGAGAATGTATATTCTGTGGCCGATGGGTGGGGTACTCTATCGATGCCACTATTATTGTGTGGCCGTCTAAGTCTTTCTGTAGGTTTAGAAGTACTTGTTTATGAATGTGGGTGTTCCAATGTCAGATGTGTATATATTTCAGACAGTTAAGTTTTCTTGTTTAATTGAACCTTGTTTTAGTTCATTTTCATGCTGCTGATAAAGACATACTCAAAACTGGAAACAAAAAGAGGTTTACTCGGACTTACAGTTCCACATGGCTGGAGAGGGCTCATAATCACGGCAGAGGGCAAAAGGCACTTCTTATGGTGGAGACTTGGCGGTGGCAAGAGAAAAATGAGGAAAAAGCAAAAGCAGAAACCCCTGATAAACTTGTCTGATCTGGTGAGATGTATTCACTATCATGAGAATAGCATGGGAAAGACTGGCCCCCATAATTCAATTACTTCCCACTGGGTCCCTTCCACAACACCTGGGAATTCTGGGCGATACAATCCGAATTGAGATTTGGGTGGGGACACCTGCAAACTATATCATTCTGCCCTTGGCCCCTCCAAATCTCATGTGCTAATATTTCAAAGCCAATCATGCCTTCCCAACAGTCTCCCAAAGTCTTAACTCATTTCAGCATTAGTCATTTCAGCAAAGTCCACAGTTCAAAGTCTCATCTAAGATAAGGAAAGTCCCTTCCCCCTATGAGCCTGTAAAATCAAAATTAAGCTAGTTACTTCCTAGATACAATGGGGGTACGGGTATTGGGTAAATACAGCCATTCCAAATGGGAGAAATTGGCCAAAACAAAGGGGTTACAGGGACCATGTAAGTCCAAAATCTTGTAGGGCAGTCAAATTTTAAAGCTCCAAAATGAACTTCTTTGACTCCAAGTCTCACATCTAGGTCATTCTCATGCAGGAGATGGGTTCCCATGGTCTTAGGTAGCTCCACTGCTGTGGCTTTGCAGGGTATAGCCTCCCTCCTGGCTGCTTTCACAGGCTGGTGTTGAGTGTCTGCAGCTTTTCCAGGCGCACAGTGCAAGCTGTCGGTGGACCTACCATTCTGGGGTCTGGAGGACAATGACCCTCTTCTCACAGCTCCACGAGGCAGTGCCCCAGCAGGGATTCTGTGTAGGGGCTCTGACCACACACTTCCCTTCTGCACTGCCCCTAGCAGAGGATCTCCATGCGGGCCCCACCCTTGCAGCAAACCGGGCATCCAGGCATTTCAACACATTTTTTGAAATCTAGGCACAGATTCCCAAACCTCAATTCTTAACTTCTGTGCAGGTTCAACATCACGTGGAAGCTGCCAGGGCTTGGGTCTTCCACCCTCTGAAGCCATAGCCTGAGCTCTACATTGGCCCTTTTTAGCCATAGCTGGGGTGGCTGGAACAAAAGGGCACCAAATCCCTAGGCTGCACACTGCATGGAGACCGTGGGCCCAGCCCCCAAAAAATCACTTTTTCCTCCTGGGCCTCTGGGCCAGGGTTGGGAGGGGCTACCGTGAAGGTCTGTGACATGGCCTCGAGACAAACTATATCTAACCTTTATCATTACAGGGGTTTGACTCTACAGAATATTGGGTAGAGCCTTTTGACTTTGCTCTGTAGCTATGTGGGCTTCTGTCAGCAGGTTTTATATTGGGCTGTGTGGTGTGACGTACAGGCCAGTAGATGGTGCTTTTGGGTTAGAGGAGCTATAGCCAACAGGGATGGGTATGTACTTGATCCTTGTTTACTGAGAGAAGCTCAGATTAATGTTGTTTTCATGCCTGCTAACACAACATTCATTGGTTGGCTCCATTTCCTATGAATCAAGAAGTATCTTTGACCTTCAAGTCTTATTATTTAAGCAATATATTTTGTAAGGCTATAGCTTCCATAGATAGTAATTCCTCTGATGGATCTGGGCAAAGCACATTAGGAAACTGGAAAGGATTAACCATTTCAAGTACCATTAAGAACATTCATGTTTCATGTGAGGAGGTCAAAGTATTAACGTTTAGAAAAGTTTGGAAGAAGATCATTCCAACCCTCATGGATAACTCTGAGGAATTCAAGACTTCACTGTAGGAAGTAACTGCAGATGTGGTGGAAGTAGCAAGAGAACTAGAATTAGAAGTGGAGCCTAAAGATGTGACGAAATTGCTGTAATCTCATGATAAAATTTGAACAGATGAAGAGTTGCTTTTTATGAATGAGCAAAGAAAGTGGTTTCTTGAGACATAATCTACTCCTGGTGAAGATGCTGTAAATATTGTTAAAATGACAATAAAGTGTTTAGAATATTACATCAACTTCATTAATAAAGCAGATACAGGTTTTGAGAAGATTGACTCACATTTTGGACAAAGTTCTACTGTGGGTAAGATATTAAATACTATGATATTTTACAGAGAAATCTTTCATAAAAGGAAGGGTCAATCCATGTGGAAAACTTCATTGTAGTCATATTTTAGTCAATTGCCACAGCCACTTCAGCTGTCAGCCACCACCACCCTGGTCAGTCAGGCCATCAAAATGGAGGCAAGACCCTCCACCAACCAAAATGTGACTCACTGAAGGCTCAGATGATCAACATTTTTAATCTATAAAGCCTTTTTAATGAAGGTATGTATATATGTTGTTTTTTAGACATAATGCTATTGCACACTTAATACATGGCATCATAGTGTAAACGTAACTTTTATATGCACTGTGAAACAAAAAAGGTTATGAGACTCACTTTATTGCAATATTTGGTTTATTGCAGTGGTCTGAAAAAGAACTCACAATATCTCTGAGGTATGTCTATACATACATATCCTGTTGATTCTATTGGTCTGGAAAATGCTAATATACCACCTGAGGAGATTTTAGGCTAGGACTCACGCCCTGTGCCTTCCTATCCAGTGTTCTTTCAACTTTTAATTGACTGCCTGCAAAAGCCACTAAAGGAAGTTATTAAGTGGACAAATGGTTTCCCTATTTGGAGATATATCACCTTGATGTATCTCTATTAGCATTAAATATTTTCCAGATCTCCTACCTCAAGAAGAAAAAGATAGGGCTCAGATTTAGATAAGAGCCAAAAGGCAGGAGCAGATGTCAGTTCTAGGAAATCGGAGAGCTAAAGCAAGAAGAGCTCTCTCAAGATGATGGGAGATGCCAAGACCATGCCAACAGACAGAGAAAGCAACAGACTGAAGCACCAGGATACTAACTGATGAGAAAGAAACTAAGAGGAGAGCCAAATCCTAGGGAGACAGGACAAGGTGTCAAAAGGGCCAAAAATTCAAACTAGACCAATAAAAGCAGTTACAAATGCAGATGACAGGAATAGTTTCAATGATTCACTCAACAGTCACTTACTGTGCATCTGACATGTTTCAGGCACTATTGTAAGCACAGAGGATGAAATGATGAGCAAAGGAGACATGACATAATCCCTGTCCTCAACTGGTTCGGAGCCTACCTTTTGCAGTTATCTGGAATAATGATTTTGAGCTGAGAAGCAGAGAGGGCATAACTTGCCATGAGCTTGCTTGTACATCTCCAGGGGAACAGGGAAGAGATGTATAATTTTTAAAATGTGTATTTCAAGTGATCCTATACATTCCTACTGGAGAACAATTTTTAAAATCTATTGTTTTCATAACATAAACTATGGAAAGTAAATCTTGGCAAGTTCTTCTTCTAGAAAGGGCAGTTTGAGAAATATTTGCCAAGAATATCAGCAAGCATTTTCAGCTTGCTTGTATGAACTGGCAAAACTGGGATGCAGAAGATCGTTGACTTGCAATACAAGACCAAAATGAAGCAGATATATGTTTATTCACAGGCATACATCAATTACATGTTCTCCAGCTCCCGTTTCCCCTGCTCCCACCTCATATACCTACACACACTTTACATAGACACCCTGTTTGTACAGGGTCTTTTATCCATCACTTCATTCCGCAAGATATGTTGACCATGTGCCAGACCCTGTGCTAGGTACTCAGAATGTGGTCTCTGTCCACATATTGCTTCCTGTCTGCTGGAAGAGCAAAACAATAAGCAAATGCTTGCACTAACAAATGTACATGACAAACTAAGTATGCAGCTAAAATGGAAAGATGTGTAATTCTGTGAGAGCAGAGCTGAGGAAGCCCAGCCCAACCCAGGGTGTCAGAAGGAAAGTGCAGTGAGGTGATTTGACTAATTTAGGTCAGAGACATGGTCCTCTTTTCAGAGCCATGGAACACCTTATTATTCTTTTCCAGCCCATATTTTATCTACGTATCACACAAGAAGGTAGCAAGAAGAGGGTGGAGGCCATCAAATTTGGTGTCAGAATGATTGATAGAAGTGCTATAACCCTTCTGAAAATATTACCTGAATATCATTCACACTATAAGTGTGGCTCTTCCACAGTCCTTTAAGATTTTCATAAATCTTGCTTGTAAGAAAGAGCTGCTAACACTCGCGACACAGCACTTATTTGCAGCTTTTTGATTTTCACCAGGTAAGGCACAGTCATTACTAATTCAGCCAAATAGTTCAGCTTCAACAAGTCATTGGCCCCAGCAGTTTGGAGAAAGCAAAACAAAACAAAACAAAACAAAACAAACATATATCCTGGGCCTGGTTTATGACCCCCAAGGCCAAATGCTTGGCATTTTCTAATGGTTCTTTATGAGATTTTCTTAGGGAATGGATATGTTTGTTAATTTTTAACCTGCTCCTCTTTGCATAAATAAGAAGACAATTAGGTTCATTCTACAGCTCAGATGCATCTATTTACCTCTGCTGATGTAATCAATAAGCATTTCTGACTACCTACTAAGAACGAGGCTCTCCCAGTTGCTGACAGACAAGCAGGGAGACAGAGATGCAAATAAATAAATGCAATAAACCAGGGGAAGTGTGAAACCAGAGTCAGAGACTAAATGTCTGAGAGAGAAGAGGGTGAGGGATTGCTCTGTAGGGAAAGTACTATTCTAGCAGCGATGCAAGATGAATAGCTTCCCAGGCAGGGCATGGAGAGGAGGGTGGGGAGGAGGAGCAGTGGCTCAAGCAGCCGAAACGGCCTTTTCAAAGGTGCACAGGTGAAGAAGAGTCTAGTCATTTGTAAGCAGAAAATGGTTCAGTATGCCCTGCAAGCCTGAGGTATGAGGGAGTGGGGAGTGGTGAGCAGCAGGACTGGTGAGGGGGACTTGTAGCTTTCAATGCCATGTTAAGAGGTTTGGGCTTATCCTGGAGGCAAAAAGCAATCTCTGAAGAATTTTAAGCAGAAATGATGTTGTCATCGGATTTGTTTCAAAAACATCGCCCTGGTAACCGTGCAAAGGATAAACTGGAATGAAGAGAACAAATGCAGGGAGATACACCAGGAGCCCACAGCAGCATGGGTGTGAACCCAGAAAGGCTGTCCCATCTGGGTTTACTATTCCCAGAGCCTGTTTCCTCCACATCAGTCTGGCTCCAGGACTATTCTTTTAACCAGAAATTGTTGTGTTTGTGTTTATTTCAAAATTTCTCCTGGGATCCAGCACTGGGTACATCAAATTGGGTGAGGATTGGGAGGGAATCTTACAAAGGTTTAAAAGGCAAATATTCCAGATTCCTTTTTTTACATCCTCCACAGCCTCCGCCTTGGAAGATAACATTCCCGACCATTGATAATCCATGGTTTAGATTCAGAACTTTTGTTCACTTTTAAAGACTCTCTCACATAAGCATGGAAACTTGTACTTGGAGATAGATGACATCTAATCCCCACACTTCACTTTACAGAGGAAATACAGTCAATGAAAGATAAATGAAGTGATTTAGCCCAGGTTTTCACATATAGTAAATGACAAGATCTAAACCATTATTGACATAGCATAATGGTTTATCACGATCAATCATGGATGTTTAAAATCATGGATGTCAGTAGGCGAATGGATTAATAAACTAGTGCATCCAGCCAGTGGAGTATCATTCAGTACTGAAACAAAATGAGCGATGTATCAAGCCATGAAAAGAGATGGAGGAAATGTAAATGCCTTTTTCTAAGTGAAAGAAGCCAATCTGAAAAGCCTACATACTATATGCTTTTAACTCTATGACATTCTGGAAAAGACAAAACTATGAAGACAGTAAAGTGATCAAGGGTTGCCAGGTGTTAGGGGAGAAGGAGACATGAATAGGTAGGGAACAGGGAATTTCTAGGGTGGTGAAACTACTCTGTACGGTATTGAAATCATGGACACATGTCATTACACATTCTTCCAAATTCACAGAATGTACAATGTTAGGAGTGAAACTGATGTAAACTGTGGACTCTGGGTGATGATGATGTGTCAATGCAGGTTTGTCACTGCAGTTAATGTACTACTTTAGTGGGGGATGTTGAGAATGAGGAAGGCTATGCATCTGTGGAGGACAGGGGGTACGTGGGAAATCTCTATACCTCCCACTCAATTTTGATATGTATCTAAAATTGCTGATATGATTTTGCTCCGTGTCCCAACCCAAATCTCATCCTGTAGCTCCCATAATTCCCATGTGTTGTGGGAGGGAACCAGTGGAAGATGATTGAATTGTGGGGGTGGTTCTTTCCCGTGCTGTTCTCATGATAGTGAATGTGTCTCACAAGATCTGACGGTTTTAAAAATGGTTTTAAAAAGTTTCCCTGTGCAGGTCAGGTGCGGTGGCTCACACCTGTAATCCCAGCACTTTGGGAGGCTGAGGTGGGCAGATCATGAGGTCAGGAGTTCGAGACTAGCCTGGCCAATATGGTGAAACCCTTTCTCTACTAAAAATACAAAAATTAGCCAGGCATAGTGGTGCTCACCTGTACTCTCAGCTACTCAAGAGGCTGAGGCAGAAGAATCACTTGAACCAGGGAGATGGAGATTGCAGTGAGCCGAGACTGTGCCACTGCACTCCAGCCAGCATGACAGAGCAAGACTCTGTCTAGAAAGAAAAAAAAAAAAAAAAGTTTCCATGCGCAAGCTCTTTGCCTGCTCACATCCATGTAAGATGTGACTTGCTCCTCCTTGCTTTCCACCATGATTGTGAGTCCTCCTAGCCATGTGGAACCATAAGTCCAGTAAACCTCTATCTTCTGCAAGTTTTCATGCTCTATCAGCAGCATGAAAAGAGACTAATACAACTGCTATAAAAATAAGTGGTTATCTTGTGTTCTGAAATGTGTTCTTGAGTTGCTGAGAAATAGAGATAGCTGGGAAATGAGATCAAGCATAACCAGTACTCTGTCCTTGATATGCAGCAGTATTATTAGCATCTGTGCAACTATACTGTATAAAGACAATTGGTAGCAAATGACAAAAACTCAACTTGAGTTGGGTTAACTTTAAAACAAAAGTAAGTGATTAGAAACTTCATTTAAATGCATAAAGGACTGAGCTGCAGGTAGTCTCAGAAACAACTGGAAGCACTCGAACATTCCAGGAAACCTCCACATCTCATCTCTGCTTCTTTCTCTCAGGGTTGGGTCATCTTTTGTCTCTCAGGTACACTTGATCCTTTTGGCAGAAGGCAAACATGGACAAAATATGGTGACTAGAGACTCACAGACCTCATCTCTTTTAACTTTACCCAAAAAGGACTGTGTCCCAACCCCTCACACAGACTCTCCCCCCAAAAGTCAAAATACAAAATTTGATTGGGTTTAACTTATGATACATTTTCCACCCCCATCAACCAGCTGAAGTCCTCAGACCAGAAATTGCCACTATAACCACATAGTTGTAGTTGGGGGCAAAACAATTTCTCAAGTTGAATAAAGAAGAGATCCCAGAAAATTATTAGGGTCATAGAGTTCTTCTACTACAGTTGGTTTCACTGATAATGAGTACAAATAATTGTAGAACTTTATTTTATTGCATTTTTTTTTTAGTTTTTAGTTTCATAAAGATGGCAATATTTTATTTGTATGAGTATCATCAATCGTAACTTCTCTTATTTCTAACTAATGTATACAAAGACTTTTCCACAAACAAAACTTTAAATTTAAGAAAATAATAATTTTGAGGTATTTTTTTATTTCCCCACAAGGACCATCATTCATTCATTGCATGTTGCAAGCACTTGAGGTGCACTCATTCTAGTGTTAGGCACCGTTATATTAAGATGCACAAAAACAGAAGAGCTTCCTAAGGACAGGGGACAGCACATCAACTCAGGGTGAAATCTGAGCACTAGGGGTCAATTCACAGTTATCAACCAGAGTCCCTCTCTGAAGAATATGTGAGAAAAGGACCAGGACAATCTGCCAATGAGCAGTAGAACATGAAGAGAAGTGAAGGGGCCTGAGGCTGGGAGTTACAGAACCCACAATGCAGGATGACCCTGTGATAGAAACAAGAGTAAGGAATGACTTACCCTGCCTGCAGATGCTGAGGAAAGTTTTGTAATACTAATGTGAACAGATTTCTGAAGGGTGAATATGGGCTTTCCAGGCAATAGAGGAGGAAAGGCAGAAGTGTGGCAGGAACTGACACATGAAAAGAAATGGTGCATGGAAGTGTGTGACATGTGGACTTGAAAAGGCCACTATAACTGTAAAGAAAATAAACCTACTCAGCCTAACAAGAGAGAGAGAAGGAAGGAGGAAGAAAGGGAAGGAGGAGGAGGAAGAAAGGGAAGGAGGAGGAGGAAGAAAATAAAGGGAAAGAAGGAAAGAAAAGGAGAGGAGAGGAGGGTAAAGGAGAGGAGAGGGGAGGAGGAGAGGGAAGAGAGGAGAGGAGAGGAGAGAGAAGAAGGGAAGGGAATGGAAGGGAAGGAAAGGAAGGGAAGGAGGGAAGGGAAGGAGGAAGGGAGTTTGAAAGTATAGAGGCTGGGCGCGGTGGCTCAAGCCTGTAATCCCAGCACTTTGGGAGGCCGAGACGGGCGGATCACAAGGTCAGGAGATCGAGACCATCCTGGCTAATACGGTGAAACCCCATCTCTACTAAAGAATACAAAAAACTAGCCAGGCGACGAGGTGGGCGCCTGTAGTCCCAGCTACTTGGGAGGCAGAGGTAGGAGAATGGCGTAAACCTGGGAGGCGGAGCTTGCAGTGAGCTGAGATCCGGCCACCGCACTCCAGCCTGGGCGACAGAGCCAGACTCCGTCTCAAAAAAAAAAAAAAAAAAAAAAAAATAAGACAAAGACCCATTGTCCACCTGGGGCATTGAGGTGGCTATTCATGCACAGGCAATATGGCCACTCCCTCTGCTTCTCAAATGAAAGCTCTCACTTTAATTCTCTTTCATGTCATTTCTGCCTTTCTGCATGCAACTACTCTGTTCTAGTTTTGTTGAAAATTATTATTCTACTTACATATCAGCTTGTACATGGCTTAAGATGACCAACCCCCACCCGTGCAGCCCCAGGCCTCTTACTCCACATAACCTTTCTCTTCATGTCTCACAGCTCTCTGTAAAACAGTCTGTCCCTGAAAATTCTGAAGGGAGGGAGGGTGGAAGGAAAGAAAGAAGGAAGGAAGGAAGGAAAAGAAAGAGTGAGTTAGTTTAATTGTCTGATGGTCCTCCTAGGGCTTGCTTCTCTTAGATTGAGATGCATCCCTTGTCTGTATAGTGGAGCCCCTGAAGAAGGCCTTCCCTGGGATCCTTCTTGGTAGAAGGGATAGTAGCCTGGTAGATGAGCTGAAGGGCACATGCTTGACAAATGATGAGACTGGCAGAGCAGTTGGAGCACAAAGCAGTGCTTCACTTGCCCTGCTGCGGAACTTTAGGAGAATGAAGTCCACAACAAAGCAACACCAGAACTAGCATCTATAAGAATGGTGAGATCGGCTCTCAATCCAAGAAACGGTCTGATTATATACGGTCAAGGACAGCATGAAAGAATACGAAGAGATGCCAGGAGCCGAGTAGGGATAATGTCAAGGCTTTAGTGATACATACCACTGAATTCAGCCAGGTAAGCCTGACTGTATGACTACATGTTACATTTATCCTGGATGATGTCTTTCTCATCTGGGGCCACACTGAATGGACCAGTGTGGCACATGAATGAGTTGCTGCTCCACAATGTTTCTCAGATTTCAAGTGGAAATTCGTTACCATAGCTTAAGTGCCATCATTAGTCATTCTAACATTTTGTGATGCTTTTCCAAATGACTGTGGCTACACTCAAATCTAATGTCATAATACAAAATATTGCCCTTTCTTTCCATGTTATTTGAGCTGATGTTTTATGGGGAAGCAGCCAAGAGTGTAAATTCTTGTAAAATTTTTGAGAAGCAGAAACAGAAATTTTGTGTTGGAAAAATAAAGTGGTCTTAAGAATATGTTCTCCTAGGAGCCAGCAATGTCCTAGAAATCAGCTCCCTTGGAAGCTCTGTGTCCCATTTTTCCTAGCCTTGATCAAAGCTGGTAGAGAAAGGAGAAGAAAACTATAAAATAATCATCATTAACAATGGAACCTATGCAATGTTCCTCTCACCTTTCCTGAGAGCTGGATTTACATTAAGCCTCTTCTTAGCACCTTATTTACTTATTAATTTGCGTGCTAAGAGTTTGTTTAATTTTTTAAGGCAGAGGTGAGAGGAGAACTAGAAAAGAGAAGAAAATAATTAAGTCTCTCTTCAGTAGGTTTTTTTTTTAAGGCAGGAGCTAGACATCAGCTTAGTTGGATTGGAAGCTGTAAGCAGCACATTAACTTTTAACAAGTTTAAATGCAGGTAATTGCTATCCATGTAAGACCTACAACCACCTCTTTCTAGTCACTTGTTTCAATTTGGGGTTCATTTTTGAGTTAAGTATCTCAGATTATAGAAGATGGACATGTGCCCATTTATCTATGGGTAGGAGGAAGTAACAAAGTAAAAAGCCCATTCATCATTAGAACCATCCTCACTATCATTACTGCCACCATCATCCTCTTCATCATCATCACTATCACCACTACTGAGCTTCTGCTGTGTGCTAGGCTCTCATCTAAGCTTCTTGTGTACATCACCTTATAAGGGATGTACACACTCTACAATGTAGATATTATTACTGTGCATTATTTTGCAGATGAGGAAAGTGAGACTCCTAGAGATAGTATAAATTGCCTAAAGCCACTGAGGTAAGGGAGCTTGAACTGAAATTCAGGTCTTTCTGGTTCCACACTTTATATTCTCAACTAGGGTGCTGCACACATTCTAAGGGATCTCAATCCTGAGATTGTTTGACTTCTGAATAAGGAAATCAGTTCGTAAGCAGGGAGATCATCTGACTCAGAGTCCTAAAGTCTGTGTTTCAGTCCAGACAATCAGTAAATAATTTTGTTGAACTTGGCAAGATTAATTACAGCTGGACCTTGGTTAATTGCAGTTGGACCTTGGTTCCCCATTTCTACCATGGGGGATTGGACCAGTTGATCTCAGAAATGTCTTCCAATCCTGATATTCTGTGATGTGGAGATCTGGGGACTACCTGTCCTTACTAGATTTCTTCAAACAAAAAAGGGCAAGCTCTCCCAGTTCCCTCATCTGTAAATAGGATTGGCATCCTTGATTTCTATCGAGAGGTCAAAAATCTGTCTCATAAATGTTTTGGGAAAATATGCCAGTGAGGTTAATGTTCAAACATTGTGTTTCATCTTCTCCCACATCCAGCAAGAACTGCTACTTCCATCCCCCTCGGCCATAGGCAGATGCCATCAACGCCCCGAGGCTCTACAAGCTCCAATAGTCTTAGAGGCTAAAAGGGTAAGCAATGTTTACTTTTAAAGTTACATTTTTTGCTTCATGAAAGGATCCACTAAATAAACCCTTTAAATAGCAATCTCTTTTAGAACATTTAAAAGTAATTTAATTTACTTCTTCAGATACACATTTACCATATCAAGCAAGGGCTGCCTTTATCTCCAACCAGAATTTTGAATATTTATCACTCTAATAAAAGCAGAGACCTTTTATTTTTATAAAGGAAAATATATAAATTCACTGACTGAAAGTGTATTCATTGCTGGCCTATTTATTAAGCACTGAAAACTGGGCTAGGTATTGGGAATAAAAGCGTGAGCAAGATCGGTGCAGCGACTTTCTGCACCGAATTCTTAAGTCCAGTATGTCAGTAGATAATTTTAAAAGTGATAGCTTAAAATGAAATAAAGGCTATGATAGGAGAAGTATAGGTTTTATAGATACTGCAAGTGTGAGCATGTCATGGGAGGCTTTCTGGAGCAAGTGATATTTTTACCAAGACCTGAGCTCAGAAGGAAATAGGTAAGGGAAGGTGGGTGGGTATGAGGAGATTGTGGAGATTGGTCCAGAAAAAGAAAAAACAAGTATGAAGATTCAGGAAAGAGAGAGCAAGACATACTGAAGTCACTCATAGCAATATAAGACAAGAATATCTAAAACATGAGGTTGTTCAAGTAGATAAGGGTCATCTCCAGAAGGACCATAAAAGCCTTCTTGAGACCTCAGTCTGAGTAACTTCAGGGAAGTCACTTAACTTTTCTGATTTGCAGACTTCCAATGTGAAACATGAGTGGTTTAGAATAAATAACGTCTAAGGCCTCTTTCAACTATGAATTTAACATCATAGCTTAAGGCAGGGGATAAGACTGGGGAAATAACTTTACCTGAACTTCATTAGAGGTGTAAAGTGATCAAGTTAAGGATGCACTCGTTTCTTTACTAAATAGTTACTTAAACCTATTTATGTTCCAGCAACAAAATTAGACAGAAGTGATCATTAAACAAGTATTTACAAAAATAATATACAAATATTATGTTTTAATTATTATATAGTCAAAATAATTACATAGTCAGATTTTATAAAGTGCTATGAAGGAAAATAAGGTTCTAATAAAGAATATCTACCATAAACCTACAGAAACATCACACTTCATGATAAAACATTAGGAATATGTCAGGACTATAGTCTGTGATTTCCATTAAACATTGTAATGAATATTCTAGCCAGAACAGTAAAACAGAAAAATAGAAAAGAATAAAGATCAGAAAGGAAAAAACAAAACCATTGCTTTTAACAGACAATAAGATAATTTAAGTGGAAAATCTTGGTTTGAATTAATAGAAAGCACATCAAAGTTGAATAAAAAGGGGTTGATTAAAAAATCAATTGTTATACAATTGTTATATCAAATTGAAAGCTTAAAATGTGCTTAAAATGCCATTTCTAGTAGACGATTTGCGAGTTCTTTAAGAAAAAATTTACAAAACTTTATAAGTACATTTAAAAAGATCTAAGTTAATTGGTGATAGCCGTATTTATGGAGGACCCTGATATTATTGCAATGTCAATTCTCCTGAAATTGATCTAAGATAAAATGCAATTCTAATCAAAATCACAAAAAGCTATTTACAAAACAAGCTGTTTCTAACATTTATTCATACAAGAAAAGTGTCAAGAGTATCTATGACAAGTATGATTTATAGGATAAGATATCAAACTTTATAAGAAATTTATAACAATTAAAATAGTGTGGCAGTTGCCGATTAACAGATAAAAATAACCAATGGTATAAAACAGAGACTTCAGAAACAGATCTGTGGCCATTTTGGTACTTGAATACAGTCAATCAGTGGGGAAATAATGCACTATACAATACATAAAGCTGAGGAAATGATATTAATTTTAAAAAAATAGTAAGATCTTTACATAACACCTACTCCAAACAGTTTCACATGAATTAATAACCTAAATGTGAGAAAGTAAAATCTGTGTATCCAAAAATATGTAACCACCTTTTCATACCAAGGAGTATATGATTTCTTAAACTGGACACAAAATGCCTAAACTGTAAAAGACTATATTTGCCTGCATTGAAATTTTAAATTTCTGCTTAGGTTTCTTTTTTAAAGTTTCTAACTAAAAAATTTCTTTTTTAGTTTCTTTTTTAAAATTAGTCCCAGACAAGCTATCCATTTATTTAAGAAAATATTAATATACATCATTTATAAATAATTCTTACCAATCAATCCAAAAGAGGCAAATGACTGAAAAGAAAATTGGGCAAAATATGAAAATAAACAAATCATAGAGGTGAAAACATAAATGGCCAAAGAACACAAAATGATGTTCAATTTCCCTATAAATAGTACAACAAAAATTACATCTTACATCAATTCAAGGGAAGGAAAGAAGGAAAGAAGAAAAAAAGAGAAAAGAAAATAAAGAAAATTTGTTAATACAAACTGTTGGTAAGGATGTGGAGAATGGTACTTTGTATATACATCAGATGAAAGCTTGAGTTAGTACAACATTTTGAGAATTATTTTGATAATATCTAGAAAGTTAAAAATAAGTATGTACCCTAGAGAAACTCTTGTGTATGGACTTAAATATTCATCTACAAGAATGACAAAGCAGTGATGTTACTAAGAGCGAAAAATTGGAAAATGCCTAAATGCCCCCAAAGGAGCACTAATAATAAATCATGGTGTAGTCATAGAATGAATACCAGACAACAGTTAATATGAATGCTCTAGTGTTGTATGTGTCAGTGTAGATTAAATGTCAGAAAGCTGCAGTCACAAAAAAGTAGGTTGCACAAGGGTGTCATTCATATCAATGTTAATAAACTGCCAAATATAGATTATCTATCAATCTATATATAGAGACAGATATTGGTAGATTGATAGATATCTATAGATAGATAGATCAATATAGATAGATGATTGATAGATAGATAATCATGCATGGGATAATAAATATAAATTTCAAAAAATAATTACCTCTGGGGGTTGGCAAGAAGGAAAATGGGATTGGTTAAACACTTGAATTTACACAAAAATATTTTATAATAATTTTCAAAAGAGAAAAGAGACATTTTCTGCTTCTGTGTTGAGTGTGGCTGAATACAAATAAAATAAATACTAAAAAGTATCCATAGGATTCAGCAACATGGAAGACACTGGTGGCCTAAGAAGTATTTTCTTTTTTTTTTTTTTTTTTTTTTTTTTTGAGACGGAGTCTCGCTCTGTCGCCCAGGCTGAAGTGCAGTGGCCGGATCTCAGCTCACTGCAAGCTCCGCCTCCCGGGTTTACGCCATTCTCCTGCCTCAGCCTCCCAAGTAGCTGGGACTACAGGCGCCCGCCACCTCGCGCGGCTAGTTTTTTGTCTTTTTTAGTAGAGACGGGGTTTCACCGTGTTAGCCAGGATGGTTTCAATCTCCTGACCTCGTGATCCGCCCGTCTCAGCCTCCCAAAGTGCTGGGATTACAGACTTGAGCCACCGCGCCTGGCCAAAGTATTTTCTTTCTTTCATGCAGCAAGCATACAGGTGTGTTTATTCTTGGTAATCTGTTGCTATGTAACAAACTATCCAGGTTGTAAAGCTTAAAGTAGCAAGCACTTATTATCTTAACAGTTTCTGAGGGTCAGGATCTCAGAAATGACATAACTGGGTGGCTCTGGCTAAGGCCCTTTCATGGGGTTGCAGTCATGATGTCAGCTTGGGCTGCAGTCATCTGAAGGCTTGAATGGGGCTGGAAGAACTGCTTCCAATGTGACTTCCTCACAGGACTGGGTAGTTAGTTGTGATGGTTGCCAGGAGTCCTGTTCCTCACCATGTGGACCTTTTGAGTGTCCTAGTGACATAGCAGCTGCTTCCTCTCTGAGAAACTGATTCAAAAAAGAAGTCATAACCCACACTATCTTTTATGACCTAGTTTCTAATATTGCATACTATAACTTCTGCTTTAGTTCGCTCAATAGAAGTAAGTTGCAAAAGTGCAGTTCACACTCAAGATAGGGAGAATTAGTCTTCACCTCTTGAAGGGAGGAGTGTCAAAAAATGTATGGATGAATTTTCAAACCATCACAATGCATTATAAGATCTTTGTGCTCTGAGACATATAAATATAATATTAGATGTAATTTCTGCTGTCCAGAATACAATTTTGTAAAGGAGTTAAGTCACATACAAGACAGTTCACATCCAAGCCCTGAAAGAGTAGGGGCAGTCAGATAGGCTGCTGATAAATAGTTCAGTGAAAGGAGATGGAAATCTTCTTATCCCAGGGACCAGAAGACCTGGGATAAGCATATGGGATCGTTGAAGATCCTAGCACATAAACAGCATGATAGGAACTGCATTGGTTAGTGCTTGGAATCAGAGAAACTGCATCCAAAGAATATTTTGTTTACCTTTATTATAGAAGACATCATATTGTATTAGAATATCGCTTATGGAGATTTGCCCCAGGTAGATAGAAATTCACATGCTATCCTCAGAGCCTTTGTGTTTCCTCAGAGCAAGGACTGAATATTCTCCATTTCTGTGTCCTCAGGAGCTATTCCTATACCTGGCACCTGGTAAGTCACTCATAATAGTTTGTTGAAGGAAATATGTGTTGAAAAATAGAATGAAAAAATGAGTAAGTGAAAGACTGAGTGAACAAATGAATTCTCTGCTGCCAAGATGCTGGCCCAGACCATTTGTGTGGGAGAACAGAAACAGGATGGACACATAAGAAGTGAAAAAGAGTGCAGAGGGTTGAGATTCCTTGGTCTACATGAAGGCCACAGCATAACCAGAATGAATACCAGCCTCCACTGTCTCAGAGGCAAGGGAACAGTCCCTCTGGTCTTGCAGAATTCCTACCATAAGATGTCCAAAAGCCAATCAACTTCTAACCGTCCTTCTCTAGATAAGCAGACATAGCTGCCTCTCCCTACCTGCCTTTACTCAGAAATTATCATCTTTTCCTGTCTTTCAGTTGCCCACCCCGAACCCTTTACTATTTATAGGCTTCTGATCTAAATCTTCACTTTGTCCTAGACCACTAGCATTTATAGGAGTGTGATCTGAAGATCATCAGGAAAAAAAAAAAAAAAGAAAGAAAATGGCGCTTGGAGGGGATGAGGATAGGTCTACGCCTTAACACACTGGAAAAGCGTTGAACTCTTTACAATCCTCCCCCAAACCCTATGATGGACAATGTATAAATTCTGGCAGTAAAGAATTCTATTTAACATTTTTAAAAAGTTTGCTTCTCAAATGTATTTGACCTCAGGATGCTTTTCATTGTAAAATTAATGATGATGAGAATGATAATATAATGTAACTGACTGCTTTTTATATGTTCACCATTGTGCTGAGAACTTTGTGTAACTTATCCATTGACCCTCAGTAGAACTTTATGATGTGGATATTCTTACAATTCCTATGTATGGATGAAGAAATCATAATACAGAGAGTTTAAATAACAACCCCAGGCAAAGAACTAGGAAGTAGCCAAGATGAGATCTGAATCCACCTCTACTTGGTTCCAGGGCCTATGGTTTAACACCAAATAAACCATTCTGTCCTGGAGAATATTTTCTGAAAAGCATTGTCCTAACCTCTTTTCAAATGCATCCTCCCTCTTCTCCACCTTGTGCCCTGATAATGTGCCCTCCCCTCCTCATCTTTAGTGTTCATCTTCTAGTCTCCCTGCCAGGTTTTCCTAGTTCATTGTAGGCTCTCAACAAATATCGCATGAATATATGCATCCTCTCCAATGCTAATTAAGTAGTTGAAAGTACTACCATGAGAAAACTCATACAAACATGTATGTGTGTATCTTGTCAATTCAATGCTTGTACAATATGTTATATTTTTCTCACGATTTTTTTTTTTCGAGATGGAGTCTCGCTCTATCGCCAGGCTGGAGTGCAGTGGCGCAATCTTGCCTCACTGCAACCTCTGCCTCCCTGGTTCAAGAGATTCTCCTGCCTCAGTCTCCCATGTAACTTGGACCGCAGGCACATGCCAACATGCCTGGCTAATTTTTGTATTTGTAGTAGAGATGGGATTTCACCATGTTGGCCAGGATGGTCTCCATCTCTTGACCTTGCGATCTGCCTGTCTTGGCCTCCCAAAGTGCTGGGATTACAGGCGTGAGTCACTGTCTCATGAATTTTTTTAAAAAGAATCTCATGCAGAGCTTCCTGACTGCTTGCATTATCTTCATCAATATTCTGCATCCCAGAGGGCTCCAGTAAAATCTGTTTGGCTGATTAATCCTCACTTTCACCATAATTAAAAGTAAGACTCAGTCGCTGCTTGAGCAGCCCTCAGTTGGATAAGAATTCACACAGTGGTCTGTCTACTCTAATCCATGGCAGGGCAGTTCATGAAAGGGAAAGCCGCAAACTGTTCAAAGGTGGGGCCAACTGGGAATCCAAGGAAAGAAGCACCAAACAACAGAGTGATCAGGCTAAAGCTTTTATTCATTCATTCATTCATTCATTCATTCATTCATTCATTCATTTATTATTCCAAAGCATTTACTAGGGGAACTTACACACAGGGCTTCAGCGTGTCCTCACAATGGACATAGAACGAAAGAGATGTTCTACTTCATTAAGTCCACATCAAGGGGGTTGAGGTATGGAGTTTGTATGAGGGTTTAAGAGATCTGGCTAAAGCCACAGGCTAGTTTCTTTCAATGTTTTGAACAACCTAAACACCTTCATCAGCGCCTTAGAATGTTCAAGCCCCCAGCTCGGGTTCAAGCCAACAGGTGAAATCATGCAGCTGGACAGGTCAAAATACCTTTTGTTTCTCAGTCAGGATAGAGAAAAAAGCGGGGAAAACTAAAGAAGCCTACACCCCTCCTCACACAGACACACACACACACACACAGACACACACACACACACACAGATTACTGTGTTACAATGTTAGAGGGGCCATCAGAAAAGTCTCAATACCTCTCTCTTTTCAGTTCACAAGAAGCAGCTAAATCTGGGCTGACGCACAGTTCTGAAAAGACAGGTAGAAATGTGCTTGCTAATCATTTTCTAGGCATCCCTCCTAGTCTTCTTATCTGGCTACCTAGAGGAAATCTTCGACCTCACCTTGGGAGTGCTCAGTGTCTCTCCTCCTGAAAAAGACTGTCAAGCTGGTAACCTGAAAAATCGCTCCAAATGACCTGCAGGTGTCTGGGCTAACAAAGAAATTCCATGTGAAATATGAATATCTTTTATTGAATGTGAACTTTAGACTGTGTCAAAGTCCTCACCAGCCCTCTCCATGTGTTCCCTGCTTTCTCTGTTTTATTGTTATTGTTATTGATAGTATTCAGCCAGACTTAAGACTGCCTTCTGAAAGCACTGTTCCTCCCTCCCTAGAAAGTCATTAGTGTGCATCTTACGGCCTTGGAGATGATTAAAGGATGATTTCTATTCCCTTCTAGTCATTTGTCATTTTGCCTTGATCATAACAGTCTAGGGTAAGTTTACAGGGAGATTTAATCAAGTGACTGGAGTAGAATTGTACAAGATGTCTCTCCCGAGATAGGGGAATGGGAAAGGATGCAAAGATTGGGCAGACCCAGTCCCCACCATTTCCTGGGTATAGGATTCTAATCAAGTCCCTTCCCCTCTATGAGCCTCAGTCATCTGGAGAATATGAGATTAACAAGCTGATGCTCATAAACACACCAGGCACAGATGTGGCTGCACACAGCAGGTGCTCCACAAGTGAGAGGCTTCCTCCAGCCTTGCTTTTAAAGAAGACTCCTAGTGCTGTCCCTCTAGGACAACTGTTTACCAAGTGGGTAAAGTCTGGTATCTACAGAGACATAGCCTGGGATGCCTCCAGAAGATCATGGAGAACGACTCGAGGGCTGAAAGTGGCAGAGCTTTCAAACATCTCCATTTATAAGGGATATATAAATTAGTTAAATTAATAGAGACAAAAAGCAGAATGCTGGTTTCTGGGGACTTGTTTGCTAATAGGTAGAGAGTTTTTTTGCAAGATTAAAAAGTTCTGGAGATCTATTTTCACAATGATGTGAATACACTTAATGCCGCAGAACAGCACACTTTAAAATGGTGAAGGTGGTAAATTTTATGTTATGTGTGTTTCAATGTGAGATTGCTTAACCCAGATGAAACTCTAATCAACCCCACTCTGGTCTATTGTTCTATAACCAAAGAGAGGCTAGGAGACCATCCCTAGGACAGAAGAGACCTCCTTGTTGGTTATAGCTGTGCACTCTGGGAGGGAATTGAGATTTTGAGAAGCAGCTTTGTGCCAGGGTCTGGGGCATGGCGAGGTGAATAAGGCACAGTCCCTGTATGCACACAGGTTTTTTGGCACAATGAGAAAGGAGCTGTTCCAGGACTGTGTACATTGTGCTGTAAGAGAGGGATTCCTTCTACCAGGAAAGCCGGGTAGGGAAGGCCTCCAAACCATGGGATTAGGGGCTAGGCATTCAGAATGTTCAAGAGTTTCTTCAACAGAGAGGCTGCCTAGACTGAGGGAAGAGGAGGAGCGAGAACCTAAAGAAACAGAATGAAGTGGGAGTGGGGAGTGACTCTAAAAAGGTAATGTGGGCCAGATGGTAATGAGCCTCACATGCAGTGTTAAGATGCTCTGGCAAACGATTATCACTGAAAGGTTCTTTTCTTCTTTTTCTTTTTCTTTTTTTTTTTTTTTTTTTTTGAGATGGAGTCTCGCTCTGTCACCCAGGCTGGAGTGCAGGGGTGCGATCTTGGCTCACTGCAAGCTCTGCCTCCCGGATTCACGCCATTCTCCTGCCTCAGCCTCCCAAGTAGCTGGGACCACAGGCACCCGCCAACAAACCCGGCTAATTTTTTGTATTTTTAGTAGAGACGGGGTTTCACCTTGTTAGCCAGGATGGTCTCGATCTCCTGACCTCGTGACCTGCCTGCCTCAGCCTCCCAAAGTGCTGGGATTACAGGCGTGAGCCACCGCACCCAGCACTGAAAGGTTCTTAAGCAATGAATGACATCAAATCTACTTGTCCTGAATACCTCTTTTTGTCAGATTTCAGAATTTGATTAACAAGGTTGTGCTCCCTTGAAAACTTCCAGTAAACAGTAATTGTTCTTTAGCATTTGGAAAGTAATTTTACATTCACTATTATATTTATTATTTAAATAAGTAATAATGTAACACATCTAATACAGTGATGTATCAGTGCCTTTTGACTGGAAATAAAAGAAACATATTCTGCTAAGAATTAAAGAGATAACTGAAGAGCTGATTACCAAATGTCAGGAAACGAACAGTGCCAGGCTCCACGGTCCATGAAGGAATGCCCTGCCCTAGAGGATGCAACATGAGGATGAGTCAGGACCAACCATTTCCTTTTTAATGTTTTTTTCCCACATTTTACAGTTTTTAAAACATAAAGACAAACATACAAAATAATAAACATTATTTATATATATTTATAAACTGTGTTCCCAACATTCCAGGACTACCAAATCATTACATGTTGTCATATTTGTTTTAATCAACTATTAAAGATACAATGGAAGGTACTCTGAGTTTCCTCTCCTATCTCATTTCATATTCCTCTCTCAACGGTCATGACACTCATCCTTTACATACATGTTTCTATTATTTTATTATATATTTGGATACATAAAAAATATATGGTATTGTTTCTCGACTTGCCTTTTTTGCTCAACATTTTTATTTTGAGTTTTGACCAAATTTACTCATCCAGGCTTAGTTCGCTCATTTTCATTGAAGTATAATAGCCCATTAACTAGATCAGGGGTGTCCAATCTTTTGGCTTCCCTGGGCCACACTGGAAGAAGAAGATTTGTCTTGGGCCACACATCAAATACACCAATGCTAAGGATACCTGATGAGCTAAAAAAAATTGCAAAAAAAAAAAAAAAATTTCGTAATGTTTTAAGACAGTTTACAAATGTGTGTTGGACTGCATTCAAAGCCATCCTGGGCCACATGCAGCCTGCGTGCAGTGGGTTGGACAAGCTTGATCTAGATAATTCTCCATTTTCTTCCTCCTTCCCTCCTCCTCTTCCTCCTTCTGCTCCTGTTTTCTCTCTGTTTCTGTCTCTCTTTTTATTTTGTTTCTTAGACACTGAAATGAACCATGGTAAGGATTGTTAGGAAGTATTCTTAGATACACATAAAGTGAGGAGGGGAAGACTGAGAAGAGGGAGAGTTGAATTGAGATTTGGCTGTGGCAGGGGTCTCAGCCTATCCCACAGGCAGCTTTGGAAATGCGATGGCCTTCAGAGTTGTCCCAAATGGAGGTGAAGTGTCCTTAGTATCACTAGATTAACCAATCGTTAGCCATTGTGCCCTGGGAAGAAGCATAGCCTTGGGCGAGCCAGTTCTCAGTGTGCAAGGGCAGTTCCTAGCTTTGAGCCTTCGGCCCCTGGAAATGCAAGCACTGGGGAAGCTGGGTGCCAGTCCGAAGAGAGGATCTGGGCAGATGACCTGAGTATCCACCACAGACTGATACGGTTCTTTGGCACTCAACATTTATTTTATCTTTCTTCCAGTGTGACTTGTAATGGAAAGCCCAGAAAGCTCTCAACTATATTTCTCGGCCTCCCTTAGAAGTAGTGCTGTAGATGTGGCCTAGTTTGCACCTGTGTGAGATTCAAAAGCAAGGTGTGAGATGGACGCTGTGTTTCTGCTCCTGCATTTCTGCTGGCAAGCAGAGGCTGGAGGGAAAGGACAGAGCAGGTGGCTTTTCTGCACCAGTGATGGCAGATTCCAGTGTCCATGCATTAGCTTTGTGGGTGTTGAGAAACAACCAAGGGGGGCATCCTTTCTGCAGGGGCAGGTCACACAACAGACGCAGCATGTTCTAGAATCAGCAGCTTGAGCTTCTTATCTTGGCAACTTCCTGCTTGTGGTCATGGCAGGTTGGTTCTGGAGCCAGAGGTATGCTGATCTCAGAGGAGGCAGCCGCTCTTTGTTGGGGCCCAGTTCTGGGGTGTGACTCTGGAGGCCGTACCAGACATCTCTAGGATATTTCTTCAGTGCTTCCCTCAAGGATTCTCTAAGCCACTTACTACCCTTAAATGTTCCCCTCCTCACTTAAGTCACCCAAGTGATTTCAAGGTCCTGCACCTGAAATCTGACTAATTTACATTGGTTATTTACAATTTTATTTAGTAATTTGTATTAGATATTTGAATTTTTTTCTAACTACTTATATTAGTCCATTTTTACACTGGTGATAAAGACATACCTGAGACTGGGAAGAAAAGGAGGATTAATTTGATTTACTGTTCCACAAGGCTGGAGAGGTCTCATAATCATGGCAGAAGGCAAAAGGCACTTCTTTCATGGTGGCAATAAGAGAGAATAAGGCAAAAGCAAAAGTGGAAACCCGTGATAAACCCATCAGATCATATGAGACTTACTCATTATCACAAGAATAGCACAAGAAAGACCGGCCCCCATGATTCGATTACCTCCCCCTGGGTCCCTCCCACAACATGTGGGAATTCTGGAAGATACAATTCAAGTTGAGATTTGAATGGGAACACAGCCAAACCATATCATTCTGCCCCTGCCCCTCCAAATCTCATGTCCTCACATTTCAAAACCAATCGAGCCTTCCCAACAGTCCCCCAAAGTCTTAACTCATTTCTGTATTAACCCAAAAGTCCACAGTCCAAAGTCTCATCTGAGACAAGTCAAGTCCCTTCCACCTAAGAGCCTGCACAATCAAAAGCAAGACAGTTACTTCTTAGATACAATGGGGATACAGGTATTGGGTAAATAGAGCCATTCCAAATGGGAGAAATTGGCCAAAACAAAGGGGTTACAGGGCCCATGCAAGTCTGAAATCCAGCAAGGCAGTCAAATTTTAAAGCTCCAAAATGATCTTCTTTGACTCCAGGTCTCACATCCAGGTCATGCTGATGCAAGAGGTGGGTTCCCATGGTCTTGGCCAGTTATGCCCCTGTGGCTTTGCAGGGTATTGCTTCCCTCCTGGCTGGTTTCACAGGCCGGCATTGAGTTTCTGCTGTTTTTCCAGGCATTTGGTGCAAGCTATCGGTGGATCTACAATTCTGGGGTCTGGAGGACAGTGGCCCTCTTCTCACAGCTCCACTAGGCAGTGCCCCAGTAGGGACTCTATGTGGGGACTGCAATCCCACATTTCACTTCTGCACTGCCCTAGCAGAGGTTCTCCATGAGGGCCCCACCCCTGCAGAAAACTTTTGCCTGGGCATCCAGGCATTTCCATATATCTTCTGAAATCTATGCAGAGGTTCCCAAACCCCAGTTCTTGACTTCTTTGTACCTGCAGGCTCAACATCACATGGAAGATGCCAAGGCTTGGGGCTTCCATCCTCTGAAGCCACAGCCCAAGGTGTATGTTGGCCCCTTTCAGCCATGGCTGGAGCAGCTGGGACACAGGGCACCAAGTCCCTAGGCTGAACACAGCATGGAGATTCTGGGCCTAGCCCACAAAGCCACTTTTTCCTTCTGGGCCTCTGAGCCTGTGATGGGAGGGGCTGCTGTGAAGATATGTGACATGGCCTGGAGACATTTCCCCATGATCTTGGGGATTAACATTAGGCTCCTTGCTACTTATGCAAATTTCTGCAGCCAGCTTGAATTTCTCCCCAGAAAATGGGTTTTTATTTTCTACTTCATCATCAGGCTGCAAATTTTCTGAACTTTTACGCTCTGCTTCACTTTTAGAATGAAATGCTCTTAACAGCAACAAATTAACATCTTGAATGCTTTGCTGCTTAGGCATTTCTTCTACCAGATATGCTAAATCATCTCTCTCAAGTTCAAAGTTCCACAAACCTCTAAGCCAGGGGCAAAATGCCACCAGTCTCTTTGCTAAAACATAACAAGAGTCACCTTTGTGCCAGTTCCCAACAAGTTTCTCATCTCCAAATGAGATCAACTTGGTCTGGATTTTATTATCCATATCACTATCAGGTTTTTGGTCAAAGCCATTCCATAAGTCTCTAGGAAGTTCCAAACTTTCCCACATTTTCCTGTCTTCTTCTGAGCCCTCCAAACTGTTCTAACCTCTGCCTGTTACTCAGTTCCAAAGAAGCTTCCACATTTTGGGGTATCTTTTCAGCAATATCCCACTCCTGGTACCAATTTACTGTATTAGACTGGTTTTATATGGACAAATGTCTTCTGATAAAGACATACCCGAGTCTGGGAAGAAAAGGCGGGTTAATTTGACTTACAGTTCCACAAGGCTGGGAAGGTCTTATAATCACGGTGGAGGATGAAAGGCACTTCTTATATGGTGGCAGCAAGAGAGAATGAGAAAGAAGCAAAAGCAGAAACTCCTGATAAACCCATCACATCTCGTGAGACTTATTCACTATCACGAGAATAGTAAAGGAAAGACAAGCTCCCATCATTCAATTACCTCTCCCTGGTTTCCTCCCACAACACATTGGAATTCTGGGAGATACAATTGAAGTTGAGATTTGAATGGGGACACAGCCAAAACATATCACTGCTACTAAGAGCAATGTTGAAATAAACATCCCTACACATATCATCTCTTAAATATATGCAATAATTTCTCTGGGGCACAAGAGCATGTCTTCAGCATTAATAGGTAGTGCGGCAAAGCTATTTTATCATCTTATGCTCCCCCTAACATAGCACTACAATGTTTCGCTCAAAGCCAGTATCTAAGAACATTAACTGAGGACTAGCTTCTTGAAAATTGCAACTTTAAGCAAAACGATGTATAATAAATCCATTTTTTAATCAACATTATCACAAAACGACCTTGGATGAAATGACCTTGAATGAAACGACTTTGACTAAAAAGATGTTATTCAAGGACCTGCTGTATAAGAGTTTGATTTCTCATCCCTCACCCCTGAACTCTCCTGCCTTTCCAAGTCTCAAATAAATCTATGAAAACAAAAAATTTAATTTTAAAAGAGTTTGATTTCTCTAACATCATTGCTAACCCCTGGAACTCATATATTTTTATATTTGCCAGTCAGTGTGAAGTGATATCTCTGTTGTTTTATTTGCTCTAACAATTAGTGAGAGTAAGCATTTTTTCATATGTTTATTCATCATTCATATTTCCTCTTCTGTGAACTCCTGTTCACATCCTTTGTGGATTCTTCGTCTTAGTTGTTCTTCTTTTTCTTATTGATTTGCAAAATTTATTTATGTATTCTGGGCTCTAATTCTTTGTTCATTATGTGTGTTGTAAATATAGTCTCCAATCTGTGGCTTGTCTTTTAACTTTTTATGGTATCTTTCAATTATGCAGAGGTTTTAAATCTTTTAAGGTGGTTTAGAATTATTGCCTATGGTGATATTGGACAAATATCAGAAAGAGTTGTGGGGTCAAATTCCAAACTCTCACTTACTGATGTCCATGGCTTCAGGAACTTTTATGCAAAGAAATGTATATCTTTTTGAGCTAAGTAGTGCAATTATGGTTATGTTTTTTTTCTTAATATTCAATCTAATTTGCCATTGCTTTGTACCAAGAGAATACATGAGTCATTCCACTTAAGATTCAAATTCTAGGAAAAAACAGATAATCTAGCTAGTGTAGCTTGAATAATATGCTCTCTCTTGGCCAGGAGATTGTGGGCCATCTTGACTGATGCAGTTCTACCAACTGTGTCAATGGAAGAGGAGGAGATCCCCAAATCAGAGCCCTGATGCAGTCTTCAGATATAGGCAAAATGGAACCTGGGCAGGCAAAACGATCGATCTAGCTTCAAGGGCTTGGCGATATGACACTGAATAAATAATTGCTATTTCTTAGTTGTAGTAATTAGAGAGTTTTGTTTTGCAAGATGATAAAATAGCATCAACTCTGGATAACATATTTACATATGGCACAATGGAAGCATAAAAAAAAAACAAAACCTCAAATCAGTCAAGGGCATTAGAGAAGGATTCAGAGGAAGTAACTAGTGCTTCAGTCAAAAATCAGGGGAGATTTTCTAGGCTGAGGAAACAGCACATACAAAGAAAGGGAAATGTAATAGGCAAGTCATAATCAGACAGCTCCAAGTAGTTTAGTATGGCAGGCATGTGAACTGCAAGGACGAGTGGTTATAGGTAAAGACAGAGAGGAACAACGTGTCTTATAACCATCCACTAATAGATGTCTTTGGAGAGAAATAAAGGAGTGTGGGGAGGTATTTCTAATGATAGAAGCTAAAATAAGAATATTGAAATTTAGGTGTTAAAATATCTCAGGCTTCATGGAGACTAGCACACTGTCTCCCAGCTGTTTCAAGTTCCCACCATCAGAGAAGACTACCAACCAGGAAGGACGTGAGCGAGGTGTAGCTCATCTTCTGTTCTTGGATTAAATGTATAGATCTCCATCTGCAGTGATATACCAACAACCCCTAAAGTTAGAAAAGCATATGAGAGTCCTAGGCAGGAAGAACTTAGAACCTAGATTTTTTTGTACAATCAAATATAATGTTCTTGTTCAAAATACTTCCTGATTATTGTTTTAGGACACAGTAACACCTTACTTATAGACATGCCTGTGGCATAGAAAAGTAGAGAGGGTATAAAATGTGGTGTCAGCTGCCCTGGGTTTCCACCCAGCCTCTGCCACTTGCCAGTTATGTGGCCTTGGACTTCTCCAAACTTGAGTTTTCACACTTACGAAATGGTGATTAAAACACCTCCGGAGCCCACCAACACCCAAAGCAGATAAGTAAACAAAACTTAGCTCTCTACATATACCTATATATAGCAGTTGTCCTCAGAATTAATTACATAGCGCTGCTTTTAAAACGCACTTACAAATATACAGTTGATCTTTGTTTGTTTTGAAATTGTATAGTGTTTTCCAATCTGTAGGTTAAAAATCAGTTAAAGTGATTTCGACTACCATTAAAAACAATAATAAAAACAAAATGAAGTCTAAGAGATTGAAACAGCATCAATGGAGTAGACTCAATGAGAAAATACTAAAGTAATACCAAAGTATGGAGTGCTTTTGTTTCAAAAGTCTGTGTATGTGTTTCTTTCTTTCTTTTTTTTTTTTGAGATGGAGTTTTGCTCCTGTTGCCCAGGCTAAAGTGCAATGGCATGGTCTCAGCTCACTGCAACCTCTGCCTCCCAGGTTCAAGGGATTCTCTTGCCTCAGCTTCCAAGTAGCTGTAATTACAGGTGCCCGCCACCACAACCTGCTTATTTTTATATTTTTAAGTAGAGGCAGGGTTTCACCACGTTGGCCAGGCTGATCTTGAACTCCTGGCCTCAGGTAATCTGCCAGCCTCGGCCTCCCACAGTGCTGGGATTACAGGTGTGAGCTACTGAGTCTGGCTTTTTTTTTTTTGAGGCAGAGTCTCACTGTGTTGCCCAGGCTGAAGTACAGTGGTGTGATCTCGGCTCACTCCAACTTTCACCTCCTGTGTTCAAGCAATTCTCCTGACTGAGCCTCCGGAGTAACTGGGATTACAGCACGCATCACCACGCCCAGCTAATTTTTGTATTTTCAGTAGAGACGGGATTTTGCCATGTTGGCCAGGCTGGTCTTGAATTCCCAACCTCAGGTGATCTGCCCACCTTGGCCTCCCAAAGTGTTGGGATTACAGGCGTAAACCCCTGCACTCGGGCTTGTTGTTTTGTTTCTTGGAGTGTGTGTGTGTGTGTGTGTGTGCATGTGTGTGCGCGCGTGCATGTGTATCAGGTGATTAGGATAAATAATTGGCATGACTTATAAATTTTGAAGGAGATGACCCAAAACTTAAACTAGGACTTTGGGCTCCAAGTCTAACTCTCTTGCTGACAATAGATACTTAACCAATATAGGGAAGGATTAGATGCCCCATGCGTTCTTAGTGAATATTAATTACTAGTCATGAAATGAGTGATGGAAATTGCCAATTGAGGAACCAAAGCATTCCTCAGAATTAATGTCCTGATGGGAAGAAATGATGTCCCAGTGAATAGCTATGGGCTATTAGCACCAGCTCAGCTGCGTCTCTGGGGAATGCCTAAATCAAAGGTCATAATTATGCTCTCCAGAACAGCAAATGAAGATTCATAGGCCCATAAATTTCCTCTTCTATGGGTCCTAGACTTGTGTGGCTCAGTTAAAAGGCAGGGATCAAGAATAAATGCTGTTTAGTAAACCCAGAGGTTAGGGGCAGAAACACTCATCATTCTGTAATTCTCTTAGAACCATCCAGCTTAGAGTCTGTCAAGAGAACCATCCCTGAGGTTATCATCTTTGAAGGAACCTCAGTTTTCACATTCAGAATTGGACTATATAATCTCTAAGTTTTCATTCGATTTAACAATGAACTGAGGTGAAATTTTTACTGACAGAACCATCAGTGAATCTTGACATGAGAACACAGTGGTCTTGAAGCCATAAGTACAGTATAAACACCTCAGTCATCTGGTTCTTCTTTGAGTCTTATATTTTGTGGTTCCTGTACATTTGCCCATAAATAATTTGTATGTCTTTTCTCCTGTTAATCTGTCTATTGTCAGTTTGTTTTATATACTCAAATACTTCCAAACTTTCAGAAGGAAGGGGAAGGAAAATCCTCTTTGCTCTGATACCATTATTTGTTCAAGGTCAATCCATGCTGAAGCATGTGTTAGAATCCCCTTCCTTTTCAGGGATGAATAATATTCCATTGTATGTTTATACCACATTTTGTTTATCCATTCATCCACCAACAAACATGTGAGTTGCTTCCACCTTTTGGTAATTGTGAATAATACTGCCATGAACATGGGTGCACAAATATCTGTTTGAGTCATTTGTTTTCAAATCTTTGTGGTGTATACCCTGAAGAGAAATTGCTAGATCATACGGCAATGCTGTTTAATTTTTTTCTTTTAATAATGAGCCAAGACCAATGATTACCAGCTGCCCAACTTCCAAAATAAAGTATGCTTCTGAAAGCTCTTGATGTCAATTTTGCATGAAGAGCAGTCTGGTTGCCCTACATAGGCCACTCATGACAGAAGCCCTTTTTCTCTATTTAATTTTTTAAATAACTATCATATCAATTTCCAGAGGAGGAACAGCATTTTACATTCTTAACAGCAATGCACAGGGGTTCTAATTCCTCTACATCATCACCAACACTTGTTATCTTCCATTTGTTTGATGTTAGCCATCCTAGTGAGTGTAAGGTGGTATCTCATTGTGAATTTGATTTGCATTTTCTCTAACGATTAATGATTTTGAGCATCTTTTTATGTGCTTCCTGATCATTTGTATATTTTCTTTGGAGTAATGTCTATTGAAATAGTTTTCCCATTTTTGTGTGTATGTTTTTTTTTTATTTTTTTGTTTTTTTGTTTTTTTTGAGACAGAGTCTTGCTCAGTCGCCCAGTCTGGAGTGCAGTGGCGCGATCTCTGCTCACTGCAAGCTCCGCCTCCCGGGTTCCCGCCATTCTCCTGCCTCAGCCTCCCAAGTAGCTGGGACTACAGCCACCCGCCGCCATGCCCGGCTAATTTTTTGCATTTTTAGTAGAGACGGGGTTTCACCGTGTTAGCCAGGATGGTCTCAATCTCCTGACCTCGTGATCCGCCCGTCTCGGCCTCCCAAAGTGCTGGGATTACAGGCGTGAGCCACTGCGCCCGGCCCCCATTTTTTAATTGAGACGTTTCATTTTGTTGTTGTTGTTCAGTTGAAGTTCTTTATATATTATGAATATTAATCTTTATCAAATACATTATTTGAAAATATTTTCTCCCATTCTATGGGTTGACTTTTCACTCTGTTGATTGTGTCCTTTAATATACAAACGTTTTTAACCTTGATGAAGTCTAATTCATCTATTTTTTCTTTTGTTGCCTATGCTTTTGGTATCATAGCGAAGAAATCATTGCCAAATCCAGTGTCATGAAGATTTTGCCCTGACTCTACCCCTTTTAAGGGAAGAACTACTAGGTTAGATGGCAACAGGTAAGGATACAAGGGTCTGGGAAGTACTGGTGCTAAAACACAAATTATGACACCTCCTTTTCCCTCTTTCAGTTGCTCACTGTCCTAATACCCTCTCCTTGCTCTGCCACATAATTTTTCTCTTAGAAAGAGAATCCTGTCAACTCTGAGGTGATGGTGATTAAGGCTTGTCTAAAAGAACTACAGCTCCTAAGGATACTTATATTTCAACATGGGGCAAGAAATCTTAAACTAAGGGAAAGAAGACATGTGTTTGACATTTTGTTCATCTCTAAGCTTGTGATAGAAACCTTCTCACACCTTGAAGCCACAAATCAGAAAATTGGCCCAGTTTCCCACTTGCCATCACTTCTTTTATTCCAGCCTTCAGCATCATACTGCTTTATTAACAAGTGTTACAGCCAGGCTATGATGAAGGTGTAACCTATTAGCCAAGCAGATTCCATTTGTGAAATCAGCAAACAAAATCCTTATAAGCCTCCTTTGTAATGTTGATCCCTTCTCCAAGGAACTGTGACACCACACCCTTCCTTTGTGCAATGGCAAATAACCACTTTCCTTCTTTCCCTGCTGTTTCTAAGTCACATTTCCACTTCGTAATTTTTTTTATATAAAATAGAATACTTTCTTGGAGTCTGTCCAGGTTTTGGCAAGCCTTTTTTATATTATGTAACTTACATAAGAAAACAAAGAGTTTTCCTCTATTTTCTAAATGTAAAATCATAATGCTGAGTACACTCTTTCAAGCTATCCTTCCTTACCAGAGATTCTGATTTTATTTCTCCATCATCCCAAGGTATCCAACACACACACACACACACGTCATAAATCATTGATTCAGAAAGCAGACGGACGAGAAGGGGTTGTTGTTGTTACTTGTTTCATTTCATTTTTGTCATGGAGATTATAAAGACTGATGCAAATCAAGGTTTATGTGTGTGTGATGCATAGAGGCAAGGGACTGGAGCAGAAAGCAATAAACCAAGTAGACTGCATAAGGCCACTAGGGATCTGGAAGGGATAGAGGTGACAGGTAAGGGTGAGTTTATTGCTGACACAAGCTAAGAGAGAAGTTAGAGGGAGGGGACACAGCTGGGAAGATAAGTTCCATCCACCTCTCAATTATGCCTTGAGTGAGCGCTGGTGAAACCTATTTCAGTCTACCTATTAAAATCCACTATGGACACACAGTTGAAGGCGAAAACGCTGAGTACCATCTCCTGTGGCTTTTATGATAAAAATTCCAAAGGGGCTTAGGGATAATGTAAAGAGGGAAAAGAAAGCAAGAAAAGCAAGAAAGCGAGAAAGCAAGAAAGAAAGAAAGAAAAGAAAAGAGAAACAAAGAGAAAAAATGCATGACTGAGGTTCAAGGAAAAGCTTTCCATATCTAATTTGTTGCAGAAATTATTCAAAAATAAGTCAACTGTGAAAATATGGCCACTGAGACCCTGCCAAGGTTAGCATGAACCATTAGGATTTGCTGAGTAAATTCTAGCTATGTAATCGAAAACTGCTTGGTTGAAGCTTTAACTTAAGTACCAATTTTTCTCGCCTCCAGATTTTATAAGGGAAGGGTGTTGGGGGCAGACTGAGGCGACCACATTGCAGGTAATTGTGCTGAGCCAGATGAGGCAGTTCCTGGTTACTCTCTCAGAGAAGCATCTTTTAAATTTCATCTCTGTCTTCTGTCCCTCAATACCTGGATATTTACCTCAAATTCTACACAGAAAATGAGAGAGAAATCCTGATTTTCCTGGGGTTTTACCGCAGGGCTAGGAGCAGTCCCTTTTTCATTCAAATTGGCCAATTCTTGGCTATATACTGGGGCATAAATAAGAGTTAAACAAAGCCTAAAAAGCAGAAATAAGGGGGTGAGGGGAAGGGGGAACCTAATGATCTCACATAGGCTATGAATTAATCCATGTCACCAGAAAAAAAAAGCATTTGATAAATCATTGAATATCCTTGCAAGGGTATATTTCACATCATTTCCAAATTTGTAATGGTGCTCACTACCCTCCAACAGAAATCCGTCACCAGATTTTACCATCTAATGGGCATATAATAAAAGGTAATATATATTCTTGTACTAAGCAATAAATAGGGAACACTCAGCAGCACTGTCTTCCTGAGGAAATCTCAAGTCTTCTGGGATGCATATTCATTCACACAATAAGGAGACACAAATCAACATGGTGGCCGAGCAGGCACTGGGTGAGTGATGGCCTTGGGTCTTAATGAAACCAAACCATGAAAGGCATTAGAATGATTGATTGGAGTTAAGTTAGCTGCCAGTGTTAGCTGGGGTGCCCCAGGCTGTAATGAAACTGCCAGGGGTTATTTATGGAGATATAGGGTTTGGGGTGTAAGTTATGTCCAGCAAACTATTTTTATAGACAGACACACACTTTAACCTCTACAGTGAATGGAGCAGCAGACACAGAGTCCCACTGCACTCCTCTTCCACTGGTTAGAATAGCATGCTTTCTCAGGCATTTGTACCAGGCAGAATAAAGGCAGGCTCTCAATCAGAAGGAAACTGGGCAACAGTTAATTTCATTGTTTGAAAATGTCAGTATTTTTTGAAAACATTGGTGTTAGGACAAGAGAAAGTGTCAAAGTCAACATGAAATAATTGTTTTCACATCAAATAAAACAAACACACATAACAAAACAATGCTGTGATGTAAGTCGGGAGATAAGATATATGCTTATTTCAGTGCTTATTAATCCTCTTTTGGCTGTGGCTTCTTTTATGAGAGCCGGAATGGAAGAAAAAAAAGTAAAACCAATATTAATTGCATGTCCTCACAACGACCCTGACAAAGAAGTACCAGAGTGCCCATTTTACAGATGGAGACATTAAGTAACTTTTCTCAGACAACATTACGAGAAAGTGGCATGGTTTTTATACTGTACTGTTCAGTACAATTTTATAATTGTATTTGCATTCTGGAAGGAAATAAATGGAACTCTGAAAGTTTTAACTAAGAAGAATTTTATGAACATCCCTTGTACCAAAGATGGGAACACCATTAAGAAATAGTGAAGCACCCAGGGAATAGCAACTGGGAAAGGCTGTGACCACCCCTACATGTGGAGGTCTACTGGCTAAACCCAACCAGATGCGAGAAGGCAAAGCATGCTGGGAAATGCAGTACACATGCTCAGCCTCCAGGGCACAGAGGAGGGTGGATCTGAAGAGGAAAGAGAATAACTAGTGCATTGGCACGTTCTTCAACCCAGCTATATTTGCTATATATTTTTTAGCTTTAAGGTGAATGTGGAAAAAAGGACTGAAGTAAGCTGAAAAATGGAGCTTTTTATCAGCCACTAGGAATATGATCATATGAACTCTAGCATAGCTAAGAGACTGGAAATGTTACCCAATCAGAACGTCTCTGTAATTTCCTGCCTGACTGGCTCCAACAGAGGGAAAGGGGAAATGGTGCATGGGTTGTGTTACAGGTGTGGCTCCTTACAAGCTGCCTCTTTCTCAACTTGTGCAAAATATCTGTAAAATGCTGTGAAGGGGGCTAGGGGTATATGAAGGGCCAGCCAGGAGGCACAGCAACAGCAGTTGAGGCCACAGCCGCTCATTCTATAGAGAAGAGAAACAGGGGCCACAGATAGAATGAGGGATGGACCTGGCAGAGTCCAGTACTGTGTGGGTCTCTCAGGGATCCCTCAAATGCAGACTTTGAGACAGGGACTTGGGATGTGTAGTCTACTTGGGAGGTGATATGGTTTTGACATGTGTCCCCTCCAAATCTCATGTTGAAATGTAATCTTCAGGCTGGGTGTAGTGGCTCATACCTGTAATCCCAGCACTTTGGGAGGCCGAGGCAGGTGGATCACCTGAGGTCAGGAGTTCGAGACCAGCCTGGCCAATATGAGGAAAACCCATCTCTATTAAAAATACAAAAAAATTAGCTGGGCGTGGTGGCGGGCACCTGTAATTCCAGCTACTCAGGAGGCTGAGGCAGGAGAATCACTTGAACCCAGAAGGTGGAGGTTGTGGTGAGCCGAGATCACGCCACTGCACTCCAGCCTAGGCAAAAAAAAAAAAAAAAAAAAAAAAAAATGTAATCTTCAGTGTTGGAGGTGAAGCTTGGTAGGAGGTGTTTGGGTCACAGCATTGAACCCCTCATGAATAACTTGGTGCTGTCCTCATGATAATAGTGTGTTCTCACTCTGAGTTCATGCAAGATCTGGTTGTTTAAAAGTGAATGGCACCTCCTCCCTCTCTCTTGCTGTCACACTCACAGTGTGACACGCCTGCTTCCCCTTCACCTTCCACCATGATTGTAAGTTTCCTAAGGCCCTAATCAGTGGCACATGCTGGCACCATGCTTCCTGTATACCCTGAAGAACAATGAGCCAATTAAACCTCTTTTCTTTATAATTTATCCAGTCTCTGGTATTTCTTTTTTTTTCGAGATGGAGTCCCGCTCTGTCACCCAGGCTGGAGTGCAGTGACCGGATCTCGGCTCGCTGCAAACTCTGCCTCCCGGGTTTACGCCGTTCTCCTGCCTCAGCCTCCCGAGTAGCTAGGACTACAGGTGCCCGCCACCTCGCCCGGCTAGATTTTTGTATTTTTTAGTAGAGACGGGGTTTCACCATGTTAGCCAGGATGGTCTCAATCTCCTGACCTCGTGATCCGCCCGTCTCGGCCTCTCATAGTGCTGAGATTACAGGCTTGAGCCACCGACCGTGCCTGGCCTCTGCTATTTCTTTATAGCAAAGCAACAATGGCCTAACATAGGAGGTGATAGCAAGAAATATAAGTGAAGGAATTAGGAAAATAAAACAGCATGTTTTTCAGGAAAAAAAAAAATACATCTCAGAATTAAGCCACTTAGGGAAAAAAAGATGAGGCATTGACTTGCTAACTCTTAATCTTCATTAGTCAAGAGTTACTCACATAGGCAATTCCAGGTTGCTGCTACCTGTGCTGGAACAAATTTGAAATGCCAGAGAAGGCAGCAGAGAAGAAGAGAACACAGGTGCTGCCCACCAGATCTTCAGATGAATTCAGGTAGGGTGAAGATCAAACAAATTACAATGCCAGTCATGCTGGCTCGGTCATCTGAAAAGACTGGATTTGCTAGGGGGCAAGAATGGTCTTCAAGAGGTAGAGGCTGTAGATGAGACTGGTGAAAACTAGAGTCAGCCATGCAGATTCAGAATTTTAAATCCAAGCTCTTTATTAATATCATTTGACTTTTCCACTAACGGTTTCCCAGGATGATGAAATTTGTTTTTCTTGAGTGTAGTAAAGCAAGAAATGCCTTCCTGTATTCGCTTCCTAGGGCTGCCCATAATTACCACAAACTGGGTGGTTTAGTAAAACCATAAATCTATTTTCCCTCAGCTCTCAAGTCCAGAAGTCCAAAATCAAGGTGTGGGCAGGCCCTGGAGTCTCTGACGGCTCTTGTTGAAGACCCTTTCTTTCCTCTTCCTGGCTTCTGGTGACTTCCAGCATGCCTTAGCATCTGTTGACTTGCAGGTGTGTCACTCCAATCTGTTGTCATCATGAAAGGATGTTTCCCCTGTGTGTTTCTGTGCCTCTGTTTTCTTCCCTTTTCTTTTTTTTTTTTTTTTTTTTTTTTGAGACAGGGTTTCACTGGGTTGCCTAGGCTGAAGTGCAATGGCGCAATCATGGCTCACTGCATCCTCGACCTCCCAGGCATAAGCAATCCTCCCACCTCAGCCTCCCTGTAGCCATGCCTGGCTAATTTTTTTGTATTTTTAGTAGAAACAGGGTTTTGCTGTGTTGCCCTGGTTGGTCTCAAACTCCTGGGCTCTCACCTCAGCCTCCCAAAGTGCTGGGATGTTTTCTCTTCTTATAAGGACACCAGTCACTGAATTACAGCCCTCCCTAATGCAGTATGACCTCATTTGAACTAATTCCATCTGCAAAGATCCTATTTCTAAATAAGATCACATTCTGAGTTTCTGGATAGACACGAATATTCAATTGGATACATCTCCCAAAAGATGTCCATGTCAAATCTTTGGAACCTGTAAATATTCCTTTCTATGGCAAAAGAGTGGATAACAACTTATAGGGCAAAAGATGGGATTAAATTAAGCATTTTGAGAGGAGAGGTTAATCCTAGATTAGCTGTGTGGACCTAATTACAATCCCAAGTATCCTTATAAAGCAGAGAGAAAGGTTATTTAGAGGAGACACACACACAAAAGAGAAGGTGAGGTGATGACAGAGTGGAGAAAGATGCAGCCACAAGCCAAGGGATGCCGACAGCCACAAGAAGGTAAGAGGCAGGAGCAGATTCTCCCTTAGAAACTGGGAGGAGTACAGCCCGGCCGACACCCAGATTTCAGCCCTCTGGCCTTCAGAACTGTGAGGAAATAAGCTTCTGTTGATTTAAGCCACCAGGTTTGTGGGAGTTTATTACAGCAACCTGAGGAAACTAATGTAAGGAATTCTCTGAAAACCTATTAATTTGACACTTGAGTTGCTCAGTTTATTCTTACAATGGATCACCTTCTTGGTGCTGTAAATAACATCAAGCAACTGATCCTTCAAGATTTACTTTGAAACCTCCACCCAGCTCTGACCACCAACCCTGAACAATTATGTCACCTACATTCCCAAATGAATAAAGCCCCTGCATATAATTACTTGCATTTATCTAGACTCCAGAAACCTCTTAACATCCTTCCTTTGCTTTCTCTCCTCCAATAAATTTAGTAAAATCCTTTTAAGGTAGTGAGCCTTTTTTCCACAGTTTTTTCGGGAACCAGTTTCACAGCTGGTGACTATGGTGTGGTTCTTGGGCATGCTAACTATTTTTTCTTCTTTCAAAATATAAAACATTCTAATTTAATAATCATTCTTGAATTAAAGGTACATGGGAAATAATTTTTTAAAAAATTTTTCAAGGATTTTTTTTTTTTTTTTTTTTTTTGACAGGGCCTCACTCTGTCGCCCAGACTGGAGTGCAGTAGCACGATCTCAGCTCACTGCAACCTCCACCTCCCGGGCTCAAGCGATTCTTCTGCCTCAGTCTCCCAAGTAGCTGGGACTACAGGCCTACACCACTACCTCCCAGCTAATTTTTGTATTTTTAGTGGAGACAGGGTTTCACCATGTTGACCAGGCTGGTCTCTAACTCCTGACCTTAAATGATCCACCCGCCTCAGCCTCCCAAAGTGCTGGGATTGCAGGCATGAGCCACCACGCCTGGCTGAGGACTTCATTTTTAAAGATTAGATTTAAGCTTAAATCTAACATAAAGGAAGATTGACGGAAAGGTAGTGACTTCCCGTATGGTCCCTCTACACACACATACCTATTCTTCCCCAGTATCAACAATCCCCACTGAAGTGGTACATTTGCTACAATTGATTAACTTACTTTGACACATCTTTATCATACAAAGTCCAAAATGTACATTAGGGTTTACATTCTATGCATTCAGACAAATCTATGCTGATTCCATACTTACAGTATCATATGGAGTATCTTCACTGCCCTAAAAATTCTCTGTGCTCTGTTTATTCATCCCTCCCTCCCCATCAGCTCTGGGAAACCACTGATCTGCCTCCACAGTTTTGCTTTCTTCAGAATGTCATATAATGCAATCATATAATATGTAACCTTCTCAGATTGGCTTCTTTCACGGAGTAACAGACATTTGTTTCCTCCATGTCATTTCACGGTTTGATAGTTCATTTTCCCTTAGTGTTGAACAATATTTCATTGTCTGGATATACCACAGTTTATTTATTAATTGACCCACTAAAGGACATCTCAATTGCTTCCAAGTTTTGAGAATTTGAAATAAAGCTGCTATTAAAGCCATATGCAGATTTTTGTGTAGACATAATTTCTCAACTATTTCGGGCAAATACCAAGGAGTGTGATTGCCAGATCACATGGTCATAGTATGTTTAGTTTTATAAGAAACTGTCAAGCCGTCTTCCAAAATGGCTATACCATTTTGTATTTCCATCAGCAATGAATGAGAACTCCTGGTGCTCCACATCCTCACCAGTATTTGGGGTTGTTAGTGTTCTGGATTTGGGCCATTCTGAGTGTATAGTGATATCCTATTTTTGTTTTAATGTGCATTGCCCTGATAACATACAATGTGAAGCATCTTTTCATTTGCTGATTTCCATCTGTATATCTTCCTTAGTGGGGTGTCTGTTCAGCTCTTTGGCCTGTTTTTTAATTAGGTTTTTTTTTTTTTTAATTGTGTGTAAGAGTTCTTTGTATATTTTAAGTAACTTCCTCTATCACATATGTCTTTAGAAAATATTGTTCCCCAGTCTGTGGCTTGCCTTTTCATTCTCTTGACAGCATCTTTTGCAGAGCAGAAAATTTTAATTCTAATAAAGTCCAGCTATTGATTATCTCTTTCATAGATCATGCCTTTGGCGTCATAGCTAAAAACTCATCATCAAACACATCGTCATCTAGATTTTCTCCTACGTTATCTTGTAGGAGTTTCATAGTTTTGTATTTTACATTTAAGTCTGTGATACATTCTGAGTTAATTTTTGTCAATATTTAAGCATGCATCTAGATTTATTTTTGTACATGCTTACCATTTTAGAATAAAAGCCCAGCCAATAGCATGGGATACAGTCTTCACAGTTGACGAGAGAAGCAGAGGTTTCAAACTCATGCCAAGAGATTGAGTCTCTGTAGATACTGAGAACTCGGATCTGCATCCTCTGGAGTGGTGATCTCCAATTGTTATGGCAGTACATCTTTATTGGTAAATTATTTTTTAAATTACTAGTGTCCAATATTTACATGCATATATGTATGTATGTATATGCACACCCACACATATATGCTCTTTTGTATGAAGTACCTACAAGGCTGGGCACAGTAGCTCATGCCTGTAATCCCAGCACTTTGGGAAGCCAAGGCAGCAGGATCGTTTGAACTCAGGAGTTTAAGACCTGCCTGGTCAACATGGTGAGACCACATTCCTGCAAAAAAAATTTAAAAATTAGCTGAGCATGGGACCCGGAACAAGATGGCCGAATAGGAACAGCTCCAGTCTCTAGCTCCCAGCACAAGTGACACAGAAGACGGGTGATTTCTGCATTTTCAACTGAGGTACCGGGTTCATCTCACTGGGGAGTGCCAGACAATCCGTGCTGGTCAGCTGCTGCAGCCTGACCAGCGAGAGCTGAAGCAGGGCGAGGCATCGCCTCACCTGGGAAGCACAAGGGGGAAGGGAATCCCTTTTCCTAGCCAGGGGAACTGAGACACACAACACCTGGAAAATCGGGTAACTCCCACCCTAATACTGTGCTTTATTAAGGGTCTTAGCAAATGGCACACCAGGAGATTATATCCCACACCTGGCTGGGAGGGTCCCACACCCATGGAGCCTCCCTCATTGCTAGCACAGCAGTCTGCGATCTAACTGCAAGGCAGCAGCAAGACTGGGGGAGGGGCACCCGCCATTGCTGAGGCTTAAGTAAGTAAACAAAGCCGCTGGGAAGCTCGAACTGCACAGCAGCTCAAGGAGGCCTGCCTGTCTCTGTAGACTCCACCTCTGGGGACAGGGCATAGCTAAACAAAAAGCAGCAGAAACCTCTTCAGATGCAAATGACCCTATCTGACAGCTTTGAAGAGAGCAGTGGATCTCCCAACACGGAGGTTGAGATCTGAGAACAGACAGACTGCCTGCTCAAATGGGTCCCTGACCCCTGAGTAGCCTACCTGGGAGACATCCCCCACTAGGTGCAGACCAACATCCCACACCTCACACAGCGGGGTACACCCCGAGATGAAGCTTCCAGAGCAAGAATCAGACAGGAACACTCGCTGTTCAGCAATATTCTATCTTCTGCAGCCTCCACTGCTGATACCCAGGCAAACAGGGTCTGGAGTGGACCTCAAGCAATCTCCAACAGACCTACAGCTGAGGGTCCTTACTGTTAGAAGGAAAACTAACAACAGAAAGGACACCCACACCAAAACCCCATCAGTACATCACCATCATCAAAGACCAAAGGCAGATAAAACCACAAAGATGGGGAAAAGGCAGGGCAGAAAAGCTGGAAATTCAAAAAATAAGAGCGCATCTTCCCCTCAAAAGGAACATAGCTCATTGCCAGCAATGGATCAAAGTTGGACAGAGAATGACTTTGACAAGTTGAGAGAAGAAGGCTTCAGTTCACCAAACTTCTCAGAGATAAAGGAGGAATTACATACCCAGTGCAAAGAAACTAAAAATCTTGGAAAAAGAGTGGAAGAATGGATAACTAGAATAATCAATGCAGAGAAGGCCATAAACGAACTGACAGAGATAAAAACCATGACACAAGAAATATGTGACAAATGCACAAGCTTCAGTAACCGACTCGATCAACTGGAAGAAAGAGTATCAATGATTGAGGATCAAATGAATGAAATGAAGTGAGAAGAGAAGTCTAAAGAAAAAAGAGGAAAAAGAAATGAACAAAGCCTTTAAGAAGTATGGGATTATGTGAAAAGATCAAATCTACGTCTGATTGGGGTACCTGAATGTGAGGGGGGAAAATGGAACTAAGTTGGAAAACACTCTTCAGGATATCATCCAGGAGAACTTCCCCAACCTAGTAAGGCCAACATTCAAATTCAGGAAATACAGAGAATGCCACAAAGATACTCCTAGAGAAGAGCAACTCCAAGACACATAATTGTCAGATTCACCAAAGTTGAAATGAAGGAAAAAAATCTTAAGGGCAGCCAGAGAGAAAGGTCGGGTTACCCACAAAGGGAAGCCCATCAGACTAACAGCAGATCTCTCGGCAAATACTCTCCAAGCCAGAAGAGAGTGGGGGCCAATAATCAACATCCTTAAAGAAAAGAATTTTCAACCCAGAATTTCATATCCAGCCAAACTAAGTTTCATAACTGAAGGAGAAATAAAATCCTTTACAGACAAGCAAATGCTGAGAGATTTTGTCACCACCAGGCCTGCCCTACACGAGATCCTGAAGGAAACACTAAACATGGAAAGGAACAACTGGTACCAGCCATTGCAAAAACATGCCAAAATGTAAAGACCATCGATGTTAGGAAGAAACTGCATCAACTAACGAGCAAAATAACCAGCTAATATCACAATGACAGGATGAAGTTCACACATAACAATATTAACCTTAAATGTAAATGTGTTACATGGTCCAATTAAAAGACACAGACTGGCAAATTGGATAAAGAGTCAAGACCCATCAGTTTGCTGTATTCAGGAGACCCATCTCACATGCAGAGACACACACAGGCTCAAAATAAAGGGATAGAGGAATATCTACCAAGCAAATGGAGAACAAAAAAAAAAAGCAAGGGTTGCAATCCTAGTCTCTGATAAAACAGACTTTAAACCATCAAAGATCAAGAGACAATGAAGGACATTACATAATGGTAAAGGGATCAATTCAATAGGAAGAGCTAACTATCCTAAATATATATGCACCCAATACAGGAGCACCCAGATTCATAAAGCAAGTCCTTAGAGACTTACAAAGAGATTTAGACTCCTATACAATAATAATGGGAGACTTCAACACCCCACTGTCAACATTAGACAGATCAACGAGACAGAAAGTTAACAAGGATATCCAGGAATTGAACTCAACTCTGCACCAAGTGGACCTAATAGACATCTACAGAACTCTCTACCCCAAATCAACAGTATATACATTCTTTTCAGCACCACATCGCACTTATTCCAAAATTGACCACATAATTGGAAGTAAAGCACTCCTCAGCAAATGTAAAAGAACAGAAATTATAACAAACTGTCTCTCAGACCACAGTGCAATCAAACTAGAACTCAGGACTAAGAAACTCAGTCAAAACTGCTCAACTACATGGAAACTGAACAATCTGCTCCTGAATTAGTACTGGGTACATAACGAAATGAAGGCAGAAATAAAGATGTTCTTTGAAACCAATGAGAGCAAAGATACAACATACCAGAATCTCTGGGACACATTTAAAGCAGTGTGTAGAGGGAAATTTATAGCACTAAATGCCCACAAGAGAAAGCTGGAAAGATCTAAAATTGACACGCTAACATCACAATTAAAAGAACTCGAGAAGCAAGAGCAAACACATTCAAAAGCTAGCAGAAGGCAAGAAATAACTAAGATCAGAGCAGAACTGAAGGAGACAGAGACACAAAAAACCCTCCAAAAAATTAATGAATCCAGGAGCTGGTATTTTTGAAAAAATCAACAAACTGGATAGACTGCAAGCAAGACTAATAAAGAAGAAAAGAGAGAAGAATCAAATAGACGCAATAAAAAATGATAAAGGGGATATCACCATCGACCTCACAGAAATACAAACTACCATCAGAGAATACTATAAATACCTCTACGCAAATAAACTAGAAAATCTAGAAGAAATGGATAATTTCCTGGACACTTACACTCTCCCAAGACTAAACCAGGAAGAAGTTGAATCCCTGAATAGACCAATAGCAGGTTCTGAAATCGAGGCAATAATTAATAGCCTACCAACCAAAAAACGTCCAGGACGAGACGAATTCACAGCCAAATTCTACCAGAGGTACAAGGAGGAGCTGGTACCATTCCTTCTGAAACTATTCCAATCAATAGAAAAAGAGGGAATCCTCCCTAACTCATTTTATGAGGCCAACATCATCCTGATACCAAAGCCTGGCAGAGACACAACAAAAAAAGAGAATTTTAGACCAATATCCCTGATGAACATCGATGCAAAAATTCTCAATAAAATACTGGCAAACTGAATCCAGCAGCACATCAAAAAGCTTATCCACCATGATCAAGTGGGCTTCATCCCTGGGATGCAAGGCTGGTTCAACATATGCAAATCAATAAATGTAATCCACCATATAAACAGAACCAAAGACAAAAACCACATGATTATCTCAATAGATGCAGAAAAGGCCTTTGACAAAATTCAACAGTCCTTCATGCTAAAAACTCTCAATAAATTCGATATTGATGGAACATATCTCAAAATAATAAGAGCTATTTATGACAAACCCACAGCCAATATGATACTGAATGGGCAAAAACTGGAAGCATTCCCTTTGAAAACTGGCACAAGACAGGGATGCCCTCTCTCACCACTCCTATTCAACATAGTGTTGGAAGTTCTGGCTAAGGCAATCAGGAAAGAGAAAGAAATAAAGGGTATTCAGTTAGGAAAAGAAGAAGTCAAATTGTCCCTGTTTGCAGATGACATGGTTGTATATTTAGAAAACCCCATTATCTCAGCCCAAAATCTCTTTAAGCTGATAAGAAACTTCAGCAAAGTCTCAGGATACAAAATTAATGTGCAAAAATCACAAGCATTCTTATACACCAGTAACAGACAAAGAGAGAGCCAAATCAGGAATGAACTTCCATTCACAATTGCTTCCAAGACAATAAAATACTTAGGAATCCAACTTACAAGGGATGTAAAAGACCTCTTCAAGGAGAACTACAAACCACTGCTCAGTGAAATAAAAGAGGATACAAACAAATGGAAGAACATACCATGCTCATGGATAGGAAGAATCAATATCGTGAAAATGGCTATATTGCCCAAGGTAATTTATAGATTCAATGCCATCCCTATCAAGCTACCAATGACTTTCTTCACAGAATTGGAAAAAACTGCTTTAAAGTTCATATGGAACCAGAAAAGAGCCCACATTGTTAAGACAATCCTAAGTCAAAAGAACAAAGCTGGAGGTATCACGCTACCTGACTTCAGACTATACTACAAGGCTACAGTAACCAAAACAGCATGGTACTGGTACCGAAACAGAGATATAGACCAATGGAACAGAACAGAGTCCTCAGAAATAATACTACACATGTACAGCCATCTGATCTTTGACAAACCTGAGAAAAACAAGAAATGGGGAAAGGATTCCCTATTTAATAAATGGTGCTGGGAAAATTGGCTAGCCATAAGTAGAAAGCTGAAACTGAATCCTTTCCTTACTCCTTATACAAACATTAATTCAAGATGGATTAGAGACTTAAATGTTAGACCTAATACCATAAAAACCCGAGAAGAAAACCCAGGTAATACCATTTAGGACACAGGCATGGGCAAGGACCATGTCTAAAACACCAAAGGCAACGGCAACAAAAGCCAAAATTGACAAATGGGATCTAATTAAACTAAAGAACTTCTGCACAGCAAAGGAAATTATCACCAGAGTGAACAGGCAACCTACTCATCTGACAAATGGCTAATATCCAGAACCTACAAAGAACTCAAACAAATTTACAAGAAAAAAACAAACAACCCCATCAAAAAGTGGGCAAAGGATATGAACAGACATTTCTCAAAAGAAGACATGCATACAGCCAACAGACACATGAAAAAATGCTCATCATCACTGGCCATCAGAGAAATGCAAATCAAAACCACAATGAGATACCATCGCACACCAGTTAGAACGGCAATCATCAAAAAGTCAGGAAACAGCAGGTGCTGGAGAGGATGTGGAGAAATAGGAACACTTTTACACTGTTGGTGGGACTATAATCTAGTTCAACCATTGTAGAAAACAGTATGGCGATTCCTCAAGGATCTAGAACTAGAAATACCATATGACCCAGCCATCCCATTACTGGGTATATACCCAAAGGATTATAAATCATGCTTCTATAAAGACACATGCACACGTATGTTTATTGCGGCACTATTCACAATAGCAAAGACTTGGAATCAACCCAAATGTCCATCAGTGACAGACTGGATTAAGAAAATGTGGCACATATACACCATGGAATACTATGCAGCCATAAAAAGGGATGAGTTTGTGTCCTTTGTAGGGACATGGATGCAGCTGGAAACCATCATTCTCAGCAATCTATCACAAGAATAGAAAACCAAACACCACATGTTCTCTCTCATAGGTGGGAACTGAACGATGAGATCACTTGGACTCGGGAAAGGGAACATCACACATCGGGGCCTATTATGGGGATGGGGGAGGGTGGAGGGATGGCTTTGGGAGTTATACCTGATGTAAATGATGAGTTGATGGGTGCTGACAAGTTTATGGGTGCTGACGAGTTGATGGGTGCAGTACACCAACATGGCACAAGTATACATATGTAACAAACCTGCACGTTGTGCACATGTACCCTAGAACTTAAAGTATAATAATAATAAAAAAAAGAAATATTTTAACAGAATTCCAGGAGTCAACAAATTTAATTGTTTTTCTTTTACTTTTTTCACTAAATGACAAATCCATTTTTATAAAATTAAGTTGACTCCTAATAGTTTTTTGTCTGGGGAGTGATGTAATTTTATTAGTTTTTAAATAGGATGTCACATTTATTCATTTATGTTAAGATACAAAATATGCATTTCTGCCTCATTATTCCCTTTACTTTTATGTGTTCAATCACTTTTTATGTATCAAATTGTTCTTAGCTTTAGTAACTGAAATATCCCTTTCTTACAAAGCCAAATAAAGTATTGTCATCTCTGTTAAAATAAATAAATAAATAAAATAAAATAAATAAAAATCAGAAAAACCTAAAAAAGAAAAAAGAAAATTAGCTGAGCACTGTGGTGCATGCCTGTAGTTCTAGCTACTTGGGAGGCTGAGATGGCAGGAATTCTTGAGCCCAGGAGTTCAAGGCTGCTCTGAACTGTGATCACACCCCTGCACTCCAGCCTGGGTGACAGAGCGAGAATCTATCTCAAATAATACTAAATTTGCAAGTTCCACTGTTCTGCGTATATTAAAAAGCATAGACAGAAATGTAAATGTAAAAGTTAGAAAATAGCAACGAAATGAAAAACACTTTAAAATAATTTTAAATTTACTTAATCATACACCAAAATCTTTGGTTATGTCACTAAAATTAGTACTACTAATATATTTGTGAGAGTACAACATCAAAATTGTAAAACACTTTTAAATGTGCAAATGATTAGTAGGTTTCCTTACAGCAGAATGCTGAGCATTAGCTAGCAAACCCTTTAGGGCTATGTGATCCTATAGAGCTTTCATGCCTTTGATTATCTTTGACTAGGCTATTTTACAACTCTGTAAACTGTAAGAAACTGATGATAATGCAATTTGTTTTTGTCCATAGAAATGCAAATGAATTTTCTGCAGTAGAGATACAATTGATTTCTGCCCTGTAGAAACACACAGTTTGTTGCCCTGCATGATATCAACCAGTTTTGCAGCTATTAGCAAATTAAGTTAGGATTCCCGATTGCCTGTAAATATGTCTACTCTTCAGGTTTTCCTTTGAACTAGATTAATCATCTTACAGTTCTCTCATTAATTAATAAACTAGATTTAATAACAAATATTCATTTTACATATGTCTGATAGTCACAATTTCATCTTTTTGAAAATTATCCACTAACAAATGAAAACAAATATGTGACTTTTTAAAAGTCTTGATTTAATTTTCTGTTATACAGCAATTTATGTGTCTGATTCTAAGTTTAGTTCATTGTGATACTTGGTTTTAATGGATGCTATAGCTGCAAAAATACTCTTCATAGGGGTAAGCTGGTCCAAATATGAAATTTAGTGGTTATCTTTCAATTCCACCACCATTATGTAAAATGTCTTTGATTTAAAAACTGTCTTCTCTGATGTTAGTTTTATTGTGAACTGATATGAATATGTTGTTTTTATGTATAAACTATGCTTGCATGTGTGTGTGTGTTTGTGTGTGTGTGTAATCGAATGGGTTTATATCCCACTATAATATTTTTATTTAAAACCTTTTTAAATGGGCTAAAAATTCTATTTCCCTGTGTATAGCAGGTCCACCTCACAGCAATAACTTCAGCATATCCTGAGAATGACCCTATGGGTCTAAGAAGAATGTGTGTTTGGAATCCTGAGCTAAGGAATCTGGGAGTGGCCAACCTGGAGATTCACTCCGTATCTACGAAGGAGGTCTGAATCCCTGGCCTATCCCCATCCAGGGGCCCTTTGTTTGGGTTTAAATGGAGGTTACTAGGTAGAGGTTTCTAGGTACAGGATGCTCAGTAAAAATGCTATATAAAGGACATACTACTTATAAACAGTAGTGGTTTTCCTGTTCAGCTCACTGCCACTGGACTTTCCCCGTATGTATGTCCCCCACTGAAGCCTACGTCTTGTTCATTGTCTCCAAGCCTCTTCTTCAGCCTCCTGGACGTGATGCCATCCCTACTGGACTCAATAGGGGTCTAGCATGACACCCAGTGTTATAAATGCAGATGTGAGATTAACATAGTTCTCACTCTTTTTGTTGTTATTTGTTTGTTTGTTGTTAACTTTTATTTTAAGTTCAGGGGTATATGTGCAGGTTTGTTATATAGGTAAACTTGTGTCATGGGGGCGATCTCACTCTTAATTCATTTTTGAAAGGCAAAATTATATAACACTGAAAATATTTTTAGACACCCATTTTTAAATGTTCTTTCCAGACCACAGGTTTTATTTGACAAACAGGTTTTTTTTTACTCTTTTTTTTTTTTTTTTTTTTTTTTGAGATGGAGTCTTGCTCTGTCACCCAGGCTGGAGTGCAGTGGTGCCATCTCCCCTCACTGTAAGCTCCACCTCCCGGGTTCACGCCATTCTCCTGCCTCAGCCTCCCGAGTAGCTGGGACTACAGGCGCCCGCCACCGCGCCCGGCTAATTTTTTGTATTTTTAGTGGAGAGGGGGTTTCACCGTGTTAGCCAGGGTGGTCTTGATCTCCTGACCTTGTGATCCGCCCGCCTTGGCCTCCCAAGGTGCTGGGATTACAGGCGTGAGCCACTGTGCCCGGCCTTTACTCATTCTTAAACCATCACATTTACCTTGAAGAAACAGATCTTTGGTATACAGTTTAAGTGTAGTATTCAATTTTTTTTTTTTCCAAAATATATGGTAGGTAGAACAATTATTTATTTATTTATTTATTTATTTATTTATTTATTTATTTATTTATTTTGAGACGGAGTCTCACTCTTGTCGCCCAGGCTGGAGTGCAGCGGCACCATCTTGGCTCACTGCAACCTCTGCTTCCCGGATTCAAGTGATTCTCCTGCCTCAGCCCCCCCAGTAGCTGGGACTACACGCGCCCGCCACCACGCCTGGCTAATTTTTGTATTTTTGTAGAGACGGGGTTTCGCCATGTTGGCCAGGTGGTCTCCACCTCCTGCCCTCAAGTGATCTGCCCTCTAGGGCCTCCCAAAGTGCTGGGATTACAGTCATAAGCCACTGCGCCAGCCTATTTTGACCACCACATTTCATCATAAAAAGGCCAATGATTTTACAAAAAAGAAAAAAAAGTGTTATGGACTGGAACGCATCTCCCTAAAATTCATATGTTAAAGTCCCAACTCCCAGGCCCTCAGATTATAATCTTATTTTGAGATAAGATCTTTAAACAGGTGATCGAGTTAAAATGAGGCTGTTCGGGTGAGCCCTTAATCCAATATGACTAGAGTACTTCCATGAATTTAAAGAGATAGTAGGGAGGCACATGCAGGGAAAGGCCATGTGAGGACACAGGGAGAAGGTGGCCATCTGTAAGCCAAGGGAGAGGCCTCAAGGAAAAAAGCTAACCTTCCAACACCTTGATCTCAGGCTTCTAGCTGCCAGAATTGTGAGAAAATAAATTTATGTTATTGAAGCCATCCAGTCTGAGGAATTGTGGTATAGCAGCCTGAACAGACTAATGCAACTCATCTTTAGGTTTCACAATACTTTTCAATTATTTGCTATAGAAAATGTGTAACATCTTGTGCTATAAAAAATTGCTTCTCTCTCAATGTAATATTGTAGAGATCACACCATTTATTATTTAGTTATTTAATTAATTTATTTTTTGAGACAGAGTCTCACTCTGCCACCCAGGCTGGAGTGCAGTGGTACAGTATTGGCTCACTACAACTTCTGCCTCCCAGGTTCAGGCGATTCTCCTGCCTCAGCCTCCCAAGTAGCTGGAATTACAGGTGCATGCCACCACGTCCGACGAATTTTTGTATTTTTAGTAGAGACAGGGTTTCACCAGGTTGGCCAGGCCAGTCTCGAACTCCCTACTTCAGGTGATCCACCTGCCTCTGCCTCCCAAAGTGCTGGAATTACAAGCATGAGCCACTGCACCTGGCCTCACACCATTTAAAATAACTCATCAAATCTGTAAGTCTTTTTAACAAGGGGATGTGAACTACATAACTGAACACATAAACTATAATGAGCTGCAGAATGCTGAAAACCAGGGGATGAGTCGGTCACCACTGTCAAGTCCTCCATGTTGTGGAATTCCCATTTTTCATTCCTGACATGGGGATTGACCCACCTTCTGGGTGAGGACCTCCCCAAAGTCAAGCCATAGAATAAATAAAGCTTAATTTATTTTTTTTTTCCTAAAAGATAAAAACAATATATAAATGAAAGCTATGATAGTTCCTTTTCACACTGCCCAAGAATCATCTTTTGCATGCCTGGGATGCCCACCCTCTATCATAGGGACCATCACTCTAAACAATGAAGACCTTTGAAAAGTTTATGAAAGGAAGACATGATTTAAAGTGGTTAATGTGTTGGCTCTGTGAAAAAGGAGTTATGGCAGGTGAGAATAAATGCAGTGAAGCCAGTTAAGATGCTGATGCAATTTTCCAAAGGAAATGGTGAAAGTGTAAAATGAGTTGCTGCAAGAATCCAAAGGGGTCAGACTCCCAACATATTAGAAGGCCAGGTTGATTGGAATTGGGCAGCAGATGAGTTGTGAGGGAGGAAAGAAAAATGTTACATGAAAATGTTAAAGTTAGGATTTAGGATTTGGGGGGTGTGGGAAACGAGGTCCATTAAGAAAATAAGACAGTGGTATAATAAACAAATTTTGGAAAAAAGGAAAGTCATAATTCCCCTTTCATTTATGTTAAGTTTGAGTTACTTTGGAACATCTAGATGAAATGATCCATCAGGGAGCAAGATATTTGGATCTGGAGTTCATAAAAGAGAGGTATGGTTAATTTTTTATTGCTTAGGGTAATCATGGGGTACAGAGGGAAGAATATACTGCATGTAATTTTAAATCACAATTAAAATGAAATTAGAGTAAATCCTTAATATTCTAGTGTCCATTTAATCTTGTCCTTGACCATAGCCAATTCATAGAGGCAGAAGTCTGCTACTACACAGGACCTTACTGGTCTGCAAAAAAGCTTCCATGCCCTGACAAACTAGGACTGCAGGAAAAGAAAACAGTCCTTGCCTCTACGAAGAGGATTCAGGATATGAGCAGATTGTGTGCTCCAGCACTAAATCAGCCGGGGACCTCAGGGGCAGCTTGTTGAACAGCTACTTCTTTCCAAAAAACTACTCCCATCTGAGATCTTTGGTGTACCTTAACATGGGTTACACTGTCCTTGGATTTAAAAAACAAAAAGTGTTAATTTTATGTATTTCTTGGTATTCATGACCCTAGATAGCAAAAGCCACTGGAAGGGATGAACTTATGGAGCAAGAGTGTGGTAGGATTTTGAAACAGGACTCATTCTGTCTCATTTCAGCTGAGACCCTGAGAAACGAGGTACCAACCAACCTCATATCCCAAAGCAAGGTGATAGCTCACCTAGGCAGGAATTGCAAAGAAAATTTCAGAAGATGACTTGCAATCTCTAACCTAATATCCCTTTTCTGGCATAAGAAAATTGAAGTTGAAAATCTCAGAGAGAGAATTTCCTTAGGAGAAAGTTGTTGGAGTGTTCTCGCATTTGTGTGTGTGTGCCTCCCAGGACAGGGAAACAAAGAAGGGGAAACCCCCTTAGTTCAAGAATAAAAGTAGCTTCAAATAAATTATTGAGAGAGTTTAATAGGTACACGTTGGACACCTTGGACTCGTGTCTGATACAGACTGCAGGAATGTAAAGGTCACATTCTATGTTATCAGCCTGAGGCACCAGGGCAGAGACAGATGATTATGGATAGGGAGTTAGCTACACTTCATCAAGAGTAAGAATGAGAATGCCTGAGTGTTTCTTGGAGATCAAAAGAGGACTACGTGGGAGAGGGACATCACACCCTACAACTGTCTTAAATCTTCCCTAAGAAGACCATCCAAAGGGATGATGTGATATCAATCAGAGAGAGGGCCCAGCAGAACAGCTCAGATAGAAACTATGTGTGGTCTTCCAAAGGTACCACCATGCTGCTGGAAGTGCAGTAGCACAATCCCGGCGACAGAATCTCCAAGGAGCTCTGGGCATACCTTACAAGAAAATCAACATCGAGCATAGATTAAATGAAGAGAATATCAATGCCCAGGTGTGCATCAGTACAATACAGGTAAGACTTTTCCTCTCTCTCTGATCTTTTCTCTCACAGCTCTGATGAAGAAAGAAAGAGAAAAAGAGAGAAAAGGCTTGATCACAAAGCTTGGAGTGAATGGGTGTTGAAGAGAGAAGTGCTTAATAATAAGGTAGGAAAGAGGATTACTCTTTCTTAATGTTGACTTCTACCCTGAAGGAGGAACTTGTTGAGGGGAAGGGAGAAGTTGTATTGCAGGTGCACCTGACAGCAATAGCTTAACCTGAATCATACTCCAAGAACTGACTGTGTATGGCAGATGCATCTAAAAGCAATAACATAACTTAAGCATACTCTGAGTATCACCCTATGGTCTAAGAACAATGTGTGTTCAAGAATTTCAAGCTAAGGAATCCAGGAGTGGTCAACTGGGAGATTCATTACTTACACATGAGGAACTCCTGAACTGCTGGCCCACTCCATGGAACACAGGGCCATACAGGGGATGGAGGCTCTTTATTTTTGTTTAAATGAAGATTGCAAGGTGGAGATTTGTAGGGGGAGGGTGCTAAGTGAAAATGTGATGTAAGTTGCATGGTTTTTACAAGCAGTTACAGTTCTCCTGTCCAGCTGGCCACCACTGGTCTGCCTCGTATGTAGCTTCCCTCATTCAGCCCCATATCTCAGTTGCTGGCTCTGGGTCTCTTCTCTGGCCTCTTAAACATGGTGCTATCCCTATTAAAGCTCATAGGGGTCCAACATTACAAAAGTTTTAATTTCAAATTGTCTATGGAATTCTGATTATTACTACTGGCCATGTTAATTATTCCCATGAGACTTTTGTGACCAAAAGTGACCAGAGGACGATTGACTATTGGAGAGCAATCAGAATTGAGAGAATGGCTTTGGACTTCATTCAAAGGTCAGGGAAAAATGAACCTCACAGAGCAGATATGAAAGGGCAATTGGAAGAAAAGGAAAGTTCCCTTCTCTTGTACTCCACGGAGATCTACTCTTGCAAAATAAGAATTTCCATAGTTTAGAGTAAGAACAGAAAAGGTCTGAGAATGAAGTCTTGCCAGAGCTGCAACATCTTAAGTGTGGGCAGGAAGAGAAGCACGAGAGACTGAGAAAGAATGGTGAGGAAAGTAGGAGGGAAACCAAGAGCCAGTGGTGTCAGGAAAGCGATTCCCTTTTTCTTTTAAATGCTACCCTATTTTTTCTGTCTTCCCACATACCTCCTCATCCATACACATACTTAGTGCAATCCTGGGACATTTGGCAGGCTATAACCAAAAACTTGTGAACTGAATGGACAGAACTGTTCTGCAAATAGCTTCCATCCAACTGTCTAAGCCATAAAGATTGTAGAACTCTGTGGACCAAAGAGGCTCTTGTTTTACAGATCTGTGAATGGTGAAATCATGGACTCAGGTTTATAATGCCAGTGAACAGCCAGAACTGATGAAATATTAGTTGCATCTGGTAAATTCTTCCTCTTCTTTTTTTTCCTTTGAGACAGGGTCTCATTCTGTTGTTCACTGCTCACTCACTGATCACAGCTCACTGCACCCTCAACCTCCTAAGCACAAGTGATCTACATTCTTCAGCTTCCCATGTAGCTGGACTACATGCACAAGACACCAGGCCTGGCTAATTTTTTTAAATATTTTTTGTATAGATAGGAGTCTCCCTATGCTGCCCAGGCTGGTCTCGAACTCCTGGGCTCAAACAATCATTCTGCCCGCATCTCCCAAAGTGTTTGGATTACAGGTATGAGCCACTGCACCCAGCACTTTCTGCTTTTCATAACACTTTCATTTCATGTTATGTAAGCAGTGGAACACAGCACATCATACCCTGACGGGAAGGAGAGCCAGGTGTGTTCTCTTTATGGGGCGGATGAAGGTGGTGGGGTTGCAAACAAATGAATAGACTGTGTCTAGAGCTGGAACAAGACAGCAGCAACTCCTGAATCTTGGGAACTTTTAACAGAACATGTTGTTTTCTCCCTGAAACACTACATTATTTGGTGATGCCTTTATTTGCTTGTCTCTTTAAGATTACAGAGTACGGCCATGTACTTCACCTGAAGATTCTTCATTCTCCTCAACATATCAACTCCTCATTCCCCTACAAAATTCAGCTCTTTGTCAGCACATCCAAAGTCTTCACTGAACCCCGTAAGCCATAAACAAAAATCTTAGACTATTTGGGATGCCTCTAACTCACCTAAAGCAGGAATAATGTGATTTCCTATCACATGGGAATGATGAGAGGATTAAGAAGACACAGTGAGTGTCCAACACATAGAAGGCCTTCAGTAAAGATCAATTAGAGTTTTCATAACACTATCACGAAGAGTTCCTTCACGCCTGTGTTCAGTGGACAGGTGAGTAGGGAGAAGACATTGTGAGGACTTCAGCTCTTATTTTGGCAATATTCTTGTTACCATCACGGAGACTTGCCCTCCTCCTATCATCTAAATGGCAACTCTTGCCTTACCCAAGAACAGTGGGAAGACACAACACTTGTGCTCAGTTCCTGCAACATAAAGACGACAAAGCTCAGGCGACTGTTTGGCCACAGCCATTCTAAATGTTTCTGCCCCCAACTTAATTGCAGTGATAAATATCATGTAGAGAGCTGAAGCTAAATGCCAAATGCATAAACCAGCTGAATAGCAGAAAAAAATAAGCCATTAGGCCCCTCTCTGTGATGCCCAGGAGAGGTTACCTGTTCCTTTTTTTCAATAGGCACTGCTGTTGGAGTACACTTTGATGTATTGCATAAGTCAGCATAGCAACAGCAGGGATATATGTATTTGTCCCACATTCAAGCATCTCTCTGAATGCTTTTAAATACCAGATTGTACTATCCAGACCAGCAGGAATTGGTATTTAATAACACGGGGTGTGGAATCCCAGCAAATCGCATCTGTTCCACGTGCAGACCAGGAGCAAGGCACTATGTGGGGCATTTTTATGAATATCCATCTCACGACCCCCAGAGCACTCATGGGAAGTTGGGATTATATTAGACATGGGAGAAACTGAAAGCAAGAGGGTAAGAAGCCAATAAGGGCAATGTAGCTGGTCAGTAACAAGGTAGAACCTCAAACTCAAATCTTCTGGTTTCAACTTCCACGACTTTGATGCTACCATGTGGCCGCCTTGGTCTTCTACCTAACTTCTCATTTACCTCCCTGATTAAATCACAAGAATCCTGGGAACTGTAGGAGGATATACTGAGAATTGATGGAAATAAGGGCATCAACCAGTGGAGTGGCTAATTTCTTTAGACCAAAATCTGAAAGATACATTTCACCAAGAAGACTATTCTGCAGAATAGATTCAAATCTGACTCAGCTTCTTCCATTGTAAATGCTGGGAGAAGAAGAGTCTGATCCCGTCAACAGCCCTGAGATCTCCCTGCTGTACCCTGAAGTGGCCACCTGCTTGGAGAACAGTTTCATTCAGACCAACTCCCGAATTTAATCACTGAGGAAACTGAGTTTCAGAGAGAGGAACGGATCCACTGAGGGACAGCTTTTTAAGTCTTCAGACTTCTACCTTTATTTTCTTATGGAACCCTGTTTGCCGCATGTCATTATATCAGTGTATTATGAGGAGCGGTGATTTGCCCAGCTGCACCTGGAGGATGGGACTTGGAGCTAGGATTCCATGACAGGCTTTCTGACCCCAGGCTCTGTGCCTTTCCTCCATTCCACAGCTTCATCTAGGACCTCTCATGAGCGAGGCAAATTTGTGCTTCATTAAAAGGAAACTTTGCAAAGCTCCAGAACTGTTCTGTATGTACCAAAGTCCCCAGACTCCAGTGCCTACCAGTTCTTAATATTTATTAAACAGGCATCCCTTCACTGGTTCTTACCTGGATCATGTTCTCAGAGTCTAAACTCAGCACTGCAAACCTTCCTTCTGTTCCTCCCTCTTCCTATCACATCAAGGATGAAATAATTATATTTCATGTAGTTAATTTATACCTGCTGCTCAGCAAGCATAACCTTTTCACGCAGCCAAGGGCAAGGGTGTCTGTGGGGGCAAAGAAAGAAGGAAAATGTGAGTTTCCACTTAGCCAGTGAGTTAGCAGCTCAGCAAGAGAACAAAGCGAATGCAAACAAAGAAGACGAGAGTAAGGAAGGATAAATCCTAAGTGTCTCCCTAGCCTGGAAATTTCCAGATGTGGTCCTTGTCAGGGTCACCAGATGATGCATCTGAGCACAAGTTTCCTGTTGTCATGACTGCTGGAGAGCAAGTAGCATGTTGGGTAAGCCCTGCCTTCCTTTGGCTGTTTATCCCACAGGCACGGACAGGCTTAAATTATAAAAGCTTTGACTTTTTAAAGAAATATGAATTGAGGCTCAGCACAGTGGCTCATGCCTGTAATCCCAGCACTTTGGGAGGCTAAGACAGGAGGATTTCTTGAGCCCTGGAATTAGAGACCAGTCTAGACAACATAGTGAGACCCCGACTCTACTTTTAAAATTAATCAGGCATGATGGTGTGTTCCTGTAGTCTCAGCTACTTGGAAGGCTCAGGTAGGAGGATCGCTTGAGCCCAGGAGTTTGAGGCTGCAGTGAGCCATGATTGCATCACTGCACTCCAGCCTGAGTGACAGAGCAAGACCTGTCTATAAAAAAAGAAAAACAAACATGAGTGCAATCTCTTGGGTAGCCATTCACCATTTATCCATTTCGTCAGCCACTCAAATGACTCACTCCACCATCCATTCCTTGCTTTCTATATATATGTACTGAATGCCTATAAAGATGGGTACTGTGTTACCTGCTACAAATTCAATAGTGATTCCAGCTGAATATGATAGCTAAAGCTTACTGAGTGCA